>NC_137890.1:142848976-143501476 GCF_963455335.1 Martes martes | reverse complement strand
TAGATGTTCCCAACCACAAAAGAGACAATGTGGAGAATGAGATATGTATTTTATTTCAGATAGCTACCTAGTTGGACAATTGTATTCACCTCCATGTGTTACATATGCAAAAAAAAAAAAAAAAAAAAAAAAGGAAGGGAAGAACGAGGAAGAAAGAAAAAGAAGAAAGAAAGAAAAAAATCTGCATCTATACACAAAGGCTGCAGGGGCAGTGCAGTGTTTACAATATGAAGCATTTTTACTAAGTTTAAGGAAGTAGAAGAAATGTTTCTTTTTAAGATTATTTATTTATTTATGTGAGAGATACGGAGAGAGCAAGTGAGAGTATGGTCAGTGGGAAGGGTCACAGGGAGAGGGAGAAGTAGACTCCCTGCTGAGCAGGTGCCCAATGTGGGGCTTTTCCCCAGGACCAAAGGCAGATGCTTAACCAACTGAGCCACCTAGGCACCCCAGAAGGAATGTTTCTTGAGAAGATTAAAGATGTGTGGGAGTTTTTGTATAGATAGACTGAAACAGGAGATTGAGGAATTGGAGATGAAAGGTTTGGGAGAAACATAGGCAGTGGTTGGAAAAATCAGGAAGAAGCAACACAAAGAAGTATGGGAAAGATTATTACTGATTAGGGGGGCAGGATTTTGACCAGTGGCCCACAGAAGACAGGGCTATGAGGCATGATTGAATTGATTGTCCTTGCTATTATGGGGCCCTTTGTAGGCTGAGGCTCTGTAATTGTCAGTTGATGAAGTAAGCAGACTGTTCACTATTAAAATAGTGCTTCATTCTGATGATGCTCTGCTTTTTATTAAATAGAACTCCCTGTCTTCTTCCCCACCATGATTTTGCACAGACTAGAAAATTGTGGAACAGCTTGGGGAAAATGGTCTTTTGCAGATGATTCTTTAAAATTTTTCATTTATTTATTTTTTAATTCAAAAATAATTAACATACAGTGTTATAGTAGTTTCAGGTGTACAGAATAATGATTCAGTGGTCCATACATTGTTTAGAGCTCATCATGGTAAGTGTACTCTTAATCCCCTTCGCGTGTTTCACCCATCCCCCACCCACTGGCCCTCTGCAGCCATGTTTGTGCTCTGTATTTAAGGGTTTGTTTTGCTTATAACTTGTTTTCCTTTGTTCATTTGCTTTGTTTCTTAAATTCCACATACGAGTGAAATCATACAGTGTTTGTCTTTCTCTGACTGACTTATTTCACATAACGTTATACCCTCTAGATCCAACCACGTTGCTGCTTGTGGAATGATTTCTTTTTCTTTCTTTCCCTTTTTTTCTTCTTTTTTTAATGTTTGAGTAATATATACATGGCATCTTCTTTACCCATTCATCTTTTGATGGACACTTGGGTTGCCTCCATAATTTGGTTATTATAAAGAGTGCTGCAAGGAACATAGGAATGTATGTATCTTTCTGAATTGATGTTCTTGTCTTCATTGAGTAAATACAATAGTAGAGAGAATTTTTGAGGAATCTTCATATTCTTTTCCACAATGCTTGTACCATTTTGCATTCCCACCAATAGTGCATAAGTGTTCCTATTTCTCCACATCCTTGTCAATACCTATTGATTCTTGTGCTTTTTACAAGGGAAACAGAAGCAAAATTAAACTACTAGGACTACACCAAAATAGAAAGTTTTTCACAGTAAAGGAAACCACCAACAAAACAAAAGCAACCCTCCAAATGGGAGAAGATATTTGCAAATTATATACCAGATAAGGGGTTAATAGACAAAACATATAAAGAACATATACAACTCAACACCAAAAAAAATTTTAACTGTGCAGGTGATTTTTTAAATATATTTCTTAGACAATTATCTCTTGATCATCCTTGTCATTCACTTCATTTGTTTTGTTTTTCTGCTGTTTTTAATTGTTTATTTTACTGAAATGTATTATGCTTACAAATACATTGTGATGCCAATAAAAAATTGAAAAGATTCAAAAGGACTTGTAAAGTTGAGTTTTTTTCATGGACGTGCCCTCAGCTGAAGATAGCTCCATGGCACAGCTCATTCTGAGAGCAACCTGCATCTAATGACTAGTTGAGGCCAAAGGTGTAGAGAACCAACTCCATCCCCTTGCATCAAGCAGGGACAATCTGAGGGGCCATCTGAGCTCCAGAGTTTCCTGTAGGATCAGGGAAAGCCTCTGTCATTTCTGTGACTAGACTAAAATTTTTGCCTCTTGCCTTTGCTTCCTTGCAGATACTGACACCCAAGAACACTTTTTGCTCTTTGTTGTCTCAGCATCTGTGTCTAAGACAACTCAATTAAAGAGACCCAGTATCACAATTTCCTTTCAGAAACAACCATCATTAGTGAGTGTTCAGAATAATATGAAACAAACAAACAAACAAATGAGGAAAACTTTCTTTAATCTTTCCTAAACTGATACAAACAATATTGCATGCATCTCAAAGGAGAAAGACTGTTCTAGAAATATGTGACTATAGTATTAGGATAAATTCCCATGAGTAGAATTACTGGGTCAAAGAGTATGTCCATTTAAAATTGAAAATGTAGTATTTTTTAAAGAAGATTGTAATCTTTCACAGCAGACCTTTTGACTTTGGCCAAACTGTAGATGAAGAATGGTTCTCAACATTTTATTTTTGATTTATTTCATTGTAAGTGATTTTTAAACAACTTTTTGTATCACCATTTGTATTTTCTTCTTAACTAGATACAAGATATTTTATTTTGCTGTTGATATTTTTATTTATATACTTTCTTTTTATATTAAGAAAATCAATATGCACATACTATTTAAGTTAAAATATTTTTGTTTGCTTTTATTTATTATGTATCTTGGCAGGCAAAATATTTCAATTGTTTATGTATTTGTATTATCAATTTTTTTGTCTTCAGAGTTTTGTTTCAAAAATAGAAACACTATGAGGTTATTTTTAAAATCTAGCATGTCTTCTCATAGTCCTTTTATAAATTTTTGTTTGTTTGAAAATTTTGACCCGTCTTGTGGTATATACTGAGGTAGTGACCTAACTGTACTATTAAATTCTATTTGCTATACTTTATTTAAGATTTTTATAACGCCAATATTTTTATATGATTATTTTGTAATTTATGTCAATTATATCAATGCAATGTATGAATTTTTTTTTCCATATCCTCAAACAGCTGATTCACTTAAGTTTTGACTTTTAATGGTTTGGTATAATTTCTCTGTGAAAGTAACTTGGTCTGGTACTTATTTGAGGGTAGCTCTTTGACTACAACCTCTATTTTTATTATGGTTGTCTACTTAGATTTACTTCATTTTTTCTGAGTTCACACTTTAACATTGTTTATTTATATTAATTACCTCCTTTTTCTTTGAGTGCCATCGCTAATTTTATACATATGTAATTTTTTTAGATTTTTTAAAAAATTTATTTGAGAGAGAGGAAGAGAGAGCATGAGAAGGGGGAGGGTTAGAGGGAGAAGACGACCTGCAGAGCAAGGAGCCTGATGTGGGACTTGATCCCCAGACTCCAGGATCATGACCTGAGCTGAAGGCAGTCACTTAACCAACTGAAACACCCAGGAGCCCTATGAATGTATTTTTGTCAGTTTATTTTTGATTAGGTAAGCTAAATGTTTATGTATCATTGGTTCTTTTGGAGACAAAAAGTTATTAGATTCATTATTAAATTTATCTATATATAATATTAATCTCTGCTTTCCTCTTTACTGATTCCTTCCTATGAGTCTTAAAGCTTATTTTGGTTTCATTCTTGTAATTTCTTCATTGAGCCTTACTTTACTTTTAGTTTTTACTTGTATATTAATATAAATAATTAAAACATTAATTTTCCTTTGTGTGTTGTTTTAATTGACTATAGAGTTCTGATGTGTAAAGTTTATGTTATCATTTTTTAGATATTTTTAAAATATTGAATTGATTTTTTCATTGTCTCAAAAGATGATTAGGATGGTTGTTTTTTTATTTCCATGTGGCAAGTCAGAGATTGATAATGCTGCTGTTTAGACTAATTAATATTACTAGACTGTGTCTGGGTATTGATTGTCTTGCATTTCTTAGGATAAGACATGTCATTTTAATTTATAGATTCAGATTTTCTGGAATTTATGGTAACATTTTGTTTTTTCTCTTTGTTTCTCATCCTCATGAACATCAAATATGTTAACCATTTTTTCTGACTATATATACACTTTCTCTAATCTGTTAAAATCTTGCTCACTTGTATTTTATTTCAAAATTCTTTTAACTCCTGTCTACTGTGACTTTACTGTTTTTTATTGTTTTTTGTTTTATTTTCAAAAATGAAAACTTCCTTTGAAATGCTTTTGTTATGAACTTTATTTCTTTAAACATTTTTTTTCCACTCTTTCTCTACCTTCCTGATTACTACCAGCTCATGGTGAGTTTTAGTTTTAAATCATATCTTTTACAAGCTTTTGTACATCTGCTTTGGGCTCTTAGTTTATAAAGACAAATAGTTCACCAAGTTTTTTTTTTTTTTTCCCTTAATTTAACTGAGAGCAAAGTTTTTGTTTTAATTTTTATCTGCTCTGTAACAGTGTTTTCCTAACTTGCATCTTTCATCTACCATTGGCTCTGGTTCTTTCTTATATTTTCCTTTGCAGTGTCTTTTTATAAATATGATACTAGTTTCCTATTGATTGTTATTCTACAGAGACTGTATTCATTTCTTTATTATTTTATTATTTATTTATTTTTGAATGATCTTTTCTGAACAGGTTGTTTACAGGTGGTTCATGTAGAGAAGGAGCCAAGGACATATTCCAGGATAGTAGGAAGTTTTCTTGTGACACAAGCTTCTTTAACTTTTTCTTAGCAGCTATGTTGGCAATTTAACCTTCTTTCTTCCTAAGGTAGGGTTTCTCTTCCTTACTATTCATAGAATTCATTTCTGATATCTGTGCGTCCTTTTCACACATACCCATTCTGTTATTCTAAGCTGCAATTTGTTTGGCTCTTTATTATGAACCTCTGTTTTTAGTGAATTCTGCTCTGCCACTTTGGATTCGAAACGATAAACCTCTTCTGTCATCATCTTTACATATCTCATTTGGTTTTTCATCTATTTAGCTGTGCTTCTTCACAAATTCTTGTTTGAAGTTATAATCACCTCTTAGTTTTGTCAAGGAAGAATACATGCTTTTCTTTCTTGTTTTCTTTATTGTTTTGAAGTTAGTTCTGAGAAGAGAAGGAGATTTTATTCGTCTTCTCTTTTGAAAGAGGAACTCTCCTCAATTTGATTTTGAAATTCACTGTTGGATTTTGTTTTGATTTCCTCATATTTAACTTTATTATCAAAAATTCTTCCTAAGATTTTATGTCCTGAGAGTAATGGATGATGGCCAATACAGTGCACTGCATGGCTGGCCTGCATCAAAATGACCACAATAATCTACTAGGTGGGCAATTGTTATCAAGATAAAATAAATGTGTGGGGTTTTTTTTAACCCTAAGACTTTTACATTAAAATACATGGTATTTAGATGTATTGCCACATATTGTTATGTGAATATTGTCACATATTGTTAGCAATATAAAAATGTTGTCACATTTATTGTTAGCATATATCTTAAATAATTTTAAGGCCATTCTACTTCCATAGAAATTGAAACTTAATGTATTATGAAGACTGTAAATTCTGTAATGTATCACATATGTCAAAACATAAGTATTTCCAAGTCCCTTTTGACTTTTTAAACCCTAATTTATTTCACAGTGAATATTTAGATGTTTAAAGGAAAAGTAATCTGATTTATTTGTCAAGATGGTGTAGTGAAGAGAATTTACAAAAGATTCTTCTTACCCCATGATAAGAAAAGTCAGTGTTTATTTGTTGAGTTAATTTGCAGGTGGATATAGCTCATCTTTGATGAACAACTTTTATTCTTCTCTAACTATTGATTCTACAAATCACCTCTGTAGTTGAGGCATGTATCTTCTGCATTTGGGGGGCACGTGTGGAAGAAAGGTGTTATATAGACTACCTTATAGCTATGCTTTTCATTAGCTGCTTGATAAGAGGGAAATGATTTAACTCTCTATTTCCTCATCTTAATGGAGGTACTTTCTAAGTTCCCTGAAAACTCTAAATTGATAATGTCTCAATGACTCAGAGTAAATCCAATTATTTCCACTGAAAAAGAAATACTCCAATTTGGATTAGAACCATATGGTTGGATATTAGAGTTTTGGCCCATAAAAACTCATAATCCATTCCTTTCCTACCAATGTGTGCTAATTTACATTTCAAAACAGAGTGATATTTTAAAATCCTAAGATATTGCAAAAATAGGACTCAACTAAACCAAACTCCTTCTAAATTGAAAAAAGATGGATAATTTAAAATAAGAAACACTTTAAAGTTTGGATGCAACCAAAGTAATATATTTTTTCTTTCTTAGAGTAATATATTCTTTCACACCAAAATCATTACTATGTATCAAAATGCTAGAAACTATAATTCTGATGTGCCGTAGTATTCCCACACTGGATAACATTTTACCTGGTTATAGCATTGATGGGATTTTTGCCTCTGCATATATTTTAGTGGAGGCATTGTCTTTCTATTTGGAAAATAAAAGAATCTTGGATGATAAATTATTTTTTATATAAGTAGAAAATCTTCCTAGAAAGTAAAGTTTTGAAGAAAAATATTCAAAGAACTATACATTTATAATTAATGTCTTAACATGGTCCCTGATGTTTTACTCTGCAGCTTACATTTTTTTCCAAGTATCAGCCAGAATAAACACTGGCTTTGTTATAGGGCAGGCTGATATAAAGAGCCATATGTGCTCCAATGACACAGCACGAGGAGACAGACAAAGGCCTTCGCTCTGAATTTTTTTTTTCTTTTTTAATTTAGATTGCTTCCTGAATATACCTTTTTCCCTTTTCTAGTTAATTTAAACTTGCCAGTCTGTAACTGCCAAATAAAACATCCCAATCAAATGTTCAGTGTGCAAATCAGAAAGATTTGTTCTGATCCTCGCAGACTTTTGTTCCATCCTGTCTCTATAACCGTGATAGTTAAAGTCTTTAAGATCTTTACTAACACAAGATAGGTTAGGTGTATGAAAGGAAGAAGATAAGAGAATCAGTTGATTATTGTTACCAAAACTTGGCTGTCAATGGCACAAAACCTCATCAATCTGCTTTTCTGCCACAATCAGGTCCTCCCATGTCTTTGGCACCCGATACCATCAGACCAACTTCTGGTTTACTGGAGCCTGAACACTCCTTTCCCAGGGTCAGGAGATCCAACTGTACAATGAATTTAGTGTGCCTTCCAGAATATTTCCACTGTAACATATTTAGTTAATGAACGCAAACTCTTGGGAAAGAAAGTGAGGGGAAAGTGCATAAAGTGCCTTAATAAATGATTAAATTGTCCTCTGGGCATATTTTTCATATGAATAATAAGGTTATAATTAATAGGTTATCTAGCACATTAACAAAGGTGCAAGCAAACATTGTCCAGTAAGATTGGATTTTTGCAAGATGCTTTAATTTTGAAGAAACTGTTGTGGCCTCTACAGCCTCGTACAACTCTGGTCACCAAGTTTATGGCTGGGTGAAAATATGTACTTTCTCCTTGTACAGATCCTTCCTAAAAAGCTGTCATTAGCTTTAGTCTTTTCTAAATATACAGAAAACTTGTATGCCCCACACCTGTGCATGACATAATAGTTACAATGGATGCCAGTGAAATTCTTGAAACACAATCTAAACACAATCTTTGCCTCACTTCACACCGAGTCTATTATTCTCTAAGTGCTTGTGATCTGATGCTTTTTAGTATTTCAGTGAATAAAGAGCAATAGATGCTTTTCTCCTTATAAAGTTCATGGAATTATGCTTGCTAAAATGCTCATGTATGACCAAGATATTTTATGGGTGACCCACTAAAGGACAAAAATATTTCCATGGGAAGGTGAGTAAAAATAACAATGCGTTGCCATTAATTTTATTCTATAGTTTTAAATTTTGTTCTATATATGTGTGTGTGTTTTGTTTTGGTAATGGCTTTGTCTGCTGCTATTCTCATATTGAACTGAATGATAACCAACAAATATAGTAAAACTATACTTGGTATTGCAAATATACCACAACTTTTAGAAATATTGAAATATTCCTACAGGCAAACAGAGACTAAGTAAAGAGACAAAGCTGTGCAAGTGTTCCATTTCTGGGTCTGTTGAGAATGCCAAATCTGTATTACATGTGTTCCTATTTTAACACCATTGACAGGTACAAAATGGTGTCTGATATCTAGGACACTGGAAAAACTCATCCACTAAGCAGTAAATGAATAAAATTCACACTTTTACTCTGAATAGACTTTCATCAAAGATCTACAAAACACAATTGATTTCATTTATAGTCAATTCTCTGTTTGATCAAAATACAGGTATAATGCACAAGAATTTTAAACTCAAAATAAAAGTTGTGTGCTTCATGAACAAGCACTGGAGCTTTCACTGTTCATGAGTCCAAGAAGATAGTAGCAAAGAAAAACGTGGTAGAACCTTAAGAAGGAATAACTCATTATCATAAACAAAGTCAGCATTTTTTCCCTGAATATATCTAAGTCTTCCTGTGTAATCTAAGGTGTAGAAATATTTTATTAGGTACTTGAGAGAGATTTATAATAAATGAATGGTTAATTTTTACAGTGGCTCCACCATGATCTTTTGCCTAAACATTTGTAAGAGCTTTCTGAAATCCAAGATAAATAGATGACCTTGAACCTCTCCTCCCTCAAATTTGTCATATATATGTATAATATCAATTATTTCTTTCCATGAAGAAGACTTGAAAACTCATATCCCACTTTTCTTTCAGTGCAGCATGTACTTTCATGACTTCATGGCTTTATTGACACTAGTATTCCCCCACCTGAAATCCATCCATTCTCTAGATCAAGGTGCAAAGCCTTTCTTCAAGAATTCAGCCCAAATGTTACCATCTATGATGAGAACTTCCCCCAATAGAATGTTTTTATTTATGATTCTATTTATATTACAATTATAACACCTTATCTTACTTTCTCCCTTACTTTAATTGTGTATATTCTCTCTCCCTTTCTATGGCTTTAGTCAATCAGACCTGTATATAAATTCCAGCATCCCCATATTTTGGCTTCAGGCAAATGAATTAATCTTTCAGCACCTTTAATTTCTTCATATTTAAAACAGGAATAAGAATAGTAACTCAATGTATTTTTGAAGAGATTAGATGAGATCGAATATGTGAAGTCATTGGTATTATCTGAGATAGAATACAATTTCACCAGATTATGACTAGCCTTATGTCAGGATCTGTTTTATTTACCCTTATATCTCAAATGCCTAAATCAATATCTTGCATATATATGTGTGTCATTCAATTTCTTAGAAACCTCAAAATCTATCAGAGAATATAGAAAGGATTCTAGCCCATGATCAAGAACAACACCATAACCCAGAAAAGAAGAACCACGATATTATTGAGCCCCAAGATAGATATTCCACAGAAAAAGACAAAAATTAAACTGCATGTACCCACATCCTCAGATGTTTCACTCTATACTATATATAGTATAGAGTGATATACTATATATACATATATATATATAAATATACAGACATACATATGTATATATATGATATAACCATATCAGTCGGTCTTTGGAAATAATACTAAATTAGAGCACAAGAAAATAAACTAGAGCACAAGAAACCCATGCATTATGGTTGGCTTCGGCATTTCACGATTGTGATATACTGTAATTCCCAATTCCTCCCAAAAATTCTGTTGTTTTCTTTTTTTTTTTTTTTTTTTTTTTAATTTTTTTATTTTAATAAACATATAATGTATTTTTATCCCCAGGGGTACAGGTCTGTGAATCGTCTGGTTTACACATTTCACAGCACTCATCATAGCACATACCCTCCCCAATGTCCATTTCCCCACCACCCTCTCCCATCCCCCTTCCCCCCTGCAACCCTCAGTCTGTTTCTTGAGATTGAGTCTTTTATGGTTTGTCTCCCTCCCAATCCCATCTTTTCATTTTTTCTTTTCCTACCTCCCCCCAAACCCCCCCACCTTGCATCTCCACTTCCTCATATCAAAGAGATCATATGATAGTTATATTTCTCCGATTGACTTATTTCGCTAAGCATGATACCCTCTAGTTCCATCCACGTCGTCGCAAATGGCAAGATTTCATGTCTTTTGATGGCTGCATAGTATTCCATTGTGTATATATACCACTCTTCTTTATCCATTCATCTGTTGATGGACATCTAGGCGCTTTCCACAGTTTGGCTATTGTGGACATTGCTGCTATAAACATTCGGGTGCACGTGCCCCTTCGGAGCACCACGTTTGTATCTTTAGGATATATACCCAGGAGTGCAATTGCTGGGTCGTAGGGTAGCTCTATTTTCAGTTTTTTGAGGAACCTCCACACTGTTTTCCAGAGTGGTTGCACCAGCTTGCATTCCCACCAACAGTGTAGGAGGGTTCCCCTCTCTCCGCATCCTCGCCAGCATCTGTCATTTCTTGACTTGTTAATTTTAGCCATTCTGACTGGTGTGAGGTGGTATCTCATTGTGGTTTTGATTTGTATTTCCCTGATGCCGAGTGATGTGGAGCATTTTTTCATGTGTCTGTTGGCCATCTGGATGTCTTCCTTGCAGAAATGTCTGTTCATGTCCTCTGCCCATTTCTTGACTGGATTATTTGTTCTTTGGGTATTGAGTTTGATAAGCTCTTTATAGATTTTGGATACTAGCCCTTTATCTGATATGTCGTTTGCAAATATCTTCTCCCATTCTGTCAGTTGTCTTTTGGTTTTGTTAACTGTTTCCTTTGCTGTGCAAAAGCTTTTGATCTTGATGAAATCCCAATAGTTCATTTTTGCCCTTGCTTCTGTCGCCTTTGGCGATGTTCCTAGGAAGAAGTTGCTGCGGTGGAGGTCAAAGAGGTTGCTGCCTGCATTCTCCTCAAGGATTTTGATAGATTCCTTTCTCACATTGAGGTCCTTCATCCACTTTGAGTCTATTTTCGTGTGTGGTGTAAGGAAATAGTCCAATTTCATTTTTCTGCATGTGGCTGTCCAATTTTCCCAGCACCATTTGTTGAAGAGGCTGTCTTTTTTCCATTGGATATTCTTTCCTGCTTTGTCGAAGATTAGTTGACCATAGAGTTGAGGGTCTATTTCTGGGCTCTCTATTCTGTTCCATTGGTCTATATGTCTGTTTTTGTGCCAGTACCATACTGTCTTGATGATGACAGCTTTGTAATAGAGCTTGAAGCCTGGAATTGTGATACCACCGACTTTGGCTTTCTTTTTCAATATTCCTTTGGCTATTCGAGGTCTTTTCTGGTTCCATATAAATTTTAGGATTATTTGTTCTATTTCTTTAAAAAAAATGGATGGGATTTTGATAGGGATTGCATTAAATGTGTAGATTGCTTTAGGTAAAATAGACATTTTCACAATATTTGTTCTTCCAATCCATGAGCATGGAATATTTTTCCATTTCTTTGTGTCTTCCTCAATTTCTTTCATGAGTACTTTATAGTTTTCTGAGTATAGATTCTTTGCCTCTTTGGTTAGATTTATTCCTAGGTATCTTATGGTTTTGGGTACGATTGTAAATGGGACTGACTCCTCAATTTCTCTTTCTTCTGTCTTGTTGTTAGTGTAAAGAAATGCGACTGATTTCTGTGCATTGACTTTATATCCTGACACTTTACTGAATTCCTGTATAAGTTCTAGCAGTTTTGGAGTGGAGCCTTTTGGGTTTTCCACATATAGTATCATATCATCTGCAAAGAGTGATAGTTTGACTTCTTCTTTGCCGATTTGGATGCCTTTAATTTCTTTTTGTTGTCTGATTGCTGAGGCTAGGACTTCTAGTACTATGTTGAACAGCAGTGGTGATAACGGACATCCCTGCCGTGTTCCTGACCTTAGCGGAAAAGCTTTCAGTTTTTCTCCATTGAGAATGATATTTGCGGTGGGTTTTTCATAGATGGCTTTGATAATGTTGAGGTATGTGCCTTCTATCCCTACACTTTGAAGAGTTTTAATCAGGAAGGGATGCTGCACTTTGTCAAACGCTTTTTCAGCATCTATTGAGAGTATCATATGGTTCTTACTCTTTCTTTTATTAATGTATTGTATCACATTGATGGATTTGCGGATGTTGAACCAACCTTGCAGCCCTGGAATAAATCCCACTTGGTCGTGGTGAATAATCCTTTTAATGTACTGTTGGATCCTATTGGCCAGTATTTTGGTGAGAATTTTCGCATCTGTGTTCATCAAGGATATTGGTCTGTAATTCTCTTTTTTGGTGGGATCCTTGTCTGGTTTTGGGATCAAGGTGATGCTGGCCTCATAGAATGAGTTTGGAAGTTTTCCTTCCATTTCTATTTTTTGGAACAGTTTCAGGAGAATAGGAATTAATTCTTCTTTAAATGTTTGGTAGAATTCCCCTGGGAAGCCGTCTGGTCCTGGACTTTTGTTTGTTTGGAGATTTTTGATGACTGTTTCAATCTCCTTACTGGTTATGGGTCTGTTCAGGTTATCTATTTCTTCCTGGTTCAGTTGTGGTAGTTTATACATCTCTAGAAATGTATCCATTTCTTCCAGGTTGTCAAATTTGTTGCCATAGAGTTGCTCGTAGTATGTTCTTATAATTGTTTGTATTTCTTTGGTGTTGGTTGTGATCTCTCCTCTTTCATTCATGATTTTATTTATTTGCGTCCTTTCTCTTTTCTTTTTGATAAGTCTGGCCAGGGGCTTATCAATCTTATTAATTCTTTCAAAGAACCAGCTCCTAGTTTTGTTGATTTGTTCTATTGTTTTTTTAGTTTCTATTTCATTGATTTCTGCTCTGATCTTTATGATTTCTCTTCTCCTGCTGGGTTTAGGCTTTCTTTGTTGTTCTCTCTCCAGCTCCTTTAGGTGTAGGGTTAGGTTGTGTATTTGAGACCTTTCTTGTTTCTTGAGAAAGGCTTGCATTGCTATATATTTTCCTCTCAGGACTGCCTTTGTTGTGTCCCACAGATTTTGAACTGTTGTGTTTTCATTATCATTTGTTTCCATGAATTTTTTCAATTCTTCTTTAATTTCCTGGTTGACCCATTCATTTTTTAGAAGGATGCTGTTTAGTCTCCATGTATTTGCGTTCTTTCCAAATTTCCTCTTGTGATTGAGTTCGAGCTTCAGAGCATTGTGGTCTGAAAATATGCAGGGAATGATCTCGATCTTTTGGTACTGATTGAGACCTGATTTATGACCCAGGATGTGGTCTATTCTGGAGAATGTTCCATGTGCACTAGAGAAGAATGTATATTCTGTTGCTTTGGGATGGAATGTTCTGAATATATCTGTGATGTCCATCTGGTCCAGTGTGTCATTTAAGGCCTTTATTTCCTTGTTGATCTTTTGCTTAGATGATCTGTCCATTTCAGTGAGGGGAGTGTTAAAGTCCCCTGCTATTATTGTATTACTGTCGATGTATTTCTTTGATTTTGTTAGTAATTGGTTTATATAGTTGGCTGCTCCCATGTTAGGGGCATAGATATTTAAGATTGTTAGATCTTCTTGTTGGACAGACCCTTTGAGTATGATATAGTGTCCTTCCTCATCTCTTATTATAGTCTTTGGCTTAAAATCTAATTGATCTGATATAAGGATTGCCACCCCAGCTTTCTTCTGATGTCCATTAGCATGGTACATTGTTTTCCACCCCCTCACTTTAAATCTGGAGGTGTCTTCGGGTCTAAAATGAGTTTCTTGTAGGCAGCATATTGATGGGTTTTGTTTTTTTATCCATTCTGATACCCTGTGTCTTTTGATTGGGGCATTTAGCCCATTAACATTCAGGGTAACTATTGAGAGATATGAATTTAGTGCCATTGTATTGCCTGTAAGATGATTGTTACTGTATATTGTTTCTGTTTCTTTCTGATCTACTACTTTTAGGGTCTCTCTTTGCTTAGAGGACCCCTTTCAATATTTCCTGTAGAGCTGGTTTGGTGTTTGCAAATTCTTTCAGCTTTTGTTTGTCCTGGAAGCTCTTTATCTCTCCTTCTATTTTCAATGATAGCCTAGCCGGATATAGTATTCTTGGCTGCATGTTTTTCTCGTTTAGTGCTCTGAATATATCATGCCAGTTCTTTCTGGCCTGCCAGGTCTCTGTGGATAGGTCCGCTGCCAATCTAATGTTTTTACCCTTGTATGTTACAGACTTCTTTTCCCGGGCTGCTTTCAGGATTTTCTCTTTGTCGCTAAGACTTGTAAATTTTACTATCAGGTGACGAGGTGTGGACCTATTTTTATTGATTTTGAGGGGCGTTCTTAGCATCTCCTGGATTTTGATGTTTGTTCCCTTTGCCATATTAGGGAAATTCTCTCCAATAATTGTCTCCAATATACCTTCTGCTCCCCTCTCTCTTTCTTCTTCTTCTGGAATCCCAATTATTCTAATGTTGTGTCGTCTTATGGTGTCACTTATCTCTCGAATCCTCTCCTCGTGTTCCAGTAGTTGTTTGTCTCTCTTTTGCTCAGCTTCTTTATTCTCTGTCATTTGGTCTTCTATGTCACTAATTCTTTCTTCTGCCTCATTTATCCTGGCAGTGAGAGCTTCCATTTTTGATTGCACCTCATGAATAGCTTTTTTGATTTCAACTTGGTTAGATTTTAGTTCTTTTATTTCTCCAGAAAGGGCTTTTATCTCTCCGGAGAGGGTTTCTCTAATATCTTCTATGCCTTTTTCGAGCCCGGCTAGAACCTTGAGAATTGTCATTCTGAACTCTAGATCTGTCATGCTACCTATGTCTGTATTGATTAGGTCTCCAGCCTTCGGTACGGCCTCTTGTTCTTTTTTTTGAGGTGAGTTTTTCCGCCTTGTCATTTTGTCCAGGTAGGATTTGCTTTCTCCTGCTGTGGAATTCCGCTGTTCTTGGTGACTGAAGTTGGTTTTGGATGGTTTCTTGTTGATCTTCTGGGGGAGGGGCCTGTTGTAGTGATTCTCAAGTGTCTTTGCCGCAGGCGGAATTGCACCGCCCTTGCCAGGGGCCGGGCTAAGTAATCCGCTCGGGTTCGCTTTCGGGAGCTTTTGTTCCCTGAGCGCTTTCCGTAGAGTTCCGGAGGACGGGAATGAAGATGGCGGCCTCCCAATCTCTCGGCCCAGAGGAGCAGAGAGCTTGGGGTTCCGCTCCTCAGTGCGCTCTCAGAGCAAAGCGCCCAACAGTCCCGCCTCCCTGGCTTGCGGTCGCGCCTCGAGGAAAGCAGTCAATTGTTGGAGCTGGAGAAAAGCGCCGGGTCGCTTTTGTCTCCGTGGCCTCCGGCCGCGCTCCGAGCCCACCCAGCCTGCGACCGGCACAAGGTAACCCCGGGCTTAGAGCTCACTCCTCGGCTTTGTCGCTATAGCCGGCTTCCCCACTCTAATACCTGCGAGCTCTGCGGCACTCAGACACCCCCAGTCCTTCTGTGACCCCGCGGGTCCTGGGGTTATGCTGACCCCGCCTGGGTTTCCCCCCAGTTTAGCCTCTGGAGCGATGTCTCCCAGTGGAGCCGACTTTTAAAAGTCCCGGTTTTGTGCTCCGTCGCTCCGCCGCTTGCCGGGTGCCGGCCCCTCCCCCCGGGGTCTATCTTCCCGTCGCTTTGGATTCACTTCTCCGCAGGTCCTACCTTTCAGAAAGTGATCGATTTTCTGTTTCTGGGATTGTTGCTCTTCTTCTCTTCGATTTCCCGTTGGATTTGTAGGTGTTCACAATGGTTAGATAAGCTATCTAGCTGATCTCCTGCTACCCGATGTCGTCTCAGCCTGCTACTTCTCCGCCATCTTGACTCCTCCAATTCTGTTGTTTTCATCTTTAAAATGGATATTATCACATATGCACTGACCTAAAGAACTGTTAACAGGGCCTAATGAGATGACAGTTACAAGTATATTTGGGAAACTATAAAAAGAAAATGATATTTGAAGCCAAACTTACCTATTCTTACACTCAATTTTTCAAAACTTATTGGCAGGTAATACAGAATGCTTCTACATTTACAAATACAGATAATAATATTTGCCTTGCAAAAAAATTTGGAGTATTAATGTTAATATACATAAATTTCATGTTACGTTAGTTGCTCAAATGTGCTAATATGTATTATAAGACATTATTCATTATTTTGTTATAAAGAATATAATGGGAATAGCCAAATAAGTATAACAACATTAATATTTTAAAAATACTTCTATTCATGTATGTTTTAGCATGGGTTTATTTCTTAAAATAAGTAAATCTAATTGACCATTTTAACTTTTGAAACTTTACTCAACAGCAGTTGATATAAATCCCTGATTTCATTATCAGTGACTCAACCAAGACCCTTCACTCTGCCCATTTAAAAGACATAGTGTTTAGGTTATCTTCATTTTAGCACCTAAAATGTACCACCTCGCCCAAATAACTTGGCTCCTGCTAGTAACTAAACCTAATAGGAGGTTCTCTGCATGCAAAGCCTTAGCACCATAATGGAAGTGAGCATTTCATATTTTAATTTGGTCAGGTAGGGCATTCCCTGCCAAGAGTACTTTATAACTACTTAATATTTCCCAGTCATTTGAATGTAAATAAGCTTGTCAAGAGAATTTGGATAATTTTTTTTTATTTTTATTTTTTTAAGCAGCCATATTTGGCAGGCACGTTTTCCCAAGATCACCCAGCTTTAATTTTAAATTTCAAAAGCCTCACATTTAATCCCTTGAGCTGGCCTGGTACCTTGCACCATCTGTTCCCATGGTTTTGTTATAACAGCGAGCACCTGCAGAGTTTTGCAACATTTCAAGCTGATTGTGGATAAAAATCAAAATAATTATAATTTTCATAAAGTAGACTTCCATTCAGACACTACAATCCCACCTAACATGGATTTTGGAAAACCAATCTTGTTCATAATGTGCTTCGTATGGATAAGGGTAATTTATTTCTATTTTGTTTTTGTAGAAGATCAATCCTTCAAAGCACATGCACAATCAATGTGGAATTCTCACATTCCAGCCACATCCAGAAAGCTCTTGTGTAATCCTAGTCTGTTCTTAGATCACAGCTTATTCCTGTGTTTTGATCAGACAAGGTCATCAGCCAACAATAATGATAAAGTTGGTCTTCTTTTTAGTTGTTCATACTTTATGTTGTTTTGTCTGTTTATATTAATAATGAAAATAAGAAGACGACATTTGGGCTTCAGATGTTTTCCATTGCAAATAGAATGCAAAACACTAAAGTATTATCCATTAAAAACAAAAAGGGGAACAATGCAGTGAGTGTTCTTTCTCTTTACACCTTTGGAATATAGAAGTAATTCATGTAAGTACAGTATTCTGCATTAGAAAGTCTGAACTTTTGGCAGAATCAGCATTTTCTGGTGCTAAATATCTCATCAGTGGGTTAACCATCTATTAGATACTAGAGAATTACTTATGCAGGGTGAAGTATTTATAAGATAGATACCCAAGTATTGACCTTTACTCTTTGTCTTGGAACTTAAATATACATCTTGAAGAGTTGTCAATAATACTCAGCCTTTCATTTTCTATTTTAAAAGTATTATTCCTTTATTCACATTGAATTTTTATGATTCTTTAAAATCTTAATTTGAGTTTTGTTTGAGTCTACCAACCATTTATCAGGAGCTAAATATGTTTCTCCTATTTATCTAGATCTTGAACAGGGAATAACAGTTCTACAATGAACTATAATGAAGTAATATTTATACTACTTCTATAATGAAGTAATATTTATACTACTTCATTAAGACATGACCAAATACATGATAGAGTGTTGTGAGAATATTAACAGTTGTATCTCTGTAATACTGGAATCCTATTGGTACCACTTCAGACGCTCCTCAGAGAATACAACAAATAAGAGAGTATACATACCTCTTGGCCACCATTGTCAAATCACTTTTGGCTTTGTGGAAGAACAGTACAGCCACCAAATGTAAATTACCATTCCTAGAGGATCAGTAGAAGTGAATGTGGTATTCATTGGGAAAGCTAGATAACATCAGGATCTTATAGAGATGGTCATGTTGGTGGCGAATTGGTGATAACTGAAATGTCTGATAGAAAGGAGGCAACTACTTGCAGGAAACTGACACGCCTGGGCATCAGATAAGATGCTGTAAAACAGGTTAGGCATGAGTTAGTCATAGCAGAATTATAGCAGATTATGTAAGAGAAACATTGGCAAAACTTGGAAATATTTTGGAAAGAGAAGTATTTTGTATGGGCCTAAATACCCAACCTCAGGTCATATGAACAAATAACTTACAAAATTTGAATACTACCTTTAACATCATCTCATTTGCTCCACAAACATGGTAAGATTGGTGAAATTTGTATTATAGTGATGAGGATTTTTTAAAATTTAAATTAGATGTTTTATGTGGAAAGTTGTCACAGACGAGCTTAGTTCAATCACTCAGCACATAACTTCACAATATGAATAACACATTTGTTTCATTGTTCTATGGGACATCATTACACTAGGAAGCTATCTTTTAAGTCCATGTTTCTTACCTTCTTCATATAAAAAATAAAAAGGCATTGTTAATATCTGAGAACTACATTCCTAATAAAAAAGTAAAAAACCCACAAATACTATTGGCGTGAACATTTTTTAAATATAGAAAATTATGAACATGTCATAGTCAAATGCCATTTCTAAAGTATTTGTCAATGAATAGCAAACTGGGATAATTCTTCTGACTCCTAGGACCAGTGTATTAGAAATATTAGTAAATTGGGGGTCAGATGACTTGAATTCTTCTTCTAATTTTCCATTTCTAGCCAAGGGAATTTAAGAGATTAAAAAAAGGTTAGAAATGTCACTTAAACTCTTTGGGTTTCTTCACCTTTTAAAACTATATTAGAAGCTTCCTGTGGGTAGGGATTTTATTTATTTATTATATTCCTAGAAAAGTATGTGATAAATGAGGATTTGGAAAGATGATTGCTTCAATCTTTGTTAACTGCAATGTCCCCTTATAAAATGTGATAGTATATAATAATACATTACACTGCACTATGCTATGATGTACTTAAGAGAGTGTTCCAAATGACAGAATGACAGTTGTCTTTCGTTTTAGAAAATTTTTTTTGCTTAATGCAGTGAATCCATTTGCTCATGGCTTTGATATTTTGCTCCCAGGCTTATTGGGATCCAAACCATAAACTTGTTTTTTCACTTTAATTAGAACCCCGGTTATATGTAGATTTGTTGTAAAGTAGATAGCAGAGTATTACTCAAATTGCCAACGTTTTAGTCATTATATATATCAAATGATTCTTCAAATCTGCAGTTGTCACTTGCTTTGGTAACCATTTGGAACTGGCTAAAAACCTTCTCAGAAGTGACACATTCTCATGTGTCAAGACTGGTGACATTCATCTCTGAAAACTCCTCTCAAATTTTCCTGAATTTTTTTGGTCACAGATAATTCTATATTATGTGATAGAGAATAATTAGGTAAGGAAAGATTAACACAATGTGTTAATAAACACGTAAGAAGCCTATTTCAAAATATCAGGTAGACTGACTGGATTATAATTTTATAAATTCTTAATATCTTTAAAATTTAACAAATGCCTTTGTTTTCATTTTTGCCATCATGATCATAAATATAGTTCTCAAACTTTGAAAGTAAGTGATACTTCATATTCTATCCTCCCATAACCAGGTTTCCGTGTCCCTCTCCAAAAGAAATAATTCTTCTAAAGCTGCTTTCACCATTCTTGGCCAATGTGCATACTTTTTGTAAAGGAAAATAGAGGGAGATGAAAAATATTCCCCTCTTCCTTTTAATGATACTGCATTCCCAGGACTCCTAATACCCTCTATTCCCCCACCACTTTTTTTGTTGTCATTCTTCATTCTATTTCTCATTCTACAAGCTCTAGTCTTTGAACTTTGTCATTCACCTTCATAAGACTTTCCTTTGAAGAATCATCTGTTCTTATTCTACCAACTTCTGCCTTCATGCCTTCAAATTTATGATGGTCACTGACCAGATTGCTATTACTCCATATGTTTACCCTTAGTTTCCTGATTTAAATTTCTTTGTACTGAGATATTTGTAGTTTCTTTCTTTGGATTCTTCGCATGTATGCATGACTGGATGTATTTATTTATTTTTTCTTTTATCATTTATCAAGTTTGACCCTATGGGATCTATCTAAGAGCTTTTTTCCCAGGGTAGAAACAGTTGGTGTTGCCTTCCCCATGTTGAGTGGAGACTGCTGATACTTCTCAGTAATTAAGATTGATATCAGTCATCTTGGAATGTGAGGTCTTTGTGGATTTAGGAGACAATATTCACTCATGGGAGACGTTATTGAGAAGATTGAATGTTTGCATTAACTAATAAAAAGTCATCCCTTAATCTTTCCTGAAAAATAGCAAATATAACTTCAATCTCACTGAAGTGAAATAATTAATGACATCATCATGTGAACTGCCAAGCTCAACATGTTCAAGCCCAGTTCATAATGGTGGGAGTTCTGATCCAATTGTATTATTTCCTCTACATCACTCAACCGATCACCTTGTGACTGAGCATTGTTTACTGTTGTCTTTTATATTTCAGGCTGTGTAGTAGATTACATTGAATACAGTTGACATACAATAAAGTTATTATTATCATTATTTTAATGAATGAGTGTTTTAAAGTGAGGCAAAACTTGCAAAAAATTGCTTACCAAAGGGTAGTTACTTCTATAGAAAGCCTTTGAAATTGTAAATAGGATAGCTAGAGATAATAATCCCATTTTAAATAGTTATTTTCACAATATATAATTTATTAGCTAAGTGAAATCATGCTTCCACTATCACCTAAATCTTTCCCTTGCACAGTTTCTTCCATCCTAAGTAAAAACCATAGGTGAGTTTTAAGCTTCTACAGTTCTCAAAGCTTATCCCTTCTTTGTTCAATCTGATTTCTTAGCTTCCTCTTGAGTTGCCCCATGTCCTTTTCCATTCATTAAATTGCTATATACATGAAGAAAGCCCTTCTTTAAAGTTTTATGAAACAAAATCACAGTTGAACTTTTCTACTACCATTCTCGTCTAGAAGGGTTTTTTTGTTTGTTTGTTTGCTCATTTGTATATTTGTTTGTGATAATAGGTTCTGAAGTACATTTAAAGTGCCCATTTTCATTTCATAACTCTAAATCTCATCTTTCAATGCAAGGAGATTTTTCTCTAATTAAATACTTGCCAAATTTTTAATAGAGTTCATATTTTTTATTTTTCATATGTTCTTTGAGGCTATCTTTAGGTCAAAGGTAGGGAAGAAACTGAAATAGAAAAGAAAAATCTATGAGGTATTTTTAAATATATTAAATCATTTTTAAATAAAATTGTTTTTTATTTTTATTAAAGGAAGGGTCTGGGGTGCCAGGGTGGATCAGTTGGTTAAGCGTCTGACTCTGGGTTTCAGCTCACATTGTGATCTCAGGGTCATGGGATCAAGCCCCGCTTTGGCTTCTCAGTCCTGAGTCTGCTTATCTTTCTCTCTCTGCTCGGCTCCCCAGTGGCCCCTCTCTCTCAAATAAGTAAATAAATACAATCTTTAAAGAATAAAAAAATTAAAAAGTGGAAGATCTGAGTCTGAAATTAACAAAAATACATTATTCTCTTTTCAAATAAGCAAACTTTTATTATCTTTAATATATATTTTTAAAAGCTTAAGCCACTTAGTTTATAAAATGATGATGCCAATAGTCAACTGAATTTTCATTTTATGTATTTATCAATTAACCTATAAATTGAGAAATACATGTTAACCGTATTAGATCCTTTTGGTATCTTGCAATCTTTCTGTCCCTCTCTTTCTAAATTGTAACACTGAAGGATAACAGTATGAATTCATAGCTTGGTTATAAAATCACATCAGCTAATATATGTGAAAAGCTTAAAATAGTGTCTGGTACATCCTAAAGTCTCAATAAATGTAATTATTTTACTAATACTTTAGTTACTTATGTGGCCTCTCCTGTGAAACAGCTAGCTATCTTTGATCACTTTTTTTTACTTCATTTCATTCACAAAGACAAATTGAATTAATATAAAAATGAGAATTAATAAACATCAGTGATGATAGGCTTAGTAATTTTGAAACTTTACATTCATAAGGAAGGGCAAAGAAAAGATGTCACATTATTTGAGCCTTGAAAGTCGCCAAGCACTATGTTAGGCACTTTTGTGCTGATCTTTCTCATTGAACCCATCTCTCTACTGGAGTCAAAGCAACTGAAGCTTCCAGAAGTTAAGCAGCATAGAGATGCAAATGATAGCCAGGCTTCTAATATTTGCCCAACTCTACAGCCAGGCATTTTTTGTAAGATATAAACCAAAGGATGTCACTTTTCAGCTTCATAGATTCCAACACTTCCCACTGCATATAAAATATCATCCAAATATCTTAAGGTCTAAATGCCCATTTTCCCCAGTTTTTGTCTATTTCCCTGCCCTCGTCTTATATTTGCCTTCCCCTCATCACTCCAGTCATTTTGGAATCCCAGGTATGTTTTTTTTTCCTCATAGCAGGAGCTGGGAATTGATGATCTAGAATACTCTGGTCCCATATCATTGCATATCACTGTCCCATATCACTCACACAGGAAAGGTTTTCTTGACCACCCACTCTAAATGAGCCTTTAAGATCTGTTTTCCCCAGTCTCTTTCTCTAGCACGTTATCTTACTTTATTTTCTCCAAAGCACTTATCACTGAGATTGCCTTATTTATTTAAAGAAAAAAAAAAAAAGTAAGCTTCATATGAAGCAGAACCAGGTCTCTCCATTTCCTAGTGACCAATGCATATTTATTGGGTGAACAAATGCACAGAAGCTCTGTACTTTTAATTGTAGTGTTCTTGATCACATGGCAATTCTCAGCTATCACTTTAGTCTTTTAATTATGATAGCATATTGAGACTTTGATCACATACTTTAAGTCCAGACAAGTTTTACATTCTTTCATTCTACCTAATATTGATAGCTAGAGAAATAAAAATTGACAGTAAAATCAACAGATCATAAGAATCCCAAATTAGGACACTGAAAATAAAAAAAAAAAACAAGGTTAATTTTTGGTGTTAAGCATTAGCACACAATATATCTCGAAAAGTTATACATTTTCTTTAAATTACTATTGATCCCAATGTTGAAATAAAAATCTAAGGAAACTCTGGTTATTTAACATGATATATAAACCTTTTATGGATATTTTGAATCTGTATAATTGATATGCCGATGATTAGTGTGTAAAACAATTTTTAAAATTTAATTTACAAAAGAGACATGATTATTCATTTCAGTGACTAGTGCTGATCCATCCGACAAAGATGCTAAATAATAATTTTAAATGTATCTTCTAAGATCAAGGCCTTCTGAAGGTCATCATCAGCATTTCAAGAATTAAACACATTTCTAATCAAGCTAGAAAATAAACCAAAATGTTATTTCTCATATAGCACACTCCAATATTAGGCATTATATTTTAAAATAGAAGCTCTTACTGTTCTTGTACAAATGCTGGTTTAACAATTCATGCATTAGGTATTTGAAAGTGAGTTGTAAATTTTATTGTTATGGATTCATTAGATAAACATTTTATTTTAAAGTAAGTGCAGAATTTAGGTAAAATTTCACTGTGTCAATGCAGCGTGACTCTTTTTATATTGAAAGTCCTATGATGACTTAATACCAAAGTGTGGTTTCAGGTTAAGGTATGCTACAAGTGCTTCTGCTTTATCAGAATTTCCTTTTAAGATTTATTGAGAGGGAGACATTCAGAGTGTAGTAAAAATAAATAAATAAATAAAACCAATGCTTTGTTGTTGTTGGGCTATAAACACTCTACTTTGGTTGGTTATAATGCTACCAAAAATCCACAGTACTTAATTTATCTAACCTTCTGATAGTGAATGAACAAAGGTAAAAATAACAGGCTAGTTATAAACTAGTACTATGGTGATGACATTGTGAATTATTTAAAAAGGGCATATTCAATGTGACCATAGAGCCATCAATCATAATAGACATTGATGAGAAAAAGAGGTTTCAGTCACTTCCTATCTGCAAGGAGAACAATTCTATCTCACAGGTAGCTATGAAGTGCTGGGTGACCTGATGTCACTTGCATTGTTGCTCTACCCTTTGAACGGAGCGAGTAGATTCTCTCAATATTAGAATCGAATGAGTAAATAAATTCGCAGTTCACTGCCACTCTCCTTCCGAGTGCACACTTCAATTTGTCTAACAATAGAGAGGACAGAAAAGCAGAAATCTCTTAAAGCGCGGATGAATTTTTTATGGAATGTTCAAATCCAGCTGCAAAGGATGGGGTTTTAAATGGTAGCAGACACTCTTTTAGAGGGAGCCCCAAGAGACGAAATCTTTTGGAAATGTTTTGTACTGAATTCATTCCTTTCCCCGTACACATCCGTACCTTTTTTTTTTTTTTTTTCCCTTCTGAAGCCCTGCTTTTACTAAATTGTTCCTCCTTCCTGTTCACATTGATCATTGAGATGCCAAATAAAAACATTTCCTTTATCTTTAATATACAGAATGCAGTAGAATTTGTTGCAGGTGTACAATAAGAGTTTTAAAGTGCATGTGTGTAATACTGCTTTATTTGTCCGTTTCATTCAATGGGGAAATCAGGTTTGCAGGGGAAGAAGGAAATGGCTCCTTAAGGAATTTTTAGAAGTACTAATAATTTAAATTTCTTTCTTCTGTGCAAGTAATCAGAATGATTTCATTACCCCAATTCCTCATCTCAGAGTTTTCCACATGACAGTGAACCTGGCATGCAATAATTTATATTATTTAAATTTTTGAGTCTCAGTTTCCCCAGTTACAGAATCCTACAAAATCCTCTGGCATTTACACACCACAAAGCTATGAAAAATGTGCATTTTTTTCCTTCTCTATAAGGCTCTATGGTAAAATCCACTACCTTTGCACTTTATGACAAACACATGAATTTATGGACTTTTTTCTTTGCAAAAATTCTCCTAAAAATTAGTGAATGTGGTTAAATAAATGTTTCTCCTCTACTTCTCTCCTCCCTTGCCTTCCTCCAGTCACAAGTTCCCTCCCTTCCCTACCGGAAGAAAAATATGAAACAAGCCTGCATTGCATTCTGCCTCTACAGCATGGTCTCTGGAAGCATGTACACTACTCATTTTTATTCACTTTTCCTCTGTAATAGATCCTGGAAGTATATTCATCTCAACGTAACCTCCAAAACTACTTTTAAAAATGTGTACCACCACTTAATTGTTAATAACAGGTAAATCAAAGGTAAAAGATAACTAATTAATTTTCTAGCTCAGTTTTATTTTACTGTTACTGTTTTGAGAAAATATAACAAAACCCCATTAGTGTTAAGGTAAGCCCATGAAACAACATAATATAATGCAAGAAAGACATTTAATAGTGTAGAAGAATGTTAAATTACTAATTAACTCCAAGTTACTGTATAAGAAAGCATAGTAATTTACAGGATTATTGCAATATGCAGCTTGGATTGCCACGAGGGTCAGCTAGGGAGCATTTCTTTCTATCCCCCCCCCCCTTAGTGTGGTGGTTACTGTAAAAATCTTCTCACATTAAAATGCACCGTCCTACCCACAGTTCATTGCTGCTAATTAGCAGCAGTTGAGATTTTGCTAGCAGTCATTTTTTTTCTATGTTAAGCTGCCAAATGTTACCAACTGCTCAAGATTCTCCATGCACAAAGTGTCCAGCTGCCTGGCTTGCACTACAATGCTGTGTCTTTCAGCTGTTTCCTGTCAACTTTAACACCTGTGCAAAGAAAACACTAATCAAATTATCTGTACTGGCTTTTGTTATCAGAAGGAAGGTTATCAAAAGTGTTCTGGGTACTTTGGCCTGTGCTCATCATCTACTTCTATAAAATTGCAGTGAGCACACGCGGGCTCGTGCACACACGCACGCGCACACGCCCCTCTTTTCATCTAAGCACCCAGTTGAGACCAGGGGCTTTCTGAGACTGACATCACTGCAATGTCTGCATCATGTCAAAGTCAAGTGTTTTCAGTCTATTTAAACTTTTATTTAAGCAATAAGGCTCAGGAAAGTCATCTTTTAGTTTTACCTAAATATATAAGAAGAATGCCATAACTTTGATTAATAATTGATTAAATAAACCATTCCTACATCAAAGACAGGAAGAAGAGCTATTCGCTGAAAGGCTAGACTATCAAATGGGACTTTGTTGTGTTCAACATTGCTTTAGAACTGCAGTACCATAGAGTAAGAAGAACATTAATTTTTGAGGTCTTAAATAATCATGTAAAATAAAACGGGCTCCTTTTTCTCCATAATTAAACACTAGTAGTGTTAAAAACACTATAAATTTAAAAATAATCAGGCAGCCTAATCATTTCCGGTCTGTTTCATTGGCTTTATGACTAATTTATATCTAACCTTCTTGGGAACCTATGATCAGGATGTACTTTTTTAAAAAATTCAAAGCGACTGTCACTGGTGTCTAATACCTGTGCAAAGGGGAATAGGCACTTTAAAATGTTTTAAAAGTGAAGGATGGTATATAATGGACTGCACTGCTAACATGATTTAGTAACAAAGTAGCCACTGCATTCTTACAGAGTCATTGATAAATGCCTACCTCATTAGTTCCCATCTTCTGCTTACTGTGATGAGTTTGATGTTAAAAATGATTGTAAGTGTATAAATGTGAGTGTATTTACATTTATATTAGCTTTACAGCAAATTTAATCAGGCCATCAGAATTGAAAGGAGACTGATGTTAAATCTGTTTGATACTATTATTTTCCTTAGATCTTAGTTGAAATACTATAACTGAATTCATTCTTACTTCATTTGTACTTGAAAAAGGCAAGGGATTGTAAAATTTACTTATGACAAGAGTATAAAATTTATTGTGCTGACAGGAATGAACCCACTCAGAGTCTGATCAAAACTATAGCCCTAGGGTAACACAGAATGAGTGTCAACTACATTTTGCTGTTAAGTTTCACAAAAATCCCCCCTAGGAATTTCAATCACAATATTCTGAATCTATGTTTATATAATGGTTACAAAAAATAAGAGAGAGACATAAAAAATATAGGTGTGTAAATTTCAGAACCATAATTTTGGGATTTAAGGAAAAAATATACTTTTAATTTTCCCTTCTTATAAAAAAAGAACAAAAAGATATTATTCAAAATTCAAGACTATCTTACTAGAGATGTATATGTAAAATTCCTGCTATTATAACATGCCTTTCTTTCCCATGAACTATTCAAAATTTATTCAGCCAAACTTATCAAGTAAGAACATAGGTAGGACAGAATCACTGTGATTACCAATCAAATATTTTCTTTCTTTTCTTTCTTCCTTTACTCTATGGCTGTCTGCACTTAGAGAGAGACAATCAGTAGAGGAATTTGAAATGTTGGTCTTTAATTCATAACAACTCAGATGATTTTACAGTACTGGTAAGAAAATATACAAGAAAGAAATTATTTAGAGCCGATAATTGATTATCCTTGTTCAAGTGCTGATTTTTCATGAGTAAGTAAAGGCCTTCAGATTATGAAGCAGGACTTTAAACAAAGTTGTTTAACCTTGCTGAACCTTAGTAGTTCCATCTGTACATTGGGGATAATGACATCTATTTTGTAGTTCTGAGTGGAGGAGGAGCCTGTTTTAACAAGGAAATTAAGAAAGTTTGGTAAATTTCTGGTGGATTACAGATCTTCTTAAAGCAAAAGTGTTAACTTCCATGAGACAGTGCTGGCTTTGCTCTCTCTGATTTCTTCTTTACCAAATCTTGCATAAGAAAGATTGAATAGAATAAACTCTTTCAAGGGGCACCTGGGTGGCTCAGTGGGTTGAGTGTCAGACTCTTAATCTCAGCTCAGGTCCTGGCCTCTGGGTTGTGAGTTCAGGCCCCATGTTGGGCTCCTTGCTCAGCATGGAGCCTACTTGAAAAAACAAAGTAAAACAAAACAAAACCTCAAGCTGTGGTATAACTGACTAAGGAAGATGAAATCATACCTTCCCAAGAGACAGATTTTTGTATAAGGTAAGACTAACTGACCAATGAGATGGCTGAATTATCCTGTGGAGGTGCCTTGGGTTGAGAGGGTCCTTAGCTGTTGAAATTAATGTTCTCATAGCACCTCTGAAATCTCATTATAGAATCCTACTAATAACATCATCTCTTCTCACATAGATGCCTGCAAATCTGACTTTTTAAAAGTCTGATGTGTTAGTCAGAAATCCTTTTCTCTGAGGCCCTATTAAAATGTGACATATTATTATTTTATGGGCTTTGAAGGGGAATAGAAAATAATTAAAAATGGCTGCTAAAAAAGTAAATATGTGTGGCATGAAGAGCCTAGAGGCAGATGATAATCTCTGGTTGGATAACTTGCATGAGAAGTGAATGTGTTGTCTCTAGTGGAAAAAATGCCTCTGAATCAGCTTTGATTCTATTCTCAGACTCTCATTTCCTCAAATAGTCAACCTCATGTAATCCAGTATAGTATTAGATATGGTACATTTTTGACCAGGGCCAATCACCAAGTAGGCACTAAGTACCTATAAAGGAGAAAAAACATAATCCTGATTTCATTTATAAAGATAAAAAGTAATGCCAGGCAACATTAAAAAAGATGCTGAATGACAGATGATGGTGATGATGATGATAATGATGGCCACGATTTATGAAGCTCTTACGAGATGCTCAGCATCTATTTCTCTAACAAATAGTATGCATTTCCCACTCTGTGCCAGACATCAGTCTGGGTACTGGGGGAAAAATTAACTAACCAAGCAGACAGCATTTCTACCTTCTTAAACTTACGTTAAAACACAGGGAGAGAAGTCATATATAAAACTAAATAACAATGAAGTAAATAATTCAACTAAGATAAATATTTTAATTCCCATTCTGTGGATGAGAAGACAGAGGCAGAGTGGTGAAGTCACTTGTCCACACTCCTACAGCTAGTATATGGCAGAGTGGGCATCCAACCTATAAGTGTAAGATTTTTTTTTTTTACTACATTATGTTGTGTCTCAGAAAAGACCCACCACAGGAAAAGTGCAGGGAAAGATACAGCTTTGTGTTGGAACTGGACCACAATTTCTTGAATAAGAAATCTCTGGCTTGATTTTTGAAGAAGGCAAAGCATTTAGATAAAATTCACATTGAGTATAATTTTGGGAAACAGGAGATTAACATGGCTACAATGGAAAGTTGAAGGATAAAAGAAGGCAGGTAGAGTCCTCTTTGGAAAAACCTGTGTGACTAATGAAAGAATCTTGACTATCCTGCCTGCCATCCATGCACACACAGAATTTTTCAAACCAAGGAAAACCCTGATAGTTGTATTATACAAAGATTAACCTGGGGGCGCCTGGGTGGCTCAGTGGATTAAGCCGCTGCCTTTGGCTCAGGTCATGATCTCAGGGTCCTGGGATCGAGCCCCGCATCTGCCTCAGCATCCCTGCTGAGCAGAGAGCCCGTTTCCCCCTCTCTCTCTGCCTGACTCTCTGCCTACTTGTGATCTCTCTCTGTGTCAAGTAAATAAATAAAAATCTTAAAAAAAAAAAAAAAAGATTAATCTGGTTACTGTGAAGGCAGGAAAGGCTACAGGAGCAAGAGATGACATGTCCAGGTGTCTAGTGAAAGAACATTGTAAGAGCGTGAAAATGAATTAGGGTGATTGCAGTGGAATAAAACAATGCAGAAAAATGATAAATAACAAAACTAGAAAAAACTGGTGAACAGAAAGGATTTGGGGTGAAGGAGCAACTGAGAAGAAGTAAAGTAAAAGAGAGCTTGAACGTAAAACCGGAAAAATGCGGAGCTCCTTAAAAAAAATTAGAAGGTCAGGAGGGTGGCCATTTACAGAAGATGCTGGGTTTTAGAAATGCTAGAAACTGAAAAGATCAGGTCAGTCAGCAGCCTGCATTCTTTACCTTTACTCCCTGATGTCACCTCCACCTGGTTTCTCCTAGGCCATCTTGAAGTTCTGAGTCCCTGATAAACAGGATAGGTTCTTCTGATACTTTCTTCATCCAGAAAGTCAACTTTGATCAAACCTAGCCTACTAGAGTCATTTTTAATCAGGATATCAAAACCTCAGGAGAGATGTCAGTAGTCGTAATTTTCTATTTGTGCTCTTACTTTATTGCGCAAAATGTAAAAAACAACACAGGAAGTAAAGTAAGAAAATATATGTCACAGTACCAATACCAGAACACACAAAATGTGCTTCTTTGTATCTCTTTTTAAAATATGTTAAATAAAATCTGTTAAGATAGCAGAATTTTTACATAGTTGTACCCAGTGTAGGTAGAATTTTGCATTTGCATTTGCTTTTGGTTAGGAAGAGATCTTTTAGGAGGGAGTGGGATGAGAAAGGTGAAGAGATGAGAATAATCAGCTCCCGTCTTCACTGCGGGCCTCAGAAGGAGGCCAAGGGCAGGGGTTTTGAAATGCAGTCTCATCACAGAGTTTCACTCCTCAATTTCTAATGGATACTCCATTTCTAATGGATACTACCTACTTTCCTGGGTGGAAGTAGCAGTCTAAGGGGAAATTTTTTTTTTCTATCCCTACTTAAGGGGAAGTTGCAAACTATTGTGAAATATCTCAAATAACTCTAAAGATATCCCTCTTTTCTCATAGTATATCACAAACAAGTTGATATTCTTTTTCAAGCCTCTATAAGGCATAAATCTTCCCCTAAAATCCTAATTTATAGTACCCTAATTTCTAAAGCAAATGTTAGTGCACATAACTGAATATTGTAGTGTTAAAATATAATCTCTTTTACTCTTCTGAATTGTTATTAAGCTCTTTGTTTAATTTTTCAGGGTTAATTTATTTTTGTTTCCTTTATGGCCATAGCATTGTCTGTCTAAATTTTCTACTGTTGGGGCGCCTGGGTGGCTCAGTGGGTTAAATCCTCTGCCTTCGGCTCAGGTCATGATCCCAGGGTCGTGGGATCGAGCCCCATGTCGGGCTCTCTGCTCGCTGGGGAGCCTGCTTCCTCCTTTCTCTCTGCCTGTCTCTCTGCCTGCTTGTGATCTCTATCTGTCAAATAAATACATAAAATCTTAAAAAAAAAAAAAATTCTACTGCCATTACTTCTAAAGCCTACCAACTTGCTTCAAGGCTTCTTTGGTGAGACATGGTTACATTCTCATCACTGCCCTAAATCAAGCCTACATAGAAAGATGGACGATGTCTGTTAGAGTTCCCAGGAAGTGGGGGTCCCAATGGGCAGGGGCAGACTGACAGGGTGAAAACTCCAGCAGGGGTTAACGCTGCAAACCTGAGGCAGAATTTCTTATCTGAAAAATCTCAGATTTTGCTTTCAAAGACTTCTAGCTATTAGGATAAGGGCTGCCCACATGATAGAAGACAATCTCCTTTCCCCAAAGTCAACTGATGGTAGATGTTAACCCCATGAACAGAACAGCTTCACAACTGCATGGAGACTAGTGTTTGATTAAATAACAGGGTTCTATGGCTTAGTCATCTTGACACACAAAACTGTCAAAAATTGGTAAAACAAACTGCTTTTATGGCAATTTGGACGTTCTCAAAGAATAATTCATTGGAAGAATATTCATTGGGTGACTTTATGCACAAGAAACTAATATGGATATTAATCTATAAATATGAAGAAGGCTAAGATAAAATCCTTGCCTTCTGTATTTTTAGAAGACAGATATATGGATAAATTAATATAATTCAGTTTGATGAATTATAGGCTTATGCACAAGATCTGTATGATGAGAGCATGGGGGGGGGGCGGTTCTCCTGAGAAGGGATGGCTTTCTGGAGAGACTGACATCAGAATAAAATCTTTAAGGATTCTCTACTTTATTGAGCAATACTCACTGACACCTGCTATGCCAAGTAGATGAAGTTCCAGGGGCTGCGATTTGATAGAAAAGATCTCAACTTTTATAAAGCTGATGTCCTGTGAGAGATTGGTAAAATAGTCAAACAACCAACAAATGATTAAAATGTCCAGTAGCAATTAGAGCTGTTTAAAAGTATATCAAGTTTACGTGATATAGCCTCTTCTTTGCTGCTGTTCTATTTGTGCTGAGACACAAAAGACAAGAAGAAAGGAATAAGGAGCTGAAAAGAAAAGCATTTCTAAGCATAGAAGACAGCAAGAGCAAAAGCCATTTTTGCCAGAGCATTATAAAAGAAATATATCTATTTAAAATTTGGTTGTGAGAAACATTTGATCAAATCAAATTGTCACACTATCTTTACATTAAACTTAAACCTTAAATAATGCATTTCAGTTAGTTTAAGTGCATTTTCCTGGTCTTAAATCATACCGTGCCTTATCTCTTATATCCCATCTTCTGTCTAGTATTCTTGAAATGTCGCACATATGCACGAATTTTCTGTACCTCATAAGTGACAGGAGATTTTTTTATTGGATGCACAGTTTAAGCATTCATTAGACACTAACTACACATTGTTGAGTGAATGCAGTATAAATGTAGTAGGCTGATAGCAGCTCTCCAAAATACATCGTTATTCTAATCCTTGGAACTTTGACTCTTACGTTGGATGGTACCTTCTTGCACAGGAGATCAAGTTAGGGATATTGAGATAAGAAGACACTCCAGGATTACCTGGTTGAGTCCTACATTCCATCACAACTGTCCATAAGAAAGACATACAGAAGGACATAACATGCATGAGAGGAAGAGACACTGTGACCATGGATCACAGATGGGAATGACATGGTCACAAGTCAAGAAATGTTAGCAGACTACCCAAAACTGGTAGTCCAGGAACAGAATCTCTTCTAGAGACTGCAGAGAGTGTGTGGCCTTGCCAACACCTTGATTTTGACCCAGTGAAACTGATATCAGACATCAGGTCTCCAGTGCTGTGAGAGAACGTTAGATACCAAATTTGTTTGTAATTTGCTCCAGCAGCCACAGGAAACAATGGATTTCTGTATCTTAAACAAAAGTAGAAATGTGGTTTTATCAGCATCTACCGGCTGGAGGCATTCTCCAAAGCAGAAGAGAATAACATGTAGCCTGGATAGTGCTGACCACCTAAACCCCTGCCAGGCTCTCTGTGGTGCCAAAAGGTTCTGGAAGTATGTGTGCACATAAAATGCCCCTGACATTTTGAATATTTTGATTTGGACTTATTAGGCATTTTACTCCAGAAATATTCATGGCAAACAAAACATATCTTCATGTTTACCCAAAGCTGGAAAATTTTAAATGTTTAAGCAAAGAAAAATATCAGAAATTATTCCCTATTATTGATGTCAGAAGCATACTACCCCTACCGACCTTAAAAATTTAAACTTGGAACACATTTCAAATCATATTAAAGGCTATATTATGTAGGATCTTAGAAACATGTAGGGGGAGGATAATTATTTCTTGGGGTGGGTCCATAGTATTACACATGTACATAAGATTATATGTACATATGAAGTTGCTGATTAATCATGGTATTATTAAACATGTTACCATCTTCAAAAATATAACCAAAAATAGGTTCACATATTCTGAAGAGTGAAAGATAGCTCATGTCCTCAAGGTTTTGTCCTACTTCCTTTATTTTTGTTTTTTAAAAGTTTTTTTATTTATTTGAGAGAGAGAGCCTGCCTCGTGCACAAGTGGAGAGAGGGGTGGGGGGAGAGGAAGAGAGAGTCCTAGGCAGACTCCATGCTGAGCATAGAGCCTGACCTGGGGCTTGATCTCAGGACCTGAGCTGAAACAAGAGTCGGAGGCTTAACCAACTGAACCATCGAGGCACCCCAAGGTTTTGTCTTATATCTTTTAGTTTGTGTCCACATCTCAACCAAATCAGAATATCATTTGAACTAATGCAGTTGAACTGGTTGAACTACTTAACTAAATAGATCTACTACTGAGTAATTACATTTAACACCAATTAATCCTAAAGATATACCACTAATTTTTATTGTTTCTACCAAGAGAGGTAGTTACCTTGCTGGCATGTTAATGAAGCCGCAGAAATTATGATTGTGCTTTCATGCAGGTACATATGTGTAATAAGTATAGAATTGTTCTGCTTTTATATTTAGATTTTTCTCTAATGCATCTTCTTTAAGAAACACAAATAATAATATAAAATCTTAATTTAATAAAGTCAATATGTAGAAAAGACACATTATAAATCATAGTCCTTTAAAACAATCAAAGGGCCTTGTTGACCATCTGATCTAACACCTTCCTTTTATAAGAGATTAGACTAAGATCCAAAAATGAAGGTGATTGGACTCAAGGTACATTGCAACCCATTGGACAAGTCAGGAATAGAATGCAGGTCTTGTGACTCTTGGTCCAAGACGTTATAAGTCCCAGGACTGGTTATTTTAATTTTCCCAAACTATGGTATAAGCTGTTAACTCTTTAAATGGCTAAAGGAGGAAAGGCAAAATAGCAAAACAGAATGAAAGTAATGGGAACCAATTAAAGGTTATCCAAGTTAAACATAGATATCTTTGAGATTATAAATAAAGTACATTGTCTGAATATATGAACACATATAGCTATAAAATTAATTTTAAAATATGGGAAATCAATCTTATTTTTCAATATATGTTCAGCATTTTAAATATTAGATTTTAAAGCACCAAAAAAAAAAAATAGTCTAAGTTTAGCTTTTCTAATACTATATCGGCCTTTATCACTGAGAACTATGTAGAAAAGTTTATTTAATCCTCCTTTATATCAACTCTAAAATAATAGAGTACAATCTGCAATAGTCTCATTTACCTTAATTATCTATTAAAGATCTATAATCCATTGTATGTGTATATATATTAAGAGAACGTATTTCAAAGATAAAAGACCTAGCTTTGACCTTTACTTTGGAAAATCACAACCCTTTGACTCCGTTTTCCCATCTGTAAAAAAGGGTTTTAAGAACATTCAACTTATTTGCAATTATGGTAAGAATTCATATATGGAAGTGCTTTGTCATCTGTCAGGTGTTCCATGAATGATGTTTTTGTGTCTGTATATGCAATAATAATTTCTATTTACTTGACTATCAGGATCTAGTGTTACTAAGAGAGAATATGTATCTATTAAAAAAGTAAGAATGGGGGTGCCTGGGTGGCTCAGTGGGTTAAAGCCTCTGCCTTCAGCTCGGGTCATGATCCCAGGGTCCTGGGATCGAGCCCCACATTGGGCTCTCTGTGCAGCGGGGAGCCTGCTTCCCTCTCTCTCTCTGCTTGCCTCTCTGCCTACTTGTGATCTCTGTCTGTCAAGTAAATAAATTAAAAAAAAAAAAAAAAGTAAGAATGCAAGAAAGAAAAAAAAAAGAAGGAAAAAATATGCTTCTTCAATGAAAAGTAAACGTAAAGTGAGAGATGACTATATTTATTAAAACCACAACTACTGTTCCTCATTATCAGAGAAACTAATATCTGCAAGAGTTACATGTGGACTAAATGCTTAAATAAATGACTGGGGGTAGCTAGCTACAAACTTGGACTAATGAGAGATCGGATGACCTTTAAAATGACTGAGACTCCAAAAAAGCACTGACTCTTTCATTTCTACAATCTGTGTTTTGTTCTATACAAAACAAAACAATTAATATGGTTAGAGGCAAAATTGCAAACCTAACAGGGAACAGAACTGAGAGCCAGGGGACCCAGGTTCTCCTCCTTGGTCCAAGTGTGACCTTGAACAAATCACTTAATCCTCCTGGGGTGCAGCCCCATCACTTCCAACATGAAGAAGGTCTAAGGTCCCTTCCAGCTTTAACACTTGGTGACACTATGATTCCAATTCCTGGCTTCTCTCTCACCATGTTTGATGCTTTGTTGACACACTGTCAGAACACTTCACACATTTTCAGAAAACCGTAACAAAATGTTATCAGACCATTAACACAGATGGTTAAGAGAAACTTTTTTAAAAATATCTTTCACTGGATGTTTGTTATAGCAGCCACATTTATGTTGTTAAATTTATCAGTGAATATATAGATAAAGATATTTGTCTAAAGGTGTATATCTAAAAAATGTCAACCTTGTCAGTTCATATCGTATGAAATAAGAGTTGTAATACAGCTGTACATGACAAAAATAGCTATCAACTTTTCCACAATAAGCCTATGGGTACTTAATTAAAAACTAAAAAGGAAAAGATAAATATTCCCAGCCTTATGAAAGTTGTGCACATTTGCCTCATAGCCCTCTGTTTCTTTTTCCATCCCTTCCATAAATGGTTGGTGTATATAGAGATAGAGATAGAGATACATAGAGATTGAGAGATAGTAGTAGGGACACACACACACACACACACACACACACACATCTCACGGCATGTTTATGCTGTGCTTGTGTGTGTTTGTGTATTTGTGTGTGTGTGTGCGTGCGTATCTCCATTACATCTAATGTTTATGGAGTATTGACTGTACCCTATGAGTTGGTCCAAGCGCCTTTCATATGCCACTCAGTACCCCGACAGCCCTGTGCACTTTCCCTTACTATCACATACTGGTAGACCTGTGTTCCTGAAAGCTTCTTTTCTGGTGGTTTTCTTCTTTTTCTTTTCTCTTCTCTCTCTTTTTCTCTTCTCTCTCTCTCTCTTTTTTTTTGGTCTCCCTCTTCCTTCCTTCTTTCCTTATAGCTAAGAAAACAACCTGTGCCTGAATTGAGAGATTATTATAGGCAGAAGTTTACCTGGATGTTCTTCTCTAGATCATTTGCAATTTCTTTTTTTTCCTCTCTTTTCTGGGCAATATTAAATTTTTCCTTTTCCCTCTCCCATTTTAAGCCGTATCTTCTCTATCTTCCCACTGGACATATCTTTACTCATTCCAACATAGTTGATGATATTTCAGAGATTGTGTGTATGTGTACTATTATTAATCATATGCTTTCTAAATTGTGCTTAAGAGTGGTTTTGTCCTTCCTTCTACATGTTTAGCTTAAAACCCAAACTCCCTTGTAGAAAGAGAGCCATTACTACACCCAGGTGGAAGAGAATCAGAATATCGATCTATTAATTCTTTATGCTTTGCCTACAAGTAACCCAAGCCCGTGATGAAGTATTGCTTTGGTAGCATATGCTAGAATCTCTGTCTCGGCAAGTTAGCCCATATCTTGGGTCTGGGTCGGATGGGACTTAAACCTCAGAATGACAACGATCTGCCTTTTTCTTAAAAATCTTGAGAAAGAGTATGACTTATTTTCACAGATGAATTATTTCATAGCAATTTAGTGAAGAAAGATGTATTATTTAGCAGCTCTTGAAATCATACTCAATGGGCTTAAATTTATTAATTGATTTTATCCATTTTACTTTGAAAAAGTAAATAAAGTAACATAGAATAAATAAGCCGTATAGTTCCAGCCTGCTGAATATTTTAAGCCAAACTGGAAATTAATGAGGTGATTAAGGAAAAAAAGGCAAAAAGAGGAAAGAGAGGCTTTAAATACTTAATCTGGATGAACACAATTGTAAACTTTTTTTTTTTTTTTTTTTACTCTATTGAATGAAAATAAGAGTATTTTGTTCCGATGAACACTCCTCCCCCTGAGCCCTGCCACCTAGTAGGGGCTCTTTGAGTGACAGCCTCAGTCCCTAGAGTGGACCTTTCTCTGCCACCTTTCTCAGCAAGCCTCTGCCCACCAGTGGGTCTGCAGGACTTGCTCCTGCTGGGGAGGCCACACACACAGTTTCCCTCCCTTGTCCCACTGCAGCCATGCTGCGCTGGCGTGCAGGAAAATAAGCTAGAATGGCAGAGAAACATCTCACGTAAAGTCCTAGACCACAATGGAAGTGGCAGAGACATCATTGTCAATCAATACCTTATTCTCTTCTTGTAGCAAGCCTAACAGAGTTAACTTGGATAATATTCCCCACACTGATGCAAGTGAATTAGGTCCAGAGATTTAAATTTGTAAAGGGTCCCAAGAATTGGCAGAAGGCTCCCATAGTTACCTGTCCCTTCATGTTCAAAAGGACTGTCACATGCAAAAGCTCCCCCATGGACAAATGACAAATGATAATGCATATTGGAAGGATGATGGCAGCTGCATTTCTTTTAAAAAATTAGTATTATGACTTACAAAGTCAGTCACTAATTCTGTCTTAAAAAACGCAACTGAAATGAAAATAAACGCAAGTTTCTGTCTGAAAGTAATGCCATCCACGTGTTTCATTAGGACACATTCTAGCCTTCCTTCATGCTGCACATCTCTCCACAAAATAAAACTTTTTCCAGCTAATGTGGACCCAATGTAGCTGTTCCAGTCAGAAGGTCAAACATACTGAACTTGCGGCTGGAGCCAAGTTCAGAGGAAATATGAAAAACACAGAAAGCAAAACCTTACGGTGAGCTATAAATACTCATAAATACACTAAAATTTATAGTTCATTATGCTCCTGTTTTGTCCTTTCTGCCAAAGTCAAAAAACACATGCACCTCCGTTTTAAAAGAAATTTACTGTACATTAGGAAGCAAGCCACACAGTGGTCCCAAACACTGCCAGTTCTCAGCAGGTTAAATACGTGCTGATTACAGATTTGACTACGTACATCCTACCCAGTTTTACATATGAACATTGAATTTTGAAGGCTGGGGGTGTGTGTGTGTGCGCACGTACGTTTAAGTCACTCTCCAAAAAGACTATTACCAGAAGTTATCTCACCATTTGAATAAATGGTAGAGAAATTGTCAATAAGACTGCTCCATTTTCTTATCTCATAAGCTATGTAAAAATATCTGCTAAAATGGAGTAGAGCATTTATGGCAATGGTACTAGGCAAAGATACTTTATACAGTTCTAGAATCACCAGTCGAAGGCAATTTTTGAAAGGTTCTAATCTAAAACTTTGACTTTTAGCATGGTATTTTAATATTACTTCAGTTACCAACTGCTATTTCTTTCAGCATAGAGCTATGTCATAAATTTATTTTTAGTTCAATGTCATTTAGGGAATGCTCTGTCTCTATAAAAATAAGCCTCTTATATGAAATTAGACATGTTTTAATTGCATAACATATTGAAGAAACATAATAGGCATACCGTAGAGAGCTTTGGCACTCAATGTGTGGTCCGGAGACCAGCAATACAGACTCCTCCTGTGAGCTTGTTAAAAATGTGGTATTTCAAGACCCCATCCAGAACCACAGAATCAGAATTTGCATTTTAACATGGTTCCTCTGTGATTCTTGTGGTTACTAAGGCTTGAGAGACATGGATATAAAACAATAGCCAGATTAGCAATATATAAAAAAATACCAATATTTTCTTAGCAAAAATCAGAACTATACTTTAACCCCAGCCGATCACACTGGAGCACTTTAATTTCTAACCACAAAGGAAAAAGGTTCATATTATTGAGAATTATTTTGCAGGGCAATGGCCAAAATGCTTTTTAAATGATATCCCACAGGACTGAATCCTTCTTTTAAAATACAAACTTGTGTATTTTCAAGAAAGGTGAGTTTTGCCTTAACAACTATGTAAATTAAAATCAGACACAAATAATTGGGTTCTCGTTTCATCCCACTGACTAGAAAATTTGTAGATTTCCTCTCCGGTGATATTTAGTTTCATCAGTTTATCTAACAGTTGTGTTTTTCTTTTAGCTTGGTTTCCTTATACATTAAACATAGCTGCATTAAAAAAAAAAACAAAAAAAAAAAAACACCACCACCTCAATTCTACAATAAAATATTTTATTTCATTTCTTAAATAACTATGGCCCATAGATGTGAAGGATCTGTCTGTCTTCAACAAAAGTTACCTCTCTAGGTCAGGTCATAAATCCACTGCCATGATAATGTGGAGCACTGCCTAGGGGGCTCCCTGAGTTTATACCTGGCCTCATGCAACAAAGATCATTAATCTCCAGGTCTCCCAATCTGGTTCTTTTGAAGAGCTATAAATATACCTACTGTGTTAGCCTTTCCAGAGATATTTTAAAAGAACAAATATCTATAGTGTTCTAGCCAGATCAAACAGAGTCGAATCTAAACTGTATCTGCTATCTAGAGTTTGCTCTCCTACTACCCATGAATATCCCACTTGAAAGCTCCAGTATCTCCTTCAAAAACCCTAATTTTAAAAGCACAGACTATCAGTTTATGAATAGATCACACATCCTATTTATCTATCAAAGCTATTTAATCTTTTGGGGAGTGCATTTTGCCACTACTTTGGAAATCTGACAAATCTGAGAAATTTTTTTGGATAAATGCACATTGTACTTTTATCCTGAAAACTGTGTATATAGTTTTGAAGATTTCACTGGCCTCCAAATGTCTACTCCAAAGACCCAAGTAAAGAACCCTAACTGGTTATGGCTCATGCAATTCTGTGCAAAACCCTAATATGCACTGAAATAGGTACTTAACTTGCAAAATATCTCTAGCAGACCTATATGCTTGTTTCTCCTTTGCTAAGTATGCTTATCTCCAGAGTGGCTCTGGTGTTTTGTTTTGGTTTGGTTTGGTTTAGTTTAGTTTGGTTTGGTATGGTTAGGCTTTTCAGAGAATATATACTTTAATGTTAGGAATAGTTTAGGCTGGAAGTTAAACATCCCGGGAGGGATTATAGATTATTTCATTAAAACTTTCCTCCCAAATATTAACTAGAAACATATGAGCTACTTTCCTTTGTTTTCTCAGATTTCAGGGTGAGGATATTAACTATAAAATTTTTGATATCTTTATATAAATAGTAACCAAATAAAATAAGTCTATTAATAGCAGCATAAGATGGGGGAAAACCCCCAACAACATAAGAATGTATTAGATTGGTTTTCCTAAGAGGTTAATCAAAGCATTCTGTTCATGGGTTGATTACTACCAAGGTGGTGGGGGAATGAGGCAGACTGAATTTATGGCAACCTCTCTTATGAGCATGTTGTCCTAGATCCATTTTTAAAGTAACATTGATTTTATTTGTGTTAGCACATACAAGAGTCCTTTGAAAATGAAGAATTTTGAGTGTCATGAAAACAGAGCATGTCACATGAAACAGCAATCTTTGGTGGGTAAAATGTATCACTTATAGTATAAAGTCCATTCTGGCCTAAATTTTCACCATGTTTCCTCTGGCTGTACCTCAGCTTGAAATGAATCATGAATATAAGGCAATTTACACCACTGAAGTCATTAAATCCAAGACAAAATGCATGAAGCCCATTTCAGGAAGGAGTTTCTGATATGTTTTAATGAATGGACAAATAATATGGGTTTGAGAAGGGCACACTATAAAGTATTTGTAATAAAAATACATTTTTAAACAACTATTTATTCCATTTTCCCAGAACTTTAAAGACTAGTTTTATTACATCAACTTTGCAATGAAACTGGCAACAGAGCTATTTCAATCTTAGGTTCATTATTAGAAGCACTATGACAAAAATCATGGCAGTGATAATTCTGACCATCTTCTAGGCTTCAACTGAAACTTTCAAAACATTGTCATCAGCAAATGAATACAATTGACAACTGGAATAATGAAGGAACCTTAAAACTTTGAGGAGGGTCTCCTGGTGGCTCAGTTGGTTAGGCATCTGAGTCTTGATATTGGCTCAGGTCATGATCACCAGGTGGTGGATCAAGCCCTGAGTTGGGCATTGCTCTCAACAGGGATTCTGTCAGAGATTTTCACTCTCTCCTTCTGCCCCTCCCCCTACTTGCATGCATGCTCTCTCTCTCTTTCTCTCTCTGTCTTTCTCAAATAAATAAATAAATCTTTCAAAAAAAAAAAAAAACTTTGATGAAAAAAACTGTCTTCAGTTTTTTGAAGAATTACATGGTAGAATAGAGATTCCAACTGTGTGACTCTGGAGAGAAAAGCAAGAACCAGTAGGTAAAGATTTTTACTATATTATAAAAAGGGAATGGACCACTTCATGGAGATTAATTTTCAATCAGTAAATTTATGCAAGACAAAGCTAGGACAATGAACCAAATAAAAAGCTACCAATCCCCAAATACCATCTTTTATCAGGTTTGTGTTGGTCAAACAATTTTTCTCTTTGTTTTTATCAAACAATAATTTAATAGCCCCCTATTTATTTTGCCTATAACACTCTTAATTAGACAATGTCAAGATGCCTATCTCTTAGTCTGTATCTCTGTGGTTCATATGGTCTTGTAGGCACATTTTGTTTAATGATTGAAAGCCATAATCTGGCATCTCTCACTCAGTGATTCCACTATTTCCACCGAAGCCACAGAACCCCATTCTATGGTGATGCCTTCTGCTGTTATCCCCTGCCTACAGAAGACAGCCACCAATTATCTTTGCAAGGATGGGAGAATTCCCTGAGACTCATCTGTAAAATGCTCAAAGAGAGATCTGAGTGGGTTACAGATCACAGATTCACTCCAGTATCCCTTCTTTCTGAACCTACAGCATGCCAGAAATATGCCAGAATTTCAACCTCATTGATTTTAGACTACTGTTAAATGCAGGCTTTAATTAAGTTACATAAAAGACTGTTAATGCCAATGCCAGATGCCCAGTTGAAATCAACATAATAAATTCCAAATCCCAGGACAGTGTACATACATCAATGAATTCTTCTTACTCTAAGCTAATATTTATCTCTTTTTCTTACATACTTAAATTTAACTCTTCTTCAGGTACTCTAAACTTACGCTGATTCTTATTTCAAGATCTTGGAATGTATTAACATAAAGGCTACCTCATTGTGGATCAGGCTTCTTTTCTCTCTATCTGGGTTATGTTTGGATCTAATTTCCATTATGATCATGGGAGTGTGGTGTTAGAATTTTCATAAAGAAACAGCATTCACTTATGAAACAACTCTCCCACATGAAAATGTTATAGATTTATATACAGATAAAGATCAATTTCCCAAGATTGGGGAAAGAGGACTTCTTCCATCAAAAAGAGAATTTAGGAATTCAAATTTTTGCCTTAAACATCATACTGGAAGTGCTGGCTAATGCAATAAGGTAAGAAAAGAAATAAAAGTATACATATTGGGAAGGAAGAAGTAAAAATGTCTTTGTTCAAGATGACATGATTATACATGTAGACAATATGAAAGAGTTGACTTTAAAATCTCCTGGAACTAATAAGTGATTATAGCAAGGTTGAAGAATAAAAGTTAATATATGCAAAAGATGGAACGTATTCTTGGCCAATGCAAAAGAGAGAACTACAGGGAAAGGAATATATTTTCCTGCACCAGAAGCTTTAGCTAAAGTCTTCTTACCTCTCATTAGCTCAAACTCAATCAAGTACATAATCTTAGTCACTCATGGGATTTACCAGTAGGTTCACTGTATGCTATTTTAATGGGTACTATAACAAATTACAACAAGGTTGGTGACATAAAACAATATACATTTATCCATCCTAACAGTTCTCAAGGCCAGAAGTCTGAAATTGGTTTCTTTAGACCAAAATGAAGGTGTTAGGAGATGGGGGCTCCCTCCAGAGGTTCTGGGAGAATCTGTTCCCTGCCTTTTCAACTTCTGGAGTTGCATTCCTTGTATTGGCTCTTGATGCCTTCACCCATCTTCAAAGCCAGGAGCAGAACACCTTACTTTATTACCTTCCTTTCTTCTGCCTATACTCAAGCCTTCCTCTGCCTCCTTCTTGTAAGGACATTTGTGACAACATTTAGGACCCACATAGACAATTTCCTCATGTCAAAATCCTTAATTTAATTTCATCTGTAATGTTATTTTTTCTATATAATGTAACACTCTCAGATTCCATGCATTAAACATCTCATTAACTAGGTATCTGGATACCTTTGGGGGCCATTACTCAGCCTACCATACTTACTAACCATAATCTGGGTACTTTGGGGAGGGCCAAAAGGAGAATGAATATAAAGAATACATACAACCAGCATTCAGTAAAATTTAGAAACAACTTGAATAGTTGTTTTGGTTAACAGTCATGCATTTCAAAGTTAGAAAGCCTAATTATGAATAATAATAATAGTAATAATAATAGCAATTGTAATAATAACTTATGTAACCTTTTTGTGGTATAGAGAAAGAAATGCTAAAGGAACAAATTGCCCGATGGCCATAATGATATGGAGAAGTGTTGTCTTCATGATACCAAATCAGCAATAAAAATAGAAAAATCTGACCAGAATATACATGATTTTTCATACAAATCTTGTGTTTGTTGATGTACTTTCATTGATCTAAATTACAAAGTTTTCCTGCAATTTCACTAAATATAAAATATTAAAAATGTTTCTCTCCTGTTACATACAACATAAACAAGACAACAAAGTATTATACTTCTTTAGTCAAAGGAATGGAAGATTTTAGGTAATTGTGTAGGTAATCTGAAAAAACAAAACAAAAAAGTTTAAATTATTAAAATTTTCAAGAAAACATATTCTTCTTCAAAGTAAGTAGATAGTTGACATAATTCTTTAATTCATTTAACTAGTGAAGAACTGGTTGCAAACCAAAATGTTTTCCAATTAAATACTTCAATTAGTGGAGACCTAGAGTTGTAATATTCAAAAGCTTAGAGGACTCTTCTGTAGTTATCTATTTAATTCTTCTATAAAATTCTTGACCTGTTAAACAGTCTTAACAATAATACTGAAATTATCTCCCTGATTATGATCAAGAAGCATTTTGTCATTTAACATGAAGCAATATTTGGCATAGCAAACATCAGCCAACTCTTTACTAACTTGTCATTTTTTATAATTGTCTACCTGATGGACTAAAACACAGCATTTTCCAAAGATTTCTGGACAGCTAAAGGTCTTGAATTAGATACCTTGTACTTTAGTATTTTTTTTAAAGATTTTATTTACTTATTTGTCAGAGAGAGAGCACAAGCAGGCAGAGTGGCAGGCAGAGGCAGAGAGAAAAGCAGGTTCCCTGCTGGACAAGGAGCTTGAAGCAGGACTTGATCCCAGGATCCTGGGATCATGACCTGAGCCGAAGGCAGCGGCTTAACTGACTGAGCCACCCAGGCGTCCCTCTTGTACTTTAGTATTAAGTTGTTTTTCCCTTTCTCTTACATTAACTAATATTTAATATATTGAATTATTGTTTTGTGAGACTTTAAGTGTACTATTAAAATCTGTAGCATTATAATACCTTCAATTCTCTTATTTGTTTTATTTTACCTGGTCTCTATACACATTCAGATTCAGTATTGTGCTATGCCTTGTTGACATACTAGATATGCCTTGGCGGTATATTCTTGTTTATTGCTTATTTTAATTTTCCTACTACCTTTGGAAATATAATTTGTCATATTGCTGGTACAGTTTTTGGACTGATGATATCTAACTCTACTTCTTTGTTATTAACATTTCTTATGTAGTTACTCTAGGGGAATTCTTGGCCAATATATTTTAAGTTCACCACAATTTTCCTATTAATACCTATTTATGGAAAACAAATAAGCACGGATACCTAAAAAAAGGAGGGAGGGTTAGGAATGGGAGATAGTTCTAGACACAAGCCTTTTTTGAAAGTTCCTTGTTTTAAAAGCAGAAATATGATATATTTCACATAATTTATAAAAATAAAAAATAGGAAACTATTCCTAAATTTTACAAACAAACTGAAAAAAAGTTTATACATAAATTGGCTGCACAGTGTTCACTGGGAAAATTTTTTTTAAACAACTTTTAAACAAAAATATTTGTACAGGTCTACGTCACTTTATTGTGTTTCACTGAGATTGAACTTTTTTAAAAAAAATTGAGGGTTTGTGGCAACCCTGCACCAAGTAAGTCTATTGCCATCATGTTTCCAACAGCATCTGCTCACTTCATGTCTCTGTGTCATATTTTGGTAATCCTCCTAAACTTGTTGATTGCTATTACATCTGTTATAGGGAGCTATGATGAGTGATATTTGGTATTAGTATTTTAACTGTTTTGTACAGCACAAAACAAGCCCGAATATCATGAGGAACTCCATCAATAAACGTTGTGTGTGTTCTGATTTCTCCATCAATTAGCTGTTCCCCTGTATCTTTCCCTTTCCTTGGATTTCCCTATTTCCTAAGACACAACAGTATTGAAGCTAGACCACTTAATAACTCTACAATGGCCACTAAGTATTCAAGTATTCAAGTTCAAAGGAACACTCACAGGTCTCTCACTTTAAATCAAAATATAGAGGGGTGCCTAGTGGCTCAGTCAGTTAAGCCTCTCTCTTTGGCCCAGGTCATTATCCCATGGTCTCGGTATTGAACCCCACATGGACTCCCTGCTCAGTAGGAAGTCTGCTTCTTCCTCTCCCTCTGCCCCCAACTTGTGCTTACTCTCTCTCTGTCTATCTCTCTCTCTCAAATAAATAAATAAAATATTTAAGAAAAATAAAAAAATTTAAAAAATAAGTCAAACCCTAGAAATGATTAAGCCTAGTGAGGAAGGCATTTTGAGAACCAAGATAGGCAGAACGCTAGGCCACTTGGTCCAATCAGTTAATCAAGTGGTGAATGCAAAGGAAAGGTTCTGGAAGGAAATTTAAAGTGCTACTCCAGTGATCACATGAATGAAAAGGAAGTGAAACAGGCTTATTGCTCTCATGGGGAAAGTTTGAGTAGTTTGGATACAAGACCAATCTGGCCACCACATGCCCTTAAACCAAAGACTAATCCAGAAACAAACCCTAACTCTCTTCATTCTGTGAAACCAGAGAGAAGGGAGGAAGCTGAAGAAGAAAAGCTGGTCGCTGGCAGAGGTTGGTTCTTGAGGCTTAAGAAAAGAAGCCCTCTCCTTAACAGAAAAGTGCAAGGTGAAGCAGCAAGTGCCAGCCTCTAACACTGTCCTAGCCATTCTGTTCCTTCCCTCCCACTCTAGGCAATATCTGTACTTTTAAAATTTCATAATTTATATGCTTATTTTCATATAACTAAATATAATACATATATGAATATTTCTTCATTTTTAAGTGGTGGCATACTATACACAGACAATGCCTATAGCATGCAACATATATGTTATACATATAGCATACTCTATTTCTCCCAAATGCTTTTTTTAAAAATATGGATTGACTTTAAAGATTGTATTTATTTATTGGACAGAGAGAGCAAGAGAGCACAAGCAGGGGAAGCCGCAGAGAAAAAGAGAGATGTAGGCTCCCAGCTGAGCAGGGAGCCCGATGTTGGGCTTGATCCCAGGACCTTGGGATCATGACCTGAGCCAAAACAGACACTTAACTGATGGAACTACCCAGGTGACCTATTTATTTATTTGAGAGAGAAAGAGAGAGAGCGCGGGGGGTTGGGGGAGGACTGCAGAGGGAGAGGGAGAGAGAATCTCAAGAAGATACCCCACTGAGTGTGGAGCCCAATGCAGGGCTTAATCTCAAGACCCTGAAATCATGACCTGAGCCAAAATCAAGAGTAAGATGCTTAACTGACTGAGCCATCCAGGCATGCCCCCATTTTTTTTTTTCATTGAATATCATATTCTGGAAATCATATTATATTTCTTTATTCAGCTGCATAATATTCTCTTGTTTATTTAACCAATCCCTTGCTGATAGACACATGTGTTCTTTCTGATCTTTTGCTGTTAAAAATAGTGAAGCATATTTTCATATTTCTGTTAGTTTGTCATTAAAAGTATAACAGCTAGATATATGTTCTGAGGGGAAAAATTACAAAGTGCAGAGTATTGAACTTGAACCTCATCAAATTTCTAAATGTGACTCTATTGTAAATACAGGAGAATCAACCAAATCCAGAATGGGGGAGATTCTTCAGGCAATATTCAGGATTTTAAATAGATAAATAGAAAAAAAAAACAAAAAAGGATGAGTCATTACATATTTTAAATGATTTTAGGGACTCAATTGACCAAGTATAACATGTAAACTTTATTTATATCCTTATTCAAAAACTGAAAAAAAATAGAAGTCATTTAAAAAGTAGAGAAATTAAATGATATTAAGAAATTTTATTTTAAATTTTATCTGCTTTAAATAAACTGTAATTGTTAGGGGTATATATTGAAGGATTTGTGCTGCAATACAAACTCTTGGAATTAGATTTAAAATACTGCAACAAAAATATTGGAACATCATTTGCTAATATAAATCCTGGAGTATTTGGAGTTGAATTGATATGTTATATAAGATATGTTATAAAGTATTCCAACAAAAAATGAAGGACATGTAAAATAAAATTGGCAAAATAGTTATAATAGTTAGAGTTGGGTTATAAAGAATAATTATAACAAAAAAACAAATCATCTAAGTTTGGGGACAATATAAGAGGTTCATAACCTCAGCTCATAGATCTATGTCTTCTGCTTACAAAATATTTGACATTATATTGAATTTGTTTTAATTTTCATTACCAATGCTAGCAAAAAGGGTTCTTGGAATTTTTTTTTTCAGCTGCCTATACTTTATTGCACAATTTGATATCTGATAGAAATATTTAACAAAATTGCATTTGAATTTTTTGAAAACTAGATTATTTCATAATCCATACATTTCTATGTATAAATTGTAATGCATTTGTCTATTGCCCAATCAGCTACAAACACTTCACAGAGAAGGGAAGAAGAAAGCTGAAGTCTAGTTCAGAATATCAATGAAATTCTGTTTTACAACACAGCATTACTGGTGCCATACAAAAAGTTAGATTCCCCTGGTACTCGCCAGCTCATTCTGAAGAGAATGAATGTACTCTCTCTCTCTCTCTCACTCTCGCTCTTTCTCTCTATATATAAAATTTTGTTTTTTTGGTTACTGTTCTTGTTTTTCCAGGTAATTCATAACCACCAAGAGTACTCGTAACAGGGCATAGCACTATTTTTTTTTAGATGCTTATCAATTCAAATGAATTTATATTTCCTTTGTTAACTCTCTCTCTCTTTTTTTTTAAGATTACTTATTTATTTATCTGACAGACAGAGATCACAAGTAGGCAGAGAGGCAGGCAAAGAGAGAGAGAGGAGGAAGCACGCTCCCCTCTGAGCAGAGAGCCCGATGTGGGGCTCGATTCCAGGACTCTGGGATCATGACCCGAGCGGAAGGCAGAGGCTTTAACCCACTGAGCCACCCAGGTGCCCCCTTTGTTAACTCTTTTAATGGGGACTAGTGAACATACCAGTGAGTCAGCTGTTATCATTTTTCCAAAATATATAATTATTTTTGCTTTTGTCTTAACAATACTGGGAATTGATAAGGGTTTTTTTTTTCCCCTTTCTTTTTGTCACTCACAGCTATATTTATTATTCTGTTGTGTTAGATAATATATAGATATCATTAAGGTAAAGCACATGTAGTATCAGTTCGGCCAAAATACTATTAAATAGACCTTTAAAAATCGGAACATGTTGCTTTAAACCAATGGGTTAATAAATTGAAATATCAATTTGGCAGACGTGTTTTTTTTTTTTTTTTCTCTTCTCCACAAATAATTGTGGGGAGTTCATATTAATGGAGTTCTTATTTAAATATTAGTAATTTATCATAAATTCAATTGATAAATGGGAAGAGAAATTATATGATATATGAATAACACTGGCATTTTATTATCATTATTTATTTTTTTTAAATAATGAACTCTCTCTCAAATTAACATACACTTTCATTTCATCCCTTTACTTTGAGAGTGAAATGGTAGAGATGTGCTAAACATTAAAAAAAATTTCAAGATCATGCCATTTTTTTGGGAAATCATATGACACTCCAGTATAAATAATATACTCTAGACAGAGTTCTTTAACAACTATATGTACAAATGAAACTGTTAATCACACACTTCTACTCTTAAAACTGTGTTCATATATAAACAATCAGTAATTCATTAGTAACAATGATGATTTTTTAAAATCAGACAATAATATGTCTTAAGACATGTTTGATAGGTTTTCCTTATGTTTTCTTCCATTGGCGTACTCAACCAAATTTGGCAGGATCACTTAGGATAACCCCTTTAGATATAAATGATATGAAGACAATAATGATTCAGATCCTTTTATAACTATGGACTTTGAGATACATAGTTGTTCTTACTTCACACTTTATTTGACATTGTAAACACTATTTCTGTTATAAATCAGTGTCTCAGCTGCACGTTGCAACTTGGAGTAGACCATTGAGCCGTCCTCTTAAATATTATGACATGGAGAAAATCACATTGTGCTTTAACCTATCAACAAAGGAGCAAAGCAATTACAGAGCTAAACAGAGTCCAGGAAGACCCAATAAAGAAAAATCCAAGAAAATTTGGTGAAAATTCTTAAGGGGCCTTCCAATGTTTAATTTAGGCCTGAGGCATGATTAATATTCTGATTCTAATTCAAAAGACTGAACCACAAAGGTACATCTTTTGGGTATTTTTAATAAGCATAGTACAACACTCTGTGAATTAACAGCTGGTCTGACTGGTATTTTACTTCTTCTTTGCTTACTCAAGTGAAGCAGTTAATATTAGTATAATCATCAAACTAACACTAGTCCGGCAGAGGGACAGATTTTTTTTTCCTAGTGTTGTGATGTAGAATACAAATTTTGAAATACACACACACACACACACACACACACACACACAAAAATCCATGGCTGTATTAATATTAATCAAACCATTGGTTTAGATCCAATGCACAACAGAAGTGGGCTTTTTTAAGAAAAATACCAAAAAAAACTAAAGCTCTATTCCATTGAAAAAATAAAATAGCATATTTATATATTTCACACTTTGAAAGGGTAAACAAAGTATCAAATACTAAAATAATCACATGAATTGAATAGATGCTTATGAGAAATATTGAGAATATTATAATGAAAAAGTGATAAACATCATTTGTCAATATTATTGCTAAAAACATCTAAAAACTTTAAGATGGGAAATTCTTCTTCATAAAACTGTATGAACAATTACAATATATTTTACATATACCCAAAACAAAGATCACATTTTCTTAGTCAATGAAGAACTAAAAGATGTTTAGATCATGCAACATTAATTTTCATAATTTTTGTTGTTTGTAAACAAGATTTCAATCCCTTTTATTATCCGATGTTTTGATGTGCTCATTCAGATTCAGATTAATCATTATTTGTTAGTATCTGTTGAAAAGAAAAATTATAATTTCTTTGATTTTAATTTGTAATACATTTATAGAGGAGGCGTATTTGAAACAAAATTTGCAACATAATGTTTCTTATTGTCTTATGCAGGCAATATTTAATTTTCATGAAAAATTTCTTATAGAAAAAAATCATTTTTAGCATTACTAAGTCTAGCTCTTTTAACCACTGTAGTCAAATATGATCATTCTCCAATTTGCTAAAGGAAACTACAATTTATACCTATTTTAAGGCTTTCATTAATGTCACTTAATTAGCTTATAAAATCATTACAATTAGCTGTTTGCTTTTGCATTTATGGTAAAAGGCAATATTTTTAATATTAGTATTTAATTTTAATAATATTGTAATAATATTATGAAAGACTTACTAAAATTCTACTACTGTGTTTCTATTTAAAATCATGAGTACAAAATAATTAATACCATAGTACTCAAAGATATATGTTAAAATGTCATTTTGGGGGGCACCTGGGTGGCTCAGTGGGTGAAAGCCTCTGCCTTCGGCTCAGGTCATGATCCCAGGGTCCTGGGATCGAGCCCCACATTGGACTCTCTGCTCAGCGGGGAGCCTGCTTCCCTTCCTCTCTCTCTGACTGCCTCTCTGCCTACTTGTGATCTCTGTCTGTCAAAAAAAATAAATAAAATAAAATAAAAAAAAATAAAATGCTGTTTTTTGAAGTTCTATGGTCAGCTGTTTAAAAAGAAATTTAAAAGATAGCAACATTAAGTAAGACGATGTTTAAAAACTGACCCATTTAATCACATTACTAGAGATTATGGCCACTTTCTATTTAGCAAATAAGGGAATGAAATGTGTTTGAATATTATGCATAGTCAGAAACGTTTTTAGTGTTCTTAAGGTTTTGACTTTGAAGAATCCATAGCACTATTATTCTGAGGACAGTTGTCATCCTTTCCAAACGTTATTTCTATGAGAAGAAAACATCCATGCCTCTTCTTCTCCAATAACAAAAGGGAACAAACACAAAGCAATATTCACGTTGGTTTCAGCTTCATAATCATAACGTTAACTGGACATCAGGTGTCACACACAAAAGTACTAGGCAGGTAGGAACCGTGACACACTGGTGCGTCTGTCCTCAATAAAGGCATTCAGATTCAATTTTTAAAAACCCTATGCTACCAAAGAAATATACACCTGCAGCAGGATCCAGCTCCAGAGTCATTGATTTGTGATTCTGGTTAGTAAACAGTCTATGTCAAAAGCTACCCAGGTTGGTAACCCTTGCCTGTCAAACCCTGGCTGTTGGCTTTGACTGATAAAACAGTGAATTAAATTACCAACTACTACAAAGGCATTTGTGACTGGCTGTTGAGGAAGTCCTGACATCAAATTTGGCTTTACCGAAAATAGATAATTTGTTTATGGGAGACAGGCAGAAGAAAGATTGATTATGAAATTTAGAAAAAGAGAAAAATAGAGAAGAGAGAATAATAAAAACTAAATCGTTTCACTTTCCCTCAAAAATTCTCCAGCCAGAATTGTACTACAATTGTTTTGACTTCTTACAATTATGAGAAGACTCCAGTGTACCAAAGAAATCCAGATTCTAGTACTACTTCAGTGAATGCTATAGAAATTTGTCATGATTTTTGGAACTCAGTTTCCTAGCTATAAAACATTACGGTTGTAATAGCACTATAAAATTTCTATTGTCTTTTCCAGCCCTAAATCTTACAAATGCTATTTTCTGGCATAATATTAACTGTTGAAATGGAAGCTAAAATCTCCCTACAAAATATTTAAGAAAAATATTCAGTATTAAAAAGAAAGGAAGAGTGTGTGTGGGTACAAGGTACCAGAAGGATCTATTTTCTTATATGATTCTTATATGATTATATGATCTATTTCTTATAAGGATCTATCTTCTTATTTTCTTATATTCTCTAAAGACAAAAAGTTCCTGGAAAAGATTTCAGACTTAGAAAATTATTTATAGTTTGCAGATTGGAATATTCATATATTATCAGTTATTTTAATATTAAGTATTCAGACAGTATGTTATTGGGCACTTAAATACAAATTTTACCTAATCTTTGGAGGGAATTTTTATTCTAAAAATGTAATCTTCTATTTTACTAGTAAGAACAGAGAATTCTGTTAAAGGAAATTTACAGAGAAGTTCACAAAGGTACATTTCTTCTAAACCATAGATCATATTTCTATTGGCAGAAACAGCTGAAAAAAACCTCAAAATTTTAGATATAAAAGTGTTTTCAAAGATCGTATTCAAGATTTAGTGTGCCATTCTTATAAAACTGCTTTCTTATTTTAATACAGGATCCTCTACAGGGCACAAGTATGTATATTAACTGAAGCCAAACTAGAAATACATTTAGAATATACTAAGATGAGCAGTAAACAACAACAAAAAAAAGAATAAACCATAACTTGATTGTATTACATTGACTCCTTCCTTATATAGTAATCAACTTTTTCTCTTCTTTTAGCTATTGTTAGAATTTTTATGCATATTTATTAAATAAATTTAAATTTAGTAAATTTCTATGTCAGAATAATTATGAATTCCTATGTAATATATTAAAAAAAAAAGATACTGAATGGAAACAAATTCCATCGCCTTCCACAGTTTATTTTTTAATGAAAAGCATAGTTGTGAAAACAAACAAACAAAAAAAACATTTAACTTACTGCTCTTAATTAATGAACATGGATTTACATACACATGAGATGTTTCTCAAGCTGAAGTTAAAGGCTATTTGCCAACTTTGATGTTATGGAAAGAAGTGGCCCAACAGTTGATTTGGGAAGTAACTGAATTAGGCATTAAGAATTCCAGGAGGAAGGACTGGTAATTCTAATTATAGGAGTTCAAAATCACTGATGTACATGCTGAAGAAGAGACAGTATTTTCCCTCAAGTTTTGACTGTTTTAAAATTCCCTTTTAGCATGTAAATAGAAATAATTGATGAGGGATGTACCCAGTTTGGGGACAATAGCTGGAGACATCAAAAAATGTGTGCAGAAATGACAGTGCTGACAAGTGTTGGAGGAAGGATGGTGGGTAGGACCACTGAAAGATCAAATGGAGTTTAGAATCATTGGTCCACAGACTCTTTTTTGTTTGTTTCTTTCTTTCTATTTTTTTTAAGATTTTATTTATTTATTTGACAGAGATCATAAGTAGGCAGAGAGGCAGGCAGAGAGAAAGAGCGGGAAGCAGGCTCCCTGCCAAGCAGAGACCCCAATGTGGGGCTCGATCCCAGGACTCTGGGATCATGACCTGAGCTTAAGGCAGAGGCTTTAACCCACTAAACCACCCAGGCACCCCGGTCCACAGACTTTTAATCCTTGGCAGAGGTAGTCAGACTGAAAACTGCTAAAGTCCAAATAAATGTCCTGCATGTATTTTGACTTCTAAACTTCTATCTAGTCTACTGTTCTTGTTGCTGTCATAAATCTACCAACCTCCTCTTTTTTTAAAGATTTTATTTTTATTTATTTATTTATTTATTTATTTATTTTTGAGAGAGAGGGCAGGGGGAGGAGCAGAGGGAGAAGGACAAGCAGACTCCATGCTGAACACAGAGCCTGATCCTGGGTTTTGTTCCTATGATCATGACCTGAGCTAAGGTCAAGAGTTAGATGATCAGCTAACCAAACACCCAGACACCCTTCCACCAGCCTCCTCTTAAGTACTTTCCATCAAAATCTCCATTGCTTTTGACACAGTGTCTTTAGGCTTGAACTTCCTCACTCTATTCCAGAGTCAATCCCCTCAAGCAGAGTCATGGAGCTCTCTCTTCCTACATCGCCCCTTCCCCTGGACAGTTCCTCTGCATCATTGCTCCAGAGCTGGGGTGGGAACAGCAGCCTGCTTCTCTCGGAGTGACAGCCCTCCTCTATAGGTAGGGGGGGTGATAGCCTCTGACTTGAGTTTACCCTTCTCAGTTGTGAAACCCGTTGGCCTATGAGTGAGCTGTGGTAAGGACTCGGACTCGGATTTCTCAGCCTCTCACACCCAGAGTAGAGCTCGTGCCCTTCAAGTGGGGGCTGAATGGACAAAGGTCACTACCAACCTCACTGCTGCTTTTGCCTAGAATAGAGGATCTGCAACATCAAGATTGAAGAGTGATTATAAATGCTAATAGCCTGACACTCTGGGAGAAACCTAAGTCCTGGACTTTACTATAAGAAAGAGTGAGCTTCATCTTAGCATCCTCCTGGAGTAGAGATTCCATCTTGCTAAGCTGGTAGGGAAGGATCGTGATATGGACATTGCTGAAACATATAACACATTGCATGTACATGAAGTTTAAGATACAATTCTGGAAGGCCATCAGTCCTCCAAAGCACATCCGTATGCCTCCTAGGAATACATGAACCCTAAAATAATAACCCATGATTCAAATACAATTTAGAAAGATTAAGAATATGGAAGACAGGCAGACAGAGTTTCAGAATTTTCTTCTGCTTCACATGCAAAATTTTAACACCAAAGATCTCCTTTAGTGTAACTGTACACAAAACGTTTTCTTACGTAACATTAAGCATTTCTTGAGAAATTAAAATTTACATCATTATTGGAAGGAAATATCCAGATGGTGGCTGTAGATACCACATCAAAAGTCACTTGACTTAAATTCTGGGTCAGAAAGCGTGATTGTGAGTAAGCTTTCAACATATGGGAGCCTCTGTTTTCTCATCTGGATTATGTGATTAATAACGCGACTGATTGCTTTGGTAGGTATATGGAGTAGGTGAGATAATCCCTAACAACTTCATAATGCAAAGACTGGCACATATAGAAGACTCTTACTACATGTTTACTACTATTAATGTTCTCACTGGTGACCTGAACATGTAATTTGAAGATAATCTTCCAAAGATTCTGAGTTTCTGTAATTCCAGAGTTCTCTTTAAGTTGTTGCTTTTTGCTATTATTTTTACATTTATGTAACAAAGGAATACTATTTTTATTCTGGACCCTCGTGTTTGATATTGCACACATTCTTTTCCTTACATTATTATAGAACAAGAGAACTCTGATGATGCACCGTCCATACAAAGCTTCCCTTGTGTAATATTAAGATAGATCATTTGCCAAAAGAATAACCTCACTAAGAGGCCAAAAGCATGGGACAACAAAAAAGTCTTTATGTAATGATTGGTTCACAGGCATCGTGGGCCTTGGGGCATGATTCAAATTTCCTCATTGGATTAATTCTGCACATCTCTCACGCATATCCATGTCCCTCACAAACCAACTTTCCTAGTTTCTAGAATTCATTAGGGATCTTAACTTCTCATCAAAGTAACTACAACTCTAACTTGCCGCCAGTTTGTTTTTGACACAGAGCAAAAAGGAGCTGAACATTTAAGTCCCTAGTTAACAGTAAACATATTGGTAATAAAAAATAAAAGAAAAATGGAACAGAAAATTTGCCTATCCCCTAGCTCTTTTGGTTAACTAAAATTGCCCAAGTGGTAAATTTAAGCAATTATACTTCTAAATAGAAGAAAAGTTAAAGTTTAAAAAAAAAAAAACTTACAAAAGTTGAAAAGGAAAACCTGGAAATTTTTCCATCAAAGCTTAATCATAAAGTTTTAATTATATTCAGGACTCAAGGTTAGAATGTTGAAGAATGCCTCCTTTTTAAATTAGTTTGAGTGTTTAAATCTTAAATCAAGCTCAGCAGTTTTGGCTATACCCTAGTAGATCTTAATGTCACTGCCTTTTTTTCCCCTCACACCCTTTTGTCATCATTTTACCCTTATTGACTCTCTTATGTCCATAAATAATAGACAGAAATAGGAGTAGTGGTGATTACTGACAACCAGGAAGTGTTCAGAGCCAATATCCTCAACTTAGTACACAGCTTCCCTACTTCAAAGGGATATCGTTGTCATAAACTGAAAAATAAAGAACTATATATATTGTGTAACCCCTTGTGCCTCAAATCAGAAAATAAGTGTGTCATTTACATTGTAATTCCTAAAAAAACTGAATGACATATATCTATTTTGGTTTTGTTGTTTTTTGTAAGACCACGACTGGAATAATTATTTCATTGCATCCTAGCCACTTTAAATGAATCTGATCCACCCAAGTAAACGTTTAATGAGAGTATATAAACATATGGTTGGTGTTTGCCCTTCATTTCTGCAATTTACCTAGAACAGCTCTGCCTACACTTTGCAAAGAACTCAATTTCCTTTCTCTTCTTGAAGAACACTCCATTGTCTTTCAAGATTTCGCTCAGGTGTCCCCTCTTAACCTATTCACAAATATACGTATAGCTTTAAATGGCAGTTTAGATGTCTTTCATGGGAGACAAAAACAACTCAAGGGTAAAGACTGTGTCATACCAGTCTTTGGGTGCACAATGCCGCTTACCTAGTATATGCCTACTAAACACATGAAACAATGAACGGATGCATACGTGTCTCTCTACCCAAGTTTTCACTTCACTCCTCAGGCGACCTCACCCCACCCTCTGTTTTGGATAAGACCTACCATGTCCTGTCTTGTCATTATCAAACATGTTTCAGAGAGTTTATTAAACCTGGGGCATGAACTTTCTGTAGTATAGCGACAAAACGGAGTTCAGATTGATGATCTAGGCATTAGGAAACAAGTGCACAATCTTAAGTGGCATACAACCAGATTTGCATCTTGGCATCATCACTTGGATAACCGTGGGAAGCACTGACTGGGCAATTCAGAGTGGTGTCAGGTGATCAACTCAGAGGTTAATTTCGATAGCCAGGAGAGAAATACTGATGTGGGTGACAGTTGGGCTGTCACAGGAAGGAAAGAAACATATTTGTGATATTTAGGAGACAAAATTCAACAACTTTTCATTAGCGATGAAGGTATGAGTTGGAGTAAAAGAAAATGCTTAGATTTCAGGCTTTCACACTCTAGCAAACAAGAAAAAGAGGAGGATATCTGGGGACTGACATATGTGGCAGTGAGTGCACTGATGAGACCATCAGTTCAGTTCTGAACATGTGACGCTTGAGGTATGTAAGGGGCAAGCAGTAAGAAAGTTCAAGCAGGTTAACTGTATGAATCTAGAAATCTGGGAATGGTTAGTCCAACAGATAAACATTTGATAACATAAAGCCTACAAATACTATTTGAAATGAGAGTAGATGAAATTTTCAAAGGACAAAGTAGATTTTTCTCCAAGAAGTCCACAACATATTTTTTCTGGATTATGTAACTAACAGAATTGAAACTGACTTACACAGTAGCTCAAATAAAAGTTAGCATGGTTATCATTTTTTTTTAAAGATTTTATTTATTTATTTGACAGACAGAGATCACAAGTAGGCAGAGAGGCAGGCAGAGAGAGAGGAGGAAGCAGGCTCCCTGTGGAGCAGAGAGCCCGATGTGGGGCTTGATCCGAGGACCCTGAGATCACGGCATGAGCCGAAGGCAGAGGCTTTAACCCACTGAGCCACCCAGGTGCCCCCATGGTTATTATTTTTAAAAATAATAAAATCAAGCCAACTCTTTCCATTGTGGGATCCACAGAATTTCATTTTCTGACTTAATCCTATCACTTCTGTTTAATGCACAAAAATATGGTGCATCATTTTGCTTTGCATATCATAAAGCACATTGATACAGCAATCAAAATAATTCCCTCATCTTTGTCTTTAATCCAGAATAATTTTTCATGCTTGGCAATTCTGTCTTTTGGGACTGTGTATAAAAGCTGACAAGGGTCAAAGGATGTGTGGGTTGAAAGTAGTTTCATGATTCATGGGAACTATTAAACTATGCAAAATTATCACTCTGGCACAATGAGTTTCTTATGAAAGCCTTCTTAATGCAAAAAGGAAAATGGAACATTCCATGGATTTTCCATCTCAAAAAATGCTAAGAAGTACATGAAAAATAATCACATAACAGTTTCCAGATAATGGCTATATAGCTCTGTTACCATGCAAACATTATTTTTTTTCCCACCATTCCCTAGATGCAAGTGCTATATATTAACTAGTTCTCTGGTAATTCTGATAATCTAATGACTGACTCCAATCCTATCCAAATATGATTTTTTTAATGTTTCTGGTCAATTTTGAATAGTTAGAATAACATCTTGGGATTTGTTCAAGTCTTTGCTGTTTATTAAATTCTTTCACATAGATTATCTCATTAAACATACAACTATAGGCCATCCAGTGACACAAATTGTTTTAAATTATACTTCCATTAGATTTGTGTTGTGCTAATTCTTCTGACACACATTTGGTTATTTTAAAATTCCTTCTCATTCTATCCAAATATTTAGGAATAAATTTTATAAAATAAATGAATTAATATTTATAAGTACTCAAAACAGTATCTAACAGAATATAAGAAATCATTGATAAATAAAAATTTTTAAAAATTTTAAGCATCTTCAAGAACATTTTATGACTTTTCATTTCAGTCGGTCTCACTTTTACTTCTATATACCAAGGTCTCAGCTTAACTTCTAGGCTTATTTTAGCCTCTCAGATTCCCCTCAGTATAAAGCACCTAAAATATCACCACTAAATTTAATATGACTAAATTCCAATCACATAAATCTCTTTCTGTAAAATGAGTATTATTTCCTAACTTTTGAAACCCTTATTACAGCTTTCAATCTTGGTCAGCCAGCCCTACCTAATTACCTAGTACCTCTCCTTAAGCAATGCATTCAGCTCCCTTGACATGGAATATTCAAGACATGGAGGAAAAGCTTGCTATTCTGTCCTTCTTTGTGACAAGTGTGTCAGGTCTAACTCAAATGCCACCTTTTCCATTGAAGACTTACCTGATTATTACAGTCAGGAAGCAGGGTTTCTTCCCTTCCAAACTGATGGGACTTAGTGCTTAAGATTCAAAAGAAATTCATCACCTAATGCAGGGTATAATAAGTATGTTGGTATGATCTATCCTGCTTAGCAGAGTGAAAGCTGATTAACGACTGATTGAAATTTGGCCAGTTGTATATTCACACTAAATTTTCCCAAATGTCTTGAATTAGTTCAGAAGTAGCCTGTGGTAGATTGGTGCTTTGCTCTGTCTTTTCTATAGAGTTCTAACCATTACTGGCCTCTCCCATCTTTCTGGGACAGCTTCAACCTTCTGTCTACCTTCCTGAGCTCTCGATCTGGAAAGTGAGTCTCTGTCCTTTTCTCTTTCTTCTCCCTTTTCACTTATCTCTCTCCCCTCCCTTGAATTATGAATTCTAGAAAAATGAGGAATGGAAAAAATATAGGAAGGACCTATATATTTGTTTCCTAAGGACTAAAAAATAAACACGGCACTGAAAATCATCAAATGAATAATTTAAAAAACTAAAATTAGGCAAGAAAAGGAAAAGAAACACAATATTAAAATATTGAAACTAGTAAACATTTCCTCAGAATCAAAACTGTATTAAATGCCTCTGCATCTGATACCCAACAAATGAGAAATTAGGAAAAATAGAATTAACAATTGACTTTAACGTTTTCTTTGGACGTCTTGACTTCGATATCTTATTAACTGCTTGATAAGCAACTGGAAGGCTCAGGGAAGAGAAACCCAGGATAGAAATACCTACGAAAAATGAATCTACTTTATACCAACATTTTGATGTTATAATTATTAAACTGGACAATGCAGACAGCAGCCTGGTATCAAATTAGGATCATTACTTTCCATGACTATATTATCATATTGAGATTATTATCATGTATCATAACAATTAAATACTGTTAAAAATGATTATAAATATAAAGGTGATATGCAGCTAATCAGTTTTAATGTCCGTTTATCACAAATTCTCTCATTAAGTGCGAAAACCTCTCATAAGTATTCCAATTTGAAACTATGTACTGCTATAACTTTAACACTATGTAATTAGCTAACTGTGGTTGTTCTGTAGCTTTTCAAGAGGCAAAAAAAATAAAAAAAAAATAAATCCAGGAGTTTCTTTTGACAATTTGGTTTTGAAACTTCCATTAATTTAATTCCAAGCAAAACAGGCAAGGAAAATACTTACAAATCAGTAAATATATGTCAAGGGACCGATGGGACGAATAGAAACAAAAATAGAAAAATAAGTCTTCTATGTCAAAGCACTAGTAGTGTCCTATTTGGTCAAAAATAAGTGTTACAATGACGTGGCACTTACAAAACAGACATTCCAAATATTTATTATCCCTTTTGCAATTTGTTCTTGGTTGAAAACAGTTGCTAGGTATTAAAGTACACACAAAATTATACCTGAGTTTTATGAAGCTAACTAACCTCAAGCTAGCCTCTTTAGATTTCTTAAGATTTGAGACTGCCAACTTATCTCCATTGCCATTTAAAAAGCTTGAACAGAGGTAAAAAACACAAAGTTGCTAAATATTTCAATCTCGTGCTTTGTATAGCACCCGTGTAATGTCGAATTTTTAGCTTTATTTGTAGAATTGCAAATATTATACAGCTTAACGTATTGCTTTCCTGCTTAATTATTCATTGAAACACAATAACATATATATGTGTATATTTAGTTTCATGTTGACAAATATTCCAATCTTAAAAATGTATATTAGTGTTCTTACAAGTTTCAGAAACATAGAAGACTTTAATCAGACCAGTTATCTTTAACTTTAGGAAAAGAACTACAGAAACTTTTAAAAATTCATCTCCAGCAGTAAAAATAAAACTAGAAATTAGCCAAAGTTACTGAAAATCACATCAGTCATATGGGCTATTTTTTACAATTTAAGCTACTGGATGAAAATTGGACTAAATTGGACTGATAGTCAATCATTTTTAACTTGTTTAACAGTATAAATTTAGTTAAGAATATTGAACATTCATGATGCATCTGACACAAAGATGGGAAAGACTGCTTATTTATCCATAAGGAGATCACAGAATTTCAGGATAAACAGTTATATTAATGGATGATTAAGATACAGTTTCGTAAGAACCTATATACAGTTTTAAAGCTAATTATATTAAAAATTCAAGAGGAGAGTGATTAATACTTCTGACAAAGTTAGAAAAGCCCTCAGAGAGGAAGTGATATTTGGTTTAAAACTAACAAGGTGGGGAAAAGCATTCCAGGACAAAGAACAATGCAAGGATGACTATATGCAATAAGGTAATTATTAAATAGTAAAGGGTATTACTAGGTACCTGCAAATTTTTGAGATGCTAAAGAAGTTTAGAGTTAAAAAGGAACTGCATCGGGGCGCCTGGGTGACTAAGTGGGTTAAGCCTCTGCCTTCGGCTCAGATCCTGATCTCAGGGTCTTGGGATAGATAGAGCCCCTAGTCGGGCTTTCTGCTCAGCAGGGAGCCTGCTTCCCCCTCCCTCTGCCTGTCTCTCTGCCTACTTGTGGTCTCTGTCTGTCAAATAAATAAATAAAATCTTTTTTTAAAAAAAGGAACTGCATCATTAAAAACCTTTGTCATATACTTTTATTAGTAATCAATAGGTGATTATAGGAATTTTATAAATGGAGATATATAATTTTTAAATTCAAACACTCTTCTAGTTCTGAAGATGAAAGAATGAATTAGGCATGGTCTCATTCTTCTTGAGTGGGAAAAATCAATGGGAGAAAGATTGTTTTAAATTTTCCATTATTTATGTTTCTTGATCTGCTTTTTTTTTCAGATAAAATTTAAGGTGACTTATAAAATTATATAGTAGCAATTTTAGAAATTTGGAAAAAATAGGCAAAAGAAGCTCAAGCAAATAAAAAAATAAAAAAGATTTGGCAGTTACACAGTTCACAGTGCTCAGAAGATTTTTTTTTTTTTTTTTTTAGGTTCAAAACCTCCTGTCTTTTTGATACAAAGTTCAAACAGGAATTTCTCATCAGAGATCTCATAAAGAGTCCATTATATGATCTAAGGTATGTCCTAAGCAATATGATATGTGAAATAAAGAGTTTTATAAGGATATCATGTATAAAATTATTCACACATATCAGTATATGGATCACAGTAAAATGTGATTAAACAAAACCACGGGAACCAGCAGTTCCGACAATTGCTTCTCTAGATACCTCAAATGACAATTTCTTTCTTTTTTTTTTTTTTTAAAGATTTGTATTTATTTATTTGTCGGAGAGAGTGAGCACAGGCAGACAGAGAGGCAGGCAGAGGCAGAGGGAGAAGCAGGCTCCCCGCTGAGCAAGGAGCCCGATATGGGACTCGATCCCAGGACCCTGGGATCATGACCTGAGCCGAAGGCAGCTGCCCAACCAACTGAGCCACCCAGGCGTCCCTCAAATGACAATTTCTTTTGTTGATACTGGCATAATCACTTGAATCACAGTCTAATATTCAAGGCCATGGTATAAAATGACTATAAAATCTGTTATACTCTATTGCAAGGTACCTAGGTGGATTTCTTGAAATTGTGTAACTAACACAAATTGAGAAATCAATTAAATGCTGAGCTTCAGTGGTGTGGCCATTTGCAATATCCAAATTTTACATTTCTTTTTTTTCAGTGAAGTACCCTTATTGTTCTCATTGACTCCTAACATACCAGTATTATCTGTTTTATATGCTGAGATGCTACGCAAGATCTCACATGGAGAAAGCTTGCTATTGTTAATTTAAAAAGTAAAATGTATGGGAGTGACTGCTTCAATCCTTGGAGTCTTCTCAGTAAATCATTAGGACAGTGTTGCAATTTCCTTTCCTTGACTGATCCCACATTCGCCAGACTTCCCATTCAGAAGTCAACCTTCATCTCTGTCCTTCGCAAGTGTTTATTCAATATAGCCAACTTTGAATGAATATTAGATCAACACTGCTTTACATCTAATTGGGGAGACTGAATATTGGGAAGAAGTATATTCAAAATGTTGGTGATGGAAGCTTTGAAGGACACATTAAATGGTGAGTGGGATGCCTGGGAAGAATAGAGTTTGGATTTGAACATTGTGGAAGGATGCCATCAGAACAAAGCTCTAATATTAAAAACTTGTCCTGTATGACTATAGAACAGATATTCCTAAACATTCTTTACTTACTTTTAACTATCATGGTATCTTATAATGTCAAAGTTCAAGACAGATTTATATATATTGGGTTAATATAATCACATCAGGATTTTATTGGACAAAATCATGTTTCTGGTGATTCTCGTGGGCTATGTTCAGCAGTTGGATTATATGAACTTTCCTCAATACTATTCAGCAAGATTATTCTTAAGCCTCTGCTTGGAACCCTGAAATAAGATCTAGAGAGCAAGTAATATGATTCCTGATGTGTGATGTATCATCTTATGCTTCATCTCTAAACTCCACTTAGCAGAGATGAGCAATGATCTGATTCCATGAATTGCCCCATTCAATAAAGAAACAACCATATCAAAATTTTGCTTTAAATGCAAACTGTATTCCTTTTATAGTCCTCTAGAACTTTTCAGATTTAACTCCATGTTAGCTATCAAAAGACAACAGCAAGTTTATTCCAGGACAGGGAAAAGAGTTAATACAGAAGGCTCTGATCAATGGCATCAAAACTGAATAACAAAACTTTAATTTGATCTCAGTAGAAGGCAAAAAAAAATTAGGAGTTAAAAGGTCAAACACTAAAACAAACTGAACAGTGCTGACAACTCATGGCATGGTACCCAGGATGCACTGAACAAAGAATATCCCCCAAACTGTTAATGGCATAGGTACTTGTATTTGTACAGATAGTTGTAGCAATGAAAAAAAAAATGTCCTTTGAAAACAATATTCCCATTTTGCTGAGGACACAGCATTTAATGGGTTAAAGCTAACTCACATTTTCAAGAAAGACAGCTAGATGTTTTGACAGCACCAAGCAATCCCTTGGCCCTCTTGAGTAAAAAACACTGCGTGCATAGCCTTGCTTCCCGATAAATTATTTTAAAAATGATCAAACTGTGTCATATTATTTGTAATGCTATTAAGAATAATATCTAAAGTACTTAAACTAATTATGCCTATTTTGTAAGATTAATTATCATTAATAATTTAACATATTTTATCATTTAAGTCAGTATCCGTTCTGATCTTTAACTTTAGAGAGCGCACTGTATATGTACCACATAATTAGGGCTTATGTATCACATAATTAAGGCTAAATACTAGGAAATCAGACTAATGAGACCAAATCAAACTGAATTATTTAAGCTTTTTTTCTTTAATTTTAGAGGTAGAATATTTTGTAATTAAACACTGATTTCATTTTCTTGAGCTTGCATGTGCCTCCTTTGTCTTTGTAGTCTTCACTACAGAAGCCTTCCAAAATGTTTCCCTGGGGAGTAAAGAAAAAGAACATCTCACTCGCCACAACTGGGAGTCAAATAATGAATAGAAGCTGGTGGTTTCATTCTTTTTCTTTCTCTTCCTTCTTTCTCCTCCCTCATCATTTTCCTGGGTTCTTCATTGTCTCTTTCCTAGGGTTCCAATGACCTGCGCTCAAACTGGAACCTGCTCGGCTTCCTGTCATTTTACATCTTTCATTCTCCCAGGCCCTGGTTGATAGCTATTCAACAAACAACATTATTCAGGACGTCAAGTCTTATGAAGGGATATTTTAGACAGAGAGACTTTTGTGTTCTTACTACCTCCCTCACTCATCCACGTTGTCATTCATTTTATCATCGTTCTTTGAACAGATGTCGATGAGTAGCTACTGTGTGCCAGACTCTCTTGGTCTAGAGTTCAACTGGTGAGATTTCGGATATGTGACTCTGTTAAATAATGAAACGCATTTGGGGATGTCATTCCATAAATATTCACTGAGTGACTTCGGGTTCCCAGGGGCTTGGTTGGGGACTAAGGATAGAGTCGGGGGCTAGAGGGACAGACTTTCATTCTCAGAACTGACGTCTTTTTGGGAAGACATAAATACATCATTCAGTAAGATCTCTTATTATGGAAGAAATGGAGGGTCACATGGGAGTCAATGGATGGAAAGTTTAACTTCAATCAGGTGTCAAAGAAGGCTTCCTGTAGGAGGTGTCATTTAAGCTAAGGTCAGAAGTATGGTAAGAAATTAGGTATACACATGTGTATGTATGTGGATGTGAGAAGTAGCTGGTTGAGGTTAAATTATGGAAGAATGTTCCAGACAGAGGAAACAACATGTGTGAAAGTTGGAGGGAGAACACATGACTTGCTCCAGAATTAGAAAAAAATTCAGTGGAACTGGAGTGTAGCATTAAATTAACATGGAGAGGTCAGTAAAATTTATAGCTCAGAAACTGAGGTGCTGTAGTTAGTTAAGTGCTTAAGTGGACAAGCTATAAACCTAATTTCTGATTCCAAAGTCTCCATTATACATGCTGATCCTCTGCACGAAGAAAAGATAAATGTTACTTTATTTGGGGAAAAAAAGTCTTTATTTTATTAAAAAAGAATGATTCTTAGAAAATTTCTCCTTTCAATGACTTAAAAAATGTATACTTTCAGAAAAGCAGTTGCATACCTTCTTAGCTAAAAGAGATGATGTGTTTCAAGAAGACCAAAGGGAAGCATTTACCATCTTACTTCATCTCCATCTTGACTACTCCATGATAATCTTTGTTACTGGGCCTCACTTCCTTCTTCTTCCCCCAGATCTGGACCCAAGAGAATGTGTCCAGGCAATAAGGGTCTTTAGACAAGAAATGAGAAGCAAAGTGAAGGATGACCTTCATACAGAAATCAAAGCAGTAAGACACACTAAGAGGTCATTCCTGAAGAAGTTGCTAAGATTCTGAACTAAGACAGCAGTGGTGGGAATAGCAAGGAGCAGCCAGGTTTGGGAGACACTGGTGAAGGAGAAGCTATAGCCCACTGTAAACCAGTTGGGTAATGACTAATACAAATGGGAAAAGTCAATGAAGATTCAAATATTATCATGAGGGCAATGAACAAGTTTGAAGGACATAGTGATTTCAACACTTTCAATAAATTTCATTATTTGCTTGATTAAGCTCTTCTCAATGCCAGGAGCATTCATCTTCATAGTGCTTTAGAAGTGTGTTGAAATATCAATTGTATTTGAGCGGCCATCTTTATTTTCACACAATTAAATAGAGCAGATAGGTCGCTTCTCACATAGACAAAGTAGCGGCAAACAAGTTGTTATCAGACAATCTTCAAATCTCAACAAGTAGACCTCTTAACTGATTCCTGACACATGTCTTTTGGTGGTCTGGCCTTATTCCAGCTGGGAGAGGAGAGTAATTGGCAGTGTAACCCTTATTCCTGGTCCACTTAGGTAGTCCTGTGTCAGAGTGCAGCTCTTCTGAAATCTCTCTGGTTTTCTGCTGCTGTTCTCTACTCAGTGATATCAAGGCTTCAAAGCAGTTAAAAGTAACTCTTCTTCTCAGAAGACTAGTAACCCTTGTATGGATAGGATGCAAACACTACTCCACTGGCAAGTCCTGAGCCAAAATACACCACTGGTTGAAAGTGAAAAAAAATTGGAACGAGTAAAGAAGCATCATTCTCCTTAATGTCAAGAATGACTTGAATCCAAATTGCCATACTTTTTTACCCTATCCATTTATCACTGAAGAAATTTCTAAGTAATTTTTTGCAAATATGTTTTTGACATATACTGGCTATTTCTGATGGTCTCAAAACTGACCATTACTTGGAATTTTTTTTTTTTCTTTCCTACTGGGGAAATAAAATAAGACCATCATTACCACAATATTCATCTTGGGTAGCACAAAATGACATACAGAGTTTGGACCAGGAGACAAATATAATAATACTTTACAAATGAATCTCTTTTCTTCCCCCAAAGTAGATTTGGAAGAAATTATACATAGAAAAGATCTTAAACCTGAGTCAAGGAAATAGAGTTCTTCATTTATCACAGAAACAAATAGTATAGTAAAGGCATAATTTCCCATAATGTCCCTTGATCGAGTCAACCTATTTCATTCATTTTATTATATAGGTCCTTCAAATGTTTTAGATATCTCCCACCACCTGTCAATTCATGCTTCATTATGCTACTCCTCAGTGCCATTCAAGGTTGACTTCCTCTCCAATAGTCACCCCTGTCCAAACAGGAGTCATGCATGCCATTTCTGTCCCCACTGTCAATCCAAAACATGGTTTCCCATAATTATGTATTTTCAAAAGTCATATTGAGCTCAATTCTTTCTGCCCAAGAGAGAAAAGAACTCAAAGTATCTAGGAAAAGTGAACCTTCAGCCATTTTACATTTGCTGAGAGATTAAGACATGGTGTTTGTTCCAGCTTATAATTCTGGAGAGTGCTACAGGAAGGGCCCTTAACCATGGACAATCTGCAACCTTGCCATACAGTCCATTTTGAAAGTATGGTTGTGGGAAGAACAACAAAATTCTCTATGAGTTTCTCAGGGATGAGCCCTGGCTTTAGCCTCCTGCGTTTCTTCATGAGCTCCCAAGCCTTTCTGATACATAGGTCAAGCTTTCAAATAAGGATTTCAGTTTCAGAAGAACACAGTCAATTCACTCTGTGACATGTGGGACAAAGGCTGCTGTGACAGTCCTGTGAGGAGTTGCTGCTATAAGCCTGTCCATATTTTTCTGATCACATCATCATTGACTACAGACGCAGCTTCTGCCCTTCTGCACATTCATGGTCATGTAAAGCGATAGTCATCATGAAAACCAAATGAACAAACATTTAAGTACCTACTGTGAACCAAAGACTAACCCTTAATCTTGACTTCGGCCCTGTTGGATCAGTTTAGTTATATCAAATGCATTCAGAAAAAAAGTGAGGATGGGAGAGGTTGGTCTGGAAAAAAGTTACATAAATAAAAAGCGACTACAGTCTAAGTATTTACCCAGGTCTTGTTATCGCCAAAGCTCATGCCCTGTGCTGTTTACAACATTATGTCCAATATGGAAATTTTATCCTGCAAGGTCACCGTGCTTAACTTCCACACACTTTGCAGATGCAAAAAGTATAATGTATTGATTAAATACATTACAAATGTATTAAGATTACATCTTAATTAAGATCACATATTTGCATTAGGGCTAGCTAGCACCTGCACCTATGTCCATGATTTCCAGCTCAACTTTATTCTGTATCATGTTCAACTAAAAAGATTATATCGATTTTATAGTAACAATTATCAGTATTATTAACATCACTGATAATTGAAATCACACTTTGAGTTAGCACCAGTACTTCTGTGGGACGACCACATTATTTCCCATGGTTGCATTACCACACGCTTCCTTGAAAAACAGCATTTTCAGCCTAGACTATGCAGCAGTACAATGAGAATGGGTATCATTAGATTCAGAGCTTTGGAAGTCTTTACTTTCAGTATCTTAAGACTTAACATTTTCAAATATAATTGTATGTCTAAGGATGGACAAGATGGCTTATTTGATCTACTCACTTCTCCAAGCTTGGCTAGGACTAGGTTCATTTCTAAACAAGAGGAAAGAGAATGCTTTCATTCAACTGCCTTGATGAAATGCTGATGCATTCTTTGTGCAATTTTTAAAATTTTGTTTTGAGAGAAGAGGAAAGGATCTGTATCATTCATCAGATTTTCAAAATGTTAGACTTTATACTGCTTGGGCAATGAATTAGTTTAAGTTCCATTATATATTATATCATCAACCCAAAATATATGGAACATATAGAAATTACATGCAAATAGACGCATTCTCTATGTGTTTGCTCACTTGGTACAGTAAGTGTAGTGCATATTCACCTAACCTTCCTCACATGGTGCTATGCAAACATTTCACTGAATTGATTTTTTTTTTAAGCCAGGCACTATTCCAACATTGAAGTTCTATAGGAAAATGGAAATGCCAGTGCAAATTTCTATTTTTAATTTAACTATCCAATGATCCAAGTTTGAACTGAAGAAAAAAAAAAAAAAAACTCAGGATATTATCCTGTAATGGCAATTCTCACAATGATTGTTGCCTTATAACATCATTTGCAGATCAGGCACAAAGATTAATTTAGGACCCATTAATAGAAGAATTTTCAGAGGAACTTGAGCTCAAATTATACCAATCTGTTACTGTTCCAAAATAAACGCATCAGGTGGCATTTAAATGCAGGTGGTTAACCGTTTTATCAGTGCAGATATTTAAGCTATTAGAAATATAATTAGAAAAATTAAATTAAACACACTTAATGTAGATTCTAATTCTGGCAGCCCTGTCCTTAGCACTATGCTATTTCTATTGTAAATTATAAAATGTGCATAAATTGCACAGGTTTGTTTCTGAGTGATAGCTGAACTTAGATAATTAAGTTGTTAACCATGAACTTCACTGGTCAACATGGTTATATATCTTTGTCTTGTGCCTGCTCCTCCTTCTTGTTTCCACAAATCTCAGGGGAGGCAGATGAATGGCACTTGACTCTACCCAGCTACACAGTCGACTGATTAGACATAGTCCTGTACCACAGGTACACTCAATTACATGCCTTGCAGAGAGTCAAGCATTTCCTGAAGCTAAAAGTGCTGAATCTGTTGGCTTCACACATTTTATAGTAGGAGAAAACTGTGATCAAACATATTTAAACCTTCAATTTTATTTCATAACATACTTCCTCCTGCTGAACACAGGAAGTAAAGAGTTTATTGAGATAAAAAAGGATAAATCAATATGCTTCCAAACAATTAAGTCATTAAGAACTGGACAATGACTTTATTTTTAGTAATTAAGTCATCTGTGTGAGGGAAAATGTGACATTAGATTTAAGACACAACTTGGTGTCCATCATGACACAACCCTATATTTAATTTTTAAGGTATCAAATAGAACACATTCAGTCAAAGGGTCACACCAAAAAAAAAAAAAAAAAGTATTTGCTGTCATTATCCTCATAATAGAAAAGCACTTAGTAAGGACTGTTCTTAAAGCTGCTTGTATGGTAAGAAAACTGTTCGCTGTTGAAGATTAACCTGAAAGCATTAACTGCTAAAAGTAAACACACACTATCTGTAAAATAACTCTTCTTATGGATCAAGACCTAACATATGTTTAGTTCCAAAATCTTTCTTTGTTAACACTTATAAAGAGCTAGATAGCCTTCATACTTCCTTAACCACTATGTGTCTAAATGAGAAAAGGCAGGGAGATATTCAACTACCCAAACTTATGCCTAGTGTAAGACAGACATACAGTTATTTAAATGCGTAGTTATTTAATGCAACAAGACCTGCTTTGCTCCCTCTTTGAAACTGAAAAATAGCTACATATTCTACAGCTAGAAAGCCAGTGAATGTTCCCCCACAATCTTAATATCCTTGTTTTTAACCAAGAAGTTCTTGAATGTGCTTAATTCTGCAACTTGGAATAGTTCTGGAAATGGTAAAATACTATCTTCTAACAAGACACATGAGGAGGCCTGGGAAGAATCAATAAAACTTAGAAATCAAGGGATCCTTTCCAGGAGCTATTTCCTAAGGAACAAGATCAGCAAATCCTTTGATTCCTGAACTTTCTCATAAGCTACCACTAAACATTTTATGTCTATTTTGGCTTTAATGAAAGTAGATGTAATTTCTGAACAAGTTCAGGAAAGTACTTCTTTCAAGCAGGGAAACTGCTTAAATTAATTAAGCTAATTAGGTTAATGAATAATTAAGGTAATTCTTTCATTCTCCCCCCACAATTCAACCTCTTCATCTCTTAGTCATAAGCCTCAAATGGTGGTATGAGAACTCCTACATACAATCACACATTAGACTCCTGTTTAATATTCTACATCATAATTGAAAGTATTTTTTTTGTTTTTCTCTTGGTTTATAGCTTAAATAAGAATGAGCCATCTCTCAACTATTGAATATCTCTAATTAGGAAATGCAAATATCATAAATTAAAAATTAGGCTAGACTAGGAAGATATTTAGGTCTAAAAAATAATTTTAATAATCACCTATTTTAAATACAATTATAGGCTCATGAGCACTTATCTTTCATAGTCTAGGCTCTGCAAAACAGTATTTCATGTGATTTTTTAACTACCCAAGGAAGTATGTACTTTATTATTATATTTTCCTATTTAGATAACTGAAGACTCAGAGATGTTGAGAGACTTGCTCAAGGTCATACAGCCAGAACGTAGCAGAGCATGTATTTACCTGTTTCCAAGAAATTATTAAATCCTTTTAGCACTTGGTTAGAATTGTTTCTCTGAATGTACATTTTTTATAATCTGCATGTTTCCAATGAGCCAACTGGTAAAAAAATGAAAAGTTCATGAAAATACGGTAGCAAAGAAAGATTAAACTGAGTCAAGCGGTAATTTATGTCTTGTCTTCTAGACGTCTATCCTTCTGAACACATTGTCAGTAGTTATCTGATATTACATTTTAATTTAGATGTAAAGCCATAAAAATTGGATTTTAGAGAATAGAGATGTTTTGCTATTTACTTCTATGATCACAGACATAATTCTGTCAGTCATCCAACTTCAACTAACCTCTGTCATCCCCCTCACCACTAAGGGGCAATACAGCAGCACACATGTCACTATAATTAGCATGCAGCAGCAATTTTCATTAGACCAATGATCTCCAATAAGATTTTCCCAAGGGCTGCATTCAGTTATATGTAATAGTTAGGCGGGCCACACATGTATTAGCATATAATTTGCACATGATTTGCATATGCATTTAAAGATTGCATCATATTTCTCTGGATATTCCAAGGAAAATGTAATTACTACAACATTGAAAGTTATGATTTCTATTTCTCTATACGATCCCACCACATCTGGCTCTGATGGCTTATGACAGAATAGCTCAGCAGAGAACTAGGAAAAGCCGGTAAGGAGGAAATAGTCAGTAGAGATAGTTAGGGTCAATAGGAATATTTTGGGGGGCATCAATGATGACTATTGAGAGTACAATGCTTAGACAATTTGTCTCTTCTATAAGAATAAAAGAATAAATGCACACTGGGTGGACCTTCTAAGAAGTGCCTTTCTAGTTATGGCTGATATCTTGGTGAGCATCTTTTTTCAAACCTCATTATAGTCTAAATGGCAATTTATCTGTTATCACTTGGGAAATCTAAGTTACCTCTTAATTCTAATAGTGTAGTCATGGAACAACTTTAGCTGAATTTTCTTTGAAACCTAATTACTCTCTGTTTTGAACACTAATTTTAAATGGAGAGCTCTCTATTTCCCTTACATACATGTGGACCAGTCCCACCCAACTGGCAAGCATACATTCTCTCACTTAAGGAGATTTCTGATACATTAATATTTGGTTAGGTCAAAAAAAAAAAAAGTTTCAAACAAGTCAACAAGAACTGCACAGGAAAATATTTGGAAAAAATTTGGGACCCGGTACACACATAAATGTATACAGACACATGTTTTAAATACATATTTCTCTTATATTTATGAAAATAATATTACATTTCCTCTCTCTATTTCTTTCTCTCTGCAATGTAGTCTAAGTTCACATCCCTATATCTAGGAAAAATATTGTAATGTTGATTAGATAGGTAGACAGACAGAAAGACAGAGAGTTGGATGGGTGCGTTAAGGAGGAAGATCTTCCTCTGGCCGATGGTCCTTCTAGCTAGATTTAGAATCAAATTGACATGAGACAGATTAACAGGAGAAAATCAAATTTACTAGGCATGTGCATGGGGAATCCACAGAGACATGAAATTCCAAAGGCAGTGAGATAACATGAAGCTTGTCTGAGCTAAGAAGAGGAGTAGAGTTTGAAGATACAAAGGGGAGAAAGGCCATTAGAAAGAAGATGAAAGGTGTTGTTTGGAAAAACAAGGTTGCCTTAATAGGCAGATGAAGTTCTTAGGTGAAAATAACATTCTTCTTGGTTTCGGTTCTCCTTTCTAATGCAAATGGTGGTAGTTCAGGGGAGGCCGAGAGCTTTTCCTGCACCTGCTGGGTTTTGATTACTTTTATTTTGAGATAATCTTTAGGCCAATGTGGCGCATCTTGGGCCAGCCTGCCTTGGGCCCCTACAATGAACGGATGGAGATGGATGGATGGATGGATGGATGGATGGATAACAAACAGACGTTTATAAAAATTGTACTGACTATTGTAGAATGAAAACATATAACTTTAGTAAGAAATAGTATAGCTGTGAGTTCTACCTGCATTCCTTTTAGGCTTTCCTGTTTTAGATGATCAGAATCATATAGGGACAGAAAAATATAATTTTCTTTACCTACTCTGGAATCCTTTGAACTACAACTCTAAGGCTAGGCCAGTAATGAATGGAAAGTCTTCAACCAGTTTTTAGTAATTGACTTACCCAAGGTCATACAGCTTTTGGGTGATGGAACGAGGACTTGAACCTATAAATGCATAGTTCCCTATTATACCTTTCAGTCTATTGTATAACCTTTGTCTACGTTTATAATAAATAGACACATCTTCTGTTTTGTAAGCAGAACAAATTTAAATAATTCTCAATAACTTTGTCTTGTAGTTCACTGAACAACCTGTTATCCAAATACTTAGTTAACATCCTCAACAATGACTAAATAAAGAGGAAATATTTATTTTTTCCTTGTCTTCTACTTAACCCATTCTTTTGCACTAAATTCTAGCATGGTTTGACATCATCAGCAACACAAACTTTGAAATATATAATTGTATCTTTGGACAATGACCGTGTCTAGGATACAGCAAATTCTCAGTATTTTTTTAAATTAGATGAATAAACAAGTGGTGAATATGCAAATGTTATCAAGATAATTTATAACCATAGAAAGCAGTTTATAATATATTAAGTTCAAGCATAGGTTACAAAACAGTTTTTTAGTATGACCCTTAAAGAAAAAATATATATGCATACATGGAAGGACAAGTTTAATGAATTTACAGTTGTTTACAGTGTAGGTTTTTTTTTTTTAGTTTAATTTTATTTTTGGAAAAAGAATGTCTATTTTTATAAGGGAAGTAACTTTTTATATTTGTTTGTTTCTTTAATTTTAGAAATGGTCCCTTGTATTACATTTATATACTACTTTCTGGAAAACAATTTGAAAGACTATATTACAACTAGTATTCTAGGGTTCCAATTTGAAATGTGGTCTTAACCTTCTTACTGAGGAACTCCATTTTTGTATTTCAATTATCCTCCACTGCTAATTGTGTGCAAACTATCTCTTCTTTTAAACTGAAAGTGTTTTAAAAACCAGAAGCCATATTTTATTTCACTCTGTGTCATCCTATCCCTACACTAACCCTAATAATGGACTTGTACATAGCCAGTAGCCAAGAATTGTAATAAATATTTGGTAAAGCACTTAATTAAAAGAATGAGTGCCACAAAACTAAGAATGCTGTACCACTCAGGATATAAGTTAAGCATCCTTTTTGAAGATGAATTTAAAATTTTTAAAAAATGAGCAGCCTAATATCATAATGAACTCTGTTTCTATTGGCCATACCATTTCCTAAATATGAGTCATTAATCACAGGGAAAACCAAACTAGAGTACATCAATCATGTCTGATGTAGGAAAGGTGATGTTAGGGTTCAAAGCCAATGACCAAGAAAGAATTCTTGAGATGTTTTTGGTGCAGAAAGGTGATTTTATTAAAGCACAGGGGACAAGACCCATAGGCAGAAAGAGCTGCAATGGGGTCTTGAGGAGTGGCCCATTATATACTTTCAAGTTGGGTGGGGGTTAGAGATAGTGTAAGTCTCTAAGAAATTTGGAAGCAAAGTTTCCAGGATCTTGAGGGGGCTAACTGTTCTTGGGAAAAGATCATTTTTTACCATCTAATAAAACATTAGTCATGAGCCCCTTCAGATGTTTATTCCTGAGCCATATGCTTGGGGGATGATTGCCAACATGCATGTGGGTTTAGAGATCAAGGAAGTTTCCAAAGGAATTTTTATATGTCAAAGAAGGCCTATAGGACTGAGGAGGGCAAGTGGCAGGCTAGGATTGCCTTTTGCCCTTAGTAAAGTGTCAACATTGAGGCAGCTGGGTCCCTAGAGTAATGTCACTGTGCATATTTCAGGCACTTATCGATGGGCTGCAGGTAGTAACGAATTTAATACGTTTTCTTCTGCCTTTGTTTCCCACATCAGTGTCTATTGGGGAAAAATTAAAAACCTATAAACTAAAATATTTATGGTTCATCCTGTTTCTGGTCACAAATTATTATTTTGGGATTCGAAAGTAGTCATTTTCTTAAATACAAAGCTTTCAAAGATTAGGCAAGAAATTATATTGTGAGAATACATGAATAAAATTGAAATGAAAAAGGTTGTGTAAGAATGGGGGAATCTCAGGTTATGTGTTTGCCTTTGGTTCAGGTCAGGATCCCAGTGTCTTGGGATCAAGCCCTGCCTCAGGCTTGCTCCCTGCTCAGGGGGGAGACTGTTTCCCCTGCTGCTACTGCTCCCTCTGCACCTCCCCACTGCTTCTGCTATCTCTTTCTTTCTCTCTCTCTCTCTCTCTCTCTCAAATACATAAATGAAGTCTAAAAATAAATAAATAAAAGAACGAGGGAATCTCACCAGGTCCAAAGAAGTCATATACTTTTAATTTTACTTTAAGAAATATCATTTTTTTTTATTTTTATAAAGGATGACTACATGGGCTCAACAGCAAGCAAATTAGAGTCATAATAACTTTCTATATCAGAGCTAAACCTTACATTGTTTATGTCACTCGAAATTACTCTTTTCAGAATAAACCATGAGCAGAGATTTTTCCATCCAACTTACTATCTTTTTTTTTTTTTCTTTTAACATAGTGTTTAGGGGTGCTTGGGTGGCTCAGTGCTTAAGCATCTGCCTTAAGATGCCTTAAGCATCTGCTCAGGTCATGATCCCAGGGTCCTGGAATCAAGCCCGGCACATCGGGCTGCCTGCTCACTGGGGAACCTGCTTCTCCCTCTCCCACTCCACTGCTTGTGTTCCCTCTCTCACTGTCTCTCTCTCTCTCTCTCTCTCTCTCAAATAAATAAATAAATAATCTTAAAAAAATAAAAATTAAAAAATAAAGTAGTGTTTAAGGGAGTGCCTGTGTGGCTTAGTGGGTTAACCGTTTGCCTTTGGCTCAGGTCATGATTTCAGGGTCTTGAGATTAAACCCTGTGTCAGGTTCCCTGCTCAGTAGGGAACCTGCTTCTTCCTCTCCCTCTCTTCCCTGCTCATGCACTCACAGTCTCTCTCTCTCTTTCTCCCTCTCTCTCAAATAAATAAATAAAATCTTTTTAAAAAAGATAGTGTTTAAGCTACATATTGGGCAAGATCATACGTGTCCCTGGGCCAATGTGCAATAACAGTTTAAACTTCCAGATAACAATTGTGATAATGCCTGAACTCAGAGGAATATCTCTAATTATAGACATTTCAGGCACCATAGCAGAAAGTGGAAAAAATATTCTAAGCCAGTTGGATCTGTAAGTACTTTGGGCTATACTTACTGAATAGATGCTTTTTGGTAGCAAAACCTCAATTAATAGTCTTCATGAATCATTCTGTTTGCTGTAGCCCTTGTAGTTTGGCAACCTTGGTGTTAAACAAATGTATAAACATAGCAGTCAATCCAAAATTTTCCTTAGCGGCAGAGCCAATTAAATATGCTAAATTCTTGAAATTATAGAGTAGTACAAAAATGAGTAGAAGGCTACTTAAACTGAAACTACAGAATAACTACTTTAATATGGTCAAAGCTATCATCATTATTCTTTTTCAGTCATTTAGGTAGTATTTTAGTACTTACCTTATCAAGAACATGTAATAAACTACAAATTTCAGTATAATAAAGAACAAACATCAGCTGTCTATAAAGAAGATTTGAGAAATAGTTTTTCATAAATTCATTTGAAAAAAAATAAAATTTAAAACACAATCTTTGAAGTTCCATTTCTACTTTTGACAAACTCTGTTTCAGTTACCTATAAACGTTAGTAATTCATATAAATTTCTTCTCCTTCATTAATATTGAACACCTGAGAAAAATCATATAAGGCTTTCAGGATCCAGATTTTCACTAGATAAATAGCAAAATGAAATGATTATTATTCATGATACTAGTTGGCCTCTTTAGATACATACCTATGACTGTAGGTATGTAAATCCGCCATGTTTAACTAAGTACATCAGTGCTGAAAATTGAATTGCCCACAACCCAGGGACAGAAATAATTATATTAGAGCTCATTTCAGACCATGTAGTTCTCTATTAGTAATTGTATTGGGCTATTGAGACACAATCATTAGAGACATAAAATGGTCATTTTGTATATTAGTAGTAAAAGAAAAAATCGTAAACCTTTAAGGAGAATTCATAAAATATGTACTTTTGACTCACAGTTAAAACATTGATTAAATTGCACACTACAAAAGAGGGTACTAAAAAATAGGAGGCATCACCAAATAGGCCAAGTACCAACAACCGTCTTAACTTTTGTACAAGCAACCAGTCACCAATAATGTAACATGCAAAAGACTTTGAAACATACAAAATGCACCTAAAAAAAAATAAATGGAGATGCTCTTCATCAAACTGCTGAATGTTTGAAGAATAAACTGACAGTTAAAGAGCAACTCTGAACTCATAGTGATGGAGAATGTTGCCCATATTCTGTGACTCAATGTACTCTTTTATTAAACGATTTTATTTATTTATTTATGTGACAGAGAGAGCACAAGCAAGGGGAGCAGCAGAGGGAATGGGAGAAGCAGACTCCCTACCGAGCAGGGAGCCCGGCATGGGGTTTGATCCTTGAGCTGAAGGCAGACACCTAACCAACTGAGCCACCCAGGAACCCCATGACTCAATTCTTGAGAAACTTCAGAGATTTCTAATTAACACTACCACTCTATGGAATTTGCATAACTTATAGCCTTATAATCATTTCAAAGAAAACATATCTAATAAAATATAAATACATATATAATATGTAATATAATAATCATACATTATTACATTATATATTATATAATAAATATATATCTAGATAATATTATATGATACATATTTATACAAACATAAAATAATAATAAAACTATTTTATTATAATTTTTATTCCAATATAATTAATGCATAGTGTTATATTCATTTCAAGTATACAATAGAGTGATTCAATAATTCTATATAACCAGGCAACTATTTTTAAAGCCTATATATCATTTTGTTTAAACTGTAACTATTTCTAAACCTTGGATTTACATCATGTTGTATGATTCCTTGCAAACCTAGAAATATAGGTGGATGCTTCACAAGTGTTAATTTGTATACTCCTCATGAAAGAAATGTTGTGAGTACTATAATTAGTCCCATTTAAAGCAGAGACTGAAGCACGAACATGCATAAGAATTTGCCTAAGTTCACACAGCTAAGATGGTGAATTAAATTTGGGATTCAAATCCAGATATTCTCTAAAACCAACGCATTTACTTTCCTCAGAACCAAAGTTCACTTTTAACAGGGTTAAGAACTGGCCACTTCTTTTTTTAAGCTAAAAGAAAGAAAAAGGATGCATGATCCATTATATAAACATTTACTTTTTTGCACATGTTCCCCCAACATACATTGAAAGGGTTAAATATGATCTCTATAAAAATTCCAAATGGCAATGTCACTAGACAAGAAAAAAAAAAAAAGACAAAATCAATTATAACATGTATCCTTTAGGCAAACTGGTTCTTAATATTGAAGACTTAATCATTTGAACTACCTTCACAAACTGTAGACATATGTCCTGGAGTCTCACTCAGACTTCTGCAGAACTTACACTTCAGGAATGGGGTCTTTGAAAAGTCAAAGTCTAAGTCAACGTAAGAATGAACATGACAATGGGCTCATAGAACACTGAGTACATGAGCTGATCCCTGACCACAGACCAACTTCCTACAGTGAGATAATGGAAATATATAGAATAGACAATCACCTGTGTCATATAATTTCTGAACTTCAGAAGACAGTTTCACAGCCCTTTTTAAATAAAGTCATTGGTGCTACCTACAGGTTAACTTATCTAACTCCTGCTCTCGTCTTGACCAGATTTAGAATCAGTTAAGTTTAATTAAATACCTACTATTTTCAATATTGGACATTAGATCCAGAGCTTCATCAATAGTATTTTACAATTATCCCCAATTTTACAAATGAGGAAACTGAGGCTCAGAGAAATTGAAGAACTTGGCTACGGCGTGCCCAGCCCATCTGTTAATAGCAGAACTGCTACTCAAACTCACATCTGCTGAGTATCATATAAACGAGGGGTTTAAAAAGAGTACAATTTCAGAGGATGTCTGAAATGAGCTGTGCCTCCAGAGGGCCGCCATAGTCTCTGGTCTGACCCTAACTTGAGCAAAGATAGCCTTATTGTTATAGAAGGGCTTAGATTTCAGTTTTCCTGCCAAGAATTCCTTGCTTTGAGCCTCAGCGCGCTTAGCTAGGGCTCTACACCCCGTCTATCCTCTGCCAGCCTTCTTTTCAAGAAGGCACATTTCTGTTGTCTCCCTCCCTAGACACTAGCCCCGTCCTAGTAAGTTCCTCCTGAGTTCAACAACTGCCTGTCATTTGGACTAATCCTCTTGAACCTTATTCCCAAAAGAAGGGGCAGTGGGATCAATGTTCAAGAGTAGAATGAGGGGGTGCCTGGGTGGCTCAGTGGGTTAAAGCCTCTGCCTTTGGCTCAGGTCATGATCCCAGGGTCCTGGGATTGAGCCCCGCATCGGGCTCTCTGCTCCACAGGGAGCCTGCTTCCTCTTCTCTCTCTCTCTCTCTGCCTGCCTCTCTGCCTACTTGTGATCTCTGTCTGTCAAATAAATAAATCAAATATTAAAAAAAAAAAAAGAGTAGAATGAGAAGGGAGGAAGAGGTTTTAACTATTTCATAGTTAAATCAGACTAAATTGAGATAAAGAAATAAAAATGCTTGCTCTTTGGGTAGGACTTGATAGTTTATACCACATTCCTTATGAGAGTTTAGCTTTACAATAATTATCCCCATCTGAAAAAGGACGATGACGAAAAAACAGAAACAAAAAACAAAAACAAAAACAAAACAACCTCATGGAGGCTTAAATGGTTTAAGATTGTTTGGCTTATAAAGGCAGAAATTCTGAACCATTTTTAGCCCTTACTATCCTATCTGAAACCTTAAATCATAAGTCTACTTTTTAAATAGATATTTTAATTTTAGTTTAGATCTACATATTCTTGGGGGAACTTTCTATCTAACTAAATTACTTGTATTGCAATTTATAAAAAAGATACCTAAAAAGGCAGGCTGCTTATGTTTCTTAGTGTCTATTGCTTGCAGAAGAGCACGTCAGATGCAAAAATACTCCCATTGGCTTCTTATTTTCAGAGAGTATGTGAATCTCAAATAGGCTGCATTTGCATTCTGGAGAAAATTTTTAGAGTCAAGTTCTATTGCATTTAACAAAGCTGATCTTGTGCTCTCTTCTTCATCACTACAGAGGGCAGCAACAGACAGCAGAGCTCCTTAGCATCACAGAGGAAATGTTAAAAGTTCCCAGTAAACAAGAGGGTTAAAGACAAAGTCATGCTTTAATCACGCCAAATTTTCTTTTGCCTTTATGCTGCTTAATATTAATCACATTTATAAACTTTCATATAAGGTAGCAGGCAAATGGATATAGAAAATACCAGGGAAGCCTAGATTCTGTCAAAAGTTGAATCTAAGACATTTTGTAATTATGCCAAAACCAGCATTAAACGATAAACATAGACTATATGCTGTGGAATATTGCGACAAGTGAAATGTGGTCTGTTTTTTATCTGGTTATTTTTCTTACTCTTTGTTATTGTTGTCCTTAAATCCCTATCTCAGCACATGAAAGTTCTTTACATAAAACATATATTGTTACTATACATATCATTATTAAACATATCCAAATTTGTTTTCAGTAGGTAGGAACTTTAGAAGCTATGGTTTTACAATGGAAAGATTTACCTGCAGACTGCCTTGAGAACAGAAAGGATCGTGACTAGCAGTTTGCAAGAATGAGGACTGCACTCGCTTCTTAGCTTGGTTGCAAAAACCTAAGGCTGATTGTACATGCAAAGGAGGGCAGCAAAGGTCTTATGATCAAAAGGGAAGAAATGACTGACAACACAGAGCTAGTTCAAAGGAACTAATGGAATAATTAGTCCCAAAAAGACCAAAAAGACTGAAGAATTCATGATGTCATAAAAAGCAGAGCTACTTAAATTGGATTAGAAAATAAAAATGACATGAACATTGTAAATATTCACAGATCACATCATTGACGTGTAATGTGCCGTTAAATGATGTCAAATTAAAGGGGAAATTACATGTGTTAGAACTAGGACGAATAAAAAGAAGACATTTAAAGATACATGGTCCTTCAAGTGAAAATTCCTAACATATATTACATAGATGATCATCAACCAGACAGACAGTGAAACCGAGTGAATGAAATGTAAAATAAAATATGGGGGGAAAAGATACTGGCTAAAAACAACTCGTTTTCATATATCATAAATGGTAGTGAACTTTAAATTTCAGAGGAGCTATTTGGGGAATTTGTTTTATACAAAGCAAACCCAAACATGGTTAGAGTAAATACCTGATTATGCCATTAAACTCTTAAAATTTATCCCAGCATCTGCCCTAAGTATTGAATTAGTACAAAAATTTATCAGAAAAGGAAAGGTTCCTTAGGTCTATTTTAATTTGTACATGTTCAGTTTTCTCTTGGTTATTGTATATGTTGTTTGAATCATTTCAGTGATTTTGGACTTGTTTTGAAAGTTCCATGTGATACAAAGAGAAACAACAAAAATATTGCATGAGTCAAGTGTTAACATCTGCCCTCTTGCTGGGTCTCCCTAAGAGCTCTTGCTGATAATCATTTATGTTATTAACACATAACTAACCTGAATTTAAATGCAATTCAACTACTTCCAAAACGCATGCAGATAGTTGAATAACTTTGGGCCAGTATACTAATGGCTAACAAAGCAGCATTTCCATTCCGATACATTTCATCTTTGAGAAATACTTTAGAAAGTATTAAATAAAAATCAATTTATAACTGGCTTACTCTTTCCATTCATCTATTTCTACCGTCAGTAAGTTCAGCTTTACCTGAACCTTCTGTCCTATTAACAAGATAGCAAGTACCTTTCTTATATTGAGGCTCATTGTTAATATCATTCAGCATATTATACTCTATGTAGCCTCAGTACCTCAAAGTGACACATGAAACAAAGTCCCGATAAATAGCAGATATTATACTCCTTCCAAATGATCAGATATATTACTATTCAAAATGTCCTCCCAGTGTGCAATAGGACTTTTCTTCATTCTCAAAAGTTCCATAGGCTTCATTACGATCTATCGGAAAAGGCAAATGACTTAAGAAAAAAAAATGTGGCCCAGCTTTCCATGAAATATTCACAAGAGTGTTTTATCAATAGACATAATCTCCAGTTTTAAATGAGTTTATTTAGGCATTTCGCAAAGCACATGGAACTTGATCCACTGCTACTTATATTCCCCATAAAGGAAGAGCAAATTTAACACAAAATATGATTTGGCAAGCAGTGGTTGTTTGTGAAATGGTGGAGAGTGTTTCTCCCTCTTCCTTGTGTGGTTCTAGTGAAATCAATAAAACAAGATGCTCGTTTGTGAACAGCAGAGTAAAATACTGTGGAGAAGTGGGGGGGGGTTGAAGGTTTCTATTACGGCACAACCTAATTAATTAACAGACAGAAAACTAGCATGCGTAAATGCTTAAATATTGTAAATGGGTATATAAAATGCCCAGTTCCTCTGCAACCTAGACTGAAGGGTACAAATTGTCTACTCCTTCAGGATTCACCCCCATGGAATAGCAGAAGATAAAAGAAAACAGATTATTTTCTTCTTATAAGAAAAGGAAAGGAAGCCAACAGTAAACTAGGCTCTGAGCTAGTTGCTTTATATAGGTAACTATTTTAGTCCTAGTAACCCTGAAGAAATGAGATTAGAGAAATTAAGTAAAATAATCCAAATCAGGCACACAACAAGCTAACCATAAAAATAAGACTTCAAGTTAATTTTACCTGACTTCAAAGTTGATGGTCTTTTTCTAAAAAACCTTATTAAAATTGTATTCCATAACCACTATGCATAAGGATGAATTTTACAAAAAGACAAAATAGTTGTTCTGATTTGGGAATAAAGTTTTGACTCTGGCCCTAGAAACTCCTACTTGATAAGCCACCAGTGCCTATGGCTAAGTGTGGAAACTGGAAGCTACACAATTTAAAATTTGTGTCTTTACCATCAATTAGATCTTTGGTCTAGAGCAAGTCACATAAACTCTCTGTGTCACAATATCCCATCTGTAAAAATGGAATAATGATACAAAGAATACGGCATAGGGTTGTTCTTACAATTAGAGTGATTATTTATACAAAGAATCTAGAGCAATCTTTAGCACACAGTAAGTATATTTTAGGTCATTTTAAGCAATATCAACGCACAATTAGAAGAATTAATGAAAATTTCATTTTACATCTCAAAAATATAAGAGAAACTAAAGTTGCAGTTGCTATATGGAATTTAAGAATTTTAATTTTGGACTAGATATATTTGAAAAGACCATTGATAAGTGAAGAAGAAATACAGAGAAAGAGAAGAAAATGTGAGAGAATGTAAATCAAATGAATGATTCAAATTTCTTCTATAACATGATATTTAGAACTAATCAGACGTTTGAATATGCATTAAATTCCCAGTACTCTAAAGAAGAGAAAACTTCAGATTAAGTTTGTATTTCTGAAACACAAAATGAATCACCATCCTAATATTATTTTTCTAGAATCACCCTAAATTTTCTGGGTACAGTGGTTTCTTTTTCTTTTTTATTTTTTTTTTGGGAAGAGGAAAGCATAAGAGATTGAGTGTTCCATTTACTCCCTCTCCCGGTAAAGGGAGGAGAAAGAAGGAAAGGAGGGAAAATTCACTCCAGTAATGGTTAATTTCTTCGAAGAGTTCTGATAATGCTTTAGATAATCAGTGTTTTAAATAATCAGTGTAGACTATACCAGCGTGGGAGCTGTTGAAGTATTAATAAATCTGTTCTGAAAATTCCTACTGCAAATGTGGCAGGTGGGAAGGGTATATATGGCCTACGGTAAAACCTTTGACAAGACAGAGGGTATCTGGATTCTGAATTGGCCCTGGCTATGACAAGGGATTGTAAATTTCCTTTTGCAGTCTATAATCTTGTCAGAAACTAATGCAATTCTCTCTGTTGCAATTTTCATTAATATTAGACTAACTTTAATATAGAAAATGGACTGAATACTGGGTATGAACTGTTTTATTGACTCAAAGAGTAGGTAGTTTTGTAGTTTTGTCAACATTTCTAAGCCAGTTACAATGATTTCAAAGCTAATATTACATGAGAATTTTTATATACAACTTCTTTTTCTTAATTTTTGATATTGAAGTATAATTGACATTATACATACTCTTACATTCTCTGAGGGTTATTTTCTGAGTTACATTTAATCTCAAAGAAAAGCAGTTCTATAACATTAGAATGTTCCCACATTTGATCATGTATATCAACAACTAATGGATCTACATCATGGTCAATAAAGAAAGCAATCTATGGAAAATAACATTATCATATTATTTAAGCAAATTAACCTTTTCTAGACATGGTATGAGAAGTATAACTTAATGAAGAATATTTTCTTTTTAATTAATATAGGTACTCACAATAAAGGAAATGGTCATAAACATAGGGACTTATTCTATAACATTGAAAAAAAGCTGATAAAGTCAGGCTATCAACCATAAAAAGTAATATTCCAATCATTTTCTTATGTTCTGGAAAAAATGCAATGAGTAAAGAAATACCCACTTGTAATCTAAAGTATTCCAACCACCCTCAGAGAGAAATTTACTCATTGGAGATTAATATGCAATCTATTTTATCACAATATCAAGAATAAAAATTCCAAAAAATAAAAATATTTCAATATTTCTCTCAAAGTCTTTTTGATTTCTATTCCTGAATCTTTGCCTTCATGTTATCCTCATGACACTCTATCTTCAGAAACGTTAGGATAGATTCATCTAAATTGATAGTATAGAGTTCAATCAAAACAAAATAGTTTTCATATAAATATGTACAAAACAAAAAATAAGTCATTCAATAGATCTTTATTTGTAATTGTTCATATCATTTGTGCTATAAGTTATTTCTACATATGTGCGCAGTTCTCTGAGTCAAAATAATGTATATTTTTTTCTTCGTTGATGAAAAAATTCAATAATATTAGGAATTACTATTTTAAAAAAATGTATAGTCTGCAGTCTTGAAACCAAAGAAGGATGTGCTAGTTTTGATAAGCAGTCCTAATGAGGGAGTAGGTTTTCTTCTGATAAATTAGCACCAAAGGTACAGAGAAAGTTTCAGTTTATGGTAAGGAAAATTTTCACAAAGTTGGCCCAGGAAAGCTTCTAAAACATTTATCCTCACACAGTGTTTAAAATTTTATTATAAAGAAAAACATCCATAAATGGAGGAACCAATTAGAAAATGTAAACCCACTCTAATAGGGTATTTTGCAAGTATAAATGTAAAATAATTCTACAAAACCATAATCAGGCTCTTACTATGTCTCAGGATTCTTTTCACTTTTTTTCTTTCCTCTTTTCTTTGGGGGGCTGTGTGTGTGTGTACGTGTGTGTGGTGGAGAGGGGTGGGAATTTCATTATGTTTCCTAATTTTAGCTCTGTGGAACAGTCTGCACCTTGATCAAGAGAATAACTGATTGACTTTGTGCAGATTGGTTGACTACTATTTCATGAGAAGATGGAGTTTATCTGCTTTGAGCACCCACTTTCATTTCAGCACCTCAACTTTTTTTTCTTTGCCTTTACTCTCTTTCTTTATTCAAGAAAGTGATGCTTCTTTCATTTGAATGTCATCATCCTTCATTTCCCTACAGCCTTTAATCCTAGGCACGATTTCTTCTCCCTGGAAAATGCCTTCCTTTTTCCTTCTCTAGAGGTAATCTTATCTTTGGTTTATCTTTATTATCAAATATTTGTGATTGCTAGTATCTCACTATCTACCGACTTTTACGCTCCTGAAATGTGGGTTTCTTCTCAACACTGTGCCAAAACTGTTGTCATGAATTTAGTAAATCATTTAAGTGTAAGTTTCAAAGTAAAATTGAATTTACTGTTTTTCTCAAACATGCTCTCTTCTTGATTTCCTAATTCTGTAGTAGCACCACTATCTTCCCAATATCTCGGAATTGGCTTGGATGCATCATTTTTCCCTACTACTTCTTCCTTGACCAGGTCCCATGACCAACCTACGACTGAGATCACCCTAGGAGATTTCACCCCTTTTCATTGTGGAATGTGCTTATTGTCCTAAGGAAAGCAAAGAAAACCTGGGAAAGAAACTTCAAGACTTTCGCTCAGGTAGCCAAGGAATGAAACCTAAAACTTCCGGACACTGAGACTTAACTGAAATGAGAAGGAGTCACGAACTAAAGATGGAATTCTTCCAACTGAGAGGATATGTTGATCGTTTGAGGCCTGACATGTTTTGCTCCGCACAATGAAAGGTTTCTGGGAAAAATGAGGAGTGAACACTAAAGTAATGAACTTATATGCTTCTTACGTGGCAGCTTTCTCAGGGCAAACTCAGTTTTAAAAACATGGCCCTTATCTTTGTTGTTGATTCTAACCTCCAAACCTCTTCCTATAGGAAGGTTACTGTCTATGTTGCATACCTTTTATCATAAAGCAAAATATGTGGAACTGAATGTGAACTTCCAATAACCTTATTGGAAGTTGATGATATGAAGACTATGCTGGTCAACCAGGTAGTATGATACCAGAAAGGCTGTTTGGTTTAAACAATGGAGTTTTGTTGTTTTTTTTTTTTTAATTCCATTTTGGATTTTTAGAAAAATAGTTAAATTTCTAGGATATAGTCAGAGTCCAGTTTTTAGATAAAGCAATGTACTAAAATATCATGCCAACCTCATCTTAGTTGCACAAAATAGAGATAAAACATTCTTCTAAACATCTAAATATTTTGAGCATTAGAGACTTTATCCCATTTTTAATTGATCTTCTACTTTGTTTGCTGATGTCATTATTTATTCAATTTCAGTCTTCATTAGAATTTAGGCTTAAAGTCAAAGTTCACTTGGCATTATAGTATTTAGAATTAAGAAATAAATTGACACTGTTGGTAATGTATATATTTCTCTTTTATCTCTTTTTCTTTTACATTAGTTCCTTGGTTACATCCTCTGAGTATTAGTAGTCTTGCAGACTACCCAGAGAAGGGGTACTGAACTGAGTAATACAAAATAATAAGTAGCAAAAACATAATACCTCTCAATATGATTGTTCTAGAGTCACTCTAGAACTTTATCTAGTTCCATAATTAAGGTGTATCTCAGATTTTCTGAGTGATAAAAAGATACTGCTTTAAATTGTAAATATTTGTCTCTGGCACAAATATGATGTATATTTAGAATAAATACCATTCTTTTAAATATTTTTTTTAAAATTGGCACATTTTACTGATTTTAGAATCTAAGAAAAGCTTATTTACAAAAGAAACAAGCAGACAAAACAAAAAAAAAGTTTTTTTAAGATATAAATTTGGATAAAATTAATTTCATTTGCTATGGTTTTTCTTAATGATATAAAGAAAACTGATAACAACTGATACTTGTCTTCTGTTTTGTTTAGTATTATGCAGGAGGAGCCCAAGACTCAAGCCTTATAAAAGGAATCTACTCACTTCTTACTCAATAACTCAATAAAGTTTTATTTATGGAATAAAGCAGAGAGAAGGCTGAGCAATAACCCAGGAATTTAATTTGTTTATAATAAATTTGCATAATTTGAAAACGGAAAAGTTGATTTTCTTAGCTGCAAGGATTGTGGTTTAAATTTCTCACTTACAACCTCTCTTCATATTATAGTCTTCTAAAATGGAAATTGAGTCAGAAATGATCTAGAAATTCTTAAACACAAATATAATCAGCGAAACATTATTTCAGAAGTTAAGATAATTCTCAGCTTATCTGGAGAAGCTGACTTTGCCTTGATCTGCAGCAAAATTTGACTGTTTCTCTTTACTCTCCCACTTTTACAGAACTGCTAAAGTTATCTTTCAAAAAGATAAAGAAAAAAATGAGAGGCAAAGGAAAAAAAAGTGAATGAAAAAGAAGAGAAGTTTGGACATTTATTGTCACTCTCCTGGTAAGGGGCCTCGTGCTCTGTTACTATTTTGTCCCATCACTTGTCACAAGGCTCCCCCTTCCCGTGATTAACCAGAAGATATTTGCCCTTTTACACCCTAAAACTTTTTCTTTTCTTATACTCTTCATTATTCCAGAATGGTTCCTCCTCCACCCACTTACCTCTTAATTAAAAACTTGGTCAAATGTGATTTCTTTCATGAGGCTTTCCCTAATTGCTCAGTAGAATTGGTTGTTCCTTCCAATGTCTTCTTCAACGAGATTGCAAGTTCCTTCACAGCAGATGTCATATTATAGTGGATGATAATGAATGCTTGTTGGGTTTCATTGAATTTAACTTCACCCTCATCTAAAATAAAACTTTCTCTATCAAGCACTTTCTGATTCTCTCTTAAATATGGCTTCTTTCCTTAAGTGCTGAGGTTTTTACTCTTCTATGCCACTCATTTTATTCTTGTATTAAAATTAATACATAAAAATACTACTTCTAAGACACATCATGAAATACTCAGTGGCAAGAAGACTGTGTTTTCCAACATACTTGAGAGTAAGTTATATACTTGGTGCTCAAGTATTTATTTTAAAAAATTTCATATTTTTCAGGAATCTAACATATATGTATCAACATTAAAAACCCTACCCTCAAATCCATCCAGTTTGCGACATTGTATGTTCTTTATAGGATCCTAAACATCAAAAATATAACAAAAGTTTTAGAGTAGGCATATTTAGATCTCACTATAAAAATTAACTTTATTTTATATGGTTTCTCTTACTTTTGAAGATTAATTTTTGAATTACATGTTACTTCATAATTAAGAATATAAACTTTTTAAAAATAAGTCATATAGTCTGTATAATAGAATTGCTATCATGTCTTTTGAGTCTCATAAAACCTTTTCCCTAAACTTAGCATTAGCGATATTATATTTTTTAAATGACTAATTTATAATTAAGTAAGACAAATTTTGCCCATCTATGAGCAATCTAAATGGTCTTCCCCTCTCAATATAATGCTATTCTCATTATTAAAGAATTAAATCTTTCTTGGGTACTTTTGAGGTTAAAAAAATAATGAACCAATTCTGTTTTACTCAACAGAGAAATAGTACAATGTGTTATTGTAATCTGACTTGTATCCTCCTTGTAAAGCCCTAGAAATTATTATTTTAAATTGTTAGATTAGATTTTCTGCAGCTTAGTATATCGTAATGTAATTTCTAAATGCAAATGAGATACTGTACAGCTTTTCCATAGAGTTGTTCATGAAAGCCAAGCATTTTACATATTACAGTGAAGTGCATGTTATTAAGAAACAAATTATAATGAAGCTTAATTTAGTATGAAGACAAGATACTATAGCTTTATAATGGATGACAGTGCAGTAGGGTATGTATGCAGCAAATACGCTACCTGCCGAAAAATTTAACTGTCGAGAGCGCTAAATACACCAGGAGTGATAAGCAGTGTACTTCCGAAGATTTCCACTTGCTCCCAGTACTTCACGGCAGAGTGACACTTTTGAAAGCTATCTTAGCTTCCAAACACTGACCAATGCTATTTTTGCCAAATAAAGCCTGAGATTCATCCAGTAATACACCAAGGAGATGTGAAGGAGGTAAATTCTGCCTTTCAGCTTTCAGGGAAAGAAGCCCCTATTTCATTGATCTGTAACTAGTATTAATTGCTGACTAGTTTTTAGATGTATCTTGTCTTTCAACTGTATTTTAAGTAGATGGGGACAATAGCCATATCTTGCCCTGCTTTTTCCTGGCCTGGAGTGGATTTGGAATCAACCCAGATCTGTCTGTACCTTGCTGTACAAAATGGGAAATTAATTTAATCTTGCAGGTAATTTTCTTTCTCTAAAAAATAGCTTGTACCAATCTCTAAAGTCCCTTAAAAATAAAAGATTCTATGAAATATGATCTAATAATTGCTCAGGGAAACAACTGTGAACTGATTCAAACGAGTAACAAAACTGTTAGAAACTGTGGATCTATGGAGGCAAAGTATATAAATATACCAACAAAGGAATCATGAACAATGTTACTCTTTAAGCTTATAGTATTCTGTGAACTCTCCAGATCATCCTTATAGTTGGTGAGGATAAACCGTGTAACTGCTATCCAATCACATTGAAGCATTTGGCCTGGCCTAACACATCCCATCTTTATACAGATTGTGGGGAGACTGTCTTTGGAAGAAGAGGAAGGTAAAACCACAGCAATTAGTACTACAAACAGCCAAATGGCCTACATATTACAAAACAAAACTCCTCAAAGATATGTTTCTGTTTTGAAGCTTAGTGCTCGTTAAATAAAGCACTATTAAAAAAAGAAAAAGAAAAAAAAAAAAAGGCAGAGACATCCATGGGTTTGTTGCATGCAGAAGAAACCAGCTCAAAAGCAATTCATTATTAATGCCTGAATATTCTTGCTAAACAGTTCTGATTATTTCACAAGAAAGAGGTCAAGGTAGTGGAGAAAGGGATTTAATCAAATAAACTCTCAATCTCTCTCCAAATAGCATTTTCATCCAGCTGCATGTAAATTCATCAGATGACTAGCCTCCAAAAGCACAGGCAAGGTTAATCTGCTATGACTGTTAAAACTTCTATGATATGCCTATTGAATAAAGATTTAAAATGGGATGAACCATGCAAGTTACCCCAAATTAGACTTTTTTTTTTGCTCATAAAATACATGAAATTTTCACTGTTAAAAAAAAAAAAAAACAACCAATAAGCCATATTTCTTTTATCTAAATTGGGCTTTATAATTAATTTCCTAAAAAGGGCTCTTTGTGATGTAGTGTTGCTTTCATTTATTGGAATTTTTTAGAAGCTCACACCCTCAGGTTCCAGGAATTCAAAGTGTTTCTGCTCTGCTTGGAATTAGCTTAAAAACTTTAAGAACTCAGAAATCATATAAAAGAAAAAGGTTATAATAAGTTTTACAATATTTTTGAAATCATCCTGATTTACTTTTACTTATATGCAAGATTATAAAATTCATCATATTTTTATCCAAAGGCAATATTGCTGGCAAACATTACCAAGTATCTTGGTGATTTATTACTTAAAAGTTAAATGTAATTTCAATTTCCAATCTTCAAAATGTAAAAATGGATGGAGATAAGAACATTAAAAAGGTATATTAGTGTGTATTTTTAGAGACAAGGAAAATATGTATAAAGATACAATTACGACACAGGCACAATTTTACTGATATATTTTTGTCTGCTCCATTCTCTATGAAACTTTATAATTGTGTATACATATATTATAAAAGTTAAAAGCATGTTTTCAAATATGGCAAGGTGTTAAATACCTTTTACTTTGAGAAGGAGGATACCTGAGTTCATTTTTAAATATAAAATTACGCTATATAGATGTTTCTAGAATTCAAAAAAATACAAAAACATAAATAATCTGACAAAGATACATAATTTACCTTCTGTAACAAACAATTTAAATGAAATTTTCCAGTGAAGTCGATGTCCTAATTGTGAACAGATATAAAGATTTTTTAAAACATCTATGATCTCTTCACTGTTCGAATGCTTATTTTCTGCGTTTTTAAATTTGTAATTTCAAAAATCCATATGACAACAAACTACACCACAGTGCTGTTTAATTCAGCCTCTTGCTATTTCAAAAACCCTTCTAATACCCTTCTTCCCTGCTAAATTTATACAATTTCTTTTGCATTGCATCTTTCGTTTCTATATTTAAGAAACCATGCAGCAGTTAATAAGTCTTCTTTAAAAAATTAAAGTGTTTTTCTGCTGGCATTCTTTGCCCTCTTAACTCTCAGCACCTTTCTTGAATCATAGACACCATTTTACATGAGGACAATTTCTAAAAAGCAAAATATAACTGTCTAATTAAGGTCTGCGTGATTGGCTAGTTCGCAGTCCCTGTGACAGTTGTGACAAATACACATATTGGCACAGCCCTAACCTCACTTCACAGTTTGCAACACAAAGATGGTATTTTCAGAAATGTGAAGAACACCCTGATACAAAGCTTCACCTTGTCTAGTGCTATTCCATTTAATTTTTTATTAACTGCCTGAACATATGCCATTCTAGAAGAGGGTAATAGTTACAAAATGTCAGCAGAAACATTTAAACTGCTAAAATGTAAATGATTTTATAAATTTGTAATGAAAGGTAATTGTCATGTGGGAAAAGTAACAGAAAAACAGATATGTATAAATGCAAAACTGGTAAAAAATACATCTTATTGGTTGAAGGTAGGAAAACCTAAGTATATTTTAATGAGTTCTGTAAGTAGTATTTAAATAAAATTAGATTCATAAGCAGAAAATGTGAATTCTATAATATTTTATTTTCTAACATTAGGAAAGTTCACAATAATGACAAGAACTCATGGAACTTTAATGCGCTAAATTCAGTAAGCAGTAGGACATTAAGATGCTTCACCTCGTTTAAAAAAACAAATAAATCAAAGTAGGATAATATATATAAAAAAAGTGTCTTTCTATCCGCATAATAGCTTTAAAAGCACCAAATTCAAACATGCTTAGTTTGTTTCTTTACTTTCCACCACAGTGAAAAACAATTTAGTGATTAATCCCTTCAGCAACATAATGCTGGGTCAGTACTTTCCGATATGTCAAGACGACGGCGACTGGGGCGGAGGATTGAGTATTTCCTCAGCCACCACACCGAGCAACCACCTTCCAGTTAGGTTTGCGGGCAACCATCTTTAAATGCTTGAGCTGTTCTGCGTGGCCATGACAAGATTTGCAATTCTCTACGTTTATTTACACACCATCACCCCAACTAGACATCACATGGAAGTGGCATGGTCACAGCTGACCCCAGGGTAGTCCCTGTCCCTGCCGATCCAATTTCATCGTGCTCTGCAATTGAACTGCAGTCATACTGTAGAGAATGTATGCACAGAACTCCATGCCACAAGAAAATTAGCAGAAGCTTGTCAGGGGGTATTTTCCTGTTCTACAGTGACAGACTCTGGACAAATAGGTCTGCTTTCCAGAAATCCACAGAGGTCTGGCTCTCTTGAAATGTATATGAGCCCAGCATATTTATGTCGCAGTATCCTATATGGTAAGCTTGTTATGTGAGAGTTTGAGAACAATGTTAAGTCTTTTTTGAATTTCCCATGTCCTCTTCACAGATTTTAAGGGTTTTAAATCGCCTAGGAATAGAGGACTTATTTTTGATTTGTAGAAAAACAGTTTCTGTTTAGTGGTTGGAACTGAGAAAAATGTATTCTTCCATCCAGAGGGGAAAAAATGCAGCACAGATCTATTGTATTTTGAAAGCAAAAGTTCAGGGAGATTTATTTATTTATTTATTTATTTATTTGCAATTTGATAAATCAAGCTCCGAAAGTCTCTTTCCTGAACCCTCATTTTACTTGTAAAAATTAATTATATCACAGGTAAAATCTGTTTAAGAAGCCACATTTAAAATACACTTGCAGACAAATTCAGAAGATCCTTTGTTTGAGATAAAATGTTAAAAGAATAATATGGTAAATAGAACAATTTTACCATCTGTGGGCAGAACATTTTAAAACATAATATGTTTTGTAATCTAGCCTAAAGTAATTTTATTAGATATTCTGTGCAGTTCTTACATCAAACATTCTCAGAAGCCCTACGATCATTTTATATTCACTGGAAGACAGAAAGAAATCCAAAACCTAGTTAAATAAATTGTTCATTTATTCCTTCCCTTTTATGCACCAAGATCTACATGTGGTCATTAATTATAAAGAGACTATTATAGCACCATATTTTCATTCAATACGATGTCCTGGTATATATCAAAGAAGTCCCATAATTAAAACAGAAGGGCCACAATGACAATTAAAATTACAATCTATATGGGGAAAGAAAGTACAGTTCTGCAATTTTTCACCCTGTCACTGTCAGCTGCGTGGAATATTCTGGTCACGTCTCTTGTGAAGCAGCCTAAATTCTTCTTCACCAATGCAACCTCAAAAGCATTATCAGCACCTAAGCAAAAGCCTATGCAAGTATAATTTAATACGAAGCCACAGTTTGCAAGTAATAGCGTATAAAGTGATATTTAAGTGGTGTTTTAAGCACACTTCTGATGGCTACAGCCGCTTTTCCCTGGTAAATGCGTTTTCCTTTGAGTAGTGATTACGAGTCCTAGGTGAAGAGGTCCTGTGTGCAGGTCTGTCTGTAAGCCTTACTTCCAGCTGCCAATCTTTACTTCACAGTGAAGAAAAAGCCACATAGCACCTTGTTCTTACTCTTGTATGCTGTCATCCCCTGAGCCTGATAACACAAAATCATTTCCACATAACACTTTCCGCCTTCTGCCTCTTAAACCTCGAGACCTACACATTGTGCCTGCACTTGCACCCTTGGCAACCGGCTCCCCCGTCGCCCCTGCCTTTGAACCACCAGAGTCTTCCAGCGGACTCTTTCTAACACTTATCTTGGTAAATATCTGCATTAATGGAGTACAAAGCTTTTTGGTAGCAATACGTATTTGCTACAATTTATTGTCTATAAAAGTCACGAGCGGTGAATTATTACTCTTAAAATTGTGTTTTTCTTTATAATAACTTTAAACCGAGCGCTCATATATGAAGCATGCAATGGAGATTGAGAAGGTTTTGTATAATAAAACTGTGACATGGTCATTTTTTCCAGTTTTGCATTACAGAGACACACTCATGCATGGTGCTTTTTAAATTCTTATTATGTGTGAGGTCAGGGGGTCGAATGTCAGAAAGTACTGTTAATTTCACGGGGTTAGGGGAAAGTAAATTCAGAGGGAATACAGATCACTTAGCACAGAAAACCAACTCCTCTGAAGTTTGGTTTTACATTTGTTAACCATATCCTTCAGCTGACGAACCATTGAGACCACGGTGACATTCTGGTCCCAGATATAATGGCTTGACATGCTGCAGTGAGAGAGCGATTCTGACGCCCGGCTCGGGGTGCCAGCCTCAGACTTCCTCTGAATCAATGAAGCACTAAAACTCCACACAACTGGAACTGAACAAAGCATGTTGCCATTTTGGCTGTGATGTTTAAATTATAGAGAAAGCAGTCAGGATGTCTTAAAGTTCAATCTGACAAGAAATGTAAAATATATTTCTGTCTTCATTCTCTGGGAAGGTAGCATCTTACACTGCACCATATCACTACCCAGAGTCCTTTTAAAGTGGTTCATAATAGAACATCAAAGACAAAATTCGTGCATTTCAGGGCTTTTTCCCTCATCAAAATGACCGTCAGCGTTGGGGCCAAGTTTCGGGGGAGGGGGGTGCGAATAATTGCTGAAATAATATTGTTTTATTCAGTTGGCAGTGTGGGGATAGAGTTCCTTTATTTTACTCTTTGTGCTGAAAGGGGAAAAAAAAAAAAAAGAGCGTGCAGGCAGATACACATGGCCCAAGTTAGATCACTCACCGCCACCAGCAAGATAAAACAATGGTCCACCTCATGGTTAGGACAGAGGAGCCATAATCAAAATAGGTTTTAATGTGAGGATTGTGAGCATGCTGTTGAACTCTGATAAAACCTGCAATTCTATTTAAATAGAGTTCACTGGGCTGGTAGAGACAGATGCTAATAGATTTGGTTGGTACTTTCATTTTTTATTTTTTTTTTTAAACAAGATTTTTCAGATTCAAAACTCAAACGGGGCTCAGCTGCCCCCTTATAATTAAATTTTAATGACATAGGCTGAGTGTTTGTGTTTTGGCAGCATGCTCAAGACTGTTAGCATTTAAACGGTTACAACTCGACTTTGAGGAGGGCAATCCCGATGCAAGTCATAGGTGACGTTCCTCCAAAGGGGCTCTGGTTTACTGGGATGCTGTGGGACCTAGGACAGCTAGCTACAGGTCATCCCGTTGCAGTCACTGTTAAAAGAATAAATTAGAACACGATACTGCATAACCGAAATCCCACAGTGGCCTGGGGGCCAATGCTTTTTCAATTCTTAGGCTTTTTCACCGGAAGTAACAGTTCTATAGGTTTTTGTATGCCAAATGGTCTATCGGTAAATAAAAGCAGTATGTGGTACTGCTCATAAAATCCTGCTTTCTCCTCAAATAGCGGGAGCAATCCAGGGTACAGCTTTTAATCAGTTTATTTTTTTTAAGGATTATTATTAACTCTGCTGTGGTATCCTTAACCGGCTTCCTTTTATAATTAAAAACTTTTTCCCCTCAAATCCCCTTCTCCAGTAAGCAGCCTGTTGCCTGAAGTTTTAATCCTTCATTACTAGTTAAAACAAAATCACCAATTAGGCACATGAACACGTCTGTATTAATCTCATTAAGGTGATGGCACCAAATAAATTGGAACTATTTTTGTGCTTTTACTGTGTTCCTATGGCTTTATCAGGCCCTGTGGTCATATACAAAGACCTCGAAGCTTAGTCATTTAGAGTCATTCGGTTGTGGACTGAATGTGGCATTACCATCTATGGCTGAAAATTGCTTTCAGCTTTTAAACTGCACTGACTAGTCTGTAGTTAATCTTAGATCATTCACTCGCAAAATTAAATGAGCCAGAACGATGGTCTTTTTTTTTTTTTTATAAAATAATACATCACAAAACACTTATTTGCCCTGCCCAAAAGAGAGATCAAATTCATTTAAAATCCCATAAAGCAGAGTTGTGAATTTTTAATTTTATTTAGTAGCAGAGAAATAGAGGGTAAGCTATCTTTCTACAGCACATCATTGCTATAAATTTACATATGGAACATGGTTTGATGCTTAACCAACCTTTAATCTACCTTTGATGTATACTTCTACTTCAATGTGATCATGTGACACCCTTATTAATGCAAATGTAAAAAAGAGTGTTTTGGATCTCTGATGTAATTAGCCATAAACCATGTTTAAAAAAAAAAAAAAAAAAAAGGAGTGCCTACTTGAGTCACCAGAGTTGCATGTAAAGTTCACAGTTATCATCACAGAAGAATAACCTTAAGAAACTAAGTTTAAAATTTTTACTTCGTTCATTCCTATATTTTCTGCCCAAGTAACTGTTAGAGATCATTTTACTATACCAGCGATAGTCAACTAGGAGTTGATTGCTAAATAATTCATTTCATTGGAGTAAAACATTTTAATTTTCATAGGATTCTAGCCTGTTTCTTATAAAAGTAAAATCCCACTGAAAGAAAAATGCTAATTGAGGCAGGAAAAATGTGACTTCTTTTCCTCATTAGGGAATGTTATCATCATTTCAAACACCTCATCTTTTAAATGAAAACAGTGGGTGTGTTTGCTTGTTGTGGGCTCCCTTTCTTCCCACTGCCATACCCCCCAACGTGGACCAAATGTATATGTTTCGATTCTGGCAGTCACTAATTTTAGGCTCTAAAAACCTTGAGCCACGTCACATGAGAGGAGGTCACTCCATCGTGCCAGATGGAGGCAAAAAATTCAGATATTTTGAGAGGCTGACCCAGTGTAATTCCCCTGGTAGATGACAGGACGTTAAGGTTAGATATTGGAAAATAGGGTTCATGCTACTCTGTCAGTGGGGCGAGTGCAAGCTGCCTGTTTGACAGAGAAGGTGGTGTGTGGTCTGGACCTCAAGAAAAAGGAAGTCAGCCACCCAGATCAAAAATTACTCTGTCGGCCATCCAAAAATGATTCTGACATCAGCTTAGAGAGGCAGAAAAAAAATGGTGAAAAAAAAATGAAAATTGTACTCTGTTCTGGGGTAGTCTAGGGAAATTCATGGACCCATAATTGCCAAAGCCACATCAGTGACATCTCTTTATTTTTACTATATGTTGCAGATGTACCTGACTCAAGTTATACAATGCCAAAGCTAAGAATTCATCACTTCCTAAAAACATAGTGTTATAAGTATAGTACAGTGAAATAAAATGGATTTCTATTTGGACATTCTTTTTAATTTAAACAGAAGCAAAAGTCACTGAAATTGATAGAAGCCACTCATTAGTTATATAATTATTTTGCCCAGTATGGACATGTCCCTCTATTTCATTTGTAATAATTTAGAAAAAAATTATTGGGGGCCAAAACCTCAGACTCATTTTATTGAGATTGTCCTGTCTGTCTTAAAAACTTTCTTGAGACTCCTTGACCTGATTCTAAATATAACTACATTTCTTAAATCTTATCATATTGATGCATTAAGAGATATTGGGCTTATATTTTCCAAGAAATTTTAATGATCTAAATGAACCTAAATCTATCCAAGATTCATCTCTTTTCTAAGAATATGGATGAAATAAGAGGTACATATATAATTTTAAATATCTTCCAAATATAAGGTGACCATTTAAATACTTCACACTATTAGTTTTTCCATCTCAAGGAAAAGATCTGCATATTGTTGTTTATTCTGTAAAATATTCCTTTTTTTAATAGCCTGAACCAAATAATTTCTCATTTTTACAGGCTTCACTTCACTTTTCTCACAGTGAATAAATTGCAACTTATTTCCATGAAATTCACAGATGACACAGATCTTTATTTTGCATAAAGGCATAAAGAAGTGTCTAATATCTTCAATATTCATCTGCTAAGTGGACATTTGCATTGGGTTAGAACGGAAAGAGAGCCCCAACCCTCCCGCAGTGACAGCTGTACAAAGGGATGACATCTGACAGCTGTGACAGTGCTGAAGGGAAACTCAGATGACTCGCAGCATCCATGATCCAATTACAGCACACATCCCTCTGACAGACCCAGCAGCTTGACTCCAGCGTTTGGAAGGACAGTATTGATCTCTTGTCAGAAACCAGTTGCCTGCCTGCAATTGTGCGTTGCTGAACTTTGAAAAGCTATAGTACCCTCTTAAATGATAGGGGCAGTCAGGTTATAGTATTCAGGTACAAAGAGAGGTGCAAAGGGTATCTGCTAAATGCTCTAAACTTGAACAAATCATAACAATATGACAGTCCAATCATACTCAAGGAGCCCAGCTGATCTAGCTGGCTACTGTCTGTGCTAATGGAAAGACAGCTCTTTGTGTTTAGTGGGATGATCTTACTTGATGAAAAGGCCACTGCAATTAGTGCATGCTGGTTGGCTGTGCTGGGTGACAGCAGCACGGATGGTGTAATGGCAGCTGCCAATAACCCTAACTTCAAGAAAACAAACAATTAGGCCTTTGATCCTAACACTGTTAGTCCCTCTACTCCAGACCTCTGCTCGGCTTTTACTGTAAATCTCGTAAGGGCAATGTGGTACAACCTCACCAAACAGAACAACTTGGTCAAGAGGTCAATTACCTGTCTCTTCTTGCTTTCTATTCCTGACTTCCTGAGAGAGAGAGAGAGAGAGAGAAAGGGAAAAGGAGACAGAGAGAACGAGATGGAAAGAGAGAGAAAGAGAGAGATACCCCTGCAAAAGGTTAACAGACATAAACATTTCTTTATGTGTGAGCATCAATATTCTAAGACACAAAATTTTAAAATACATTTTTAAAACTAGGGTGGTAAAAGCAAGATGTTAAACTTCATAATGGAGATAAGAGATACCAAATGGCAACAGATCTAATACTTTAAGATACGTGTGACACTCAGTGTTTAAAAACTACCAAAATCCGAGAATAACTAAAAGTTATCTCCCGTTTACCCTTATTATTTTGGAATTGGATAAAGATGGATGAAATATGCTAAAACTTGGAACATACACAAAACTTAGAATGCAGATCATTTCAGGGCTTTTCCTCAAGTGCAGCTCCAACAGATAAAGCCCTTAAGTAGGAGTACAAGTTAAATTAAATACTGGGACACACATTCACATCAAGCGCTCGTGTACATACACAAATTATACCAGAATAGGCAACTCTATGATCAGAAAAATTAAGTCTAGTGCTTGCTTCAGGAGCCCATATGATGAAATTAAAACGATACAGAGATCGGCATGGCCCCCATGCAGGGATGATCCACAAAATCAAGAAGCATGCCACGTTTTTAATTAAATATTCTTTTTTATTGCAGTATCGCTGACACACAATGCTCCATTAGTTTCAGGTGTACAACACAGTGATTCGATAAGTCCATACGTTATGCTATGGTCACTACAAGTGTAGCTACCGTCTGTCACCATACAGCGCTACTACAAGACCACTGACTATATTCCCAATGCTGTGCCTTTCATCCCCATGAATTATTCATTCCATAACTAGAAGCCTGTGCCTTCCACTCTAAATATTCTTTATGTACCTCACATTTAGAACTTTTCTTAGCTTTACAAGTTTTTTTCTGTACTTGTTAACTAGGTAATAAGCATTATTAACTCTAGGTGGGCAGGTAGTGAAAACCCAGAGCTCTAGAGTGGGTATAATGGCAAAATTGGCAAACTGACATTATATGAATCATAAACCTAAATGGTCAACTATTTCAAATAGGCAAATGTTGAAGAACAGTTTCCTATATTTAAAAACTGAAATAAGGTATTAAAGGTAGGGCTTCAGAAATGAACAGAAAAGTAGTGACCAAAAGCATAAAAATAAACTTTGGAAGAGCTGTAGAGCAGAGAAAAATTGAGATATAATAGAATATAAGATAAAAGAAAATATAGAACAAACGTACTTCAGATACTAATATTTAATATACACACACAAACACTCCTGTTCACTCATATGGAAATAAATGCCAATTTAACACCCGAGATCGTCCAAATATATTAACTGAATAATACAAAGTTAATGTGAGTATAGAGACACAGACATTCTTGTCTTCTTTAGGGGAGTACAAATTGTGATAGTCTTTCTCGAGGTTAATTTGGAAATACCTATCTGAAATCCATTGTGAAGAAAAACTGCTCAAAGATTTATATGCAAGAATATTCATTGCAGTCTTGTTTGTAATGAGAAAAAATGAAAATAACCTGAATATCCAGTAGGAGGGGACTAGGTACCTGTATCATGATGCGTGCATAAAATAGAATAGCCAATAAAAGAAATGAGGTGAATTTATATAAGCTGATGTGAAATTTTCTTCAAGATATAAATATAGTATTTTTAGATATAAATACTGTATTTTCTTTGTATAAAAGTGTACACAAAACAAACATATATGTAGGGATATTTGTATATCTGTGCATATATGAATATATATGACATCTATATGTACATATGCATATTTTATATATATATTAACATTTCTAGAAATATAAACAAGAAACTAGTAATAATGGTTATCTATCATGAGTTGGAGATGGTAAAATTTACTTTTAATTTTCATTACCTTGCACTATTTACATGCGTGTGTATTACTTTTTTTTTTTTTTTTTGGTAAAGATTTTATTTATTTATTTATTTGACAGACAGAGATCACAAGCAGGCAGAGAGGCAGGCAGAGACAGAGAGAGGGGGAAGCAGGCTCCCCGCTGAGCAGAGAGCCCGATGTGGGGCTCGATCCCAGGACCTTGGGATCATGACCTGAGCCGAAGGCAGAGTCTTTCACCCACTGAGCCACCCACATACCCCATACTTTTTAAACTAGTTAATTAAATGTCTTTGTGTTAATGATCTCTTAATTAATATAAAACTTGCCTAAAGATAGAACCTAAAGAATTTGTACTCTTCATTCCTTTGTTAACCTTTTTTTTTTTTTAATTTATTATAGATATCAGATCTATGGTCATCTGGGAAGATGAAGAGTAATTTGCCTGACCATAAGAATCTCACGGTCTAGTTGGGGAGATTTAAAATAAAAGGGTGCTATGATGAATGCTGCACATCACGGTAGATATAAGGCACATGATGTCAAGGAAATATGCCTCAAGGACCTAGATTTAAGTCTCAGATGGCAAATGAGGGAATGCATAGGCCCCAGGATTTAAAGCACAGAAGACATCATGGACAAAAGAAAAAAGGAGCATGCAAGCTGTACGATAGGACTTATCCTTAGAAAACAGATTAGTGGTGAAAGATGAATCTGGAAAGAAAAATACATATTTCAAGGGGAAAGATGGTGATTAATGACCAAAAACACCTGCCAAAGTTCCAAATATTTTCATTCATTGTGATAGTATAGAGATGCAGTTGTCCACATATATTGAAAACTGAGAATAACCCGGTTCCACATTAAAAGAAGCAGGTTCACAAAGTCCAACATAAATGCATCAAATTTAACTGGTAATCTGCATGCACTAACAAGTATCCCTGGTGATCATTATTATCTGACAAGTTCAGAAAACATCTGTAGAAGGTTACAATATCTGTTAGGCCATTTGTCTTGAGTCAAAACTTGATCCACCAGAGAAAAAACTATCCAGCCCAAATGAAAAATTCCATCTTTGTATTTTATTTCTACAGTGGCAAAGTAAAATATATTAAATAGATATTTTTAAGTAGAATATAGAACACAAAATCTTAATTCCACCAAGCCCCTATTATGAGATAAATGTTTACTTTCTTGATAAATAAATAGTTATATTTCCTTTAAAGCATCTCATAGAACGAAGGAAGTCCATAAATTATTCATCTGACTTTTGGGGACAATTTACTACTAATTCAAACTAAAGGATAGTAAAACTTACAAACAGTTTAAACTAAATGATTCTACTATGAAATTGAGAAAATATAGGTATTATGAAATTCCTTTGAAGTAATTCACATTTTTAATTATTTTCAATCTTACTCTAGTTCCTTAAATGTTTGAATTGTTTTATGATTTTAAAATACATTTCATTCATATTAGTTTTACCTTCTCCACTAAATATGTGAATAACTTTACCAGTAAGAATTTACTTTATTTTAATAGTTTCTGTTTTCTGGAAGTCTGGAAATACAGATCTCTTACAGGCCAAACCACAGCAAAGAAAGAGAATATGTATTTCTAGCTTCATTACAGCCCTCAAGATGGTGTGCTCATTGGTTTGAGTATTAGGCTTCTGTGGTCTAATGGTAGGAATTGTTCTCTTTGTGGCTCATTTAACTTTGTTCTGCTCCATTTCAAAAAGACTGTGCCCTTAAACTTGTCCATCTCTCAAATACCTGCCATAGGTCAGAAGGAAATGAGGGAAGAGTGTGGATGGTTTCATAGAAAAATACACAACAATTCAATTCAATTCAATTCAATTCAATTCAATGGAACAAAAATTTAAAGGATCCTACACCAAGGATGCAAAATCAGGAACCATGAACTGGAGCTCAAAGATGTTATGGTTAATAAGCACAAATAAATATGTAGAAAGAAATAAAATGGTTTACTGTGGTAAGCATAGTAACAGAAGTATATACAAGGCACAGGAGAGTGAGGGTTATCTGATGAGAAAGTAGGGAAGAAGAAAGTATTTATGAATTTAAGATAATTCTAAATGATAAGTAAGCATTCATCAGATTTATAGGGTTTGGAGAGAGTTTCATTCTGAGCAGAAAGAGTAATGTTCACAAAAGCACATGAAAGTTTGCACATCAGAAAACTGAAGTGCTTAATATTTATGGAATGTGTGTTTTGAGAAGGAAAGACACTCAATCCTATGGAGACTTTTTTCCATTTTTGAGGTATCTCCTTCTGCTGTATTCATGCTCCCAGTGAAAATTTCCTCCAAATCCCAATGTACTCCTGTAATCTCAGGTCCTAGAGAAAAAGATGCAGAGGGACAATGCTGAGTAAAATTGCATTATTCACAGCTAAGATTCTCTGATAAATTTTGTTGCATCAAATGTCCTAACTTAACACCTATTATAAAAGGAGTCCTGATACAATCCTAATCTTCAATTATAAACTTTTTCCAATTAAAAAAAAAAAAACACAGTGTAAATAATCACAACATCTGGAGAAAACCTAACAATGTGTTTTTCCCTAAGACTCTGAACAGCAGCTTATGTAACCTATCCACTCCATGATTTTTCCCGTCTACCACACCTCTGTTCTTGCCTGGATTTCGTCCATATCAGCCCCTGGAGAAGGAGAGACCGTGATGCACGTGAATTAACAAAGTCTGTAAAAACCCTCACCAATCACTTAGCACTCTGGAAACACCATCTCTTAGCACTGTCACCAGAATATTGTGTTTATAACTGTGGACATCTAACTTGGGAAACTCTTAAGAGAGGGTGGAACAGGCCAAGAGTATCCCTCAACTTTTGATCCTCTTCTTAATCTAATTGGCACTGTAGGGCCATAGTTTCACTATGGCATCCAGGACACTTCACATGTCACCACATAGACCATGTAGGCAATGCCCGGCCTCAGTTTTGGTAGAATGGCCTTCAGGATGTCTCCAAGGGCAGACATCCTAATAAACCACTGTTGTCTACAGTTTCTCATCTCTATCTTATGGGAGATTTTCACAAAACCATTTCTCATCCCTATTCCTAGTTTCAACTGTATGCAGTACTCCCTTGCCCTCATTTTGGGGTACAACCACAGGCTTCTCTGTGAGTCTGTAAAACTGTTACATAAGTAATAAGCTTTATATTTTCATTTGGGCTCATTGTCCAACACATTTATGAAAATGTGGAAAGTAAATCTAGCAGCTGCCACTGCAGCCTAGCTTATGGGCTGCTTGATCACTTTATGGATTTAGTTACTCCTGAGGTCCATGGAAATGGACCTTTTTTTTTTTTTTTTTTTTTTTTTTTTTTTTTTTTTAAGGTAAGCCAATGTTCTCCAGTTGATAATTCTCAACTGGGCTTCAGGGTCCTAAAGGCAAGGTATTTTTTTTTTTTTTTTTTTTTTTTTTTTTTGACAGACAGAGATCACAAGTAGGCAGAGAGGCAGGCAGAGAGAGGGGGGAAGCAGGCTCCCCGCTGAGCAGAGAGACCGATGCGGGGCTCGATCTCAGGACCCTGAGATCATGACCTGAGCCGAAGGCAGAGGCTTAACCCACCGAGAACTATGTTTAGAGAGACAACTAACATTCATTTCCAACGAACACCTGTAAAATATCTCTATAAAATGAACATAGAAACATTCTATCTTATAGCATGTTAAAGCTCACTTACCATACCAAATCTATTAGATACTTACATATGTCAGCCACTGTTCTAACAGTTTTATACACACTATTTTGATCCTCACACCAACCCCATTAATTCAAATCTATACATGAAGAAATTGAGGTTTAGAGAATTTAAGGAACTTCCCCATAGTTAGTACAGAGTTAGAATGAGCCATAACCAAAGTTGAAATAGACATAGTCCAATTCCAATGCCCTTATTTTTAATACAAGGTAATTCAACCTCCCCACTAACAGTGATCACACCAAGTTTTATTTGTGTACATAGTAATCTATCTTACTGTGGATCTTTACACCAAATAAAACTGATCACCTTATGGGATCAAATTTAATCCCCTCATTTCCTCAGAATATCACTTTCTCTAGTAAAAGTCACTTAACCAGTAAGTCATTTCTATGTTTAGTTTATGTATTAATCTAAGAGAGGCATTAACACCCATCCCCAAACAACATGATCATCTTCTACATGATAATTAAACTTTTTAACAGGCATTTTTTAAAAGTTGCCCTTTTGGCTGGGCCCCTGGGTGGTACAGTTGTTTAAGCAACCTACTTTTGATTTTGGCTTGGGTTGTGATTTCAGGGTCCTGATCTCAGGGTCCTGAGATTGAGCCTCCTTATTGGGCCCTGAGCTCAGCACGGAGTCTGCTTGAGATTCTCTCTTCCTCTCCCTCTGCCTCTCCTGCTCATGCTCTCTCTCCTTCTCTCTAATATAAGTAAATAAATCTTAAAAAAAAAAAAATTGCCTTTTAAAAAAAAATTAACCATTTAAATACATCACACTTATTTAGGCCAGTTAAAGCCCTATCTTTATGAAAATATAAGGAACATGGCAATGAGTGATCCCCAGTAATGGATGTCCTAGCTGTCCCAGTCTCAAAATCAAATATTGACCTATGTTGCCACATATACACTCTGAAGTTTTTATGTTATTTGCTGTATGTTGCTACCTACCTTCAGCTTTTCAAGAACAAAATTCTGAGGAAAACTTTCCTTCCTACATCCTCTGCATTGTAGAGTCACATAAGAAACAGGTACACTTCTACTCTCCAGCCTCCTTGGGCTCCCATTTTAATTAGATAGAGGTTACACAGTTATCATGATTTGAAATGACCCCATTTTTCCCTATCAATACAGAGTCCCATGAAAATCAAGCAAAAGACAAATGAAGGAAAAGCATTTTCAGAATAATTTAATCTCATAATATTTATAATAGCTTTGATTTGATTATGACTATGTATGCAGACAAAAACCTTGGTTGTTTTTTGGTAAAAATATTGTTTTAAGGTGTATCTGTATACTATGTTCTTCAAGGTATTAAGAATGTTCCTAAAACAAAATTTCTAGGAATACTACAGGAAATTCAATATAGATTTTGTGCATGTCAGTCAAACAGAATAAAATATTTGACTCCAAAAAAAAAATCTTGGCAGAATTTACCAATAAAGAGATTTGATAAACAGTAAGAGAATACTTGGCCAATGACAAATCTAGAAACTAGTACATAAAATGTATTTTAGATAGAACATTTTTTATACATATAAAAGAGATAAAATGATGTTCAAACTCTTGATCATTAAGGAACAAAAAGATATAGCAGTGAAGAATTGTGAAACAAATTTACATGAAAAGACTTACCCTTTATATTTTGTGTTGACTTGTAATTCTTCATCAATAACATTTTTATAAATATTCATACCTGAAAATTCATAAAGGGGAACAACCAGGATGATATTTTGTTATTGTCCACCTGTAGTTTCTAGTTAATACCTAAAGTCATACTAATTTAAATGACTATAACAAATATCTTAGTCTTCGAAAACTGACAGAATTAGTTTTACATATTTTTATTCATTTGTTTCAATTTGTGAACTGCAACCTATGGCCTCTGAGTACATGTGCATGATAAAATTATCAGAAAACAAATTATAAATAGTAATCACTGACCTCTTTCTTAGCCACTGAACTTTATCAATGGCCTGACCCAAGATCCCAGGCCTGGAGGCCAATCAACTTTACTCTGTCAGTTCATAAGGCAAATAAATTTCTAAATATAATCCCTCACATGAAGAACTGCCAACCTCTAGTATGATGAGGCTGAGATTCACTGACTGTTGTCTGCGGTAGTTATAAGGCAATTTTTAATTATGAAAATATAGAAGCAAAATTTACTACAGTAATCTTATGGAAACTAGTTTATTCATTTAATTCATTTTTCTTCTAAGTCAACTTATACCACAAATACAATTTGATAATTTAGAATTTCTATTCTAAAAATAAGTTTACTTCAAGTGCTCGCTTCGGCAGCACATATACTAAAAATAAGTTTACTTCAAGAAATATAGTTTCATTTTAATAAAGGTCTTCATATTGACAGAATTAGCCTAACAGCAACTGTTCTGAAAGCTATAATAGATTCTGATTTTTTCAGCTGTTGCATTTTCCACATTTCAATACAGTGACTAGAATCCCAGGGAAATACAAAACAGTTACTTGAAATTTTGAAATAAAAGTAAATATTTCCTTTTATTCTTTAATGTTTGATAACTGCAGCTATTTTTTTCTTCCTGCCTCTCTCCATGTGTTTATGATCTTTACAACACTTTGATTTCATTTAAAAAGTACAAATGATTTGTTCATTAGGGCCTCACTCTCAAAGCATAAGAGATAAGGGACTGTGAAGGAAAGAAAGAATAGGGAGAGAGAGTCAGAAAAGATGTCAAGTCCTTCTTTAAAACTGTATTCACATGGAAGTGGAGTCTCCTGAATTAGAAATGAAGAAATAGTGAAAAACTGCACAAAAACTCAAGGTTTAAAAAGAGTACTGTTAAGTATTCAGAATGTGTACTATACATAAGGGAAAATTTTGATATATTAAAGTCAGATTCTTTTTTGAGTAGTTAACAAAAGAGAATCTATCCTAAGACAAACATGAATGGATATAATATGTTTATATGGAGGCAGAAAACACCAAGAAGAGCCAACACAATATTAGAAAAGGAAGAATAGAGTTGGAAGACTGAAGGTACATGACTTCATGACTTACAAAGATACAGTAACCAGAACAGATACAGAAACCAGTGTGGCTTTGGCTAAAGAATAGACAGATTAATGAAATAAAATACAGAGACCAGAAATAGACCCACATAAATACAATCAACTGATCTTTGAAAAACGAGCAATTGGCAGTACAATGGAGTCAAGATAGTCTTTCCAACCATTGGTTCTGAAACAACTGGACATTCCCATGAAAAAAATAAAATAAAATAAACCTAGACAGGAACCTTATACCCTTCAAAAATGAACTAAAAATAGATCATAGGCTTAAATGTAAAACACAAAACTATAACACTCCTAGAAGACAACATAAGGGAAAACCTAGGTGACCCTGGATAAAGTAACAACAGTTTGGAAATCACTGGTAAGTTGGACTTCACTGACATTAAAAACTTTTGCTCTTTGTAAGACCCTATCAAGAGAATGAGAAGACAAGCCACAGATTGGGAGAAATATTTGTAAAAGATGCAACAATTAAAGGACTGTTATCCAAAATGTACAAAGAATTCTTAAAACTCAAAAAGAAAACAAACAAACCAATTAAAAAGTAGGCCAAAGACCTTAACAGATATCTCACCAAAGAAGACATGCAGATGGAAAATAAGCATATGAAAAGATGTCCCAAATCATATGTCTTCAGGGAAATGCAAATTCAAGTAACAACGAGATACCAGTACAGGTTTATTAGAATAGCCAAAATCCAAAACCCTGACAACATCAAACACTGACAGGGGTGTGATACAACAGAAACTCTCATTCATTGCTGGTAAGAATGCAAAATGTTACAGTCACTTTGGAAGACGTTTGGCAGTATCTTACAAAACTAAACATATTCTTACCATATAATCCAGCAATTATGCTCCTTGGTATTTACCCAAAGCCTTGAAAACTTATGTCCACACAAAACCCTGCACACTGATGTTTATAGCAGTTTTGTTTGTAATTGTTAAAACTTGGAAGCAACCAAGATGTCCTTCAGAAAGTGAATGGATAAATAAATTGTGGTACCTCCAGACAATGGAATATTATTCAATGCAAAAAGAGACAGAGAGAGAGAGAGAGAGAATGCTATCATCTAACCATGAAAAGATATGAAGGAAACTTAAATGCATATTACTAAGTGAAAGAAGCCAAAGTCTACGTACTGTATGATTCCAACTATATGACATTGCAGAGAAGGCAAGGCTATGGAAATAGTAAAAAATCAGTGTAGAGGAACCTATCAGCAGTGTATTCAGTAATATGGCACAGAAATGTTCCAAAGGATTTGGCTTTGAAATGACCTTAAAGCCAAGGTATCCAGTTCGAACTTTTGTTAGAAATTAAGCTACGTAGGGGTCCCTGGGTGTCTCAGTCAGTTAAGCAACTGATTCTTCATTTTGTCTCAGGTAATCATCTTGGATTCCTGAGATCTAACCTTGCGTCTGACTCCATGCTCAGTGGGAGTCTGCTTCTCTCCCCCTTTCATTGTCCCTCCCCCACTCATGTGTGCTCCCTCTTTCTAAAAAATAAGTAAGTAAATCTTTAAAAAAATTCTAAATAAAGAAATTATTTCATTAAGATTTTAGTACAATTAACCCATCTGCATATTCTTCCTTATTTCATTATCCACTCAACACTAGACAGCTGAGTTTCTATTAATGCTTCTGGTCAAGTGGACTGTTTTATCCGTATTTACAGTGACATTTAATAATGTTTACATCTATTTAAATTTATATTTGCATAATGTATTTTTTTCTTTTCCCAAATGGGAGACATTATTCTTTTAAATCATTGTTAGAAAATTAGAGCGTGAATATTATAAAATTCAAATTGAGTCACTTTGAAACTTCTTTAAATTTGGTCACATTGCATCAAGAATTAATTAATTACCAGCCAAGCTGAACTATCTTAATATAACCATTTAAAAGAAGCACTGGAGGGGCGCCTGGGTGTCTCAGTGGGTTAAGCCTCTGCCTTCGGCTCAGGTCATGATCTCAGGGTCCTGGGATCAAGCCTCACATCGGGCTCTCTGTTTAGCGGGGAGCCTGCTTCCTCCTCTCTCTCTGATTGCCTCTCTGCCCACTTGTGATCTCTGTCTGTCAAATAAATAAATAAAATCTTTAAGAAAAAAAAGAAGCACTGGAAAGACATGTTTGTATGATATCGTGATTTATAATAAGAAATATACATTTAGTCTTTGTATGCATTTCTGGCACAGAACTCCTAAAACTCTTTAAATTTCCTAGTGATAAATACATTGATGGTGTCTTTCTGTTAGTTTAATGGCCTATGGATGGAGGCTGGTTGCCAGAAGAACCAACTGTGCTTATTAAAGGGCTGGAACTTTCAGTCTCATCTTCAACCTCTGGGGTAGGAAAGGGGGCCTGGAGATTAAATCAATTGCCAATGGTCTTTTATTTAATTAATCATGTCTATATAATAAAGCTTCATAAAAACTCAAAAGGAGAGTGTTCAGAGAGCTTCCGGGTTGGTGAACAAATAGAGGTGCTGGGAGAGTGATGTACATGGACCATACAGGGAAGTTCAGTGCCCTTTCCCCATACCTTGCCCTATGCATCTCTTCCATCTGTCTACTCCTGAGTTATTTCCTTTTATAATAAACCAGTAATATAGTAAGTAAAATGTTTCTCTAAGTTACAGAGTTAGAACGGGTCTAACAAATAAATTAAACCTGAGGAATGGGTTTTGAGAACCTATGATTTGTAGTCAGTTGACTGGAAACACAGGTGAGAACTGCGGATTGCCATGTACCCAATGTATCTGAAGTGTGTGTGTTGTGGGGAGGGGCCGATAGTGGAAGACCAAATTCTTAACTTGTGGAATCTGATGTGATCTCTGGGTAGACAGTGTCAGAATTGAGTTAAATTATAGAACACCCAACTCATGTCTGAAGAATTGCTTTGCAGTATGGAGGAGAAACCCCTCCCACCACCACCCCCCTCCCCACACACACACACATGTTGGAATTGGATCCAGAAAGTCAAGAGTTTGTTATTGTAAAAGTAGCTCAAAAAATCCTTCTTGGGGCAACTGGCTGTCTCAGTCAGTAGAGCATGGAACTCCTGATATCGGGGTTGTGAGTTCAAGCCCCACACTGTGTGTAAAGATAAGTTAAAATTAAAATGTGAGAAAAAAAGTCTTTCTTAAAAAATATATTAATTTTCAAAGATGAGGAAGCTAAGATTTTTCTCATACTATACCTCATACATATGACTTGAATGACAGACATCAACTGATTGTGATGCCCTAGCTGATAAATTATAATTGTTAACATTAAAATGGAAGAAGAAAAAATGCTGAGGCAAGCAAAGCATAGCATTCTTGTTTCAGTATGTACCTTTTTCTCTTCTCCAAATTTGTGCTTAATTCTCAGAGTAGCATGATAACTTCTCTCAAGAGACATCATTCATCCCCAAGTATCTTAGAAAAGTTACAAATTTAAATCTTAGCAAATGGACAAATTTGGAACCTTACATTAGAATATACAGGTGATTTACTTAATCCTTAAGAAAGGAATATTTAACAAAAAAGAACTAAACCTACTTATTAGAAGGATATTCCAATTCTGTTTACTTCTTCTTAGCACTTACTATCAAAACTGACCAGGGAGTTATTCCTTGAGAATTTTACCTACTAACACAATTCTAAGATACTTCTGTTCAAAAAACAACATATATTTTCCTATGATCTTATAGCATTATTATAAAATAATAGTGATTACTGTAACAAAATATCAAATCTAAATATAACAGTATGTTATATGTAAATATATATTATATTATATGTAAATATAACACCAATAAAATGGTAAGTGCAGATTTTTTTAAATTCCCCCAATATAAAGTATTATTTCTTATTCAAAGCAGATTCCTCTTACTCTAAATATCTGTAGTGTTATAAAACCAACATTAAACACTAGTCTAAGGCATGCTTTGGTTGCACTGAAAAATTTAGCAAAGAAGAGGTGGGATATAATCTCTAACAGGATTGAGACCAGAGAACCACATAGGAGGGAATACAAAGCATAAATCCTTTGCTGGGAGCAAAATCTCTATGCCTACAATGACCCTTATTCCTCTTGAAGAGGGAAATAGAAATAGTTATTTTATCAGCAGGACTTAAGCTGAAAATATATACACAGAATTGGACAACTACCGCTCATTATTATTCAGTCATTACTAATTTGTCTCACTTAACTGAAAATCAACAATGAACTGAGCACTGTCAAAGTTTTATTTTAGTATACAAAAAGGGTTTGCATTAGTCAGACTGTGGTCAAAACTACAGATAGGAGAAAATAATAAGATTTTGCCAAGGTATTACCTCCCCTTGAAAGTTTTATTGGTTATCTATAGTACAGAAGAACGCCTTAAAATGTAGTGGCTTAAAACATTAATAATTTATTATTCCTCACAAATCTGAGGGCTGACTCTATAATTCCTCTGTTGGATTTGCTGTTAACTCTAGGGACAGCCAGGATGGAATATTCAAGATAACCTCACCAACTAATTTGGAATTTGGATTTGGCTCCATTTTCCTCCACATGGTCTCCCACTCTCTAGGCTAGAATGCAATGTTTTACATGGAAGCTATTAGGCAACATTTATTTAAAAGGATGAAAGTGGAAGCTGCAAGACCTCTTGGAAAGTATGCTGGGTGACTCACACAATGTGATTTCCACATTATGCTGGTCAAAGACTAGACCAGATTGAAAGGATTAAAGAGTAAACCACATTTTAAAATGAGAAACAACACAATATTGTGACTATGTTTTCAATTTACAAGGTTCTTCATAAGTACACAGTAGATAATAAAGTCTTTGCTGATTGATCAAGATCAGAACCTTGTAGTCTAAAAGGACTGCTGGTTTTGCTTGCTTCCTCTGATTATTCCATTCTTACTTCATACTTGTTTTCTCATGATAAAACTCTGCAATATGGCAAGACTTTGAATATTCTTCCATATTTGTATAGAATTCAAAGGAAAATAGAGTACAAGGTATCAAATCACTTCATAAAAGAACAGAATTTAAAGGAATATGTAAAAATGACTATCTACAAATAAAAAGAATTTTTATGTATTTTTGGTAGGTTTAGAAAGTGCTTTTAGGTATAAAACTATTTGATTTGATTCTCTATGAGGAATGAAAGTTATCTATTGATAACTCTATGAGAAAGAGAGAAAAGGTATTATTCCTATTTTACAAATTAAACTCAAGTATTTAAGTGATTGTTCTGAGAACACATTCTGAGTAGGTGGCAGAGACAGAGCTAGAATTTGGGTGTTCTAACTTTAAAAATTAATCCATTGTGTTTCAATACTAAACAAAGTTTATCTCTTTCATCTAATGAAAAGTCACTTAGAATGTGAATACTTTAGAACACTTTCTGGACTTTTTTTGTACTTACTGTTTATGGTCATGCTTTTTTACTAATTCTCTGTTATGAGGATAAAGTTTGATTTTTGTTTGATTAACTATTAGTCTCAAACGTAATGGTGTGCTCCCTGTGAAGGGACATAACTGTCTAACAATTGTGATAATGTTGCATACCAGAGGTCTATGGACAAACTAATCTAATTATTTTAATTAATCTAAAATTACTCCTATCATCTGTTTATTGTTTATTGTTTATTGTTTATCTGTACTTTGCAAATTAAAAAAATAGTATATCCTTACTTGATTGCTAATTCAAAATAAATGCACAAAATGAAAAAGGCTTCATTTGTTTTAAAAAATTTTATGTTAATTTATATAAACACATACAAATACTCTGAAAGATATCATATCCTAACGAAAATATCTATTTCAGGATATTTCATCACTTCTTACACAGAAAAAAAATAATATATATTAAGACTATTAATTTGGTGTTGTCTATTTTGATATTTAATCAATTTAGTATCAACTATAGACTTAAAATCTAATTTGTCACTGGATATTAAACATTAGTTCAGTAAAAATGTGTTAATGAATTCTAAATTATAATATACTTAAGAAAAGTTTAAGTAAAACACATTAAGAGCTTCTTTTCAATTTTGGAATTCAAATTGGTATATGATTTAGTTTCTGATAACTTGTTTAGATTAAAGTATGCTGAATATTCAAGAGTGAAGCAAATATCTATTGCCACTTTGATTACAAAATTGGTGAACTACAGATGGCTACAAGGCATCTCTATTGCTGCCCATTTGTTTAAAAATGACATTAAAGAAAATGACAAATGTAAAGTTAGATACAAACACATTAAACAAAGGGTTTTATTACAATATGCAGTGTAATAATGGAATCCTTATAGTATAAACTTACTAGTCTAAGTGTGAAGAAAATATTATATATTGACTTGACCCCAACACATTTGAAAATTAAAGACAATTAATATTTTGACTAAAATTTTTCAAGCAAATACCTTATATTACTTGCTTTTATATAAAATTCACTTCTATTAGTATGCTTTTAGCCAGTAGTTAAGCAATAGCTTACCACCATCATTCATTTCATATAAGTTTAGAAAATGGGATCATGTCTATCAACATATTAAAAATATTTGTCCTCAAGAATTACATTCTAAAAGAATTAAGTAAAAATAATGAGCAGTGGGCGCCTGGGTGGCTCAGTGGGTTAAAGCCTCTGCCTTCGGCTCAGGTCATGATCCCAGGGTCCTGGGATCGAGCCCCACATAGGGCTCTCCACTCAGCAGGAAGCCTGCTTCCCCTCCTCTCTCTCTCTGCCTGCCTCTCTGCCTACTTGTGATCTCTGTCTGTCAAATAAATAAAAAATAATAATAATAAAAATGAGCAATAGTAAATCATGTAATAATTAAATGATGCAAAGGTATAATTCAAGAAGAATAAAATGAGCAGGTAAAAGAACGTCATATTACATTAGAAAAAGTGTAACAATTATGAACCTTTATGACCTGAATAACATAGCAATAAATTGTGTAATGAAAAAAAAAGAGAAAGAAAAAGTATAATGCAAAGTGAACTTCAGGGAAAAAACAATCCAATTAGGAAATTTAAGAATCTCTTCATCCAAAAGAACAACAAAAATAAAAATTATGATAAAGATTTAATTAATAAAATTAATATAAATATACTTATGTACATAAGCCAAATATACCTCACAAACATTGTATAGAATACTTCCATATATTTGTGGAATAATGTAGATTTCAGTAATGACAGTTTCTACCCTCAAACTGAGTCTTTTGCAGATAACAATTATAAATTCTGCACAAAATATAAAAAATAATTCTTTTGACACACTGAAGAATAACCAAATTCAGACAGAAATAAGGGAGCCTGACCCTTGAAAGAATGGCACCATAGTGGATGGGACTTGGATTTATACATTTTTTTGGTAAGTGTATTCTCCTGTTCCTGCAGTACAGGACAGCTAAAACTCAAATAGAAAGGCACAGTCCTTAAGGAAACAGTCTTAAGGAAACAGAGGATACAATGTAGGATTCCTTAAATGCATGGAAGATGAAGGAAGAAATCGCAGGAAGATAGCCACAGAAGGAGAAGTCATAAAAGTTGCATATAATTGGCACCAAAATCTTCATCTGACCTCTAATCTGTTCATGCTTAAGGAAGATTTCAAGGTGAGGTGACATACCTGGAAGGCTAAAAAAAAGCAGAGGTTTCACCTTCTTTCAAGCGAGAATTGAGTTTGAGTTCAGCCAAGTTAACTGCATAGCAGATCAAAAATAATACACTTCAAAAGAAGATAAAATATAGAGATTCTACAACACATTATTTTAAATGCCCAATAATTACTCAAAAATGACTAGACATGCAAATATACATGAGAATTTCAATAGAAAAAGAAGCCAATAGAAACCAAAATAGAGCTGACTCAAATGTGAAATTTAACAATGGGTTTAAAGCAATTATAAGTCTGTTCAAGAACACAAAGAAATAAATAATCATAAAAAATACAAATATGAATATTTTCATGATAAAAATAGTTAAATTAAAAAACCAACAATATAATATATTGAAAATACTTCAAATATGGAAATTAAACAACATACAACTGAATAAACCATGAATTACAGAAAAATGATAAAGAAAATTGAATGTTTTAAAATAAATAATGTGATAGACCACATCAACATTTTAAGGCTGCATGAAACATTGGTTATACAGTAACAAAAGTGAGTACAAAACATTTTGAAGGAAAAAACTCCAAGTAAATTTTTAAAAGCTAACAAAAAAGAAACCAAAGTTATTGTTTTGAAAATATTTGTAATATATTTATTTCTATGTATATATATTACTTCTATTTATATATTACTCATATATATACACACACACATGCACACGTGTGTGTGTGTGTGTGTGTATGTGTATGAGTCTTAGCAAAGTTGATCAAAGAAAATAAAGAACTGAAAATCATGGTGGGTTTTTCCCCATCTCTCTGCTTTGAGGGTAGCACTGGACATGGAATTGTATAGCACATACCAGTGATGGAGCATCTTGAGAGAAAATTCACTTTTCTGGTCGGAGAAACTAGGAAAAGCAGAACTTGTGGCCCAAATACTTAGGAGGAATCCCTGTTAATTTTTTTCTTTCTTTTCATTTTGTGCTTTGCCATGAGAGTGACCAGGAGTGTGGAACTGATTTGCAGTGGGAAACTAAGTTTTGGAGATAAATCTTATTTTTCTAGCTGAAGAACCAAGAGAAAGGTTTCCTGACAACTGGATAGTATGAGAAAAATTCCAGAGATATGATCTGGAAAAAAGGATAGGCTAATTCTGTGTATGAACTAGTAAAAGTCCCAGACTCTTTTCCATTTAGATATGTACAAGATCAAACCAAAGCAACACAATGAGCTGAGAACTAAATCAAAAAATTAACTACTGCCTAAATCCCAGACTCCAACCCTTGAGAAGCATAATTCATACTGATATTTCAAGTTCCCAAAAATGAAAAATTTTACTCTCATTAGTATCAATATGTTTATTCATTTAATTGAGTCTAGAATACACAGAGAATAGTTTCATAGTTACTAACTTCTATTACCACAAAAAGGAATTCATATTTGTTTACTGTTCTCTCTTTGTAGAATACATAAAACTTTTTTTCCTCCAGTTTTATCAAGAAACAATTGACATCCACCATTCTATAAGTTTAAGGCATACAGCATGATTGTTTGATATACACATATTGTGAAATGATGACCACAATAGATTCAGCTAATATCCAGTTCCTCACATGGATACAGTAACAGGAAAAGAAAGAAAAAAAAGAAAAAAGGGGGAAAATTTTTCTCTTTGTGATGAGAACTCTTAGGATCTACTCTCTTAACAATGTTCCTATCTATCATCTCGCAGTGTTAACTTCACTCATCCTGTATACATTACATCCTAGTACTTATCTATAGCATTCAATTCATTTTCTCAAAAATAGACATTCACGTAATCCTCACCCCTATCAAGTTTAGAATATTTTTCTCAGGACCCTTCCTATTTCTCCTCTTGTGCCCACTTACTTTCCTAAATTTTTGATCTGAATGTACCACAATCTTTTCATACATTCTCCTATTGGTGGGCATTTGAATTATTTTCATTTTTTTGGTTATCTTTGAAGAAGGTTTCTACACCTATTCTTGTGCAAAACTTTTTGTAAAGATCTATTTTCATTTCTCTTGGGTAAACAACCTAGGAGTGGAATTATTTGAATTATACAGTAGGTACATATTCGATTTTGTAAGAAACTGCCAAACATTATTGTTCCAAATTATCTTCTCAGATTTACCATATGAGCATTCCAGTTGCCCCACATTCTTGTTTACATTTGATGTTGTCAATCTTCAAAATTTTATCCACTATAACTGATGATATGGAATTTCTCATTATTTTTATAATTTCTGTTTCCATGATTAAATAATTACTGTTTTATATGCACGTTATCCTGCACTTAAAGGCCTACATTCTGATGGTTTCTGATGGAGTGTGATAAATGTTGATAAAGTCAAGGTTGTTTACTATGTTTCTCAGATCTTCTATATCTTTGCTGATTTTCTTTCTACCTATTCAGTATTATTGATAAAGGAGAGTTGAAATATCCATGAATAATTATGGATTTATGTATTTATCCTATCAGTAATATTAGGTTTTGGTCTCCATGTTTTGAAGCTCTCTAGTTAACTCCATATAAAATCTGTACTGTTATGACTTTATGGCCATTTCTGCCTTTTAATTGATGTTTAATTTTATATGCATAAATATAATTATTGTTATGTTTGTATTTTGATATACATTGTATGTTAGTTTTCCCCATTTTTAAAAATTTTTCCATTATCTCTTTTCTGTTTATTTTGTACTATTTTAACACTTCACAGAATTATTTTTTAATGTATCCATTGATTATTTGGCTATATCTCTCTACACATTTTTAATGATTTCTCTAGGTATTATAATATATATACCTTACATTTCATCACCAATTTGGAATTGATGTTTTGCTCCTTTACATAAAATGTAGGAAACCTTATAATTATACAGGTCACTTTCCCCTTTTATGTTATTGTTGCCATGTGTATCTTATCCACGTATATTGAAAATCCCATGAGATAATGTTATGTTTTCCTTCAGCAGTCATTATAGTCATATGTATTTTAAATAACCTAAAAGAAAAATATTGTTAAATGTACCCAGATTTTACCGTTTCTCTTGTTTTTCTTTCATTCCTGAAATTCTACGTTTCCTTCTAGTATCATTTTCCTTAAACCTGAGGAAATTTATCATTTGCTTTACAGAAACTCTTTTGGAAAAAAAAAATTCTCTTAACTATCCTTCATTTTAGGGTGACTTCATTTCACCATCATTTCTGAATAACATTTTTACGGATAAAAAATATTGGACTAACAAATTTTTTCAATACTTTAAATATATCACTCCATTGTCTTCTGACTGGTTTGGTTTCTGATGAGAAATCCACAGTCATTTAAAACAGTGCAAACCTCTAACATGCCATTTTTCCTGGTTGCTTTTATTTTATTTTTTTATTTTTGGTTTTCAGTATTTTGACTATGATATACCTGAACATCATCGTCCTTAAGTTTATTCTATTTATGTTTGCTGAGTTTGGTACAATTGTAAATGTATGCCTTTTGACACATTTGGTCATTTTTGGTCACCATTTCAAATATGTTTTCTGCACAAATCTCTTTCCTTCTGAGACAAATGCTAAATCATTTGATATTGTCTCCCAAGTTTCTAAGTCTTTGTTGTTTGATTTTTCATTTATTTTTGTTCTTGAGATTCCATAGCTTTTATTGATCTATCGTTAAGTGAATGAACTCTGTCCTCTGTCACCGTGGTCCTATCAAGTGAATATCCTTTATTGGCACATTTTGTATTTTTTCATTTTTAATATAGATTTTATCTATCTGAGTACTTCTACCTTTCTATTTCAAAGCATTTATCTTTATGTCAGGGAGCATGGTTGTAAGAGGTGCTTTAAAGTCATTTAATGATAGTTTCAACATTTAGGCTATCTTGAAATTAACATCAATTGTCTTTTCCCTTTGGAATTTGTCATAGTTTCCTAGTTATTTGCATGCCAGATAATTTTTGATTCATCTTGAAAATCTAAAAATTATGTTTGAGTTTATTTTTTCTCTTGTGGAGAGTGTTGATTTTTTTGTTTTAGTAGAAAATCAACTTGGTTAGGTACAGATCTCAAATCTGTTTTCTTCTGTGGCTAATGGTTCTAATGTCAGTTCAGTTTTCCAAGGCTCTCCCTATGTCTCAGTTCTATCTTGCCCATATGCTTCTCAAGGGTTAGAGTCTGGGATTTAGTCTGTATACAGTTAATTTTCTGATTTAGTTCTCAGCTCATTGTGTTGCTTTGGTTTGATCTTGTGCATATCTAAATGGAAAAGAGTCTGGGACTTTTACTAGTTCATATCAAAAAAGACACAAAAACTAGATTTAAGAGGCCCCCACTGAACAAACCTGACACAAATTGAGGATCAAACATAAATAACTATATTAATAGAATACAATCCATTGCATACAATAAGGATACATGAGCCATCCTAGGATAAATAAATAAGTAGACAACAAATAAATAAACTATAAATGTTTATAAAGCATTCATATTTGTTTTTAGTGGGAGGTATCTATTTATTCATACTAGTGAAAATGGAATTTCTAACAAACTGTTTTGGATCTATAAACATATACGAGTGTGGCTTACCCATAGTATAAATTTAATAAATTTTTGTGAAATCTAAGAATGAAATACAGCAAGAAAAACAAGCACTATTACATTTATTTAATGGTATTGTTTTCAGCAATTTATATAATTATAAATTTCGCAATAAATGTTAAAGCAATTTATCCAAACTACATGTTTTTATCACCTTTTGAGTAACAGATTACTTAGTTGATCATATAAAAAAAAAAAACTACTCCTCCAAGCAGCATCCTTCCTTTCCTGATGCTTTCCATGATCGAGTTCCCAAATATTTCACAAGGGAATCCCATACAGAGAAAATGAGACACACACACCGCCAGAAATGGGACACCAGGGAGCTTACTAGGATATTAATACATGTGAGTTACAGTAAATTAAGCTAAATGAAGAGCTGTCACATAAGGCATTGTGTCTACTGATTACATATGAACGATTCTGGATGAACTGCCAGCTATCACCTATTCACTCAGCATTAAACCAGGAAACAGTAATGTTTGCTTCTATGTATAACAGAAGTAAAGAACAAAATCTAGGTGGATTTTCTCATTTTGCTTTTGTTATATTTTCAAACACGGAATATAGATTAAATGCTGTTGATTACCTTTGCTTTTAAGATCAGGCCCCCAAAAATGTATTATAGACACAATATTAACTTAGGTGCTTAAAAAATGTGGTATATTTTTCCTGTTTCAGTTTGTAATGATTTTTTAAAAATCTTTTTTCATTCTTCCTGATGCCCATATTTTTCAAATGATCATATTCTTTTCTCTTAATTAAAAATATTACAATTTAATATGTTTTTTCAAGAAAAATAAATGACAAAAGACAGCCACTAAGGTAAATTTATTCACCTGGTTATCCAATGCTACCTAAAGTAGTGCTACACTAAATGGAAGCCTTCACTAATATTTTTCTCTCTGCTAACTGACCTTTTACAGTTCAAGGTAAGGAAGTGATTGGTTTCATCTGCTAACTTTGAAGTCAACATCATAGCTTTACCTTTTAATGCTCAACACCTTATTCAGTTCAAGTTCTGTTTTATTCGATACCATATTTGGAAAACAAGAGCAGATAGTTCAACTTGGGTGTCCTTTGAAATCTTGTAGCTTCTCATGCCTCATCTCATGCTATTTTTTATTGATATATCCTCATAGATCATAAGTATAAAATAATGAAAAGTCCCTTGGATTTTACTATGGGTTAAGAACCAAAGTCTAAGGCTAAACAAATTAGGTAAGGCAAACTCCCTAGTATCAACAAAATATGCAAATAATACTACCTTTGTGAGCCTGAGTTCTCTCACTTTTAAAATGAGAGTGTTAAACCGGAGAATCCCAAGATACTATATACCTAAGTGTAAGATATAGTCATTCAAGCAAAATGAATATTAAGAGAAATGAGAATAAAATGTTTTGAAGACTTCTAGTTAATATGGTCTTCTAAGTTCTAATATTAACTTCTCTACTTCCTCTATTATATGTGACATATATCTTAAGGATATCCTCAAATTTATAATGTGACTCACTTCCTACAATACACTGCCATGTACAGTGTCAAATATTCACTTGCCCAGGAAAATGCCAATTACCTATCTTTGGCCACTGCATATCTCAACCAACCAGCTACACACCTGGAGTTTCCCAGCTTTAATGACATTTCTGGAATTGGTTGAAACTCTGTAGCAAGAAGAAGGGCTAGGACATCTTGGGTTGCTGTCCAAGGGGTGATGCAATATTTTAGTATTGGGGTCCCATTAATTAAAGAGATAAATGAGAGTCTGGAAGGTTCCCCTTCTTTACTATATTGGTTTGCTAGGGCTGTCATAACAGAATACCACAGATAAGTGGCTTAAACAGCAAGAGTTTGTTTCTCACAGACCCAGAGGCTCAGAGTCCAAGACCAAGGTGCCAACAGGTTTGGTTTGTCCTTACACCTCCTTCTTCTGTGTGTAGACATCTACCTTCTCTCTGAGTCTTTACATGGCCTTTCCTCTGTGTACATGCACCCCTGGTGCCTCTTCTACTTTTTATAAGGATGCTAATCCTGTAGGATTTAGAGCCCCACACTTTTGACCTCATTTGACCTTAATTACTTCTATAAAGGCCTTTCTCCAAGTACAGTCACACTGGGTATTAGGGCAACATAAGAATTGTGAGGGAGCAGGACTCAATCCATAACATGTACTTGCTTTCATGGGCTTCTTTAAAATAAATAAACAAAAAAGATTATTCCAGAAGAATTCCATATACTGAGTGGACATTGTCTATAGAGCTATTCTCTTTGAAGCTTATCATGAAGCAGCACCCATCTTGGTAGCACATCAGTTAGCTTTGGTTCACATTTCCTACCTCAGTTTCCTTTCCTTTACCCTTTCTCCCTTAGTCTTTTCTTCAGACTATTTTCTAGAGTATCTGCCATAGCACTGACATGTAAATTGCTTACAGACATGTTTCTCAGGACCTTCTAGATTAAGCAGACAAAATTAAATTATAGCCTATACAAGATTTGAACAACTTGGTTAACTCATTCCCAACCTGTTCCAAGAAAGCAGAAAACACATAGATGCCTTTACTGTGAGTTTGTATGTTAATCTGGTAGACTGTGATTAATGATTGCTAAAGCTGTAGGTTCCAAGAGTTTCAAATTCCTCTAATGTTCTTGGTTTTTTGGTCACCTGTTATCTTTGGGTTTCCCTAAGAAATCCTTCTTAAACAGAATTTATGCACTTCAGATTCTTCAATTGTGATCAGCTGTTATCACACAGGAGTCCTCTAATGTGGTAGTAAGATGTAAAGAAGGAGATTATTTAATATTATGATTAAATCTCAATTTTTTAGTGGGTTTTCTAGTCTTTTAGGCTAGTGAAGGCTGTGGCCTTCACTTTTTTTTTTTTTTTCTTTCTATTGCCTGAGGTGAGGTAGAAAGGCTAGACTTGGCTGTTGCTGGTCATTTACCCTTCTGCAGACTGGGTGACATAAGACTCTGAAAGTCTTTCTTCACTAGAGAAAATGCCTTTGTTATGCAAAACTCACTGGATGTATTTCAAATGTTTACTTTCCCTCTCTTCTGCCAATGATAGGGAGTATTTTTCCTTGGTTTTTCAGAATGAGTACTCGGTGGGGTTCCTGAAAGTAAAACTCATGAAAGTATGGGAACTTTCTAAGACTGGATCTTCCAGAACTTTTTCGCTCTCTGGATAACTCACTCAAGTCTCCACCAATTCATCAAAACTACTATTTAGGCTTCCTACTAGGTTATGGCTCCAGTAGCTTCCTCCACAAAGGTGATCTCGTGGTGCATTTTTGTATTCACCTCTCTTTCCAGATCTCAAGGTGATTTTTCCTGTGATCTCAATTCTTTCACTGGCCCCAGAAAAGTCATTGATTTTCAGTTTGCTCAGCTTTCTTTCTTATTGTGATAATAGAATTGCTAATTCCCAAGCTCTTTACATTTAGGAGCTAAAAATCAGAAGTGCCTAGAACTAATTTTTCTGTTTTCTGTTTTTTTTTTTTTAATTTTTGTTATTGTTGTTGTTTAAATAAGAAAGTACTATGAACAATTCAATGTAAATATTTGAAAACTTCCTTGTAATAGATTTTTTTTTCTAGAAAAATAATACTGCAAAAAATTAACTTATAATGAAAGAGGGAATATAAACAGGATTATACCAATAAATTGAGTTGGTGATTTAAACTTTCTTACAGACAGTAGGCACAAAGCATCTTACATTAAAATTAAAAGCCCTTTAAGAAATAAAGAATCTTTCATTATAAAATATGTTTTCCACAAAATAAAGAAGAAAAGTTCCTTATTAAGGACCTAGGAAAAGAAAGGAGCTTTTTTAACCTAATAAAGTTTATTTTAACAGAAGCTTATAGAAAGCATGGTGAAACTTAAAAACATTTCTATTATAGTCAGAAATAAGACAATGATACCACATACCACCAATTATATTCAGTGTTTTACCAGTGTTCCTATTTAGGTAATAAGAGAAGAAAAATAAATATAAGGCAGATACCTAATTTTTTCATTTCTTATTGTTATTGATAGAATTCATTTCCTTTATGGTTCTAAGAAAATGTCCCCATTTTTTTTGCTGGCTGTCAATCAGGAATAGATCTTAGGTCCAAATGGCCACTTTGAGGTCCGCTCCACCCCAACAAAACAAAACCTCCTTCCTGCTGACCTCTCCCAAGCTTTGAATTTCTCTTACTTTGTCATCTGCTGACAGCCTGAGAAAATACCCATCTTTTAAAGAGCTCATGTGATCCAGTCAGGCTTACTGGGATAATCTCAATAGATTAATAATCTCAATTACATCTGCAAAATCCCTTTTGCTATATAACATAAGCATGACCCTAACACCAGGGGATGGAGATCTTGGGGCCCTATCTGAGAATTCTGCCAACTGTGGTACTCATGCCAGTGATAATTGCAATTAGACTGATATTTAGTGAAAGAATAATGAGCATTATTATTCACTAAAATATTTTAGTTGTAGCAATAATGAATTCATGAATAAACTGACAACATAGTCACAATAACCCTGTAACTTTTTTAAAAGATTTTATTTATTTATTTGAGAGAGACAGTGCACAAGCCCAGGGGAGGCGCAGAGGGAGAGGGAGAAGCAGACTCCCTGCTGAGCAGGGATTCCCAGCCCAGGACCCCAGAGGCATGACCTGAGCTGAAGTCTTACCAGGCTGAGCTACCCAGGCACCTCACAATAACCCTATAACTTAACTCTTTTGTTGCCCACATACCATCATATCACAAGTGGGGTGGATATTGAGACAGGTATTATCAATAATCAGCATCGTCTTTCTTATAGTTCCCTAGGTTGCAATAGTTGGTGAAAATGATTTTTTCAGCTCAGCTCAACTTTAAAAAAAAAATCTTTTCTGCATTTACCCAGAATTTATTTCAGTTGTATCAAAAACACATAGCTAGGTATAAAATATAGGTAGAAAAGTTTGTCTGATCCTCACACTAATTTCAAAATGGAAGGATAAAAAAAGAGTAAACAACTTACCATCGGTTTAATGCACCATGACGTGGAATTAATGCATTGTAGAATTGTGCTCCAGACTGAACAGGGACACCAAATTCTCCTCTAAGATAAATTTCCACTCTGGGAGGATCTGAGAAAATTTATCATATATACCTCCATAAAGTAGACATAAAATGATAAGAAAAATTCTTGATCTTCCTGAGCCCCTTGACAGTAGGAAATGTTTCTTCAAATTATTTTGTTCCTTCAGCCTTCAGTGCCTAGAAGGCAACAAACAGACCACAGAGTGCTCTAAGAATAGTCTCACCATTGTTTAAAATATTGGCTCTTGCCTGCCCATAGACTTATTATCCTTGGACCATGAAATGACTTTTAAACATTAGAATCCGTTGTCAATACTTTTAACATTAGAAGATTTCATGATTTTGTCAAATCTAGATTTTTTTTGGCATATCCCCAAAAATTGGTTGGTGCAGCAGCTGAGAACCCACATCACATGCGTTACCCATCCTCTGAAGGTGCTCCAGTTCAGCTGGAGCAAGCTCTCTCCCTTTTCACATAGCATACTGCCGGCTTGTTTTGCTTATTTCTATTACCTCCCTGGATTCTATGGAACTTTAAGTTTTCTACTATTTCTCCTCTCTAAATGTTGTTTTCATATGTATTTCAGGGCATATTAGCCCCAGTGGATGCTCCACGGAAGAAAAAAAAAGAACAATATAAATCAAGTCTGTTAAGTAAAGAAACTTGACTGTACTTGTTTTACGCAATGTTTTCCAAACACCACTCGCTACAGAGCATTTTATTGGGTAACACATACTAATATATAACAGGACTGGTAATTTATGGTAATCTAATTTAATTTTGTCTTACCCACTGAAAAAATATGACAACTTGTCTTGGCCAGGCTCCTCTAAAGGCAAAGTTTATATGCTTAAATTTTTGGCAAATAGGAGGAGGGAGATTTGTAATCCCAAGGCAACAAGAATAAGAGGGAAAGGAGAATAAAACATAGAGGAAAAGCTAATCCAAGGTGGTACTTGACCAAGCCAGTCAGAGCTTTGCAAGAAAACTTAGCCGAATGTTCAGCAATGAACGTTACCAAGCTGGCCCTATGGAACTATAATGCTTCAAAATAGCCATTGCTGGTGCCTTCTTATCTCTTGTATCTTTCTAGCCAATAGTCCATGTCTTTTTATTTATTTGTTTTTTTAATGTCAGTTACCTGTCCCCTCCAAGTAGCCCCGAGGAAGCCATGTACCACAGGGGAACACTTCAGCAGAATCCAACAGTGGTGGGAGTTTCCAGAATCTTCCGGATCTTGTTGCATTGAATCTGCAAGACAGAACCGCTCTCCTTCCTCTATGACAGGCACAGTTTAAGCCCTGTTGGAGATTTACATTTATTCAAGATCAGGCCCACCCAGCGAAAAATGTTAGGAGATAAGGCATTGGCTGTCACCAAGGAATCTTCGCTGGGCAAGTGATACATAAGGTAGAAAGGATCAAGTGAATCAGGAGGATAGATACTTCAAGGTTGACACACTCTCTGTCAGGTGATGCTTAACCCTGAAAACTCAACTCAGCAGGAAAAAAACAACTTCAGAGAAACTGTTTGAACTCATTTCTCTAGCATTTTTTTTATATTATTCATTTCCTTTACATACCAGAAATTCCTATAGTCATATATAAAGCAACACAAATTTTCCAGTTTCTTGCTTTGTTCCCGCTAAGGCTTGGCATTGCTGCTTTCCATGACTGGCTATCTTCTATTTCTACATGAGAACAAAAATATTGCAAGTTTACTCACAATAACTATTTTTTAAGCTTATTTTATGTCAAGAATATTGTGCAAAAAAGTTGATGGTAACTAAAAGCTATCTTCTTCATTGATAGACAATAATTCTTTGAAAGATCAAGATGAAACATCCTGCTTACAGTTTGTAGGATCTAGGTTGAAGAATACTCACATATAACATATTTTCTACTAATTACATCAAAATTTGACAATTGTTTTTTGACAGAATTTTATAGCTAGATAACTGGTAGTAAAAAGAGTATAAACATTCAATTTCTTACTTTTCTAACAGACACATTTATTTTTTCTTGCTGTATTTTTTCTCTTCTCTATGAACTTTCTATTCTTTTTTATTGATCTATTTGTGTGTTCTTTCGCCAATATCACACTGTCTTGATTTCTGTAGCTTTATAGTATGACTTGAAACCAGGCAGTGTCAGTGCTCTGACTTTGTTCTCTTCCTCCAATGTTGTGTTGCCTCTCCATATAAACTTTAGAATCAGTTTATTGCTGTCCATAAAATAACTTGCTGGGATGTTGATTGAGATTGTGAGGAATCCATAAATCATGTGGGGAAGAACTGAAATTTTGACAATATTAAATCCTCCCATTATGAACATGAATTATCTCTTCATTTATTTAGTTCTTTGATCTTCATTAGAGCTTCATAATTTCTTGACCCAGAGCTTATACATATTTTCTGTATATTTTTTGACATAGCTAAGTATTTCATTTAGCAATTTCTTGATTGAAATGGTAATTTGTTTTAATTTCTAATTCCACTTGTTCATTGCTGATATGAATATTGAATTTAACCCCCTCCTTAAATATATGGAACTCTTAATTATTTAATTAATTATTTCTTATTTTAAGTTAATTAAATTAATAACTCCTGATGAAGAAGATACATATGTTTATTCCAGTTGTTTATTTCATTTTATTTTTTCCTCTTTCTCACTCCGTATCTTGGATCATATCAAAGACATGATCTCAGACACCTGAGATTACAGCTAACTGTTTTGTGTTCACAACTGGTGCCTAAGTCAGAGAGGAAGGCTAGCTCTTGCTGTGTGCACAACTATGTGTAAAGGTCTGAGCTGGGAACCCATTAAAATTCATATTAATTTAAGAGAGTGTTACTATGCTCTTGGTACAGATGAGGCAACTGAATCTCACAGAATTTACATAACTTAGTGTGAGTCACATCAACAGAAAAATTTGATGCTAGACCTTTCTTCCTAAACATTTCTACAGCCTACATGATATTGTACAACCATAGTAATATAGATAGCTTCTGTTCTTTAGTGTCTTCAGGAGCATGACTTAATATAAAGTGGTTCTTGATAGTCTGTTTGCAAGCTCTGCTCATCTGTTCATCCTCTCTGAGATAAATTAACCCAAGCAAAAAAATCAAGTTCTGAAGTCCCTAAGCACCTTACAAACTTTGAAAAGGGAGAAAACTGGTGTCATATTTTTCCAGTTCTCTCCTGTTTGCTCTCAGAAAATGACCACCCCACAAAGTAACTCATAGAGCAATCAGTTTAGGGGATTCAAGATGGTATTGCTTCCCCCAAACTGCACTAAAATTGAGACAATTTTAATGAATTTTCAAAGACAGAGCAACTTATTTTTGGCAACAATACATCTTACCTATTGGGACATTCAGAAATTATGTAAACTCTGACACATGCAATGGTTATCTGTTAAATGTTCTAAAAAAATTATTTTTAATTAAGCATACTTTTATTGTGCCTTCCTCTCATATTTGCCTTCTCTTCTCATTAGTCTACTTGGCAAATTTGGCTAATGAAATGGCAAAATTAAGTATTGTTTTTACATTTTTTTATTTCGGAAGTATTTATACAAGAAGAAAGGTTGGAGGAGTGTATCATCCACCTTATAACACCATCCACTACGGTATTTCTATTCCAGTGGGTTAACACACACACACACACACACACACACACACCCTCCTCTGTGTACTCTCATACTTATCTTAAACACTCTGCATCCTTATGTAAGTGAAACTTTACTTTTGTAACTTTTCATCTCACTCTATATATGCTTTGTCCAGCCTTCTTTCATATCCATAGCTTTAATTAGCATCTGAAATTTAGATTCTAAATACCATTTTTGCCAAATCTGTATCACCAGCCCAGAGCTCAAAAGATGATACATTTTCCAATGTGATCTCCTTTTATTTTCTTTGGCTTTCTTTTTAAATTTCTCTTTGGCTTAATTTATTCTCTTTGTCTTCCTCCTTTCAGAAGATGTTACTCTGTGCCTTTCATGGATATACCCTATACATGTTCAGTTGACCCCTTGCTATTCTCATTAACAGGAACCTCCTAGCCTTTGCAGGATTTCTATACATTAGCTTGTATTCACTCTTTTCTCTCTGGTTGCCTTATCTTTTAAAACTCAAAATTTTCGGGACATCTGGGCGGCTCAGTTGGTTGGGCGGCTGCCTTCAGCTCAGGTCATGATCCCAGCGTCCTGGGAACAGGTCCCTCATCGGGGTCCTTGCTCGGTGGGGTGCCAGCTTCTCCCTCTGGCTCTGCCTGCCACTCTGTCTGCCTGTGCTCACTCTCTCTCCCTCTCTCTCTGACAAATAAATAAATATTTTAAAAAATATTTTAAAATAAATAAATATTTTAAAAACAAACAAACAAAAAAAACCTCAAAATTTTCTTCTTAAATATCAAGAGAATAATAACCATGAAGTTCTGAGGAAAATAATTTAAAACCATATTTTTATACTCAACAAGACTATCTTTAAAGATGAGTGTAAACTTTTCAGATATGCAAACCCAGAAACCCACATAGACCTAAAAACTGTTCCTAAATGGAGTACTCACACCAGGGATGTCAACAAAATAAAAAAGAATGTCAAACCTTGAAGCCATAGAATACAAGTAAAATTGATGAATGTGTACTAATAAAATTTATAATTAAGATAAAATACTTGTTACTTTCATGATTGTGCAATTTTTCTTTCAAATGGAAATTTCTAAAATGGAAAAGGCATAAAATGGAAAGTATTTATTTAAAAAGTCAAAAAATTTAAAGATGGTATGGATGACAGGCAAGTCAGAGAAGAAATTCTTATCTTATTTGAAGGAAAGTTTTGTTTGCTGATTATAATATGGCCTTAAACATTCTATGTATTCTCTAAACCACTAGAGGAAAAAGAGCAACGGTTTTAAAACATAAGAGGAAAAGGGCAGGAGAAAATAGTAAAATAAAAATTGAACAGTGAAAAAATATAAAGAGAAAGCATTGACTGTAAGAGCAGGCATAAAATAAATGTGTCAGTGACCAAGTATAATGTCAGAAAGGAGACAAAACCAATCAAGGACCATAATAAATGTGAATGTTGAAAACTTCTCCCACCACCCCATCTAAGGTATCCAGAACAGGAATAGTGTGAGCCCCTCCTCACCTCCTCCTCACTTCTGGAGGGTGAATTTCGTAGTGTGGGACACCAGGTCTGCTATATGCATAAAAAGTGGCTGCTTGCAAGCTTAGGGTAAGTGACTGGAGCGGAGATTTCCAGCCTTGGAGTGTCTACACACATGCATGCCAGCCTTATCATCGTGCAAGTTGATGGAGCCTCTGATACAAAGAGAAATATGGAACCCTGGTGAGGGACACGTTATTTACTTGAGTTGGTGTTCTAAATGACCTAGAAATCCAAGTCATTTTGTAGGTACCTTTTTCAGGGAGGAATTGAAGTCATATTTTATTTTGCAGCTTGATACTTTGATATATAGCTTTTTAAATATTTGGACATATGGTATCTAGGCTTCCCTTTATACTTTTACTCAAAGCCCTAAGTGGGAAACTGTCTCGTTAGCCCCCTGGAAAATTTCCCCTTGCAGGATTACAAGCCTGCACATCTAAAAGCTAAAAAACACAGCTCCTGAAAAGCATTTTTTTCCATTTGCAGCTATACTTTCTCACACCTTTGGATTCATTTTCATTCGTTTGAAACAGCACATTTAAAGACAGAATGCAAACCCAGCCCAATAGATACTATTGTTCTTCTCTTCTCTACTGCTTAATAGCCTAAATTCAGTGTGATCCCTCTCACCTCCAAAGAGAAAATGAGACCTTAAGTTAGGGTTTTCAAAAGCATGGACGTACATCATCTCATTGCATCCTCACAGCAGCCCTGGGAAGGAGATAGCAGGGCATTTCCAGGAGCTAGAGGATGGAGTTGCATAATGGGTGGGGCTGGGAACCAAACCTACGTTTGGAGATGTAAATGGATGTTTTGTACTTGGTTTAAAAGGTTATCCAGACAGGTTTTAGATGTGAGATCAGGAGGACAAAAAGTCCCCTCTGCAATTGTGTGCTTGGGCTCCCTTGAAAGTGAGCTACTTTGCATAGATCTTGGTGTTTCCTGATCCAGATGGGAACCCTGCCCTGTGTGGCTGAGAAGGATCCCAAAGGGCTGTGACTAGAAGTTTCAGGTCCTCCCTCTGATTGCCTGCTCTTTCTTTCCCCTAGTGTGCTACTTTCCCTTTCTCTACAGTCTTTCAGGAGTACACCCTGTGGAATCTTTTGAGCCCTTTCAATTAACCAACCCAGCATATACTGGTGAAAATGCAAATAAAGTATGTAAAGTGGAACTGTATTTATTGTGGATACATTTAAAGGAATGTAATTCTAACTATTTTATGGATAGAGAAACTAAACCAGAGAAGTTACAGGGTTTGTTCAATATCCCACAGCAAATTCCAAATTATTGTACTAGGAAAAAAAAAATGCAGAGGGGAGTGGTCACTGAGTTAAGAATGGCTAAAATTAGGTTCTCACTTCAACTCTGTTATAAGCAAGTTATGCCACCAGAAATAAATTGCTGATCATCATATTCTTAATACGGCAATCTGAAGTAATAATACGGCAATCTGAAGTAATAATACAGCCTTGTCTGTGTCCGCGTGACGGAGCAAAAATAGAAACATTTCACAATAGACAGGCAGTGTCTCTCTTTCAAGATGATAGATGATGAAAAATGTTTAAATCAGTTGACTTTACAGATTAAAGTACATAACTCCTAACTAAAAGCGTGTGTGTGTGTGTGTGTGTGTGTGTGTGTGTGTGTATTTGAAAGAGAGAGATAGAGACAGAAAGAGATTGAAATTTGGGAGTAGACTTTGTGATGATTAAAAAGGAGATAAAAGAACTTTATGATGAGAAAAAAAGGTATTTCACCACAAAAGCAAACAATATTTACTGATAACTTTGATTATTAAAAAACAAATGGAAAGAGTTGGTAGGTCAAGAAATGAGAATAAACAATGTAAGAAGACTAAATTGAGAAAATACAAATAAACTGAATAATTTCAGGGAGAAGAAATTGAAGAAAAAAAGAACTAAAAGGGCAAGTAACATAGTGTCAAAACAAGAAGTCTAATTTGGGAAGTAAAAAACATGATTCAAAAGCAATTATTATCTCAGAAATGAAGACCATTAAGCTCTTGATAGTAGCTTAGTGGTTTAATGATTCCAAACTAATTGATACGGTTTTCAGTAACATAAAAGATACAGGTGAATTGAACAAGACAAATGAAAAACAGAAGTAAACAATACAAAGGACATTTAATATATATTACACATGCATATATATAAATACATAGAAAATTAAAAGACAATCAAGACCATTCTTACCATTCTCATGAATGACCTCCAAAGAAAATATATCTCTTTTACAGAATTCTTGTTTAAAAAACCCTAAACTATATAAAAAGCAGGAGCTTTGTGCTGATAACTAGTGAAAAAGTCAATCATTCACTACAAATACAGATTTCAGAAGAAAATTTTCTAGGTGGAAGTCATAAAAAAGTTTTTGATCAAACTCACCATGATTCTCCTTTTAAAATTATTTAAATGGCACCATGTTAAGCAAACATTAGAGTTGATACTAGTTTTATTCATAGGTTAATAGTAAAAAAGAGTTGATACTAGTTTTATTTGTAGGTTAATAGTAAAAAAGCGATTAGCACACAGGAGGTTACTAAGCGTTGAAGTGGAATATAATGTTGCAGCTAAAAAATTAGCCAAACGGGCTCTCTGCTTAGCAGGGAGCCTGCTTCCCTCTCTCTCTCTCTGCCTGCCTCTCTGTCTACTGTGATCTCTCTCTGTCAAATAAATAAATAAAATCTTAAAAAAAAAAAAAAAATTAGCCAAGACCTAGAGCTGGAATCATCACTGTGTTATAATTAATTGCCTACTATTTGGGGGAACCAATAAATATGTGTGCAGAATTATTTAATGCATTAAATTAAAGTGAGTTAAACTAAATTAAATTAATTACACATGCAGTTCCTAGTAAACTGGTGGAGAAGGTAAAACTATTATATATGTGTGATATTTTCGTTTTTATTATAACTATTGTTTCAAAGAACATTTATAAAATGACATTTGCCATTTGCCTAGAGCCTTAGGATAAAATACAAGGAATTATACTGCTTACTTAAAGTTGTAGGGACACGTATGCAATGTAAACTAGAATAAACACTGATGAAAAAGAGTAGTTCAAAACACAATTGTTGTCTTGCTCAGCATAGGAACATAGAGAAATCTAAATAAAACATAGCTTTACATTTCTTCCAGAGAAGGATTAAGCTCATTTAACAAATTGTTGGCAGGTCCCAAGACACTCAGGTTTTGAACTTATTCTGCTTTTATATAGGAAGTCCAAATTTGAAAATTTGAAAACTCGGTTTTATGACATTCTGTTACCCTTTTGTTAATTTAGTCATTTTGCCTTCAACACCTTACAACTGACTATTTCATCCCTTGGGGAAATGTAAAATTTAAAAAGACATTAAAGTCAGATAACGTCACTGTCTATCAGAGAAATGACAGGGAAATACTATTACACAGCGTGTTATTAGATGACACTCGAGATTGAGATGGTAAATATTTTTTGAGTGCTAAAGAGCTGGTCATGTGCACGTATTCCCAAATTTTTAGAAGGGGGAAGGATAGTTGAAATATAGTAGTAAAATAAAGTGGTAAGGGGTATTAACTTAAACTGGACCATGTTTCAAATGTTGATAAGAGAACTCTTCAAACTTTAGAATGTACTTTACACAGAATAAATTTGTAACTGCAGATAAGACCAGGATGTCCTACTAAAAGGGGACTAATTTATAAAACTTGCAGTACTAATTTGAGATCTGGATATTATAGACAGGAGAGGATAAGAGAAAAAATTAAAATGTGAAAACTTTTTTTCATTTATCTCTTTTACACCACTTCCATTTCAAAGAATTGTTTTCTTTTTGTTCTCAAAAACCTAATGTGATCACATTGCCTTATATCACTTCACAACTTCTCGGTCCTATCTCATGTGATTTAAAATTACCTACTTCACCTTTCCTCCAAATTTGGAAACTACTTCTCTCGGAACAGCTCATCTCTATTTCTATACCAGATGTAAGTTAATCTTATTAAACTAACTTCACATTTTTTAAACTTAACTGATAATAATTATCATATTAAGTATTAGCAGTTTTAGAAACTCCCAGGCCCATTCCAGAACAATTGATTGATCCCTTTGAATTAACATGTCTTGTGTATATGTATGTGTATATGTATATATGTTATATATACTACTGATATATATATTACTGTTATGTTATCTATACTAACTAATATGCTATTGTGTGTTATATATACTACTAATAATATGAATTTATTTACACTATGCTGATATATTATTATATATAATTGTACATAATATAATAGTATATAATATAATCAAGTCAAGGTATAAAATGCACCCATTAATTAAGTGAAATACTTAATTTAGATTACTTTTATATTTAAATCTAAATTTAAACCTAATTTAAATCTAACTTAATCTAATCTAATTTAAATCTAATCATTTAGATTACTTCATCTTTTAGAAATATATTACAAACACCACTATATAAAAAAACATGGATGAACATCTTTATATATAAATCCGTCTTTACTAGCATAGTTTTCTATGTAGAACCAATAAGAAAAATACGCTATTAAATGTTTTCCCAAAACACCCCCACACTGCATTGGTCTTTCAAATTTAGGAAACTGTATAATTTATACCAAAAAGTTGTCGCTTTGTGGGAGAAGATTTGCTGGAATAAGGTATATGTATAAAAGTCAAAATTCTTGAAGGGTAGGATAGAAAATAAAGCAGAACTGAAATTTTCTGCATTGAAGAATTAGAGGAATTTGTAGTTTGTAACCAAAAGTTTGAGAAAGGGAGAGAAAGGAGAGAGAGGAAACAGGGAGAGAGAGATGCTAAATAGAATGTGAGGACATAGATGGAGGGATTTTCACCTGGAAGAGAAGAAAAAGAAAGGGAATGCTGAGCCATGTAATTAGGAGAAGCAAATCAGGTAAAAATCTCACCTAGTGGCAATGGAAGAGGTACTGTTCTATGTTGGGCTTTATGTAGCTTTATGTACAGTATCTGCATATCTTCCTGATTTTTAATAACTTTGGGGTAAATTAAATGCTTTTTTTTTTTTTTTGTAAAAACCTATTGTTAAAATTTCCCAAGACTTTAAAGCTTCTTGTAAAAGACTGCATTTAATTGTTTCAGAATATCCCTTTGTAGACGTTCCACAATGTATTTAACCAATAGGATATTCTTTGACCATAGAAATACAATTTTAACTATTATAAATTATGCTTCGGTGAACATTGTCATAACTGGACACTGTCATGTTATCTTGACCATTTCTAAAATTGAAATTACTGTAACATATGTTGCAATTTTTTCCTTAATTAAAATTGGTCAATGAGATAAGGGATATTTTAAAGATTCTTTAATTTACATTTTCAAATTTTCCTCTGGCTAGTAATGCTATATTATTTTATACTCCATTTAGGTAAGTTTGCCTCTGCACTTACTCAAACTTTACTAGGTAGGAGAAGCTTTTCTCTTTTTTTTCTCAAACTTAGTTAATTTGAGGTGAAAAAAACCATATCCCAATGTGGATTGGGGTTACATTCTTTTAAATACTGTTTGCACATTTATAGACCACTTGTATCTCTGTATTCCATCTTTTATGAATTACCTACAGGCAGAAAACCTTTTACTCCTATTGGTGATGGTGTAGAAGTTTTTCCAATATTAAGAGTATTAATAACTTGTGTATCAAATATTCTTTTTTTTAATGTGTCAGATATTCTGCAATGTCTCCCAGCATTATCATTGTTCTTCTAATTTACTTATGGACATACTCTCTCTTTTTTATGTTCATGTCATCAAAGCTACAAGTGTTTTTTACTTAGGTTTGTACAACTTGTATATTTTAAAAGTTTGTTTATCCTTCTGTATAAAGTATTTTATCCTCCTAACGACACTTAAGGTTTCTTCCTACTGATGTTATGATTCAAATTTTGTTTTATTAATATAACTTTAATATACCTAAGACTTATTTGGATAAAATGTTTGATAAGATAGTAACTCTAGCATTTTGCAAATTGTTCCAATAATATTTACTAGAAATGATCTCTTTCTCATTGATCTTAAATACTCCTTATCATATATCAATATTTATATATAATATAGTATAATATAATAATTTTATATCAGATAAAATGGTATTTTGAAAAATTCAAGAGTGTATGCTAAATAAATCCAAATGCCACTTTGGCATTTCTAGGGAGGATAATGTGGTTTATCTCCTCTAAGAAATTAATTGTTGTGTCACATTAATAGATTTTCTAATATAATATTCCTCATGTTCCTAAAACGAACATTTTTGGTCATTTCAAATTATTTAAAATAACATGTTACAGTAAATCAGCTAGTGTTTTCCTTAAGATTTCATACGTATTTCATAAGCAAAATTATCATGCATTTTCTTCATTTCTACATTTTAGTAAAACATTCATACCATTCTAATAAAATAAATTTGAGATTTTTTTGTTTTTGTTTTTCTACCCTCAGTACATGTAGCATAGAAACTAATATATTGACATTTTAAATTTATTTTTATTCAACCACTTTTTTAATATTCTCACTAACCTGCTGCATTTCCTTTTAGAAATCTAAAATTGTAGAGGTATAAAATTGTATTTTCACCTTTTATTTTAAATTCACTATGCCTTAGAGCAATAAACAAACAGAGTGTAAGAAGGTTAAGTTAACAGGAGAGTAGTTCTCCTCACTTAGTTTATGATTTTAACAGGAATGCCTCTATTACCTTATTACTAACATGATATTAAATATTTAAATAATATATTATTTACATGTTAACTGGTACACAGTCATGTGTGAGATGATTTTAGTTGATTAAAGGCTATCTCATTTTATCTGTATTTCACCACATTATATTTAACACAAGTGGTATACCAACATCTAGTGATGTCTCAGCTTCTCCAGGGTACAGTTAAGAGCAGCTTCTTGGGAACTACAACATTCAAGTTGAAGTCCCCACTCCACCACTTGCCAACTTGCATCACCCTAGCCAGTCTGCTGAACTTCTTTTTGTCTTAGTTTGCATACCTGCAAAATGGGATAAAAATAAACTACTTACCTCATAGGATTGTTGTGAGGATTAAAATTCTCAATATACGTAAAGCACTTAAAACCACACCTGTCGCATAGAAAGTGCTAAACATGTTTGTTATTATTATAAGATGCCATGAAAGGATTGATAATATATTCTAATATTAACTCCTTTAAACTCAATCACTAAGTATGTATTTGTCTAAATATGCATATACACAAAGCACACACGCTTACATTCTTATACATACTGGGAAATTCTATAAACTCATAGGTATTTTAGTATCCAGAATCCTTATATTAGAAGTATGGTTGGACAAATATGTTCTTGGTGTGCTGTGGCAAGTTTTGGCATATTTACACTACTTTCGTGTGTCTTTATTTATATGCTCTGGTCCAGATGTGTAGAACAAAATTTGTGTGTGTTTTGTTACTACCATAAGAGATCACCACAAACTTGCTGGCTTAAACAACAAAAATGCATTATCTTACAGTTTTGTAATTCAGAATTGTGAGATACATTGCACTAAAATCAAGATGTCAGCAGGACTGCCTTTTTTTTTTTTTTGGAGGATCAAGGGAAGAATGAGTTTCCTTCATTCTTCCAGCTTCTAGAGGCCACCCATTCCTTGGTTTACGGTCCTTTTCCTGAGTCTCTAAAGAACTTCTATCATTGTATTTCCTTTTCTGACTACAGTCAAGAAAGTTTCTCTATTTTAAGGACTCACTTAATTAGATTTGACTCGTCCAAGATAATCCAGATGGTCTCCCTGTCTCAAGGTCTTCAACTTTATTCATATCTGCAAAGTCTCTTTTGCGATGTGAGGTACCAGATTTTCAGGATTAGAATTTAGACATCTTAGATTAGTTCTTCTTGTTTATTGGATTTTATGTGGGAAATTAAGTAGTTGCATAAATTGTTCCTTCCTTCCTTCCACTCTCTATTCCTTCCTTCCTTTCTTCCTTCTTTTCCTTTCCCACTTAAAATCTCTTGATACCCTGGAACTCATTTACTAACGGTTAGCTGATTCGCCTATTCACACCATCTAAAAATTTTCTAAAGATTTTGTAACCACCTTGTGTGGTTGTTGGCAGTTATCAAATATGGACTCTTAGACGATTTTACTATGACTTATCTGTTTCACAGATAATTCAGAGGGCTCTTGTCAGTTATTTCCTTGCTACAGATATTAAATCAGAAAAATCATCCAAGTATGTTTTCTCATATTTTCCTTCTCCTCTGCAGTTAAATTGTTTTATATCCAAATCACCTTCCCTCACTCAGGAACAGCTAAAATACCTCACTCTTTCCTCTTTGCACTCATTGCTTGGGGTGCCATTACAAAATACCACCGGCTGGCTGGTTTACACAACAGCAATTAATTTCTCATAGTTCTTGATTCTAGGAAGTCCAATATCAAGGTGCTGGCAAGATGCTAAGGCCTCTTTTCTTGGCTTGTAGGTGGCTGTCATCTAGTTGTCTGCTCATATGACCTCTTCTCTATGTACAAGTGGAGAGAAAAATCTCTGGTGTCTCTTCCTCTTCTTAAAGAGATATCACTTCTAACAGATCAGAGCTCTATTCTATAATATTACTCCACCTTTAAAATGAGTTTTGAAACTCTAAGTTTCTCAGAATATGCTATTTAGACAGTATTAAGATCCTTCTCCTAAAATCAGTTTTTGATCATGCCTCTTGTTTTTTTTCTTAAATACATTTCAATTTTATTCTTTTATGGTCACCATTCCTTTTATCATTCATTTATTTGAGATTTCTTTTTTGTTCCTTTTCTGTTATCTGAATTAAATTGTTTAACTCATTCGTGTTTACCTTTCTTCTTTTATGATATAAATACCTTAAGGCTGCAAATTTTCCACTGTGAATGACTTTAACTACATCTACTATGTATCAGTAAATGGATTTTTTAAAATAGATTTTTAATTCATTCTAACTATTGCCTAATTTATTTTTAGACATCAGGTACTTTAGGTATTTCTTTTAGATTATTTTAATTTTTCTCTGAAGTTTATGTCTTAGTTTGTGTAACTGAGTCTGAAAATTATTAGATTTATTCTTTATTCCAGTAAGAAGAAACGTACAATCCTAGCAAAGACTGAGAATCCTGGAGGAATAGCGTAATTGGAGAAGCTCACGATCAAAGTCAGATATGGTGACTTTGAGCCATCAGAATCATAGAAATGTGAAAATGTCAGGTAGGAAGATGAAACTCAGAGGAAAGTTCAGACCAGAAATATAAGTTTGAGAATTGCTGGTTTAGGGATTGGTTTGAATACAGAAATCAACACGATTCCTAGGGAGAAGAATAACATGAATAACCAGAACATTAGTAGGTCTAGGACCAAAGATTAGAGAGCAACCCCAACATCTAGAAGTCAAGAAGTTCCAAGTGATAAAGTGGAGGAAACTTAGTTGATAAAATGGAGAAGCTTAGTTGTTAAAGACATTGGAGAAATAACTTGGCAGCTGGGGGGAGACTTTTGGTCAAAAATTTATTTTCGTTTTCTTTGTTTTTTAAGGGCTAGAATGCCAAAGGATGTTCGAAGGCTAATTTAAGAATCATCATCCTCATCTTGAAGAAAGAGAATGCCTGAAGATACAGAAAAGATGAAGGGAAGACAAAACAAAACAAAAAGTAAAAATGCAAGGTGGCCTCAAATGAAAAGACTGACAACATCAAACGCTGAGAAGGTAAAAGAAACAAAATTTTTATTTACTGTGAATGGAATATACACTGGCACAATGATTTTGTAAAAAACACAAAACAAAACCAAAAAAAAAACTATCCATTTCTTACAACATTCATACACTTTGTGAGCCAGCAATTCTACTTATAGATATTATTCAAAAGAAGCGAAAATCCACATCCAAAAGAAGAATGCCAAGACTGGCTTTATTCATAATGACCCTTCCCAAAATAAAGTAAATAAATGAAATAAATAAATAAGTAAATAAATGATCACAAAACTTTAGAAATAACCCAATTGTCCATTAATAGGAGTGTGGAAAAACAAATTGCGGTGTGTTCAGTGAATCTAACACTACTCAGCCATAAAAAGAAAACTACTGATCCTTGTAACAACACGGGTGAATCTGAAACAAAATTTCTGTAGTGAAAGCAGCCAGACACAAAGTAGTACCTATTGTATGATTCCATTTCACAGGAAGTTCTAAAATAGGCAAAACTAATTGTTGCTGTAAAAAAGTCAGAACAGCAGTTGCTTCTGGGGCTGGAGGTAGGGCATTGATGGGAAGGGGATGAGGAAATTTTTGGGTGATAGTAATGTCTCATATCTTGATAGAGGTTTGGGTTACACAAGTGTATGCATTTATTGAGACAATGTATATATATTCCATTGTGTATAAAATTTAGTTCAAGAGGAAAAAAACCCAAAAGTAAACATTAAGTTCTAGTTAATGATAGGAACGCTGAAATATTTAGGGTAAATGTAATGATGACTGCAGTTTACTTGGAAATACATTTAAAAATTACCAGATGGATTGATGATGGATGGTTATATGTTTGATAAGCTGAGTGTAGTAAAATCCCAATGCTAGAATCTCTGCAGCTGCTACCTGGAGGTTTGCTTTCTTGGTGTTTGAGAATTTTTATAGCAAGATGTTGGGGAAATAAGAAATAGAGGGAAGGTGTCTGGAGCTATGTGGTTGGATTTCCCTTTGAAGGGAGGGATGTCACTGCAAGAATTTGGAGGGGAAAAGATAGTCAGAGAAGTGCTGCTTCTAGAATAAACCAACCTTGACAGAAAGAGAGGATATAAACATAATTAAGTCATCTTGGTACAATAAAACTCCTCAGAAATCTGAGCTTATAGAATTATAAGAAGTATCTGGACATCTTTGGGGGCCCAACTGCTCATCGGTGAGTAAGTTTGTTAAGGGCATGGCCAACGTATTTGTATTTTCTTTATACACTTGGCACACAGTGACCAATCATTGACATTTCAATTAATCAAATGTTCCTCTTCCCCGTCTTGAATCATGCAAAAGGACAAAAAAATCATCGTCTTCTTACTGTGTAAAGCATCACCTCTCCCGTGTCTGTAAGTTCATTTAAAGTCTATTCTTCACTGTTTTACTTTGGAATCTTCTTTTTCGCTCTCTCAGTTCTTCGGAGTCAAAGGCATCTTTGTTGCATTTTTGGAACCCCATCTGATGTAAGCTGGCAGGAGACAAAGATTTTGAAAGTGTGGCGCAAGGGCTGAGTTCACATACAACAGTTTTTCTCCCCTCTGATGCACACTTGATCACTCTGAACGGTGCTAGGTTAAACAAGCCTAGTCTCTCTTTCGCACCTCATCCAGGATTTGAATTTTCTTTAGAGGGGCATGCCCTCATTCATTTGTTTGCATGTTTATATTTTCTGTGGCAAGCAAGAATAAAAGAAAAATGAAAGGTGAGGGTCATCTCTAATGGAAAACGCTGGAGTGGACTGACCTGAAACGTGCCATTATGCACATCAGGGAAACCCAAGCATCTTTTGTGGAAAAGGAAAGCAGCTCTCAGATTTCCCTAAACTCAGCATGCCATGTAAAGACCATACCTGAAATTAAAAACCAACGATTCTTTTAGTTTTCTTTTTCTAGCGACAGAAAGATTCAGTAAAATTCTACCACCCATGTTGGGGGGTGGGGGTGAGGCGGGCAGGGGAAGTAAACGCAAAATGAGTTTAAAAAGTAGCATGTACATTCAAAATTTAAATTTCTTGCCAGTTCAGCAATGTAAGATGTCATGGGTAACACAGGGAATACTTATTTAAATTTTTCATATACTCTCAGAATGAATCAAGATTAAAATGAGGAGGTGCACGTAATAGAGCAAAAGGAGCAAAATCTCAAGCTTTCTTCCAGGTGAAAGATGAGTCTTTCAGGGCCTTCCTGTCTGAAAAGTAACACAGCAACTGCTATTTGCTTGCTTTAAGAGCAAGCTTGTCAAAGACAGTTCTCTAGACATTTCTACTCTGTTAGATAACAAGCACACACTGTTTAAAAAACAACCCTTGTCTTTAATCCTTATCAAAAAAACAACACTTTGCAATAGCAAATACATTTGATCTAAGATGCTGATTGGACATGAACAGATTTATGAACTCTGTCTTAAGCAATCTAACACAAACAGACATTTTAAAATGTGTTTGAATTTTTCAGAAATTTTCAGAAATTTTCTTACCTCATAAGAGAGAGTTTTGTTTTCATTTTTGGAATGTTTGGTGCTGGGTATAAAGTAGGTTAGTGAGCACTTAAATTATCAAAACGTATAAAAAAAAAAAACTTGAGAAAATGTCTTTATTTCAAATTGTAACTTTGTCTTCCACCCTCCAGTTGGTACTGGTATTAGACACAGTGACACAGAGACAGAGAAGGGACATAACATAGATAAAGCAAACAAAAATGGAACAAAACACAGGAAGATGACATTTATAATGCCGCTGACAAAGGCAGTCACTTCACTTTAAATAATGTGGAAGGCTGCAAAACTATAGTAATTACTAGAATTTCATTTTCATTAACTAATAAACCAAGGAAAACAATTTAAGTATCTGAATGTCATTTTTCAAATGAAAATAAACTGTAAACATTTGAATAACATCACAGCAGGGATAATATACCTAAGGAAATCTATTGAAATATGCGAGTGGATTCATCCTCTTTTATCACATTAAAACTGCAATTGACTGTAAACCTCCTACCACTCTCCACTGAGACTTTAATTGTAAAGATTCCTGTTACATATCATATTAGAATTTAGTTAAAATTGTAGAACACATTATTTCCAATCAGACAGCCAACCATCACTCACAAAGATTTTTAAAAAGGTGATTAATAATTCATCTCAGATAAGGAAAAGATCTATATTTATACCATCTTCTCAGCCACCATAAACTACCTGACAATTGTTCAGTAATGATGCCCAGTAAATTCTTTAAAATGGTAATTTGTCATTCTGTCACTTCATTTGTGACCTAAAATTCCTCACTTGAGGCATCATCAAATAAATTAATCACTTTCCAGGATCCATTTCTCTGTTCTGCACGTTATTATGCCCGGGCTCTCTTGTGTTTCTCTTCATTTACATATATTTAATGGCTGAGCCGTGGTTCACGATGGCACATAACGCACACATCTCATTACAGGTGAAATATTCTAACTGCCACTATCACTGGGAAAGAAAATAACTCTCCCAATTTAATTTTCCTGATGTAACAAAACCATGATTCTTCACTATGAAATGTTGATGCCATCCATCAGTCACAATCAATAAAATCATCATAGAAGTACGCCTTCTTCAGCATCTTTCCTTCATACTGGTATTATTTGAGGAAGGTAATTAAACTCATAATATGTAATGAATGTAAATGAAGTAAAAATCCTCATGTTAGCTCTCTAACTATGCTTATTTTACGGCTTTGATTTAAAATATTTCCCTCACAACTTAAAATATGTAAGGCCCAAATAGGGGGATACACGCTGCTGCTGAGACATTCATCACCAAATAGGACAAGTTTTTAAAAAGCATTTTTGATATCAAAGTGCCAAGTATTACTATTTACAGGCTTTTCGCTTAAGTGATATATTCTCTTAGAGTTTGCATATTTCCAGGCTTTCTTCAAAGGTAGGTAGTAGTTTCTATCCAGGCACTATCGTGACAAATTCAGTGATTTTATTTCAGCAACTTGGACTACTTGTGTCTACCTTTTTGGGGCTACGGGCACCGCCTGTTCTCAAGTAAGAAATTGTCTCGTTGAACTTGGCAATCTTGCCCGTTTCTGCCTGAAGAAGCCTAAGAAAATGTAGATCAAAGAAGCAGGATGTTTCACAAACAGCGGTTTGGGAATTAGCACGTCAGAACTATTTCCACCTACTGCAAATATTCATCTCAAATTGCTATTGTATTATTTTTGTAAAGGTCAATGGGGAGTGTTTTAAAGTAAACTAGTGTCACATAAACATTGCCCGTGTCTCTAAGTATGGTACAACTTAATTTAACATTCATTAACTGGTTCTCCTCACATACTTAGGAACATTAGTTTCAGGGGAACCGTGCCTTACAGAAGTCCATTTAGAATGAGGATTCCCTTCATTATGAATTCATCATCAAAGAATGGCGACTTTCTTTATCTTGGAAGTGGTCCCTGTTTGCTTGTTTAAAATAATGCTTGAGAGAGTGTCTAAAACAAGAAGTGAAATATTAACTGTACATCTCTGAAACAAAGGAGAAAGTAGGTGAATATCACTGCTCCACAGATGAATGACCTAACTACAATATTGACAAACCATCTACACTGTACTACCTTCCTTCCTCATTAATTATCATATAGTTATTTTTAATGGGCACTTATTTAAGAAGAAAAAGACTACGTGTGCAGTTTTGCATATGTTTTTATTAACACTGCAGCAGTCTGTTAACCTAAAGCAAACCCTCTATCACACAAACCCCCCATTGATTTAGCTGTAAATAGGGGCTCACCACTTTCTGAAGCTCTCTGGAGACAGCCCGAGGTGCATCTGAATTTTGAGACTATCCGCAGCTCACACGGAAGTAAGAAGGTTGAAGGTCGTTCCAGCATGACGCTGGACTGGGGCCCCAGGTGATGTTTGGGGATGGGATATAGTTTACTGAATCTTCCAACAGACAACAAAGTGACTTGGAATGGCTAATTGTGATGATGGTGGTGGGGAATAGAAAATGAGCTTTTGTCATAATTAACAAAACAGATTCAAGTCTCAAAGAAAATAAGATTGGGATGCAGTGATGGATTAAAGGGTTAAGCTAGGGGTGCCTGTGTGGCTCAGTTGGTTTAGCATCTGCCTTCCGCCCAGGTCATGACCTCAGGGGCTTGGGATCAAGCCCTACATTGGGCTTCCTGCTCAACAGGGGTCTGCTTCTCTCTCTCCTAGGCCCCTGCTTGTTTTCTTTCTCTCTCAAATAAGCAAATAAGATCTTTAAAATAAAAATAAATAGAGGGTTAAGCTGTAGGGTTATTAGAAAATTCTCACAAAAACTGTAGCCAAGCAACCCTAAATATGTGTATTAAAAAAAGAAATTAAGCAAATAGTTTAAGCTATTTAGGACCATAGGAAAAGGAGATGGGGGAAAAACATTATTTATGAGCCACTAATGAGTTTTAGCAAATTTGGTGGTCTAATATTCAATGAACAAAAGTTTATTTTAAAGACAGATGAGGGTAACCAGTAAAGAAGACAGGTATAAAGGTAATGTTCATGTCATGAACAAAGAGGAGAAAAGAAAGATCCTCGCAAATACAAATGCATATATTAATTATGTTAAATGTACCAAGGAAACTAGTGATTGCCCACATTGTGGAAGAGTGCACTTAACAAGACCAAACATCTAATGGGGGTGGGAAGAATTTCCCTATTACTTAAACAATAATCTCTTCACTCCCCCAGTCATATTTATAATACTAGTAACAAAAACTACCCAAAATGAGATCCCTGGATATTCCATTCATAGACACCTGGCTATTAACATATGTACCCTAATAATAGTACCAGAAAACACTGTTGTTACCATTAGTTGCCTCAAATATTGTTTTTTAAGACTAGAAAATTTGAATGCATTGTTAAACTCAAAGATATGGTTGCTAAAATTAATGCTGCATGGGAATTTTTAATTAAATTGAAGTTTCCATGGGGCAACCAATAAAACTAAGTAGTGCACTTAGTTCACATATCCCTTTATGCCCAAAGCCAATGTTTTTATAGGCTACCTAAATAACCAATTTAGCCTGAGATGACTTATTACTAAAAATTTGAATTACCCCAAAACACAAAGTAAACAATGTACTGAGTTGAATACACTAGTTAACTAGGTAACTTTGCAAAAGTTACATTTCCTCTTCAGGGTCTCTGTCTACTGATCTGTAGAAGGGGAATTTGAAAACAAACATATGATTGACAAGATGGCCACCCAAAACAATAAGCCAAAAAAATGAGTGATAAAGCTTTAAATATTGTGCTAATTGCATTTCTTTTTCTTTTGTGTGGTATTAGTTTGCTAAAGATGCCTTAACAAAATATCACAGACTGTGTCGCTCAAAAACTAGAAATATATTCCTGACAGTTCTGGAGCCTCGTAGTCCAAGATCAAGGTGCCAGCAGACTTTGTTTCTCTTGAGGTCTCCCTCCTTTAACTTGCAGATGGCGACTTTTTTACTGTGTTCTCACATGATCTTTCCTTTATGCCTGTGCATGCCTGATGTCTCTTCCTCTTTTTAGAAGGACATCAGTCATTGGATTAGGGCTCTGCACATAGGACCTTATTTAATCTCAATGACATAATTAAAAGCCTATCTAATATAGTCACAGTGGGGGTTAGAACTTGACAATGAGTTCTGAAGGCACACAAGTCAGTCCATATAAAGGTATATTGATAATAAAATAAATTCATACACATACCATCAAAAATTTTAAGGAAAATTTCTTGGGATAACTGTGGTGGAAACCAGGATTGCTCACTCATATCCGGTTCTCTCTCTGCTCAGGCATTTGGGAAGATTGCCCATTTTATCTATTTGTGTCTAGTTTTGGCCTTTGGGTTGGAGAGATAGGTGATCAGTTTAACTGTTGGTGTGAGACCTTCCACCACTCTGCTCTCTTGCGTAATCACGATCTTGAGTTGAGATAAATTGTCCCAAGATTGAAGCAGCCTGGATGGCTGTATATCTCCATGTGGAGGAAAACCCCTATATATTTACTAAGAACCACAGCAAATTTTGCATGCATAACAAAAATCCCTCCATTTTTTAAAACCTGCATCAGGCACAGCCTAAAGGGACTCCTAATGAGTCTCAACCGTGCATCATCTCTTGAGTACAGGCAGAATTGATGTTTTGCTTCCCACCAATAGAAAGTGGCAAAGGTGAGGGGATACTATACCCATAACTATAGTACCTTGTAAATGACTCTACTTTACAGACTGCAGGGGAGGGGACTCTTTCTGGCCTTCAAGATGAATGTTGCTTTGGTATGGACAGCCCAAAGAAGGGACAATGTGGCAAGAAACTGTGTGACCCCCTAGATCCTTAACACAGGCCCTCACCAATCCCTAACAAAACAGCCTGAGCCCACAGCGTTACAATCTTAGGAACTGAATTCTGCTAAAAACCACGAACTTGGAAGAGGATCCCAACCTCTAGAAAGGAATGCAACCTGGTCAACCTCTTGTTTGCAGCCTTGTGAGATCCTAAGCAAAAAATTCCAGTAAACTATGCTCACACTTTTGACTTATTAAATGTGAGATAATAAATGTATGTTGTTGTTTTGAGCTATTGAATGGTAGAAAATTGTAGGCAGCAGTAGGAAACTGACACAGCCACTGAGACTTTAGGGTTGTTAGTCATCATGGCATAAATCTAGCATATCCTGACTGGCATGGTGGTCACTGGGAAGGTGGAAACAGTAAGGGCTCATGGCCTGAGTAATTAGGTGTATAATTAATTGATCAATCGTAACCCAACAGGAGTCCAGAAGAAGGGACTGACCACATTCAGGAGGGAGATATGCTACTGTATTAATCTCACATTTTTATCTTTTGGGTGATGTAAAGAAAGCATATTTCATGAATTTCAAGATGTCACAAAGTTTCGAGGGTTATCAAAAACACTGGATTTCAGAAATAGGATCTTGGAATACCTATAAAGGATAAATCTAACAAGTATTAATTCACATGAAATTAAAAGTAGGGTCTTTGTTACCAAGCCCAGCTCTGACCTTTGACAATTACAGCTACTTGACATGCATACCATGATTTCAACTGTTGCTTCTCCCGCCTAATATAAGGAGAGCATAAGGCGAAGTCAGCATCTCTCATCCTGAAACTATTTGGCCACATTTAGCCTGGTGTCATCTTCCTCCCCTTCTTCCTCAACATCATCCTCAGAAAACACATATGAAGAATTGTACTGCCTTCTGTAAAGAATAAATAACAGACACAATCCCTACATGTGGGAAATCTCACATCTAAGATAATAATGTGCACTCATTAAAAAGAAGAAATAGAGGTAGAATAGTTAAATATACAATCCAGACACATACAAGGAAACAAAACCTCTAGTGCTTAGAAAAGTTTTGGCTAATGAATCACAGAATGGAATCTAAAGTCTGGTAAATTCAAAAGAGAATTCTCTAGTAAACGTTTTTGTTTGTTTACCTGGCTAGGGGGGAGGGGGAGTTGAGCACTAAATAAAACACCTGAGACAGCTCTAGTTCCTTCAAAATGGCAGCATCCCAATACAAACAATAAAGTAAAATAATCTCTCTACAGTTTATAGAACTGTAGAACATCAATAAATACTTTAAGTAAATAATATCTTCCCTATACATCTTGCCATTGGAGTTCATGAGGGAGCTTCTATCTGTTTGTATATACGTTTAATAAAGGAGCATGTTTTCTACATTCAACAGAATATAAACACAGACCTGACTGAAAGCATGGTACGGTCTCATCTAGTCTTTGTTTCTACCAGATAGATAGTTAGATATATAGATGATAGATAGATGGATAGATAGATAGCTTTTTTCTGAAGAATTTTCAACGCTTTATTCCAAAATGCTAAAATGGCCTACTTTTCTTCTCCTTTGACGTTTGACTGCAATAGATACACTGCTTTTTGTACAATAGTACATTGAGTTTTAGACCAAGGATTCTGTTATCATTAGAGAAACAGGCCAAAGGAAGAACTTGTCCACCGTGAATAATGCTGCTGCAGTTCAGATGGGCGGTGAGTATGTGGACTTCAGCATTTTCAGTGGAGCAGTGTCCAGTAAATATATGAGCCTTGTACCACCTCTGTGTATCTCACAAAGTAAGATGAAATGAAACTGACAAGTGCAACTAACTCTCTCCAAAGTTTCTCCCCTTTTTTAGTCTCGATTCTGGGGAAGGAAACCTAACCCTTGAAACGTATTTTCCCTGTTTTTCCTATTACACAATATAGTGAGATTGTTCTTCTTTTTCCTCTTCTTCTTCTTTTAATTATTAACATTACCATTTGTTGTTGTGGCTTTGTGTGGTACTTAGCTTCAATGACAACAATTAGTAGTAGATGTGCTTTTACTCTTCAATGCTGGGAATTCGATTTTTGATTTTTTTTTACAGGCACATCCTGTTTTCAGTAATTGGATGTACCACCAAGGAGTAAAACAAAAGATGAAATAGCCTTCAAAGGAAGACAAACGGATTTAATATTCCAATTAGGTAATTACAATCCACCAGCCTGAAAAAACCAGTCCTTTCCTTTTCAATCACAGATTATTGTGCAACATAGTTCTGTTATACTTAAAGCCTACTTTCTTACACCACACACAAGAATGCTTTTTAAGTTTGGGGTAAAATAATTTCTTCTAATGTTTAGAGTGGCTAGTTCTGACTTCTTTGGAATTTTCTGGCAAGATACAGCGAAGGAACTGATTTTTCTCAGTATTCTTGCTGCCCCCACCTCATTTAAGGATCAAATCATATGACTCATTTATACAACACAGTATAACATGTTAGATTTCTTTTACTGAAAAGAAGTATGGAATTAATGTTAAGAGAATGGAAGCTGGAGTCACAATGCCTTGATTCAAATCCTGATAATGTCACTTGTCAGCTGCATGGCCTTGGGCAATTTCCTAAAACTGAGTGCTTCAGGTTTTCTCCAATATACAATTATAAAAGTTCTTACCTTGTTATATAAAATAATAGTAGTTAATACTTGTGAGCATTTAATATGCACCAAGCACATTTCTAAATACTTTATATAGAGAGAGTCTACACATATATAAACCACCTGGAACAGTTTTTGGCATAATTTGAGCACTCAATTACAATGGCTATTGTTGACATTAGTTAACAGTCATAGGATTAGAAAGACATGGGGTAGAGTTCTCATCTACTTTTTCTAACTCCATGTATTATTATAGATTTTAAATCCAGCCCCACACCAGAAGGGCATTCCAAAAGTCCTATTCAGTTCTAGCAAGAAGTTAGGAGATTGTGTCACAAGGATCTATGAAAGATGATGAAAATTTATATTTATATAAATATACATTTATTTATATAAATACACATTTATTTAGATAAATAAACATTTATTTAGATAAATAAATATACATTTATTTAGATAAATAAACATTTATATTCACATATTTAAAAACTGTCTGGAAATACAATGTGTCCTGGTTCTAAATAAATTTCACCTAAATAAGGACAGAATAACAATATGGATGAAACAGGGGCTGAGATGCCAGTCCCCTCAACTAACAGAGACTCATTGGACACATGTTGCCAATTTTCATTTTCTCTATTAAAAATACTGATTTTGTGGTAATGGGAAGAGGGGCTGGTTGTAGGAGTGAAAACTGAAAAGTAAGGGTGTTCCTTCCCCTTGTGTATATCGCAGGTCCTCTGTGTTTGGTGCCCACATGCCCCATGCCTCCCAAGTGGAGACAGAGTGAGAAGTTATTCTCACAGACGTAAACCTGTGTGCAGGCTTGTATGTCCTCTGATGCCGAATGCATGTTCTCTCTTGTGCACTCATTCCGTAGAGAGAAAATATAATGCAATAAAGTTATAATTCCAAACACCAACTCCAACTGAAGGATAGCAGTAAGTACAAGTAGCCATCTATTTTAAAGACAATGTCAGCATTTTGTTGTTCTTGGGTATTTTAAAGTGTCAAGGAAACACATGCTCCATGGTAAAAATTAAATCAAGCAGTGGAGTGTGATATAAAACAAAAGGGCTAAGTCCCCATTCTGCTTCTCTAAAGAAATCATTGTTCATAGATTGGTTTATGTTCTTGCAGTTTCCCGTGATTCATTTTTTTAATCTTGACAACTTCTCATGACTATGTTTTCATGACAGTATTGATAGATTTATTTTAATAAATACTAGAGTACTCCTTACGTATTGGGAAACGACAAAATCTGGAGCATACCTTAGATAAGGTGATCAAGGAGTGCTTGGGTGGCTCAGTGGGTTAGGTTAAGAGTCTGCTTTTGGCTCAGGTCACAATAACAGGGTCCTGCGGTCAAGCCCAGCATCTGGCTCCTTGCTCAGCAGGGAGTCTGCTTCTCCCTCTGCCTGCTGCTCCTCTTGCTTGTGCTCTCTCTTTCTGTCAAATCCATAAATAAAATCTTTAAAAGACAAAAAAGAAAAGAAAAGAAAAGAAAACAGTAGAGTCTATTTGAAGAGAAACTTGGATAAATTTACTTGTGTGCTATACTAGGGAATGGAGTTATCATTAGGACATATAGGCTCATTCCATGTCTACTATTTCAAGAAACTGAATGGACTTTCGTCCTGTAAATGCTGTGCATTCCTTTGAGTTTTTCGTTTATAAAGACTTCTAAAAGTGCAACAGATGCACATTTAAAATGTTAATAAATATTTCCAAATCACTTTCCAATTTTCATTTACCATGCCCTGACACCAAGACTGCCTGAGTGTTTCTATCCTCCCCAACGCTTGCCAGCCCTGCAGATTGTCACATTTTTTAATGTTCCCTAATCTTCCTGGTGAGAAATGGTATTTCTACTTCCATTTCACTGAGTACTAGTGGGTTTGAAACCTTATATATTTTTTACATTTTTTAACATTACTTTTTCTCCTATTTATATATGTATTACTGGTCTTTTCCTAAAGGTATGTAAGAGCTCTTTGTGTATTAAATTTCTCTTTTCTATGATCAAGGTTGAAAACAAATTTACCCAGTTTAATGTTGGTCTTTCATTTCAACTTTGCTTATTTTGCTTTTTATTAATTTTTTCAAGTTTTATATAGTTAAAAATTCTTTCCTCTATCTATTTATCATTAAGTACCTACATTGTGTCAGTCTCCCTTCCAGGAGCCAGAGATATAAAAGGATTAGAAATGTGTATAATCTAGTGAAAGGAGATAGATAAAAATTGCATAAATATGAGATGATTCCTATGTTGTACAAAGGAGAGGCAGGAGATAGAACCAGTGTTGGGTGATATAGGGCTGGTCATTTGCATAAAGGAGTAGAGGAAGTCCTCTCTCAGAGAGTGGCATGTAATTACGAGAAAGAAGTAAGAGAAGGGTCTCCAATCAGAGAAACAGCAGGTAAGGTAGGATCCTACTGAGTGTGTATGAAGAATGGCAGAATGGCAGAGGCCAAAGGCCTTGTGGATCACCAAAGAGAGAGAGAGAAACAAATGAGGTCAGAGAGGAGGCAGGTATCAAACCAGGTAGAACCTCGTGGGCAATGATGGGAAAAGCCACTGGGAGCTTTCCAACACTGCATCTGCCTTAATTGTAAAGGATCCTTCTACCTGCACTACAGAGAATAGATCATAGAGGATGAAAACAAAGGCTAAAAGAAAAAGAGCATTTATGAGGATATAGCAAGAGATCAAGTAAGAAATTGAGCTTCAGGGCATTTTAACATGCCCCTGACTTACTTTCTTGAAGAGTAAAAAGACAAAATAGACATATATTTCTTCTTAAAATTAGGTTGAAATTTTTGTATATAATTAGATCTTTTATCAAATGCGATTTATTTTGTTTTACTTTTATTTATTTTTGTATTGAGATATAACTGACATATATATAACATTGTGTGAATTTAAGTAGCACAGTTGTCGATTTGATACATTTATATATTGCAATATGATTACCAACCTAGCGTTAGCTAACACTTCTATCAAGCCACACAATCACCATTTCCTTTTTGTGGTAAAAACATTTACAATCAGTCTCTTTGCAACTTTAAGGTATATAATACAATATTGTTGACTCTGATCACTCTGCTATGCATTAGATCTTGAGAACTTATTCTTCTAATTGCAAGTTTATACCCTGGAACATCTCCCCAGTTACTCCACCTTACCTTATCCCTCTACTCCTTGGTAACCACCATTCTACTATAAGTTTCTATGAATCTGGCTTTTTTGATTATACATGTAAGTGATATCATATAAAATTTGTCTTTCTCTGTCTAGTTCGTTTCACTTAGCATAAGGTCCCCAAAGTCCATCTATGTTATCACAAAGAGCAAGATTCTTTTTTGCTCATGGCTAAATATTATTTCATATATATATATATATATATACACATATATATACACACACACACACACACACACACACACACACAATATACACAATATATATAACACATACCTACATAACAATATACACAATATATATAACATATATATAACATATTTGTTTTATCCATTCATCCATTAACAGACACTTGGATTGTTTCCATAACATATTTATGGTAAATAATACTGCAATAAACATGGGAGTGCAGATACCTCTTCTTCGGACATCTTTTTGATATCCTGTTTTTTGAGATCTCTGAATTATATTGTTGTTCTATTTTTCCACTTTTTAAGGAACATCCAGAATTTTTCATAGTAGCTGAACCAATTTACATTCCCACCAATCTCTAGAGCATGACTTCCCCTTATTCCACATCCTTACCAACACTTATCTCTTGTCTCCTTGATAATAGCCATTCTGACAGGTGCGAGGTAGTATCTGATCATGGTTTTGATTTGCATTTCCCTGATGATTACTGATGTTGAACATCTTTTCATGTACCTGTTGGCCATTTGGATGTCTTCTTCAGAAAAATGTCCATTCATTCCTCTGCCATTTTCGACTGGATTATTGAGGGGGGTGGGGAGTTGGGGGTGGTTATTGAGTTGCATGAATTCTTTATATATTTTGAATATTAATTCCTTATCCGATATGATTTGTAAATATTTTCTTCCATCCTGTAGGAATGGTTAATTTTGTTAAAATGTCCATACGACACAAAGCAATCTATAGAGTCATGCAATCCTTATCAAAATTCCAGTGGCATTTTTCACAGAAATAGAAAATGTAATCTTAAAATTTGTATGGAAACACAAAAGACTCCAAATAGCCCTAGCCGTCCTGAGAAAGACAAAGCCAGAGGAATCGCATTTCCTGATTTAAAACTATACTACTGAGTGATACAATTAAAAACGGTATGGTACTGGAATAAACAGACCAAAGAAACAAAAATAGCCCAGAAATAAACCTCCACATACAGAGTCAACTGATAATTGACAAGTGAGACAAGAACACTCAATGGGGAAAGGTTAGTGTCTTTAGTAAATGATGCCGGGAAAACTGGATAACCATATGCTGAAAAATGAAATTGGACCCCTATCTTGCACTACTCACAAAAACTAACTCAAAATGAATTAAAGACTTAAACATAAAACCTGATACCACAAAACTCCTATAAAAAAACACAGGGATGGACTTCCTTGACATTGGTCTTAGCAATGATTTTTTTTTTTTATATAACACCAAAAACCAGGAAACAAAAGCAAAAATCAGTAAGTGGAACTACGTTAAACTAAAAATCTTCTGCACAGCAAAAGAAATAACCAATAAAATGCGTAATTTATTTTAAAATAAAGACTAAAATAAGTTTTCTGCTTTTTTCCCCTGACATTAGCCTATGTTTTTTCAAGGACTATTTGGGTTAAATGTTTTGTATTTACAAATTTTTTCCACCAAGAATTTATTTTGTAACTGACAGAGATCCAGCTTTAAGGTTTTTGTTTTTTTTGCTTTTTTCCTTCCCAAATGATCTCATTTTAACAACCTTTTATTAAAAATTTTCTGTCCTCCACTGATAAGAGATGCTCCATTCTCTTATGTGCTTGAATATATTTCTGGACCATGAATTCATTGATCTGTCTCTTGATCTTTGTACCAGTACAATGCAATTCTAATTATTGGTGCTTTTAAAGATATTTTATATGTTTTAAGATTCAGTAAAGAGAGTAAAATCTTTCTACAACCAAACTAGCTACAAGTCTTCTATTAAGCTACTTATGATAATTAACTTTCTCTACCATCGTTAAAAACTAGAAAGGCAGAAAATAAGAAGAGCCAAAGAAAATTATGCTTTTAAAACATTATTTGTCCTCCGGAGTGGTTTCATGACCATTACCACATTCCCCCAAGCAGATCTTTCCTCCATATTCTGTGTTTATTCATCTTCTGTTTATGAGTTTCTGTGATTTTATGTAATTTCTTATTTCATTGTATTTTATGTTAGGTCTAACTGTGCATCTGAGTATGCAGACTGATGGATTCTTGAAGACAGGAACACTACATACAAGAATCAAACAGTTCAGGTATTGGTGTCATTTGAAACATAGAAGATTTTAATTTTGTTAAAATTCATTTTATTTATTTTCTCTTACTATTCATATTTTGTTGTCATAAACAGGGATCCTTTGCCAAATCCAAAGTCATTCAGAGTCACCTTAAATTTCTTCTAAGATTTTCATAGATTTGGATCTAGTATTTTGGTCTTTGAAAAACTTTTAGTGACTTTTTGTTTACGATATGATAAGGGTACAATTTTATTCTTCTGCCAGTAAATATCTATTTCCCATTCCATTTGTTGAAAACACAAGTGTTTCCTCATTGAACAGTCTTGGTCTCCTTGTTAAAAATCAGTTGACAAGAAATTGGATTTATTTCTCGACTCTCCAGGATAGTCTATTCCATTGATCTACCTGTCTATTCTTAAGGCCGTATCACAATGTCTTGTTTACTGTATTGCTTTATAGTTATTTTTGAAATTGGGAAGTGTGGGTCCCCCATATTTGTGCTTCTTTCATGAAAGTTGTTTTCCCTATTCTGAATTCCTTGCAACTCCACATGAATTTTAGGATCAGCTTGCCAATTTCTCAAACGAAGCCAACTGGGATTCTATGGAAATTGCATTCAATCTATAGATCAATTTGGAGTATATTGCCACTTTGATAATATTAAGTCTTTGAATCCATGAATATGGGAAGTTTTTCCATTCATTTAAATCTTGTTTTTTTCTTTCCATAATACATTTCAGTTTTCAGAATGCAATATTTGCTTTTGTTAAATGTATCTTTACATATTCTTTTTGATGCTATTATAAATTGAAATGTTTCCTTAATTTCATTTCTAAGTTATTAATTGCAAGTGTGTATAGAAATACTATTGATTTTAGATATATTCTTCTTGTATCCCACAAATACACTGAATTCATTAAAAAAAGCTAATAGACTTTAAGTAGATTCTTTAGGGTTATAAACAAAATCATGTCATCTGTAAACAGCTATAGTTAGTTTCTTATTTTCAAACTGCATGCTCTCTGTTTCTTTTCTTTACCTAATTACCCTGGCTAGAACCTATAGTACAATGTTGAGTAGAAGTGATGAGAAGGAACATCTTTCTCTTTTTATTGATCTTAGGAGGAAAGCAGCCACTGTTTCACTGTTTCATATGATGTTAGTTGTGAGGTTTTTTTTTTTTAAACTTAGTACCTTTTATCAGGTTAAGGAAGCTCCCTTCTCTTCCTAGTTTGCTGAATGCTGTTATCATGAAAGAGTGTTGGATTTTATCAGATGCTTTCTCTGCATTTGTTGTTGTTTTGTTTTGTTTTTTTGGCATGCTGTGTCTAGTAAGATGAACATATGTTTTTTTGTTTTTTATTCTGTTGATATGGTATATTATTACATTAATTGATTTTCAGATGTGAAGCCAAGTTTGCATCCCTGAGATAAATTCCACTTGGTCATGGTGTATAATTCTTTTTATACGTTGCTGATTTGGTTTGCTAGTATTTTGTTGAGGATTTTGGCATCCATATTCATAAGAGATATTGGTCTGTAGTTTTCTATCTTTGTGACATATTTGTCTTGTTTTGGTATTACGGTTATACTGATCTCACAGAAAGAGATGGGAAGTGTTTTCTTCTCTTCTGATTTTTGGAAGAGCTTATGAAAAATTGGAATTAATTTTTCTTTAAGTGCTTAGTAGAATTCACCTGTGAAGCCATCTGGGCCTGGAGTTTTCTTTGTGGTAAACTTTTTGGTTATTACATCTATAGCTTTACGTGGCATAAATATACTCAAGTTTTCTATTTCTTTTTGAGTCAGTTTCAGGAGTTTGCAGATTTTTGGACATTGGGCAAGTTCATCTAAGTTATCATATTTATTAGTATACAATTGTTTGCAGTATATCTTATAATCATTTTTCTACATAAGGTCATAAGTAACATTCCCACTTTCACTTCCAGTTCAAGTGATTTGAGTTTTTTCTTGGTCAATCCAGCTGAAGCTTTGCCAGTTTTAATCTTGAGCAAAAAACAGATTTAGTTTTACTGATGTTCTCTATCATGTTTTTTTTGTTTGTTTGTTTTTTGTTTTTTAGATTAAACAACAGATACTTATTTCTCACAAGTCTGGAGGCTAGAAAGTCAAAGACCAAAGTACCAGTATATTCACTTCCTAGAGAAAGCCCACCTCCTAGTTTGTAGACAGATACCTCGCTGTGTGCCTCAGGGCTTTTCATCATTGTGTGATCATCTCTTGTGTGTCTTCCTGTATTTTTGCTAATCCCAGCATGGGGATGCCATTTTCATGATGTCATCTAAACCTCATTACTTCCCAAAGATTCTTTTTTTTTTAAGTTCTCTATCATTTTAATTGTATTAATTTTGATAATAACCTTTATTATTTCCGTCCTTCTGCTTGCTTTAGGTTTATTTTTCCAGGGTTTTAAGGTGAAAGATTAGATCAATACTGATTTTTGGGGGGAGGTCATTTGCAACTATAAATTTACTTCTAATTACTGCTTAAACTGCATCCCATGCTTTTTGGTATATTGTGTCTTCATTTTCATTCATCTGAAAATATTTTCTAATTTTTGAGTTGTTCTTTGATCCATTGGATATTTAGGAAGAAGTTTAATTTCTACATATATGTGAGTTTTTAAAAATTTTTGTGTTAGTTATTTCTAATTTCATCTTACTATGGTCAGAGAATATATTTTATATTATTTCTAATTTTTTTTTCCAATTTATTGAGGTTTTGGGGGAGGACAGGGAGGGCACTAGCACATTATCTTGGGGAATGTTCTAGAGGTCTCCCTGTGATACCTTCATGTCTCTCTTTCTGGGCCCTGGGATGACTATGTATTTGGCAGGTTTCTCTTCGATTGTTTCTCCTCCTCCCATCCCCACCACACTCCCCACTCTCCAGTAATAAGCTCCACTAAATGCAGGCTCGTTGCTCTATTGTCAACAATGCCCTGGAGCGCAAATTCTATCACAGACTAATCCTATCAAATTTGAGGACCTTGAAGTTATAGTTTCCATGGTCAAAGATTGTTCTGATCCCAAGAGAGCTCTTCCAGATAGCTCTTTTTCCATTTATCTCCAGTAAACTGTCCTACAGTTTAGCCCATAAATCCTATAAATCTACTAATCTCTTATCAATTGCCTTTTACCAAAATGTCCATTGTTTTTGAGAATGCCCAGAAGCCTAACTTCTTTAATCTTGCAAATAAAGTCAGTTCCTTTGGAGAGGAATTTGGAGTTCACTGTTTTATGGCTTGCTTGTCATCCCTAAGCAAAATCTCTGAGCCACGACTTTGGTATGGTGGCAGAAACCATGGTGAGCTTCTGTTTAAGTGACACCCCACTTTAGAAGATGAGCACTTCAATGGATAGGAGTCTTTCGCTTGCCTCCCTTGCTCTTAGCATGGAACGCCACCTAGTGGGCCAGAATAGGGGCAATTGGGGCCTCCAGTATTTTTGCTGCACTGTGCCCAAGATAGAGCCTCTGCTCTATCAGAGGGCACTAGACAGAAGAAGAGAGCCCCCACCTCTCAGCCACACTCACCAGGAACTTAACCTCATTAAAAGGTAGCTGGGAGCAAGATGAGAAATGCTGATGTTCTGCACCTTTAGGAAAGAGAACTTCATTGGGTTGCTCAAGGGGAGGAGGAGACCTATGTTCTTGGCTATTGCAGTCTGGAGTAGAGTTTCTGTCTTCTTCTTCTTCTCTTTTTTTTTTTTTTTTTTTTGAAGATTTTATTTATTTATTTGGCATTGAGAGAGAGAGAGAAAGAGTGAGCACAAGTAGGGTTACAGCAGGCAGAAGGAGAAGCAGGCTCCCCACTGAGCAGAGAGCCCCAGGTGAGTCTTGATCCTAGGACCCTGGGATCATGACCTGAGCTGAAGGCAGATGCATAACTGACTGAGCCATCCAGGTGCCCCAAGTTTCTGTCTTCTTGAGGTAAGAGGAAGGACAGAGGAAGGGCATGAGTCTTTGCTCAGATATCACAGATTCTCACAGTTCTGAGTTATAGTATATTTTCTTGAATAAATATTTCTTCATTTGCTATATGTCCTTAGGACTACTCCTTGAAACTTTAAATGGTTATTTTTATTTATAATTTTCACCAGTTTTGCTGAGTTGCAGAGTTCCTCATACCGGCATGCCTGAAGTGAAACTCCCATGTAATATTTCATGGTATGAATATACGATAATTAGTCATTATCCTCTTGAATGTTACTGGTCTTCTGCTATTATAAATAAAGCTCCTATAGCAATTTTTCAGACATTTTTTTGAAGGACATAAACAGTTGTTTGTTCTTAGCATATTCTTAGAAATGGAACTTACTGGTCATAGAATATATGTATGTTTGGTTTATTAACATTTGTCAATTTCTTGAAATTATTTTTCCAATATACACTCCCACTTGTGATAAATGAGGGTTTCAGTTGCTCCATAGCCTGGACAACCTTTGGTATCACCTGATCCTTTTAATTTTAGTCCTTCTGGTAGGACTCTAGTAGTATCTCATTCTGGTTATAATTTGTTTTTCTATGATAACTAATGATATTTAGTATCTTTTCATATATTGGACAAAGTAATAGTTTATTTTAGATGCCAGCAATAATCGTTTGCCCATTTTTTTTTAATTTTAAATTGGCTTGGTTGTCTTTCCCAGTACAGTAACCATATTACCTTTTCAATTTCTCCTTGTGGTGACATTTGTCCCATGTGATAGGTGGCTAACATTACAATGAGAATCATGGGTTAAAAAGTAATAATAATAATAATTCTAATGGCAAAATAAAAATGTTAGAAGACCCAACCTCAAAACAAGGGTGGAGAAAACAATCCACAAGTGAAGACACCTTTGGATCCCCTCATACCTATTCAATCTCCTAATCGTACACTGTAGAATGCTAACCACAAAACAGACATATTGTGATTATCTGTAAACATCAGAGGATATAGCATCGAGCTGTATTGCCTCCACCAGGACTCTGAGCCGTAAACTTGTAAGTACATTAGAAGCCGACGCTCAGCAGACTTTGCCGAATTGCTGGCAGCATCAACATCTGATCGATATGCATGTTCACCAGCCAAGCTGACTGGTACATCTGTTCTGTGAAGAAACATACATTCTGCCTCTAGTACAATCAGTGTAATTAAAAATTAACATGCATTAATTGTTAGAGCTGATGTAAACAGCTGATGTTCCACTTAGCACTGTCTTCTGTACATATCATTAGGCAAAGCCAAATATTGTTAAGTAAACAGGCAGCGCTTACGAAAAGGAGAGAAATAGAAAACTAATTCCAACTAAATAAACTGACACTGTATTATAAGTCAAATTAAACGATTAACCAGAGCCAGATTAGGCTCTGGATCTTCAGAGGAAAACAATTATAAAAGTCACATTTAATTATTTGAATCTTATTTCGGTAAATGTATTTAGGCTGCATCGGAAATAGAGTCGGTGCAGGCGTGAAACACTGGGGTTTCAGAAGAGAGAAAGAACTCTAGGAAAAGTATGATTCAGGATTGATTTATGGCTTCAGCATTCCACGAGAATGCATCATTCACAGCCACTCCAGTAACCAGCATTCTCTGGGGAGACCCAAATCTGATGTTTAATGTTAAAAAGAGTCTATTTTCTTCTGCGTGCATCTGCATAACTGCCATCACTGTCAGGAGGAGTTACAGGCACAGACTGAGAAGAGAATATACACCTCACGAGTTAAGTCTTGTCTGACTTCCTTTTTTTTTTTTTTTTTTTAATAATGTCATGGCAAAATGATTTCTCTATTTTGATTCAAAACCAGGAAAAAAAAAATGTCTCCAGCAAGCAAATCTGTCCAGTGAGGTGCATTCCCAGTTCAGAGAGCAGCTCTGTCTTTACAGATTGCCGGGGGCATTCAGCTGCTAGGGCCCCAGGCTCTGCCTCCTCTGCTGAGCCTGGCCCTGCCAGGGGCTTGCTTGCCTGTCACTCTCAAATCCGATTTAAAAATAGCGTGAATCTGAATTTTGAGAATGATTTCGGAAGCTGTTTTCTCATGAAGTTTGACTGAGTTTCAAAACAAACAACAAAACCCTCCCGATAAATGTTCTCCAGAGGAAATCAAGACCAACGGAGAGCCTGATTTATCAAGAAATCATCCAGGAAAGCATTACTCTACGACTCAGGGTCAACCCTTTCTTACTTTTGTCATAAGGGCAAGTCATTATAAAGAGACTAAAGATAGAAAGACTCCCTTAACATGTAGACTTTCCATCCTGAGACTTCCGTTGTAACTACACAGTTCTGTGTTTGACAGAGTGTCTGTTTTATTTATTCGTAATTGTATTAAATTTGATTGCAAATGAATTAGTTCATATAGTAAGAAAAGACATAAAAATGTTGAATCTACTCATAACAAACAACACCAGATGGGTCAAGGACCACAGGAATCAAAATGGAGCCTATAAAAGTTAAGCAAGTTACACAAATTTAGGTCATGAATATAAAAGCTGGCTTGTGAACTTCTAAGTTTTCTGTTTGCTATTCAAAACTACCATCAATGTGCATGCTTTAAACATAAAATTAAAAAGTTGGTAGTAATAGGACACCCTTTTTTTGAGAATTTAAAGTAAATACCTAAAAGACATCATCTGTATTATTATAAAAATATCTGATATTTACAAATACTAAGCCTTTAACATGAAATGTCTGTTTACTATATGAAAGCACAGTTTGTGAAAATTTTACAATGATATTAAATACATTTTTCTTTTTTTAAAATAAAAAAATTTTAAATATTAAATAAGCTATTTAAGTGAAATAATTTGAAAATGATGTCATAGTGATTTAAAAGTTAACAAGTACTCAAAAGAAGCTAACTAATATATGATATATGGGTTATTGATTAAGAAAGAAATAACATATGCTTCCCACAAAAACTGTATAACACGTGAAGTTCTTTTTTCAAATTATTCAGAAAATCTTAATGACCTTATGGTATCTCAAATGCATGAACACCTTCTAGCAATAACTTATGAAGTATTATATATATTGAGAGTTTGTATAATTAGAATAAATTTGTTTTTTACCTTGAAAATCCTTTTTAAAATATCTTTTATTTCATTTTATTTTCTTGGCATTACACACACACACACACAATTCAATCAATTCTAGGAAATTCTACTTAGTTTCAGTACCCTTTATTTCTACAGTGACTAGAAAACTTAGCTAAAATTAAACATTAAAAAAGATATGCACCTCTTGTTAAAAATTGAAAATAGAAAAGATGTCTTTTTCATTTTCAAAGAAAAGCAGGATGAAGAAAATACCTCATTGATGAAAAGAATAAGGATACATATTTTCTATAGTGTTTTATGAGGATCTCATAATATTTAATAATGATTCTTAAATCCTCAGTGTACTCATAAATAAACATTTTTCCCCAAGGAAGAGAGTGTGAATTTGTGTTATCTTAAATCCCCTACAATCTATAGGGGGCTTTCATGAACATTGTAGAAAGCAAATAAATGTCATACAAAGGAAGGGGAAATAGAAAATATACAATGAATACTTACTTATGATTGTTAAAACTCCATTAATGCAAAAAAAAAAAAAAAACCTCCATTAATGCAGATAGTTTTTACCTAGTATCTCTTGGAGTCTAATAAACATAATTTGGGATTGATTTATCTCCTAATTACTCTCATTTTCTGTTGTTTTATTTTGGAACACCTCATCCATTCTCTTTTTCATTATGTGGTCAGGTCAAAGTCTTTGCTTTTCATTTTTTATTATGCCTTTAGGTAATGGAATTTTCAGTAAATGATAGCTATAATTAATAGTAAGAAATATATTTATACTCAAATTCTCTTTTTACACCCCAATCTACCAACGATTTTGTTGATGAGATTTAACAAATACAATGAAGAAACTGATATTCACTTTTTCTGTGGGCAATATGGTAATATCCAATGTCAGTATCCTAGCTAATCCTATTACCTTTTCATTTGCGTCTTAAAAAATAAAACTCATAATTATCTGTGATTCCTGCTATCAGCAGTTTGTGTTAATAATTGTTTTTTCCTTTTTACTGGATACTTTAGATGTTCACTTCTCTTCATTCCTCCATCCAAAACTACAAACGTGATGCTATAAAACAATAATTACAAGTATGACAATGTATTTCAGGCTATCCATAAGGTTATATATCATCCCTCAGGGATTCGCTTTGGGTTGTCTGTTATTATGAGTGGTAAGATTAGATGGTGGGTCTATCAGAAAGACAAGATACACCTCAGGAGAGGTATGTAAGGAGGGGTGGGAGAGATTGAGAGAAATCTTTTTGTTTTAACATTGTGACTTCTGTTAGTCAAGAACTAGAACTCAGGTAGCAGTATTCATACCAAAGGCAGAGAATCATTCTAGTACTGATAAAGGGACTTTCTCTCAGGGTCTTTGAAGAGCAAGGGATTGTGACACAACTGCCATTCTAGTTCAAAATCTCAGAAACACTTTCAATTCAAGGTGGCCAAATGACAGAGCATAGTGACAGGGATCTATGTAGTCAGAAGGATTATCTGAAAACAGGGAAGTTGAAACTGAAATTCAGTTTTAGCTCTTCTCTCACTCAATGACAATAGTAGTGAGCTCATCTAAAAGTTAAAAGCAATCAACCATATTCACATTGGGCTTTGAATCTGCCTCAAAGTCTTCCTGTGTTTCTTCAGTTTGTTCTCTATCTAACACTCTACATGGACCACAACATCGACTTCAGATTTCTTTCCTCAGGCCCCTAACCATCCCCCTTGCTCTCAAGGTAGACTCTCCTCCTATCTCACAAAATACAAAGAAACCAGAAAGTGAAGATCACCTTAAGATCCCACCAGGAAACCTACACAATCATCTGCATGTTTTCCACTTTCACCTCCCCCTCTGTGTAAAAATGGAAGGGTTCTTCTTTTTCCCAGGCCACTTACTTGCTGGACTCCATTCTATCCTTTCTGACTTCTCAGAGAACCCTTTCTACCCATTTAATGGTCACTTTTTTGTAACCACACTTCTGGAAAATGTCATTTGAGTGATAATGTCTCCAGTTTTCATCTTATTGATTTCCCAGTGTCAGTTTGCTTTTTCAGAGGAGAAAATCTTTTACTAAGAAAAGATCAAGGAGTGTCTGGGTGGCTCATTCAGTTAAGCATCTGCCTTCTGTTCAGGACATGATCCCAGGGTCCTAGGTTTGAGCCCCACCTTGGGCTTCCTGTTTCTCCCTCTCCCTCTGCCTGATGCTCCCCCTGCTTGTGCCCTCTTTCTCTCCCTCTCTCTCTCTCTCTCTCTCATTCTGCCAAATAAATAATAAAATCTTAAAAAAAAAAAAAAAAGAGAGAGAGAGAGAGAGAAGATCAAGTGCACAAGGAATGATTTCTTGAGGGGATGTCTTCAAAGAAGGAAGGGAAGAGAATATAAGAAAGTGAGGAGAGGGGCACTTGGGTGTCTAGTCAGTTAAACAGTGGACTCTTGATTTCAGCTCAGATCATGATCTCAGGGTGGTGAGATTGAGCCCCACGTCGGGCTCCCCTGTGATCTTTGCAGAGTCTGCTTGGGATTCTCTCTCTCCCTCTCGTGTGCGCCCCACCCTCTTAAAAAAGAAAAAAAAAAAAGAAGAAGAAGAAGAAGAAGGTGAGTAGAGCTTTCATATTGTGATGCCGATATGAGCCCTTGAAAGCAAGAGCATGCAGGGGTGAAGGTGCCTTACAAAGAGTCTCAGACTGTAGCTTAGCTCTAGCATAATATCAACCCCGCAAATGAGAACACCTCAAACCAAAGTTGCCCAGTTAAGGAATGCCAGGTCTTTCAGAATCGGACCTGCATTATTACCTTCTCTGTTCAGTTGTTGGTTTGAACAGTCAAAGGGAATTATGGCCTCTGCTGCAATGGTGGTCAATCTAGAAGGACAATGCCTGGAGCCATCCTTCAGTTCTGTTCCTGCCGCAGAATGCTAGAGTGGGACATTTTCTTGACAACACACTCGGCCCCCTGCAATTTATCAACAGTCATACCCCACCATTTAAATCATTCTCATCCAAGCTTCCAATGGATAAAACCAATTAATTCTTTTTAGTCCTTAATTTTCTTGTCTTTTCCACTGCATTTGACACTATTGACCACTCCCTCCTTGAAGTTCTCTTCTCTTGACTTCTGTGATGCTAGACTGAAAATTTTTCTCTTTAACCTCTCTTTTTTGTAAGATTCCTCTTCTGAGAATCATAATTAAAACTCACCATCTCATGTTTCTAAAATCAGCAAGTGTTACTATTATGTACCAGGTTTGATGTACATGACAAACTGTAAAGCTTAGTCAATTTGGGCTGCCATAACAAAATTTCATAAATGGGGTGACTTAAACAAACAAACAAAACTATTTTTTTTATAAATCTGGAGGCTTAGAAGTCCCAGATCAAGGTGCTGGCCAATTCAGTTCTGGTGAGGGCTCTTTTCCTGGCTCGGAGACAGCCACCTTCTCTCTGTATCCTAACATGGCTTTTCTTTTGTGCAAGCATGGAGATAGCTTTCTTTCATGTCCCTTCTTCTTATAAGGGCAACAGTCCTATTCGTTCTTTGTCAGTACAGTACCTATCATTCTGCCTCTTAAGCATCTCAAATCTATTAATTCCACTCCATCTTCATGGGTTTTCTGAAACAATGAGCCACTTCCCTTCATACTTGGATTATTACTGTAACCTCTCTCACTGGTTTCTTTGTCATAAGTCTATTCTCACCACACATTGGGTGAGCTTGCTCCAATTTAAATCTGATGGATAACACTATCTTCTTAAAAACACTTCAAGATCTTTGAGATACAGTTCAACCAGGGGGAGCAGCAGAGGGAGAAGCAGATGTCCCACTGAGCAGCGATGCCAATGCAGGACTCAATCGTAGGACTCCAGGTTCATGACCTGAGCTAAAGGCAGATGCTCAATCCACTGAGCCACCCAGGTGCCCCATGGAAAGCTCTTTAATGCCTGGCCCCTGCCTACCTCTTCAAACTCACCTTTACTGTGTCCCATTATTCTCTGCATTCAAGTCAAACAACACTTCTTCTAGGTTCTCCCTTATACAAATTTACTTCAGGTCTGGCTGGATCTATTTTCCTTTAATTCCAAATTTGCCTAGTGCTTACCCATTTTTCAGAGACCATCTGGGAAACCTTTCCCAAATCTGTGAGTCCAGATTTGATACTTGTTTTCCATGATCTAAGAACACTGCATTCTATTACAACTACACTGCAACTGTCCAATTTCTCTCCTTTGCTAGTTATGGAAACATGATGATTGGAATTATATCTGTTCTGTGCATCATAACAGCACTTAAGACATAATAGATAGTCATAAATATGCCCAGTAGCCATTTTAACAACATGATCTTGGAGCTATTGTCTTCTCCTTCTTATCACTCACCACACAGACTCAAACGATCGTTTTAGCTGGGGATCAGAACAACTGAGGGAAAGCGCTTTCTGCATTATTAATTAACTGTGAAGCATTGAACTAAGCACTTTGGCCCTAGTTTCTTCATTTCAGGGTGTGTCCTCCATGTGACTGTTGCCCTCCAAGTGAGTTTCTTTCAGAAACTGGTTGAATTCCACTGGATTCGATAGCTGGTAAGACTCTCCCCAGCTCTAAAATGTATTTTTACTTGGCTAGAAAGTATGGAGTGAATTAGATGGTATATGTATGGAGTAACATCACTCAATTACATTAAACACTTTTTATAATATAATTCCCTATTAATATAGTCTTCTTTTATGAATCCAACACTCAGGAATCCCCCCGCCCCCACCCGCCGGTTTCAGTTCTATGTTGTCTTCATATGGACAGGGTATGTCCAGCACCTTCAGCCTCATTTCTCAACTATTCTCAAAACTAGCCATCTTACCAACTGGCCAGTACTCTAGAGGTCTGCCTGGGATACCTTTATGTCTCTCTTCTTCAGCTTTCTCATCTATAAAATGGGGATAGCATTTATACCTATAAGGGTTTTTTGTTTGTTTGTTTATTTGTTTTTGGTAAAGAATTGAGTGAGTTAATTTTGGTAAAGTGCCTGGAACACATTGAACTTTATGAAATGCCAATAATTGTTATTATGGTAAGGGATCAGACCCTTTTCCGTTTACCCTGATTTGACCCCTGGATTAAACATCCATCTTCACAAGTGTAATGACCTTTCAACAGATACTTTTTGTCTCCAGGCCTTTAAATACTTTTCTAGTTTGTGAGATACTGCAAACCTTCAACTGCTGCTTAATAACAACTTTGAGCTTCTTTTTCTCTCTGAGTAAGCAATTTTTTGTTACCAGAACAAAATGAAACAAAAAAAATACACCCTAATTATTTTTTTTTCCTTTTTTTTTTTTTTTTTTTTTTTTCCCAATTTCTGTCTCCTGTCAATTCTTCCTTGTACCTCACTATCCTTCTCAGGGTTCCTGGGTGGCTCATTCGGTTGAGTGCCCAACTCTTGATTTCAGCTCAGGTAATGATCTCAGGTTCTGGAATCAAGCCTGCATTGGGCTCCCTGCTCAATGTGGAGTCCGCTTGAGGATTTTCTTTCTCTCTCTCAATCTCTCTCTCTCAAACAAATAAATAGATAGATAGATAGATAGATAATTCTTTAAAAAACAAACCAGGAATATTTTCCTGGAACTGGCACTGGGTTCTTCTGTCTACATTGCAATGACCATAGCTTCAAACCCATTGAGTTCTCTCAAATCCATTACAACTTTAAGGGAGAGGGTGTTTTACTGTGATAAACATTTATTAATAATTCTTGGAAATTCCAGGACTCTTAGGGACCGGATATAAACCTTCCTACTGAAAAGTTGTTCCCTACCATTAGGCAGAGGTTTCACAAAGCTCACTTCTTCTGAGATGAAGACTATAGTACTTAACATTTCAAAGGAGATAGCAGGGAGGGTTGTTTTGTACCCTACCTAGTTTGTAGAATTATAGGAATTTAGCAGAAAAGACCAGATATATTCAGTACTCCCTCCTATTCTCACCTCCGCCTGTCCTGACTCCCATTGCCGCCCCAGGCAATATGGCATGAAAAGGCTCAGCAAGAAATATTCATTTGTAAAAGAAAAACAAATCATTATAGCAACACTCACTGGTCATTCTGTAGCAAATGTGCAATGCTCAGATTTTGTATTTTCCTGAAATAACATGCACATTTTAGGCATGAAATTATGATTGTTTGACTGTGAAATGCTGCACCCAAACACCATGTGGCTTTTAGCAGCATATCATCATATCAAGAACTATTTTTACCCTTTGGCGATTTTTCCTGCCTTGGCTCTGAGAGCTAGTCCATACGGTATTTGTATGTGGCATCAGTGGCAAAGATTTTTTAGAAGAGTAGATTTCTTATGTAGTACCATGTACCAATGATAGCACAGAATCTAAAGCAGAAATTAAAATAACCTGCTTTCAGGTTCAACTGGCAAGAAATAAAATCATAGTGAATATGAAAGAGAGAGAAACAAAGATGAGCAAGGACTTAAAGCCTACTGCTCTGTTCTTATTTCTCTTAAAAATTGCTGTACATGCCTACCAAGTTTTAGGAATAATTATAGTATATTTAAAATGTATAGTCTCTATTTCTTCATCATTGAATTTGAATATTCGTGGCAATGAACTTTGTCCAGCATCCCATTTGAGAAAAGCAGACAGAAATCCTTAGAACTTCAATGTATTTGCTGCCTTTCAGAAGCCTGGGCAGAAGAAAAGAGCAACTTCGTGAAAGATTTAAGCACATATTGGTCCCCTTCCAGGACGCAGACATGAAGCCATATAAGAAATATTTTGAAAAGACAACCAAAATTAGCCAAACTCTTTAAACTTCCAAAATGCTTGGAGCAAAAGTCTGTTTTAGTTTAATCCAAATTAGTTTGCAGACTTAACTAGAAAGAGAAGCTATAGGAAAATATGAGCTGGCTTAGCGTTTGTGTCTTGTCTATGACTACAAAGTTGGCTTTTGTCTCTTGAAGAGACAGATCTGGTTATGGGGGTTTCCATACAGATGATGACATAAAGGTATGGTGATACTGAGCGTGGACTCTTAGATTGAGAAGCTCCATTTGCAATGAGCATAAGACAAAGCTATGCTAATTCACGTAACATTTCTACCAGCCTGTCCATTCTAAGGAAATAACGGTGTTAGGAAGATAGAGCAAATCAGCATTATTTTATACTCACCCAATATATATTGCTGTTTGACTTGGCCAGCAGATGTTTCCAAAGCTGCTGAGATCACTTTTTAAGGTTTTCTAGTGTTAATCACATTACCTTCTTCTCCTAGTCACTTTCGTAGTCACTTCTTTAAGGAGCTTCCAAGCACAATTCCTTTATAACATAATGTTCCAGAGTTTCTATACTCAAGCTGAAGCTCAACTTGCCAATGCAACCTAACTTGTTGCATATGTATTGCAAAGAAATTCCGTCTTGTCAGTTGATTTATTGTTGTATCAGAAGGAATAAACTCTTGAACCCCAGGGGAGAAAAATTACGCTGTTCCATTCTACTCATGACATTTCAACATAGGCCAAAAAATAACTGGGATTATTTTCTCAAGTGAACAAACTGAAATACATTTAAAAAAAAAAAAAAAACCAAGCAAAAAATTTTGTCGAGATCAATGGTTTCTACATCTTTAATTGTAAGAATTACTCTTCTTTCTGATGATGCTTAAGCTTCATTTTGTAAGTTTATCTTTTCTAGAAAAGTACTGCTTAACCATCTGTTTTTAAAAATTCGTCATAAAAATTAAGAAGGAGGATACTAGGTAAAGACACAGATGTGAGAAGTGATACATCCTCCAACTAATTCTCTGAGTGAAGTTATATCTGCCTGATAATGGGATTTGGCTAAAGCATTTTAACTGTCTTTGTCATTTTTCATCATATATGTTTAAAGCACCATACCCTAATAGCAGTGGCAACAATAGTAAAGATTAACCAGTATTACATGTTTGTAGGCTGTGCAGATGCTAACGTAGAAGAAAGTGACATTTCAAGTTCTCAGCCTGGAGAAGTAAGAACTATGTACGATCCCATGTTAGAGAAGGTGAATCTTAGGTTTGGAGAAGTTGAGTGGTTTGCTCAAAATCATAAACCTAGGAGATGGCAGTCAGGACATTGAATTGATTCATCTGACTTTTCAGCACATGCATGAATTTCGACACAAGCCTGGGCTGTTTTCCTCCTGCACCAGAAACTAGCCCCCCGGGTACCCAACAAACTAGATCACAAAGATTGCCTTGGTTAATGATTTTCTCTCAAGTTGCCTTCCTCCTTCATCCCTCTCTCCACACTGCCACTGGCATAAGAGGGGGAAATGGCCTCAAAAATGTAGGGTAGCCTCAGAAAGGGTATTTGCATGATTAGCATAGGCTAACAGAAGTCTGTTTGCATTATCGTAGCTGATTTCCGAGTATGACCACCACACAAAAGAAAGGGGCAAGAAACATCAAATGAAAAAATGCCTAAATTAAGATTCTCAGTTCCCCCAAAAGTGACATATCAAAAAGGCTTTTCTAATGAAGAAAAACACGGGTCTCAAAAAGAGAATTGTGGTACTTGAAGTTGTTTCAATGTGTTATTCAGCTTTATGCTGTGAAGCAACTTACAGTACTCCAATTGTTTACTCAGCCAGCTACATGTGAAATGTGTACTTAGGAATGCTTTATAATAAGATATTCAACAAAGTCGGTTTTATTTAACTGCACTGATTAGAAGGGGCAAGCATTTCACTTTGGCACAGTGTGGCCCACTACCTCATTTCATCCTGTTTGAAATATTGCTCAAGAGTTCAGAATGCTAAGCTTTGAGCAGAGAAGAACAATGTGTGGTTTAAAAAATAAATAAATAAAATAACAATAGTGATGATGAGAAGAGGGTGAAATAATGCAATCCCTGATTCTGTCAGACGGCAGCTAGTTTGGGGGGGGGGGGCGTGAGTCCCATGATGTTACCAAAACAGAATCTTAAAAAAACCCTTACAATTACAAGAGATGCAAAGTTTAAAACTACCCAGTAGGAGTGAGGGTCACCAAAGCACTGGGTGACTAAATGAGAAAGACTCGAAGAAAATGTCTCTGAGGATAGCTGCTGGTGAGGGGCAGAGAGAAATTGCCAGGCAGCCGGAAAACAAACTTGACCTTAATGGTGACCATATTAGAAGTATTACAGAAAACCTCATGGAGCAAAACCAGAGCAGTTACGGAATATAAGCAGAAATTCTGTGGAGTCACTTAAGTGTTTTTCATTTGCTAATAGAAATTAAATGTTTGATTGCTGGCCCCTGAGATTTGTGGGTATCCCACCTAGATGAGTCCCAGATTTTGCTCCAAAAAAGAAGAAAATCTACTCTATACTTTGAGTATAGAATGAGATCATTTATCGGAAGGTGCAAGTCATATTAGAGAATTGTGATCTATCACTTCAGTCATCTTGAGGTGAAGAAACTGTAAGTTCAAACAGATTAAGTGACTCTCCAATCCCATTAGGGTAGTCAGTCAGAGAAGTGTATTCAAGTGAGTACATGCACAGGGTGTGAGTGTGTGTGTGCCATACCCGGGAACATGATTTTTAATCCCTTCATTATATATCTTTTATTTATTTGTCCACATTATTACAATTCTGAAATATGAGGGCATTTACATTTAATGCACACATTTTAAAAGTCCATGTTTTATTTCTTTTTTAAATTTTCTTTCCTTCTTTATTTCTCCTTCCCTTCCTTCTTTCTCTCTTCTCTTCCCTTCCCTCCTTCCTCCCTCCATCCCTCTTTCCTTCCTTCTCATCCTTCTTTCCTTCTTTTCTTTCCCATGTTCCCTCTTTTATTATCCACCTACCCCTGCCAAGAACTGTTGTTAAATCTATGATCCGTCTTACAGTCTCACCTCTGTTAGATAAACAAACAAACAAACAAACAAAAAAACCTTCCAGATTAAAATCAAAGCCAACAACAACAGAATTCCCAAGGAGCAGATCATGGATATGATGGAAGTTTGGGAATACCACAAGTACAGATTTTCTTGTTTAATTATTTCAAGTGCCCTGAAATACAAACTTTCCAAGGGCTAGAACACATCTTTTCTAACTATAAAGCTAGTGTTTTTTTCACTTGATCACATTTACCATTTTAATTATAGTATTCACCCATTGACAAATAAAGTTACAGAAAAAATACTATAGTACTTCACTCATATTTAAGCTGTTGGTAAAACTGTGACTGACTCAATATTTTGTGAATTTCATCATTGAAGACTTCATATTTTCTGAACATTAGGCTTGTGTAGAAAGTTGCTCTAAAATTATTACACTTGATTAGTTGATAAAACTCCATTTTAATTAATAGATCATAGAGTAAGCCTCAAAGTGTTTTACATACATAAGCATAGATCCAAAAAGTGTGAATATGTCTGTAGACTACATTTACAGTTTAGAAATTCTATGTATAAATTTAGCTGTACAAATTTAGATTATTTTATTACTGTGCTCAGATGATACACATTTTTTTCTAAAAATCATCTCAAGACAACTTCTGAAGGTACCTCACCATATAGAAGGAGGGGAGGGGGGTAAGAAGCCAACATGGACCACTTATTTTTATCTTTTTTTTTTTTCCCTTCTGTATTGACATTCATCTTTTATGAGTGTATATTTCCTCTGAAAATTACCACTGGCTTGAACTGCAACCACTTTAAAGATTAGGATCATAGCTCATTTACGGATTTTTACAACTATTAGTACAAAACTGGGTTTAAAATAGTTTTAGGGTAAAATAATCATTCTCTCTCTTTTCTGATTTCAACAGTCCAGGATACTATTGATTTATTAAACTATCAATTCTAATTGATACATCCAAATAATGTTTGTCCAAGTAAAAGTACAATGGAGTTATTGGTTGGAAGTTTATATTCATTCCAAGGAGAAATCTCTACCTAAGAATTCATCCAATTTAGTATATGACGTAGCCTTTATGATCAAAAGTTACCTTTGCTTGCTTTATGTTCCAGATTTAAAGAAAGAACAAAATTACAACTACTCTTCCTACATGTCAGACAGCCCATTTCTCCAGTCTTCTCCAAATGAAACAATACAGGTCTATTAGTGTAATTATCGCATAAGGTCATTTACCACTTTGTAATTGCTGCAGGTTGTGAATGATGTATGAAATGAAAGCATCTGCAGTGCAAATAGAACATAGGCAAGAATGTGCTGTGTGCTAATTAGGTAGCCATCTAATGATAAGACCCTAGGGAAACAGGACAGCAAAATCCCACAGTGTTCTGCAGTCACAAGGCAACAAAACATTCCTAAGGAGTTCAAAAATATATCCATTATTAAGTATAATCCTGTCCTCCCCTCAGACTCTCTGAACTCTGTTCCCTGCATGCACATACCCCTTCTATCTACTTCAGCCTTTACAATGCAAATCAGGCCCCAACAGTCAAGAACCATCTGATTGCTGTAAGAAACTGTCCTATTTATTCATATTAAACATGGAGGACTTATTTGAAGAGGGTGGATGAGTCATGTTTTTTATTGTTTTCCTGGTCCTTTCTATTGAATTTTTTTGTTGTTCAAGAGTGAGCCACATGGCTAAAGAAGAGTGGCAAGGCTTAGACATCACAACCTCAACTGCTTGAGGAGGAGGGAAGGGAATTCACACTACTAAAAATCAAATCGTATTCCTTTTGTGCAACAGTCCAACAGGTTTAGAATACATAAACCAAACAGTGTTTAGTGAGCTGAGTTTTCTTAAGCAATGCTTAAGTATTCACCTATTTTATATGGATGAGCTGTAAATTTCAGGAGTTTGTTAAAGGAAGCACCTGATGCCAAGTATATTAATTAATTAGTTAATTAATTCAGTCAGATTAACCAGTTAGATGTTCCTCCTCTGCTTCTACTACAAAATATATATATATATATTTGTTTAGTTTCCCATTGTCCCCATTGGGGTAGAGAGAATTTAATTCCATAAGTTGCCTACCAGAGTGCATAATCTAATCATCTTGAATATCAATAATGACAATCACTTTCTTCTATTGTGATGTTTGCTCTTTATATAATATTTTCTACTCATCAGCTTTGTTCTTGAGCTCAACATAATGTACTTCTTATGATGTTGCACTGTCATTTCCCATTGCTGCTCCAGTCCAACAGGATTGCTATAAACTTGCCTTCAGTGACATTTGACCTTGTGGTTAGTTTCTTGTCTTTCCCTTCACAACTATTTGTGACTCATAAATGCCGTTAATAGCATTCGTTTATGTGCTTCACACAACAGGTTCAAATCCTTTGTAAACTTTTCCTTTAGCTGGGAACTTTGGGCCACATTGATTTTTTTTTTTTTTTTTTTTTTCCTGCCAATCTTCTAACTGATGAGCTTCTCTGCATTTTTTCCCTAGCTTCTTGCCACTTCACAGCTACGGAAGTAAATAGAACTTAGCAACCGCTTTTCATTCATCCTACAGCATCAGTTTTTAGACTGGGAATAAGGTCTCCCATACATTGGTTGTTGGCACAGATAGGATAAATTTATCCTTAAATTATTCTAGAATTTCTGTATATGTCTGCTTAGAAGATGCAATCATTTTCTCTCCATTAAAAAAGATGTATCGGGTGCTTACTATGTTACAGCGATAGATACGGATTCTCAGACATAGTGGGAAAGAGGCAAAGCATGTCATTTTTATCAGGCAGCTTGCACTCCAAGAGGCAGATTGTCAACAAACAAATAACCAAGGAGATTCTCAGGTAGTTATAAGTATTTGGCAGAAAATTAAGAGCGCACATGACAGTGAATGCAAATTTAGACTGAGGATTTAAGAAGCTCTCTCTGAGGATGTGATATTTATGTGAATATCTGAATGACACAAAGGAGCTCACTGTGATCAAATCTACGGGAAGAACATTTCAACTAAAAGGAAGAGTTAGTGAAAAGGTCAAAAGGCAAAAATAAGCTGAGATCCATTTGAAGTTCCTGGAAGTTCTTAAGCCTGGAAATATGTGTATGGTGTAGGATTTTATGAGCTTCCTCAGGCTGAGGTGGGAAGAATGGAAGAGTCAGGATTTAAACCAGAGGCTTGTCAATTGGTTGTTGCCATACTCCGAGCAAGAGAAGATGCTGGCTTGAACAGGGGACAGGTAGTGGAAAGGGGAAGAATTAAATGGATTTGGAATATATTAGGGAAGCAGAGTTTATGGGGGATACTTGTAGAAGAGGTGGGAATAGTATGAATAGAAAGAGGATAATTCCAAGTTTTTTGATGATCAACAAGTATATGTGAGATCATTTATGTAGACAAGAATAGGGGAGAAACCTCTTCCTTGGAAAAAAAGGAGAATAAAAGCTTTGCTTTGGCCATGTTTTGACTTACACAGTCTTAGAGTAATGCCTTTGAGAATGTCAAGTTAGCACTGGAGATAAATTTGAGATTCATTGGAGCCCTGAGACTACAGAGCTCACCTAAGGAGTTTATATAGATAGACAAGATGAAAGGGAGCAGAACCATGCCCCGAGGGACCGCCGATGATAAAGGTAGAACAGAGGAAGCAAACAAAGAAGACTGAAAGGAAAGGCCAGAGAAGTAGTTAATATTATGATATTACGGCATCCCTGGAGGCAAATAAAGAAAAGCATTTCAAGAAAGAAGCAAAGGGGTCCAACTGGATGAGAAGGAGACCCCAGCCTCCATGGCCACAAAAAAATCCCAATTAGACAGGTATCTATGAACCAAAATAGTTCGGGCAGACTCAAGGGTCCACTTAAACTTCAGGATCACGGTGAAACAAGAAAGCCTAAGAATAACTGAAAAGGGAAGGAAGAACAGCTTCGTGTTCCCTGCATCATCCCATCCTCCCCCCGCAGCACTGCCTAGCATCAAGAGAAAATGCCCCAGTTAGAAAGAGTTCCTGTCACCCGGAAAGGGAGAGCAGGGATAAGAAGCCACTCCTCCAGCCTTTTGGAGCCCCACATGAAGGACCCACTTTGGTTTTGCCCTACCCAGAGACTGACAAATGTAAGATGTATAAAGATAGCTGAGAACAAGAAAGAAGAGCAGGGGTTTGCAGTATCAGGCACGTAGCAGGTGACACGACTATTTAGAGTGACCTGTTCTGCAGAAGATCCCAGCAGCTTTCAGCACTGCAGGAACCAACCCAACACAGCTCCTGGGACCCCTGCAGATTTCACCAGGTTTTGCCCACAGCTATTTGCCTTTGCAGACACCAGTCGCCTGAGTCCTTCCCTGCTCTCTCCCTTCCCCTTGCCTAAACCTAGGATCTGCACTAGCAGCAAAAGTATAAGACTCCGACCTGGATCCCTGCAGCTCCTCCTCCAAACCCTGCCGCACGCACGCATCTGGGACTAGCTACTCCAGCGGTCTTGCTGTGTGCCGACAGCCCAGTTACTGGCCTCCGCTGCTGTGTGTGCTTCAGTGGCAAGATCCTGCAGCCATGGAATTGCATGCCAACAGCCCAGGTGCGGCCCCATCTTCGGCCACTGACCTGCACCACGGAGCTCCCCTACAGCTTGCTTCTCCAGCTATGGATATGCATGCTCCTGGCCTGACTTCTGACACTGGCCTCACTGCCATGCACCCATCGTGAGACCCCGTAGCCACAGTGATGGGCTCCCGACAACCAGGACTCCTCAGCTGCTCAGAGGCCCAGCTGTGGGCTATCTCCTGTCACTGACCTACACTCCCAGCCTTGTTTGCAACTAGTCCCTCCAGCTGTGCACCTACACCCTGCCAGCCAGACTCCCATCACCAGCCTCTATGGCTGTGCATGTACCTCCGGCCAGATTCTGCAGCCTCAGGAGTGTATACCCTCGGCCAGGACCTGCACAGCTATTCATGCACCTGCATGGCTGACCCTGACCCTGACCACTACATGTGTGTCTGCAATTGCCCCTACCCCTACATATGCACAGGCAGTTGGACCCCACTGCTGAGTGTGTGGCCCCCACCGGCTCAGGCCACCATCACTGCCTACCCCAGTCTCTAGCTGCTAGAACTTGAGGCAATGCTAAGCACCCCCAAGAATCCTTGCCTCCTTTGTGGACCAAGAAAGAGTATACTTTAAATATCGTTTAGGATCAGGGTGGAATTAACTTGGAAATGGGTAATGCTTGTCTCATTCAACTAAAACAGATTCTTCAAAATATTTGAAAGATTCTATTATAGAAAAACAAGACTATGCATTCACAACGGTCGGGCATATCACAATAGAAACTCCAACTCTACCCTTTACTGGGTTACCTTGAGCATTTTATTCATTTTCTCCGAGTTTCAGGGTGTCCAAGTGTAAAGTGAGGTTCCTAATGCTTCCTCCATGAGATTCATTTCAGGTTTAGTGAAATAATTATGTCAAACATCTAGCATAATGTCTGATAATATGACACACATGTAATAAATGGTGAATATTTTGATGAAGGCCCGCCCTATTTCATAGAACCTTGAAAATCATGACCCTTATATTCCATTTTGTTGACCGGTGGGTTACATGATGGTAGGAACCAAGTCTTACTTCCCTTTGAATATCTATGACCTTCTACAATGCTTGGCACATAGTAGAAAATCTATAAATACCTGCTGGAGTAAACTGAATTCCTTGATGGTTTTATCAATGTCTAGCATTAAAAAGAAAAACAAAAACAAAACACACACACACACAACAACAACAACAACAACAATAACAACAAAACACCTTTAAAACTCAGTGGCTTAAAACAACATGATATTTATCTTTGGTTGGAATCACTTTAGTCCACTTAGTGTCAGCTAGGGTGGCTCAAAGCCCAGGAACTAGAATCATCTGAAGGCTCACAAATTTGGTGCCTGGTTAAAAAGACTTACAGAGCTGAGAGGTGGAATAGCTAGTACGACCGACTTAGGTGTGTTTCTCTATCTCCCTGGGGTCTTGCCAGCTTGATAGCTTCAGGGTAGATGAATTTATATGCCAGCTCAGAGCTCTCAAGGCATGAGTCTTGAGAAAGAGAGAGAGAGAGAGAAAGTCAGGCAGAAAGTGTATCTCTTTCTACAACCGAGACCAGAAGTCATTTCTACCACATTCTTTTCACTGAGTTGTAGAATGTATTGTCATCTTTTCTGAAAATACGATCTACTCAAATCTATTGGCGATGTTGATCAGCAGCTGATCCAAACTAATCTGATCAGAGTTCTGAGAATAACAGCAATGAAATGAAATTGGTTATACTTTAATAATTGCCAAATACAAATGAAAAGTGCATAAGGGGTTGATTGTTACTCTCTTTGTGGATATATTTGAAACTGCATATAATCCAAACTTTTTGTTTTGTTTTGGATTAAGATCTTATTTGGAGCTGGAAATCTACCTCAGATTTTCTGGTCTTAATCTTGTCAACATATACCTGCTTCCTTTGGGTTTTTTGTTTTGTTGTTTTGTTTTGTTTTTGTTTTTATTTTTGTTTTTGTTTTTTAATTTTCCTTTTCATTCCTACTCTTTCGAGCTTCTGTTTTCCTGTTTTGGTGTGGGGTAGAGATGAGGTTCTCAGACTCCTTGATGAAATTCATCATTGCTTCCCAACTGATTTTCTACCAGCATTGCTGATAGTGACCTGTGCTCTTGGAAATGTGAAAGGTTTTTTTGTTTTGTTTTGTTTTGTTTTGTTTTCCCTGAATCCACCCTTAGCTTAACCAAGCTCCCGCTTAAACTTGGGCCAGATTGTATTTCTGTTCAAACTATGTTTCCCTTTCTTGTGGGGGATTATCTACCCCTCCCACACTGATATCTGATTTGGCCATATAACTTGCTTTGTTTGGTGGAATTTGAGGAAAGATATGTGTGACACTTCTAAGAGAAGTAATCATGTGATTCTAATATTCTGTTTCCCCCTGCCAAAGAACCAGCAATGTCATAGCTGGCAGCTACTCCTTCAGCCCGGCTCTCAGGAAGATGACATACAGCAGAGTCATAGTCAACCCATGACAGACAAAGAAGTGAGTAGTAAATGTGCTGTGAGACATTTGTCTTGAGGCTGTTCCTTAAGTCTAAGCTGCCTAACATAAACTCTGTCCAATCAGTATTTGCTATGGCTTGTTCAGTACCAGATAAAGAGTTTTCCACCAGCAAATATCTGTTATATCCACAAACTTACATGGTCAACTTTGATGTTGGATACAAAATCAAGCAGTATTTTCATACGTAATAGCAAGGTCATCATGATCTGGATGACTTTATTTGTGATATCACAAGGGTTAGAGATTAATATGTTTGTCTGTGTATGTTCATAACCAATACTAATCCTTGCAATAAATGATTACATCATGATCAGTATTACACGTTAAACTGGTAAAATGCTACAGTCAGTTTATTATGTGTACCTAAATATCTGGAAAAAACTGTTAGAATACTGAACAAAAGCAAGTGAACTCCAGCAGCAGTAAATATCTATCTCCCGAGTTTTCATCCTTTTAGTATAACCACAGTGATGGTCCATTAAGATGAGTAATGTGCTCTTTTTCTTTAAGAATGCCAGTGTTAGTTGTGCATGAAAAACAATGCAGTATTTTGTATTAGTCAAGACAGCCTAGGTAACAAACAACCTCAAAAATCTCAGTGGCTTAGCACATGATTTATTTCTAGTTCGTGCAATGCAATGTTTGTAGAGGTCAGGTCACCCTCCTGGGCTGCTGTCCTACGCGTGGCAACGTAACAAGCTAAGGGGTTTCAGTCTTGCTGCTCCACCCTCTCAACAAACAATTTCCAGGCTTTCTACTGAAGGAACAGAGGCTGGGGAATTCCACGCAGAGGCTTTTCATGGTCTTCATCCAGAACTGACACATTTCATTGGCCAAAGTCAGTCACATGGCCCTCCATGAAGACAGCTCAGTGGGTTCAGGAAGAAGAGACATATCGGTAAGTCATAGTCGCATCGATCACTGCAGCTTTATGTTTTAAACCATATGAAAAGGGTGCTTTCATAAGGGATTGTTAACCTGGTGGAAATGGAAAGAGGGAAAGGTTGCACAAAAATTTAATTCTAGTGTCACTGAATTCCCACCTATATGCAAAACATCACAATATTGAAAGTAATGTTTTGCCACTAATGTAGCAAGATTTCCCCAAATTATACAGCAACATCTCTCTCCACTGTATTTCTTTCAATAGAGTAAGTAGGATGTCACTGGAAAAATCGAGGTGGCAATGATACTAATCATAGCAACAACAACACTGTGAGCTAGCCCTGCTTGCATACTTATTTTGTGCTGGGCACTACTGAAAGGACTTGATAGGAACAATTTTACATAGAATGTCAAAGACCCAGAAAATAGTTACTATTGAATTGGAAAAGCATATTTATAATCTTCGAGCAGTCACAGTGTACAAGTAGTTTCAAATTGTTTTAAAGAAAATGTGAACAACAGATACCAAAGAATGTATGATCTTAATGACAATATCTCATTCTATATAGTAGTGTTCCTATTTCTTTACATTCTTTTATGATTTGGCAGGAGTTCAAAGATAACATATGTGCATTCCAGTGCTCCAAGTATTTCTGAGTCTGTGCTAACATAAAATGTGCTTTCACCTCACCAACTCTGTGCTATAATACCAACTGGGGAATATTCTCATGTATGTCAATCAGACATAGGGTAGACACTACAAATCTTAATCCTGTCTTAAATTGGCATGGGGGCAGGGGGAAAAGCTTAAACAAAGAAATAACAAGACTACAAAATTCTTATGGAGGATAAAGGAAGAGGCATGCAAAAATCTGGATAATAGGACAGGCAGGGAATGTGATAAGAAGGGACACTGATGACTTTAAAAGATATTGGTCAACTTTATTTCTTAAACCAGGTCTGAGTACATAAGTACCTGTTTTAGTATTAAAAATGCACTTTACTATGCACATTTGCACAGTATAATTCCACAAACAGCAAAGGAAATTTGTTGGTGGACTACTTAAATAGACACAAAACCACAATACTATTTGACACTTCGAATCACCTTATAAATTTACTTTTGCTACATAAATCAAGAGATTTCAGCAGAAAATGACGTAAAAATTTTTTGAAGCAATTAGGGATCATATTCATTAATGGACACTCGCATACAGTGGTGATGTGTAAAAGTTAATTAGATTGGATTAACAACATTGCGATACTAAATTATCAGTAGATACTACGAGTGAGAGCACTTACATGAGTTCCAACTGATCCCCCTGCACCTACTTCCCATCCATGAAATACATAAATCCTCAACACCAATGCCAATAATTCATTGTAAACTGCAAGTCCGGTGTCTGATTCCTGCTTAACATCTTGCAGGATCACCTCCATTGCATGGAATGGTAGCGGGATCTCCGTGTACTTTTTAAGCTTTATTTTCTCCTACTTCCACCATGTAATTACAATTCTCCTCAGCTACGTGCAACCCAGCTCCCATGTAATGCTTTTCCTCAATTTCCTGCCTTTGCATATGCTGGACTTTTTTTTTCAGGAATGCCCTTCTCCTCCTTATCTGCCTGGCAAACTGCTATTCATAGATTAAAATTCAACCCATATCTCACCTCTACTTAGAAATTCCCATTTTTTTCTTTTCTTTTCTTTTTTTTTAAGATTTTATTTATTTATTTGAACAAGAGAGAGAATGAGCAGTGTGGAGGAGTAAAGGAAAGAGAGAGAAGCAGACTCCCTGCTGAGCAGGAAGCCAGATGTGGGGCTCGATCCCAGGACCCAGAGATCATGACCTGAGCCGAAGGCAGACACTTAACTGACTGAGCCACCCAAGTCCCCCCGCACTGGCTTTTCTAAAATTTCAGTGCTTGCTCTTTAGGCTCTCATGGTACCTTGTCTGTCCTTCCACTAATGCATTTAATGTACTTTTGTTTATGAATCAGCCTCTTCTAATGGAACGGGAACATGGAAAGAGGGACTGAACTCTATTCCAGTCATCTTTGTAAATTTGGGATTTAGAGTAATGCTTGAAACTTAGTGGGCACTTAACAATAGCTGCTTGTCTAATGAAGGACTAACAATGAATAAAGATGAGAATAGTTGGAGCCAAGAGTACAGAAGTCCCCAGTAGAGCTAAATCTGGTAATTCTCAGGTTTGACCAAATAGTCCAAAAATGAGTCACATTTCTTCTACCCAGACATGATGATGCTCTTTTGATTATATCTCCCTTCATAAAAAATACAATCATTTATTTTTTGTTACATGTGTTATAAACCTAACACAACTATGGTTACTTTTCATACATTCTCTCTAATCCTCACATCCATCTTTCAAAGGTTGGTATTATTAACCAATTTATGGTGAAAACCTGGTTCTCAGAACAGTTAAGTAATTTGGCCAAAGTAACAGAGCTGAAAAGTGATAGATTCAATCTCCAAATATGTCCCCAATTTAAACCTTGTAACTCTACTGCACAGAAAAAAAGCATCGGGGATTATACAGATATGAAAATTTCTAGATCTACTTGCAAGCCTAGATGACCAACATCCAGATAATCTATTCCCAGCCAACAAGCATCACCAATAAGCTGTTCCTATATCCAAGATGGAAGTACCTGAAGATCTTGAATCTAAAGAAAGATTTGCCTTTTAAAGTCTGCATTTCTGGGAGCACCTGGGTGGCTCAGGCTGTTAAGCATCTGCCTTTGGCTCAGGCCATGATCCCAGGGTGTATGCATCAGCCTCCTTGCTTAGCAGGGAGTCTGTTTCTCCCTCTCCTTCTGCCCCTCCCCCTGCTCGTGCCCCTCCCCTTGCTCCCGATCACTCGCGCATTCTCTCTCTCTCTCTCTCTCTCTTTCAAATAAATAAAATCTTTAAAAAAACAAAAAGTCCGTATTTCTGAACTATACAAAAGGAGAAACATTTCAGTAAACTCATTTTGAGAATGTTCATTTATGCCAACTGTTTGGTCAAACAATTTTATTCCAATGTGCAATATTTGTTGTCAGTTCCCTCAAAAAGAACAAAAGTCTAAAACTCTTGACTTTCTAATCACATTATTTTTGTTTCAATGAGAAAAGTAAAATAACCTAGATTTTGTCAGAGTTGATTTCTAGCTTGGAGATTCAGAACCGTAATTTTGCACTTAACATTTTCATCATTTTTTTAGTAAGACTTTTTCAATTTTTCTGATTATTTTCCAAAACCACATTGATTATTTTCTAAAACCATATTCAGAACCTCTATTTTTAATAAAATATTTCATCATTCTTGTCAATTTTGATTTATTAAACTTTGCTTCTTACTTGTGTTTAATCCTATGTAAATAATTTATTCAATTTTTATCCTGATTTTCTTTTGCTGAAGTAATTAAAAATAAACTTTTTAAATTTTCTTTAATGGGTAGTCTTTCATGAGTTGATGGGGAAGATGATTCTCAAAATAATTGACCATTTAGTTTATTAAATGTAGGTGGTTTATAAAATATTGTATTTAAGATGCATAATTAAAAGATATACACAAGACAGATATTCAGAGACAAATCTCCTTAGCTAAAATAGAAGACCTCTCTATAAGTTTGAGCGTATAAAGCCAACAAAAGGTAATGTGCACCAATGTGGCTATATTCATGCATGAAATGCTTAATGAAATACGCTATTTCTAGTACAAATAATTGCTTTTGTTTTCATCATCTCGCCTGGTGCATCGTAGCAGGCTACAGAATAGTGTTCGTTTTATCCTGATCTACAATCAGACAGTTCATAAAACTCTAATGGAAATGAAGATTTTGCTATTTGAAGTGGTCAAATTTCCATTTTCAAACACATCACAGCTTATAACCACTGATGGCATTTGGGTTTGCTTTTGAGTTTTAGGATAATAGCAAATTATAGAGAAAATCTACCAATTCTTTGTCAGTTGAACTACAAGGGGGAAAGGACCATTATCTTCCTGAAAGAAAAGCAAACCTACATGGTGTTTTTAAATGAAAAATATATATTTGTTTGTAGCTGTATGCTATTTATAAATTTAAGATCATTAGTCCTGCTTAAGAGACCAAGGAGTTTGTGCAAGTAGATAAAAATCTTTCTTCTCTTATATTGTAGGAATAAAGAAGAGGATAAAGAAAGCAATGTAAGAAAGCACTCTCTTTATTCCTACTTCAGTGGTCTGTGATCCATAAAATCCAAGTGCTTATTTAGAACAATCCAAACTGATTGGAAATGTGTTGTTGCATACCTTTGCCTTTCTAATACTTTTTTCTTCTGAATATTACTTGCACCTATGTTCCTCTGTACCTAATTGAAACCCCCAAGGCCTCCCTACTTCAACTCAAATCCCATTTTCCCTCTGAGTATCCTACTGCCTGCCCCTCCTAACCCTTGGGGATCTCATTCAACAAATATTTTGTAAGAGCCAGCTTAGAGATGACCCTCTCTAACCTCTACCCAATTTAAGAAGCTTTGCTTTGAAATTCCTGACATATTTAACTGTTGGTTAAATGCAACTATGGGAAGCTCATTACTTTGCAATGCAGCAATTCCTAAAGCATCTTCCCCATAGTACAGCTACAATCTACGTATCTGTCATCTTCATATATTTGGCCTTGAAGACCGAAAAGTCATCTAATCCTTTTTTTTTCCCTCAAACAATGCTTTTTCAAATATGTGAAGGACTTTGTCATGTTTCATTCCTGCATTTTCTCCAAGTCAAAATATGCCCAATCCCTTCCATTTCTTCCCCATCATGCATATGTTCTATACTCCATAATCTTGATCTTCTTATATAAACACTTCAATTATTGATGCTCCCTTTTAAAGTATCACTCTAATAACTGTTCTCGATCTTGATAGTGGTGGGGTGTAGATGATTTTATAAAATTAGCATATCAAACTACACACAGAATGGGCAAATTTTATTGACTATGAATGATACTTTCAAGAAAAACAAAACCATTAAGGTGATATCTATATATCTATATATCTATATATATACACACACACATATATATGTGTGTATATATCTATATGTGTGTGTATATATAGATAGATATAAATCTATCTATATGTGTATATAGATAGATACACACATATATATGTGTGTATACATATATATGTATCTATCCTTATATACACACACATATATGTGTGTGTGTATATATATATGTGTGTATATATAGATATATACATATATCTATATATACACACATCCCACCTAAATGAAACACATTACCTCAGGCATCATCTAATGAGAACATAACGGAAATTAATGCACTGAAGCTATCACCTGTCTGGTTCTGGAGACTTTCCTACTTTAATTTTTCAGCCATGGCAGCGCTGGTTCATAGTAAAGATGCAGTCATGAAAAATTGCAAATCTGCTATTTGTAGGAGATTATATGCAATTGATTTTTGAAGTCAAGTATAGGTCTCAACACACACCCCAGTTCTGTTTCTTCTTAACTACTGCTTATCTTCTGTGTCCATTCATTCATCCTGTGTAGACCTACTGCTCGTGCCAGCAACAGTGAATAAGGGCGGGACACCTGGGAGGCTCAGTCTTTGAGCGTCTGCCTTTGACTTGGGTCATGATCCCAGGGTTCTGGGGTTGAGTCCTGCATCAGACTTCTTGCTCGGTGGGGAGTCTGCTTCTCCCTCTGTCTGCTCTGGCTGCCACTTCCCCTGCTTGTGCTCTCTCTCTGACAAATAAATAAATAAAATCTTGAAGAAGAAAAAAAAAAAGTGAATGAGAGCATGGGAACCCTCCCCTCTTGTAGTTTATAGTCACTTGGATGAGATAAATGGAAAACAAAGGAGAACAGGCAAACACAATGATTATCATTTTTAGTGTAATGAGAGGATGGGGTGCTGAGATAGAGAATAAGAAGGAAGAGGAGGTGGAAGTCAGACCAACTGTACTTAATGGAAAGCTTAAGGAAGACAACATTTAAAAATCCACATGTAATCTGAAACCCTCGTGTTAAGCTGCAGGGTGCACCAAGGGGAAGGCCAGGGAAAATCATAGTGCAGGCTGAGAAAGTAGAGCTGCGTGCATTTGAGGAAAAGACTGCAGGTCAGCACTGTGAGGACAGTATGAGAGATACTCACAGGAGAGAAGAGGGGAGCGTCAGAGTGCACCCGATTGGGCACGCAGTCACAAAGGGTTTGGACTTTTCCCCCTATATGCTCTAGAAAGCCATTGTATGATGTAATCCAAAATATAAATTTTATGAAGGTCACTTCACCTCATGTGTGCATAACAGATTGAATGTTCGTAAGAGGAAGAATGAAAACACATCAATGAAAGTGTTGAGCAGGGTTAAGCTCAAACCACAATGTTTAGATCATGATGTGTCCCTCAGTCATCACCTTTTTGAATATGGTTATTAAACCTGTGGTCTCAAAAGTATGAAGCACACTTTTCTTAAGCATGCAAATGATCCTTTGAGATAAGAGAAAAAGAGTGTGAAATTTCTATTTATGTTTCTTTCATCCGTTAAACAGTTCTGAGGGATTGTGTGTCTCTTTCATAATACAAATTACAGGACCGTTATCCACATGTTTTACGTATACATGTGTGTGCATGTGTGTGTGTTTATACACACATGGATGTGTGCAAATAACAGAGGTGTATATGATGGGGGTGATTGAAAAGTTATACAGACATAAGTGCACCACTTCAAACTATGGAAGCCAAGGTTTTAATCAGTGGCTGTGACACATTCGCCATCATCCAGCATGCAAACCTCTATTCTGCCCATTAGTCTACATCTTCAAAATTCATTCTAGCCTCATTCTCTCAAATGATATGGCTATACGTAGATTTTGAAAACATCATATTTTCTGTTAGTAATGCTAGGTTCTTCTTTCGGTTTTGCATTATAAACTTTAGGATAAGGAAGAAATGGTTAAGATAAAGAAGCTGAAGCATTGTCCAGAAGTGAATGATCATATAATCTCACTGCAAATTAGACAGAAACTGAGAAGGGAAAGAACCGTTGGGCAGTTGAAGAATTTTAAACATGAACCAAAATTAAAAACATAATATAATTTATAATTACTCCAGAAAAGTTAACTACTTAAGTATAAAGCTATCAACAAAACATGTACAGGATCTCTATGTTTCAAATGACATAATGTTGATGAAAGAAGACTCTATGACCAAAGATGGAAATACTCAACTTAGTAAAGATGTCAGTTTTTCCTAAATTGATCTATAGGTTTGATGCGGTCTTATCAAAATCCCAGAAAGTTTTTCCGTAGATATAGGTAAACTTCTTCTAAAATTTCTATGGAAAAGCATGGGCTCTAGAATAGCTAAAATAATCTTGGGCAAGAAGAAAAAGTGGGAGAAAACACTCTACTAGATATCAAGTCCTGTCCGATAACAATTATCAAGACTCTGGGATTCTGACAGAAGGATAGAAAGGATCAGTGGAACAGAACAGAGACCCAAGAAATGAATAAACTCACATAAATATGCCAAACATTTTACAAAGATGCAAGAATAGTCCAATGGAGGAAAGTTAGCCTTTTCCCCAAATAAGCCTAAAAAATTGCATATCCATAGTCAACAAATAAACCACAACATAAGGTTCACACCATAAACAAAATTCAGCCAATAATAAATTATAGATGTAAAACATTTAGAAAAAGTTAAAAAGAAAAGAAAAAAAGAACTTTTAGGAAAAAAAAAATTGGCCAGGATCTTTGATATCTAGTCTATCAAGGAGTTTTTATAACTGACAGCAAAAATATTATCCATAAGAGAAAGAAATTGACAAACTGGATATCATTGAAATTTAAAAGTTTGCCCCGTGATAGCTTTGTGAAGACAATAAGCAGAGTACAGAATGGGAGAAAGTATTTACAAACCACCTACCTGATGAAGGGCTGGTTTCTAGGATATACCAAAAAGACTCTCAAAACCCAGAAATTAAAAACATAATAATAATTAGAAAATGAAGAAAATACATAAAAGATATTTTACCTCAAGGATAGACAGACGCCAAATAAGCACATGAAAAGATATTCAACATCATCAGCCATCAGGATAATGTAATTTAAAACCGGTGAACTATCACCACACACCTATCCGAATAGTTAGAAAAAAATAATAATGACAGCACCAAATGCTGGTGAGGATTTGAAGAAGCTGGTCACTCACACATCCATGGTGAAAATGCAAAATGGTAAGGCCATTCTCAAAAATGATCTGGCAGTTTCTTATAAAACTAAATGTGCAACTAACTACCAAATAACTCAACAACTGAGCTCTTATGTATTCATCTTAAAGAGATGAAGACTTATGCTCACAATGGACACAAATATTCATGACAGTTTATTCATAAAAGCCAGAAAATGGAAAAAAAGAAAACCCAGACATATTCAATGGTTCTATGGTTAAACAAACTGTGGTAAATCTGTATCTGAATACAGTGTATCATCAAAAAGGAACAAATAATTGATAACTTGGGTGAATGTCCAGGAATTATGTTGAGGGAAAAAACCCAATCTCCCAAAGGTTACATACTTCATGATTTTACTTCTATAAAATAACAGAATTATAGAAATGGGCAGGGGGTAGGAGAGGGGATGTGTTTGGCTATAAAAAAGCAGTGAAATAAATAGTTTTGATGATGGAACTTTTCTACGCTTTGACTGTATTGATATCGATAACCAGATTATGATATGATGTTACTATGGTTTTGTATAGGGTTACTATTGGGAAACTAGTGAAGGGTACACGGGACCTCTCTGTTATTTCTTACAACTGCATGCAAATCTGTAATTTTTTTAAAATAAAAAGTTTAATAAAACATATGATATATGAGTAGAAGTTACAGTTAATGTTTATCTTTAGGAGAGACAGCCTTGATCCTAATCGTTAGGACACATTATTTATGTAGTGATTTCTGATGAGAAAGTGCCCACCAAAACTAAATGCCCAAACCTATGTTCATGCGTGTGTGTGTGTATGTGTCTATCCATCTGGTGTTTGGGCATTAATAAAGTCCATCCTCTTGGATACATTCAAGCTTATTTGCCTATGTGTGAAGTATAACAGAATGAAAAATATTCTGTCCAGAAGTTTATCAAAGTTTATTCCAATTGTTTTAACACCAAGAAAAGGTGTGGTACTAATTCTCTGAATCGAGAATCATAACTTAAATATTTAACATTAGTGAAATATTTGTATTCAACATAACAAAGATAGTTCATTATAGAGTTAATATATACAGCACTGTTGTGGATGTGTATTTTCTGCTACATGGAATTTTAAAATTGATAGAACCTTCCTGCTGATCTTGTATACTGAAGAGAAATTCATTAGGGTTTGGTAATCTCAATAAATTCGGGAGCAGAAATGAGGCTCACCAGAGGAAGATTAACAGTTGGTCATATTATACTTCAAGTCACATATGTAAGTGACCAGAATTTTTGCCTATCACCGTAACTACAATGATATAAACAATGTACATAGGTGAATATGACTGAAAAGAAATTTTTAACATGTGATTAATGGTTATGTTAGGATGAAGATGGCATATACATGCCACTTCTTTCTGCATTACAGGAGACATTTGATCAATTACAGGTACTGTGGCCAGGTGTGGCCAAGGAATCTCTCCATTCACTGCCTTGGAGTCATTACAAATCAGGCAGATTTGGCAGGGAAATTAAAATACGTTTCCATTCCTTTGTAAGAAACGGGATAATGAACTATTTTGTTCATTTTCCTCGATTTTCTATGTACTCCAATGTATTTTTATAAATAATTTGATCACATATTAAATAATTTAAAACTTTAAGCCAGCATTAGAATTATGTGAAGGAAATAAATTCCTTATTATAAGAAGATTTGCCTAATGACAAATTTTTACTATCAAAATTAAAAGAATTAGAAACTTAAGTTTTCCAAGAAAAAATAATTCCAAATGTAGGGAAGGTGCCAGAATTGTTCCATAAACTAAAAACACTGCACACAAATATTTATATACTGAGTGTTAGAACAATGGAGGTCAAGTGGTTTCTAAGTGTAAATTATCACTCTACTGAAAGTATCAATCCATTCTGTCCAAATGCAATTAAAAATTCGATTTAACTATTACGTTCCATGTTTCAGAAGCTGTGTTATGGTCTAGAGACCCAAGGAATGAGTAAGCTGTACACAAATTCCTTCCTTCATGTGGTTCACAGTCAATCAAGGGAAAAGGCTTATAAATAATTACTTATGGTGTCAAGTGGTAAATGTCCTAATAAAGAAATACACGGAGTGTCAGGGGAACATAAAATAGGGACCGTTAATTCTGACTGGAGAAATCAAGGAAAGCTGTATGAAGACTGGTGATGGTGAACTACCTAGTTCTTAAAAAACAAAATAAAGTTCAAGCATACTGATGAGGACATCCTAGAGAGATATAATGCATAAGTAAAAGCATCATGTGTTGCATTTTCTTCTCCTCCTCCTCCCAGCCTTTGCCTTTGGAACCAGAAACATCGGTCAGCATCCTTGGAGGTTGACGCACCTCGTGTAGGGCAAAAACAGACTTCGATGGTGTTCCCCTGTACATGCCAGCCCTTAGTGGTATGATGAAGTAGAGGATGGGGAAATATTTAAGATTAAATTAGGTTAATTGTTTTTCATTATTTTTTGAAACTGGGTATTTTTAAATAGTGAATTGAAACTGAATATTGAAGTTAAGAAAGCAGTAGATCACTTTCGGTTTTTGTTTGTTTGTTTGTTTTGTTCTTTTGACCTGAAGATAATCAGGAAATCATGGGGCCTGCTGGAACTTTCCTCAAGGAGCAAGGTAAGAATTACCCACCCACCCCCCAACAAAAAGATTTAAAGGGGCAGCGGGACAATGAAATAAAGTGTATTTCATTATTGGTCTTACTGCATTTCATTTATTCAGTATGCTAAGGCCCCAGTCATTTGCTGGTGAGGCTATAAGCACAATGTACGAAGCTGGTTTCTCCAAAACTTGATCTTCAGAATTCTTGTAATAAATCGGCCAAAAACAAAAACAAAAAGCAGTGTCCAAAAATTGACCTTCAAACTAGTTTATAGCTATCGAACTATTTCTAGGACTCAATCACCTATCTAAATGCTTTAATCATATGACTTTGCTTCTTCCCCTTTAAGCCAAAGGACTCACGAGCTATAAGCAGGCAGCAGGTTCTGGATTTGAATCCAAGTCATCTGAATCAGGCAAACATGCTTGAAAGATGTAAAGTACATTTTCTTCTACACCTCTAAAATTTCAAATTCAAAGTGCAAAATACATTTCAAATCTGAGACACCTTATTTTAATGGTGTACTATTATAGGTTTCCTATCTGACCACTGTATTTATTACCCTGATTAAAAAGAAATATTGTCCATATACATGCATGTGGAAAAAGCAATTCACTTCAGTGAGGCCACATAACACATATAACACACAAGCAATCAAATAAACAACTAAACAACAATAACAAACACCCTTTTGGTTGAAGCTTTGTGGAATACAGTGTTATGATCTCATATTAGTCACTTTAGACTTGTGGCCATAAGAATACCTTTTCTTGATGGATACAAGAAAAGGCTTTGAAAATAAGTAACAGATTTCTAGGCGTTCAAGTGTGGATCCCTAACACCAGTTCAACTAAGCCTTTAATGCTACGCAGGCTAGAATCCCTTAATGGTACCTGAAACAGTATCATTAGGGTCCTAGAGACATTCCTGTCTTGGACTCAAAGTTGGATGCATAAAAATCTGTTATTTATCTCCTTCCTTATTTACCCTGTCTGAAAATTGATAGCCGAATAAAATATTTAACAGCTAAATTCCTTTTTTTTTCTATTAAAGACTTTTAATGTGAAATCACAAACAGGAAAAAAAGCAGAAAAAAATTGCTTAAAAGGTTACAGAAATTGATGCATATAAAAATGTCCATCTAAAAATGACACAACCTCAAAAAGTTTCTATTTTTTTTAACAAGTATGTTCCAAAAGAATATGGCCACATTTCAGAGAGACATTTCTTCTCCCAACACCATGACAAGTGTTGATATCACTAAAAGGATTCTGAAAATGAATTCAAAGCAACATCAATTTTTTTTTTTTTTAAATGCTGGAGAAAGTAAAATGATTTTGGTATATATGTCTCATAAAGACCTTCGTTTTTTACAGACTCTTAACTCAGTTCTCTTAATACTCAGAAGAACTATTTGGACAGTTACATGGATCTTTCTCAAAAACTATTTTTTAGGCAGCCACATTCACACACAGATGTACATGCACACACACACACACACACACTTTCATATTTTTTTAAAGTGAGCAAGTCATTTTTTTTCATGATCTCACATATCTTCTTTGCCCAGAGATATATTTTGATCGCTGCTAAATAATACAAAAACAACTGTTTGCAGTAAATGCTCTTATAGGGAGAGCTAGTCGAATTTTCTGCAGGTACTCTCCAAGCCCAGGGTGATTTTTCCAAATGGTCTGTAAATTCTCTGTAAATTAAGCTCTGGCATTTCACTTCCCTTCTGCTAATCACATCAAGCTACCTAATTCCTAACTGTAAAATCAAATGTCTTAGTGACTTTCTCCTAGCCGAGTCTTCTCAATGGCCTCTCATATTAAGGATTCAATGGTTGTGCTTTAAATGAACCCGTTTCACTGGCAGGTGCCTGCTGGTTTTTAGGGTTTAAACGGTACCATTACTATCATTTATAAGGATAACATCACAATTAAGAATGTATGAATAATTTAAAATTGAGTAGCATTCAGTTTCACAGTCTGTCTGGCACGAAGGTTTGAAAGTGCAAGGTCTTTATTTTATTACAAAACACTGGCTGTCTGGGTGAAAGGAGATGAAAAGTTACTAATTTCAGGCTTTACTTCAAACCCTTTAATCTTGCAAATAAGTGCCTTCAGTGAGGACTTTGTTATCTCCCGAAAGCCTAGCCAGAGTCATTCCTGTTCTTTGTCTTTTCCCAAGGTCCTTACCTTATCCTAGGTGAGCCAAATGAGACAAAAGGGAATCCGCTGGAGCAAGGGATTATTTAAGAGAGCGTTTCTTTTTAAATCCTAACTTGTGCTGTTGGCAAATATTATGAAACACGATCATTTCATTGCCATAAATAATGTTATATAATTAAAATTCCATTCTGTGGTTGGGAACAGTGTGATAAACTGTTTGCGAATTGGTAATTCTATTTATTAAAAACAGAGGCATTAATTTTGACACATTGAATTATAACACAGACAAACAGATCTTGTGTTTTAATTAAATGCTCTATTTGATGAGCTTTTTTAGTCTAAGATTTAATACCAGATCCTACAGTTCGTATGGTATAGAGCAAGGGACAATCTTAGCAGGGAATGCAGAGAGCCCGGCGGAAAAGCTCTGCTAGGATTCCGAAGGCACAGAGCAGGGCCTCTGGGCCTCTCCCTCCAGCACCCCCTGCTTTGTGCTGAGCCCAGTACCATCATCTGGTTTGTTAAGGCCTCCCCAAGCTGGCTTTTTCTTCCAAAGCCCCCAGCGCAGCTTCTGGTCCTCTAAAGCATTCCTTATTTCCTGATGATAAGGCAGGACTGAATATTTTTTAAAATAAATAAATAACAACCAAACTGCTTTGAGCTTTCTTTCACATTAAGCTACATTTAATATTCATTTCACATTTTTTTTCTATTAATTAAAAGTAAACCGTGTATTGTATGGTACATTATCCCTCTAACAGCCCCATGTGGAGATCATGAAGTGGAAGACTAATGGTGTAGACTTTAGCATTTAGTTTTAACCAGAATAATTTACATATCTGCGAGAAGAGTCCAAGGCATGTGTAAATAAGCAGAACTCTGAGATATCAAGACCCTTGCTCAGTTGACTATGGACTGCCGAGCTATGGGCTGTGTATTTATTCCATCAGTCAGGTAATTTAATGAGACTTACACTGCATCTATTTCTGCAGAAGAGACAAAAGTTATTATTAAGGAGAGGCATGTGGCAGTAAGAAAAATGTGTTTGCTTGTTTTATTTTATTCTATTACCCCAAGTAGCAAAGGTGATCCCATTCAATGTTCATTAAAGTTTACCTTTATAATTTATCAAAGGGGACCGACATCAACAGTTTTATGCTGAGATTTCAAAATTGGAAACATTAAAATTTGATCCGAAATGCCAGATATTTAGGGAGGCTTTTCATTAGAAAAATAACTCCATAGCTTTAATCCATAGATTTTTATTAATGCACAACTCTATTAAGTGACCAAGAGAAAGTACATTAAAGAAAAGTCATCGACTGGGAAAGGGCACTTTAACTTGAAATTACCAAACTTTTGGACCAGTTCTAAGGGAGGAAAGATATTTCTTAGAGAACTGGTAAATTTACATAAAGGATCGCAAAAGCAGAATTTTCAGCGAATTTGTCTGCGAAGAGTTACACTGTATTATGAATAGTGTTAGGCAGTTACTGGAAGACTAAGATTATTTTAAGAAAACACTGTGTCTCTTTGATAAAATGTAAATTGAATGACATCAGGATTTAGTATTCAAACCGATTCAAATTATAGGCTCTTAAAATATGCCTCACATGGAATAGTGTTCCGTGTTAGGGAATCATTGTAAAGGGTACGGGTATCAGTGAGGACGACGGCTGTATGGTGCCAAACATCCAGAACAACACTGAAAAACTCAGTCGCCGAGGATGTTTCCAAATAGTCATCCCTTTTGGCATCAGCGTTGCCAAATGGGATGTGAGGAATCGAAGCAAGTCTCACCCTAATGATAAATCTTTTTTTAGTCAGATATTCAGACCATTGACGCTAAACGTCCCTCTAGAATTTGAATTCCCTAGCTATCTGTCTAAAACTTCATTCCAAAGCTCTGGCAAAACTGACATTAATAGTCCAATTTTTAAAATCAATCGAATTGATGCTGTGCCTTTAAAAACATCGTAAACTTTGTAACCCAAACCAACAGTATAAGAGCACAAATGTTCAGTCATAGACACTGCATTTTTACATGGCCTCTTGAGTGTTCACACTCCTACAAAGGCTGTCAGACCTGCTAAATGGCATAGCCAAATTTCTCTTGGATCTTTTTATAATACAATGATGCATAAGTGTAAGTCAACGTAGCATTTGACTCCTCAAATACCATATCACAAAGTCCTTTAAATACGCAACTTGATCCACTGGATGAATTTGAGCCAATTCCACAAAACTATCTGTAACTTTACATACCCTTTGCATATCGTAACCTAATGTTAAACTTAACACAATTCTTCCTTCAGCAAAAACTCATTTTAAAGTTTTCCACTTTGGTTCAGAATGAATTTGCCTCATTCAAATCAGGAACTTTACCCTGATTAAATGGAAATAAAGCTACAGAATACATATTCTGGTAAATGCTAATAACACATTTCCTCTGTTTTCATTTCAAAACAATGATTTCGAAGAATATGGGAAGCAATTTACCCTCAAAGTACACATACAGAAAAATGAATCTGATAGCAAAATACTGAGTCTCAGAAAAAATAAAGTTCTTCATTTTTATACAGTTCTTGTCATCCTACCTTTTAATTTTTTTTTTGTCACTGCCTCCAGTAGACACAGAGTTTCTAGTGCAGAGACCATAGTTTAGCTTTCTCCCCTCAGCACCATTCATACTGTGTTGTACGTAGAACAGGCTTTCAGAAAATATCTGTATTGCACATCGCATAAGGAGAACTTTTCAAGGAGTTCCCGCAAGAATTTCAAATAGTGGAGCTGTGACTGGGATTTTGAGACTGAAAAATAACAGGCAAATAGCTTTGAATAGGAAAAGTTACACATAAATAGTTGAAAATGTTTTTTTTTTTAAACAGAGATAGTCATCCTTTCCGAGAGATGATTATTTTCTTCTTCAAATATTGGTGGTTGTGATAGCTATGCCACACCATTTTAAACTTAAAAAGAGAGAGAGAGAGACTCAATTCTTCCTTTTTTTCCACTTCGGCTTCAAAAAGTATTTCGGTTTGTCTGACTGTATCCGTCCATTTTGTTTTAAGATATAGTTTAACATTTAAAAATATTGCACTTTCTTTCCTCTTCCAGAAAAGTGTGATAATATAGTAATATGTGTCAATTAAAAGATTGCTTGCTATATGGTTAGTTGACAGACATGCAATGGAGTTTTCCAGCAAAGTGGATCTTGAAGCATTTGTCTTTCTTTTATTGTAGTCTTTTTTGTGTTTCTGTCATTACATTTCTTTGGACAGAGATTAAAGCAGAGCTATTTCCTATGAAATTGCTCAGCTAACCATCAGTGGTTCTGAATTCTTGGTGTCTTTTTTCAGAATATACTTGCATATGAACATGTCCTTCATTAGTTTCGATTTTAAAACACGGTCTCTGGGTATCTATATGTGGCATTTGCTCAAATAATTTCGATTCTCCCTCATGTTCTCCCTCATCCCTGAGAATTAGTACTGACTTCCGTGACATCAAGCCTCCAGGATCCTATCAGGTGAGCACTTCCATTTTCGTTTTCAAATTATTAATATATAGTATACAAATATTATATGACTAAACCCTTAAAATGTGGAACAAAGGCTTTATTAATTTTCTGATCTTTAAGAACCACACTGTGACAGTAAAGCAATGCATTCCAAAGTCCCGAATATTTAGAACTTCTTCAGTTGAGGTGCTGTGATTTGTAATGATCTTTCACATTTGTTTTTTGCTTATTGGTATTGGATGATATACATGCATTTGTGAAAAAAATGTAATTCCTCTTAAAGCATAACACTTTTTAATGGTTCTAAACATGTAAAACATCGCTGATGATACAATCACTGAAATTTAAAGGGGAGAAAAGCCCTTTTCCTGTAACATGAAGAATTTTATAAAGGAAGCCTATGATTGTTTGGATAACGCTAGCTTGAGACAATAGGAACTGGAATGCCGTGACATGGAGTCTCTTTCCTTATGTTTTAATAACGGCCTTCTGAGCACACATAGTCACTTTCAGATTTTTAAGCAATTAGTTTGCAGATGTCACTAAATAAATGGCATTCATTCCTTAAGCAGGAACCATACCTGTTAACCATCTCAGCCTATTCTAGCTTTAAAGCTGGGCTTGGTGTGCACAGCATGTTCAAAAACTGTACTCACAGTTCAAATGAGCTGGATTACAGACCATGACCACTGAGACCCTCACATGACAAAGCCTTTGTGTAATTAATATGCAGGGTAAAATGCTCCCTGGACTGCTGCTAAAGCGATTTAAATCATGCACATAAAAAATGTAATCACAAATTTAGCATGGTGGACAGAGTAGTCACACTGGGCTTGATTGCATAGAAGGTTCCAAGTGTGTTTTAAATGTCCTTTAAGATTGAGATTAGGACTTGTACTTACAAGATGCATATTAATCTAAAACTCAACATTTTTCAGTGTGGGATCACAGTAGGAGAACATTATGGGCAATAGAGGTTCATTCTAATCCCAGTAGGTAATTACACTTTGAAATAATATTCTTTAATTAAATCTTGTTTGCAGTTGATTGATTTAAACACTAAATCTAAAAACCTAAATTTGAGTTTTTATCAATTTTTGATGCTTATTGCATACAACTTGGGCTTTAATTGGTGTTTCTGAAGTTTTAAAGCCCTTGTCCACCGTATCCTGGTTGAATTTCATGTGATTATCAACATCAGTCTTTAATACTCTTGATGACTTCCTCTGGAATCTCAATAAGTTTGTGCACTCTTACAATTTTAACGTATATCCGAAAAGTATTTAATATGTCACAGTGCCAATATTTACATGGCAATTTCTTCTATCACACCTTCAGTAGGCACATATCTTAATCCCTTCTCTGAAATACAGAGGCTTTTAAAAAAAAAATTACCGTTTGCAATATTACAGTGTAAAAATTGGACCCTAGCTCTCATAATGGACAAGGGACAAAGAAAAAAAAATACTAAATTTCGGAGTAATTTGCATCTTCTCAAACTTGAAGTAATATGACATTAAGCAACAGCAGCACAAATACTTCCACGTATGCACAAAGAGAAGCTGTCTAACAATAAAACACATCACCTTTCATGTTTATAGCTTCTTTCTCACCATTTGGCAAAGCTTACCACAACACGATTAAAAGACTCATTGTGGACATTTTAAGATGAATTCTTTTCATATTCAATAATCCATATGCCACCAAATCTGTGTAATAACTGCTAAGAGCAATATGTTTTACTGTTCCATTGTGAAGGAAGACTGTTCTGGCAGGTAACATTAATATCTAATTGAATTTTAGTCTTGTAGATTTTGGAACTCTTACAATTCCTCACTCCCCTGACATAAGTGCTTTTTCTGAAGGAAAGTTGTGAAAAATGTCATGTCTTATAACCCACAGAAAGGAACTTTGAAATATGTCCTAATTTGGCAGATGATATTATCTGTCAGGGATGATCAAGGATCTTCATCATTTGTTGCAAATTTGCAAATGACAATGAGACCGATTTAATGGGCATCCATATAACCAACTAGTTCTACGGTTTACAGATTTATTTCCGGAAACACCAAATTAGGTCTGGTGTCCTAAGCATTGTGATTTAAAGATGTCGTTCACCAGTGTTTATATTTAAATTCATACAAACAAGGATTGGCTGGGTTTCAGCTTCAGCGGTGCCACCGAGTAGCATCTTGTAGATGGAGCCCAGTAAATTACATTCATGATGCCATATTTAATAACTGAAAATTCACATTTTACAACAATTGCATTTGTCACTGCTGAAAAACAAACTAGTACATGGAATGTTTTATTACAATGACTACATTCTTGTGAGAAATGATTAAGTCACTATAAGAGAAAAGTAAGGCCAAAAGACCTCATTCACCGTAACGCAAATATTAATCACACATAAATAATACAGGTGTCTTGCAGTAAGCCACATTCTCCTAAAATATAGATTACACATCCTAGGGGCAAATAATAGTACAACAGACTTGAAATAAATCCCTCAAGCCATGGTGGCCAAAAGGAAATCATTTATGTTTTGACAGTTTAATATACTTTTTGGTTATGCATAACAGATGAAAATATTTACACCAATATAAGAGAGTGAAAGAAAAATTAAATCTGACTAATCGACCTGTTCAAAGTATGATTTTTAATTTCAAGGAATTTTTTTTTATAACAACTCCAAATAACAAATATGCTTCCTACAATTCAACCGTATCCATTCATTTTTAATTATTTCACAGCACCTAAAAAACAAACTGGTCTCTCAACTCGAAGACAACTTTTCTTGGTATGCACACATACCCTCTCTGGAGAAAAAAGGGGACTGACAGCCAAACCAGAATGCTGTGGAGTGAGATGAATGTCACCAAGAGGGCTGCATGGGGTTCGGAGCCGGTAGCGCTTCTGGGGGCAGAATCGGTACTGCAAGGGGTTATGGGGCAGAAAGTTTGCTGTGACTTTCACCTTGGTATCGATCAAAGTGTTTCTTGGTTTTTTGTTGTTGTTGTTGTTGTTGTTTCTTTTAAACATATGAATGTTATTTCTTCAAAAGAAAATCTTAAAAATGTATGTCAACAAAATAGGACTCATTGTCTTAGAAATCAGTCCACTCCTGCTTTTCCGCAGGCATTTACTGGAAACTTCAGTGCTTGATACACTAGGTAAGGAGTCAGGCTAAGAGGGAGTGGGAAATTAGCAGTCAGACAGCTGGCTGCATGGCCTGTAGTATTTAAAATTCACTGAGAAATGTATCTGAGAAATCACATATCAGGACAGACCGCAAACAACCAAACATGACATTCTATGGTTCATACTGAAGCATTTCAAGAAAAAACTCAGGACAATGAGGGAATTTGGGGTACAGGGAGAAGAGGGTATGAGTAGACAGCCTTCAGGGGGAATACAGAAACTCCAAGAATGTAAGGAGTCTCCAGAATGAAGTATAGAATCCTGAGATTGGCAAATACATGAAAAAATGATTTGTCGCACTAAGAAATCAAGAAAATCTATGTGAAGGTTTCAGAGGTTTTAGATAGAACACATTTACATGTGACATTTGTACCCAAAAAAGCTGATTTAGCCGTAAGTACTAAATAAGATGGAATGATCTGCTGACAGTGATCACTATTCAAATGAGTGGTGTCTTTGGAAGTTTCCATGTTAAAAGAATCCAAACATACTTGTAAGAGATAGTCAAGCAAAAGCAAGTTCTATTTGTTTCCTACTTAATTTGTTTTTACAGCACTTGTTTCTGTCATTCTGTGTGACGGGTTAGGGATTCTCCTCTTCCAATAAAGCCACTATCTTTTGCCACTATCTACATCACAATTTTATCTTTCCCAACCAAAGTGACCAATCAGTCAACATCATAGGCTCTACTGGCTCACCTATTACTAGCCATGAATTCTGTTCTGCCTAAGCTACCCCACTTATGCCCTGAATCCTTCCTTCTTCCCACCAACTACATTGAGGAAAACTTTGCTCCTTAACTATGTACTATGCTTCTTATAGTGTGTTTCTCTATTCCTACAATATCATTTCCATCAGCACAAAAAGATGACCTAAAATCTCCTACTGAAATTTAAAAAAAGGTGGGGGAGGCGCCTGGGTGGCTCAGTGGGTTAAAGTCTCTGCCTTCAGCTCAGGTCATGATCCCAGGGTCCTGGGGTTGAGCCCTGCATTGGGCTCTCTGCTCAGGAGGGAGCCTGCTTCCTCCTCTCTCTCTGCCTGCCTTTCTGCCTGCTTGTGATCTGTCTGTCAAATAAATAAATAAAATCTTCAAAAAAAAAAATTAAAAAAAAAAGAAAGAAGAAGAGAAAGAAAGAGAGGGAGAAGGGAAGGAAGGAAAGAAGAAAGAAAGGGAGGAAGATAAGGTGGGAGGACGGAAAAAATAAAAGAAGGAAGGGAAACAATTCTCTTTCTAGCCCACTTCTCTTTACACTGTCTCCTTCACACCAGCGTTTCCTGAGATGAAGATCTGTATTCAATTTCTCCACATTCTCTCCTACAATTCTAACCTCAACCTAATCCAGTTATACTACTGTTCTCACAGCATCACTAAGACTTCTTTGAAGGTCACCATATTTCTAAATCCAGTGATCCAGTCCATTGCGATCTAATTTAAACCCTCATCAGCATTTGACACAGTTGGCCTCTCCATCCTTCTGAAAATATTTTTTTTTCTTTCTTTCTTTTTTTCTTTCTTTCTTTCTTTCTTTCTTTCCCTCTTTCATCTTTCTTTCTCTCTCTCTCTCTCTCTTTCTCTCTCTCTCTCCTTCCTTCCTTCCTTCCTTCCTTCCTTCCTTCTTCTTTTTCTTCTTACCTCAGTCTTCCCACATTCTTGGTTTTGTTTTGGATCCACAGATGGTCATTTCATCCTGTCATTTTCTGGATTTTTCTTCTCAACTCAATGTCTAAATTTTGAAGACTTTCAAAACTGTCTTACATATCCTTCCCTTTCTTATCTATCCATCTAGGTAATCTCATCCAGACCCATTGCTCTAAGTTCTCATTTTAAGGTTCAGTCTTTATCTTTCTAAAACTCAAAATTCACATCCAATCGCTGATTCATTCTGCTCCTTGAATAGTGGAGCAAAATTAATATGGTAAACAAAATTTTGAATTTTTTTTGCTACAGTTGCTTCTTCGTGAGTTTTCCTCCTTCAGTCATGATGATTCAGTCACCAGTCACCCAGCTTTTCAAACCAAAATGGAGGTTCATGTTATTTCTTGCTCAAAAGCCTCCCATAAATCCCCATGATACTAAGAAATGGAATTATGCTTTTTATCTTATTTGTTCCCAGTGTTCCACACAGCCTGGCCCTGTGCCCTTCTCTTGATGTACTCTTCTATGTTCTTCACCTTCTTCACTATGCTCCAGCCATATCTGCCATTTCCAGTCTTCTGAACATTATATCTTAAATTAATTGTTAACCCAGCAAGTCTAATGTAGCCACCAATATTTTCTGTCCCATTATTCTTTTATAATTCTCCACATTGAAATTATAACTGATAGTTATCCTGTTGGTTTGTTTGTTTTCTATCATACTAGAATGTTAACTCTAAGATAGTAAAAGCCTCACCTGTCTACTCTCCATTATATTCTCAGGGTCTAGAACATAGTACATTGTAGGCATCCCCTTCCTTCCTGATACATGGTAGACATTCCAGCAACTTTCACAGAATTGTGGTGAAAATTCAAGGATAACACATTTATGCTATGTGACTCAGTACATATTAATTATGGTTGTTTTAAATTATTTTTTCACTGGTATTAATATTTATATTAATAGTGTTATTAATGGTTATAGGTAAAATAATCTATACAGTTTGTCTATCTGTTAAGAAAACTGTGGCTTCCTACTAGAGGGTTGATCTTACCTGAGCATATGTTTAGCTTTATTCCTCATGTGGGATGCTAGCTTTCACCAACTACTAGCAAGGACTTGGAGGCTGGAAGGGTGGGCATTTGTTTACCTCACACAGCAATGGGCAAGGTAGTACTGTCCAAGAGTCACCTGGGATTTGAATCTAAATGAAATGGAGGCTGGCCATGTGAGGCTGAGGTCCCACCCAATCCTTTTTGAAAGCTGGACCACAACCAAACATTCTTCTCTATCCCTGTGCTTCCATCAGAGAGGCTTGCCTGATGCTTCCAACTTTAGGCATCTCCTCAGCTTTCCCTAAGGAAATGTCCTCAATAGAACCTTTACCATTGTTGATGAAAAAATGTCAGGAAACAAAAGTAGTTGTTCTCCATGAAACACATACGCATGTGCTTGAAGAAAGAGGGCTGTTGTGTTTAGAGATTTTCAACTCCCAAAGAAAATATGTTACCTTGTTCCAGATACTCAAATCAAATGAAATCTTAGGGAAGATCAAAACACTTTATTATAGTATGATGCCATAGGGTATTTAAAGATTATTTCTTTAGAAAAAAATATATATATATTTTCCAGTTTATTTGGACTCAATGACTTTTGTAGACCTTAGATACTTTTGCTTTTGCAGGACCCCTTTGCCCATAAAAATTATCAAAAATTACATTATTTACTATACTAATTGATAGAAAAATAATGTTATTATTATATATTAAAACATCTTTCATGACCTGTAGTTCTTTTTTTTTCAGACTTTAAAAAAGAATTTTAACATTTCATGGATCCCTAAAGGTATATTAGGCCCAAGCTCCTGTGCCTAATGAGCATGAGTTCATGAGTTGACTTCACTCAGAGAGAAATATCTTGAATATGAGTTGTCTACCAAAGGGCTAAATGTTATTCAGAACAACACTGCAATTGCACCTTACAGTTTTTTAATGATATTTTACATTACTAAGTAATTATTCAACTTTCTGAGCCCTTAGACACATAAGACAATAAATCAAAGGCTTATGGTTTGCCATGGTTTTAACCAAATGAAAGCAAAAATTTGAAATCATTAAAAATATTACTATTTAGTATTCTTGAATATATGGATTTACAAGAGTACACTTTCACTTTTTTGGGTATTGTCTTTAAAAACTAGAAAATAGCTGGAAAATTAAAAGTTATGTTTAATTAATTAAAAACCTGGATGTACACCTGGGTGGCTCATTGGTAGTGTCTGCCTTTGGCTCAGGTCATGATCCTGGGTCCTGGGGTTAAGCCCCGCATTAGGCACCCTGCTTAGCCGGGAGTCTGCTTCTCCTCTCCCTCTGCTGCACCCCCTGCTTGTGTGCTCTCTCTCTCTCTCTCTCTGTCAAATAAATAAATAAGTAAAATCTTAAAAAAAAAAAAAAAACAACCTTGGCGCGCCTGGGTGCTCAGTGGGTTAAAGCCTCTGCCTTTGGCTCAGGTCATGATCCCGGGGTCCTGGGATCGAGCCCCATATCAGGCTCTCTGCTCAGCAGGCAGCCTGCTTCCACCTCTCTCTTTCTCTGCCTGCCTCTCTGCCTACTTGTGATCTCTGTCTGTCAAGTAAATAAATAAAATCTTAAAAAAAAACAAAACCTTGAATATGAAATTAGTAAACCAAAGTTTTTGTTACAATGACTCATTATTCTTCCCTTTTCCTTTTTCATCCTGAAAGCACTGAGGAACATTTTTTATATACTATATCCTACCCCTTTTCTCCAACTTTCCCCTACATAGGATGACTATACATTCCAATATGCTTGGATATTCCCTGTTTATGACATCTGCCCAACACCCCTCTTTCACTCTTATAAGTGATCCATCTTAGACAATAAATTGTAGCCATCTTATCTCTATTAACTCTGAAGTTGTTTATTCATTCAAGTCTGTTAATATTCTTAATAATCAACTAAATTATTTAAATATAGTTAAAGGTGAATAAGACATTTTTACCTGATTAAATCTCTTCAAGTATAGGTCTAGCTCTGTAAATTCCAAGTACAAAAATTACCATTAACACCCATTGTCTATATAATAAGGTCAATAAAAGATTTGCCATAATCTGATCTCAACCTGTGAATAAATACTATATGGTCTTTCCTGTCTAATCTATTCACTGGCCCCCACTTAGTTTTTCATCATACTTTCATTTTTACCATCCCTATCTGCTTTATATGAAATATTTTGAATGTCCAAGGCTCACTCCTGAGAGTCAAATCTTAAGAGCTGTCCTATCGGTACCAGCATCCCAAGCAGATCTTTCTCTGTCTCCTTCTCTCCCCACTATGAAGGGTTACTATAAAGAGATACTGATAATGCCATATGGCTTCATGTTCTTCTCAACATTGATAACTGGCCTTGTAGGTAGACAACACAGATGTCTATCTACACAGATATTTCAGGACATTATTTGAGCACAAGATTTGTCTTCTTCGTCCTAGAATGTTGCTGAAACTTCATCAAAGATCATCTTTTTTTCTTAAGTAAATTCCAAATGCCCCTTAGAGCAATTTTTAAAGTTTTTGTCAATAATTTATACCCTAGTATAATCTAAAATTTTCCTAGGTCCAGCTAGTTCTATCGCCCATCAGATCTATCCCTGCTTGAATTAGCTTTGAATCCAATTTAAAAACACCTTTTTTTGAATGGAGGCATCATAGTATAGTGTTTAAAAAACATGCTCCAGAATCTATGACACTTGGATATAAATACTGACTTTTCCATTTACTTACTATGAAAACTCAAGCAAGCAACTTAAAAATTTTCTCTTAATGACTTATTTGTAAAAGAGAAGTGATAATCCATAACTAATAACTGATATCATTTTTGTAAAGACTGGGGAAAATAGCATTACCATAGTGTCTTGGCTACCCTGAATTTTGGTAACATAAATAAATAAATAAATAAGTAACAATAATAAGGACTCTTTCCTCTGTCTCTTTTCAAATACTGTGAGGGATCACAAATGTATCGATATTACAATAAAAGGAAAACATTCTAAATGAGAACACCTGCACAGGGATGAGCATCTGAATAGAAACAAGCTGTTTGGGTAAAAGAAAGCCCAGGACCTACATTTACAGCCAGCACTGCATTTTCTCCATCCCCACAATTCTCAAAGTTTTAATCTTTAAAAAGAAAGATGAAACAAAACAAAGAAATCTTATATCCAGGGACACCAAGCACAGATGATGGGGTGAAAGACACCACCCCATATACAAGGAACAAAATAAAAATCTGTGTATTTAAGAATGAGACCTCCAACCTTCTTCTTACCCTACTCTCAGTACCCATGCCTAGGTTTATAGCTTACTTGCCATTAAGCAAGCTGGCTAGCAGGCTGGGCGCCCCCTAGAGCATATGCAGCCAGTCAACAGTACTTCCTGTCCACAGTATGTTTCCAATCAGTACAGCCCATAATCGCCAGTTACTTGCAAGAGGATGTGAATAAAAATCTTGAAATAAGGGGACTATCAAAAAATAAAAAAACAATAAATATAAATATTAAAATAAAATAAATAAAAATAAAAATGGAGATAATGTTGATGCAAAAGAAACTTGTGGGGGAAATGTCATTTGTATACTTAGAAAATAATGATGATACTTCATTCATGAAACATAGAGGAGGCTACTTTTAAATCGGAGAGTAAGAGGCACCTGGGTAGCTCAGTTATTAAGCATCTGCCTTTGGCTCAGGTAATGATCACAGGGTCCTGGGATCCTGCCAGCACTGGGCTTCGCACTCGGTGGGAAAGCCTGCTTCTCCCTTTTCCAATCCCCCTGATTGTGTCCTCTCTCTCACTCTCACTCTCACTCTCTCTCTGTCAAATAAATAAATAAAATCTTTATAAATAAATAAATAAAATAAAAGAGTATGAAATGGGCCATGGGCATTATAAAATATAAAAACAAAATTTAATTAATTAATTAATTGATTGATTTTTTATTGTGTTCAATTATCCAACATATAGTACAAAATCAACCTAAGAATTGGAAGAATTGGAAGAACTATCATGGGAAACAAAAACATGGTAAAATGGATTAGAAACGATATGGAATTAAAGGACCAATTCACAAACTCTGACATGGGACTAGTGGAGAGCATAGAAAATGATAAGGATGAAGTTATTAAGAAAAATGAAAGAAGGAAATCTCCCAAAAATAATGGATATGTATTTCCAGACATGTACCCAGCAAGAAGAATGAACAACTCACAGCAAAGCACAAAATCATGAAATTTTAAAATATCATAGATTACAATTAGATTATAATTGCTTGCAGAGAGAAAAACAAAACTTGTCCATTTAAAAAGGTTAATATACAAGGTATCAAGAATCAGATAGGTTTCAGACTTCTCAGGAGACACACTGGAAGCTAGCAAACAATAGAACAAACAAGGGGAGGGTACACACATTTCAGTCAGACTTTCTGACAACTTACCTTCCAAGAACCCTCTCTCTGAAAGCTTGTTAGAGGATTTATCTCACCAAAGTAAGTAAGTAAAACAAGAGAGAAATAAAGAGAAATCCAGAAAACCATGATGAGACAAAACCTATTACCCTAAGTTTTAAAAAAAAAATCATCAAGCCAGAAGTGAGACAGGAATGGAGTCTGCTGGGGAGGATATCACCAGGAAATAAAAGCAAATGATGAAAAAATTGAGGGCATAGAAAATGACACTAAGAGTTTGAAGGTTATAGGGAGATTTGCTGTAGGTATAGAGAAAAGTAAGAAAATCAAAATTATTTATTATCTCAATGAAAAAATTATAAAAAGCTACACAATAAAAGGACTACCCAATCTGCATTGGTCTGCCTCCACCACATCTCAGAAGCAGAGCTCTCCATCCTGAGCCTTAGCACAGTGAGAACTTCAGTTACCTGCCCAGCAGAAGTTCTAAGGTACAAGTTAGCCCCTTGCAGCCTAACCATTTTATGTTCACTCAGGCCTTCTGCAGCCTTTGACTTCTGGGGATGAGTAGGGCCCTGTTTGGGAACATATAAAAACCTCATAAAGCCTCTTTTGTCTTTGTTTTCAGCTGACTGGTTTTCCCATCAATTTTCCATCTTCATTAGAGCCAATTCAATTTGGCTGGCTGTGTATCTTCTAGTCCATTTTCTTTGAATTTTTGTATTTTCCTTCATGCCTGTATATTCTCCAATAAATGTGGAAAGAATTAAAAGAAGAAACTCTGACCAGTTGAGTCTTTACTGTGGAAAGACAAACTGGGCTCCAAGAGGACGCCTGGGTTCATGAGAGCTGGAGAAGTGGCGCTCACCTCCAGGTGGAACCTCTATTTACTGTCCTTCCATTGCCATGTTTAATCTTACAGAATGAGTGCCAGATAGTGAAGTACTGATTTCTTCTAATGTCAAGTCATTGATTGTGTGAACATGGTGAAAGATACACAACCCAGTATTTTTAGCTCAACTGATATAAGATGGCATTAAAATGAGAAGCAGGAAAATACAATGTGAAGCAAATTATAGGAAACAGAGAGCCTTATTCTTTATTCTCCTCTAGCAAGCTAAAGGAGAAAGCCATGAGTGTCTATAGCAATTGCGGTAGACAGTGGAAAAAAAAAAAATCAGTGAGTCCTATACCCAAAAGGACATCTTGCTATAGTTCACCCTTCTGTTGAACAAATGAAACCTGGTCCCTTTCAGTTTGCTGTCCCCTTCTTTGTCTTTTCCATGAGACCTCCTCCCTCACTGAACTACTCGCCATCTGACCAGTCAACTTGCCATTTTCTTGAGACTTAGTCTCAAAACATGGAGACCTGGGCTTAGTGAGCTGACTAAATTGCACTGATATACTCCTTGGATGTTTCTGGAAGGCTACCATGACAGGCTGCAGCTAGATTTTGCAATCATTAAGTTGGTGGTGAATATAACAGGAATGCATGGCAAAAGTGCACATAGACTCTCCGTGTGCCGTATGAATCCACAGGTGGCCCTGGAGCCGGTGGGTTGCTGAATGGGCACCACCATCTGCGCATCCAGATAGACACTTGACATGTGTTGCCCTCAAATTCCTATGAAGTTGACTGCAGCCCAGCAGGTGCCATGGAGTAGCCTGTGCTCCTTAAATTCATAGTGTGTTCAATGTTCAAGGAGTTAATTAAAAAATACTCTCCAGATTTACACATTTTCTCAGAATAGATCAAAAGAGGGTTTGGAAATACAAGCCTAAAGTAAATAAGACCAACTGCTGATTTTTCAATTAGGTTATGTTTCAGGGATACAAAATTACATATTCCTTCCCTATGCACGTCCCCTGCACTTTTTAAATACAGAGCAACCCATTATTAAGCTATTAATCACCTCTTCCAATTAATTGCTAGAAAATGACCCAGGTTTTAGTAGTAGAGTTGCAACTGAAAAGCTCTTTGATATTTGGCAAGGTAAAGTTACAGGCAGTAGTAATTTGAGAAGGTGAAGCTATTAGCTGCTGTTTAGAATCTCAATTACTCTAAAGATAGATAATTACAAATAAAACAAACTTGTTCTCTTACATTAGTAAGTGCTTCTTTTTTCTTTACAAAATTTATGAGTGATTTTTTTTCCACTCAATAAATATAATTTCCACATGAAAAATTGACCTTAATTATATGAAGTATGGCTACAAGTGAAATCTGTGTTTTCACTGAAGAGAATAAATGCATTTCCTGAACTCTGGCCATTAGAGCTAATTGATTTATTGGCTTTCTATATAGTGTACTATATACTTTATGCTCTTGGGACATGGAAGCTCTTCAGAGAAAGGGCTAAATTCTGCCACACTGATATGACAGTTGAAGCCTACCTTCCCTTTCTTCAAGTGTAGGGTTTCTTGGAGTTTAAAAATAAGAGAGAAAATCTCTTTCCAGGATTGGTTGGAGTTAACTGAATGCGGCTGCGTCCCTTGGCTTACAAAATGTGTACTTTTACTGCTTTAATGTTCCTGAGAAGTTAATAGTGTGGGGGTTCTTTTCTTTTTAATCATATTCCTTTCATAGTAAAATATTTATTCAAGCAAATGTAAAGTACTTGTCAAAATATGAGAATATGAAATTCCCATTTTTAGGTTTCTTTAAACACAGCAGTGATACAAAATAAAAAGTGATGCATTTTCCCCTAGGGCTAGTTTTTAAATTCACGAAATTACCAAATATGTTTTTGTTTTATTTCCTTTTTACCTTTTGGTTGCTGTATAAATTAGTAAATATAATGAGAGAAGTTTCTCAGCTGTAGTTGTACATTATACAATCATCTCCTTTAAAAGCTATAAAGAAAAACAAATAAAGTGAAAATCCCAAATACTGAAATGGGTCTACCTAGGTTTTTCCTTTCACATGAGGTATAGTCAACAGATCTGATGAGGGTCTCAAGGAGAATTCAGGTTTAGAAAGCAAAATAAGGATCAGCATTTTGTATCATGTGTACCTGTATCAGACTGACACCAAAGGGGAAAGAATATGAATGAAATGATTCTAGGTTTGAAGCGTCCCATGCAACTTGCAAGGCTCTGGCCTTTGATGTGAGTAAATTCTCATTTTTCCCTGTTCCAAACTTATCCTTTGTATAGCTATTGATCTGGGTTTATTGGAAAGACAGTATGGTGAATATTAATTTTTCTCTAAAGTTTCTTTATTCCCAAGAACATACACATAACACTATTCCGTAGGAAGGAACGTTCTTCCCCAAGGTGAGAACTTCACTATGTAATTTTCAATGTCACCTTCATGTTTGGTCCACATGTCTATTTAAACTCCATGTGCTAACTGCAGTGAAAACCAGAAAAAGAAAGAGGGAGTTGAATGTTTTCAAAGGAAATTAATAAAACAAATTTTTCTTGCATGTCAAAAAGTTCTGAATAATGTCTGGAAAAGAAGTTAATTGGTGTAAAAAAATAGGATTCCTCCTTTTTTAGACATACATATCTTTTAAGTTAGTTCACTATTTTCACACCAGAATTTATTACTCTACTAATTTGTGCCATATGTATAATCGTCACCTTTTTCATAGCAGTACAACTTAAGGGGGGAAAAAAAAAAACAGAGTTCTGCTTCCAAGTTTAAAAAGGAGAACTATTACTAAGTAATTCACAAATTGAAATTGTCTTCCTCAATGGAGAAAACCATGAAGGCTTCATTTGAAATCAACTTGATCTGTGCATTGGGACAAGGATAGGCAAAAGTTCATTCTGAAATAGGATTGTTTTTTTTTTTTTTTAATTAACAAGCTACAAATGTTTTCTGAATGATCACTGGGAACAGCGGGTAGGGCCATATGGAGTACAATTTAAGAATGATTATGCTCCCTTTATTCAAGGTTTTTTTGTATTATTTAATAGTGACTAATAAGCAGAGTAATAGGTGATCTTTATTAGCAAGTATCCACATAATAATTTCCAAAGAGCATGACATGGCGAGTGGTCAGAATTTTGCAGAGTGGCTGTAAAAGGAAAGCTTACAATCAGATATTCTGTGTTCTGTGTATGTGCTGGGTCATGTTCACAGGTAATCCCATCTCTTAACAGCCATCATAATGCTGATTCGAAAAATCAGAAATCAAATGAGAAGTCGGCCAGTGATGAGTAATACTCAAATCTGACTTTTCAAGATCTCCACATTTATTAATGCTGCCTTTTTGTCATATATTCTACATCTTTTCATCTGTAGCGTCCAACACATCGCAGTAGTTAAGTAATCAGCCAATGGCTGAGTGAATGGATGAAGGAATAAGTGAATCTGCATTTCCCTGTGCTGAGATGAAGCACAGAGCACATACAGAGATCATTCCCTTGTTATCTATCAGGATAATCTCCATCCTGGGATTAGAATTCTCCTCTGGACTTTCCTGCTCCCATAATGTCCATGGCTATTACTGGATGTTGGTTATCTATACATATCCTCTCTGCCAAATCCTGTCTACCTGCTGCTGGACTCAAGCTCTGGAATGCCGCTTTGTATTTCTGTGTCTAATCTTTTTTTTTTTTTTTTTTCCCTCCTTAGACCTCTACTTCTGATCCCTCCTAGCCAGCTATCCACTATTCCCATGAACCATGCAGATTAACTTTGTCAGTGGAACAAGGTGAGTTGATCATAATCCATCAATACTTTGAGGTCTATATCAATTAAACTGACCATTCTGAGCAAAATTACACAACTCTTTGCTAAGCATTAAACTAATTTGACCACCAGAAGCCTAAACTTGGCTGCCTTCATACCTATGCAGATAATAAGAGAGTAAAACATTTTTACTAATGTATATAAACTGTTATTCTCCACTGGCAAATGAATGAGGAGGTGTAGGACAAAGGTTTGATGGTGTATCTATGCCAACCTATACGAAAGCAAGCCCACTTCTAATATTACTTTTCTTTTTCAGTAACTGTCCATTTTTTGGGTGGGACAAACACTTCAGGGGAAATGCTAGTCCCAAATGATAGGCACTAAGCAGCATGCAGTAGCTTGAAGATCAAGCAAAAAGAAGAAAGAAGGAGGAGGAAGAGGAAAAGAAGAGAGAGACAGAGAGAAGGAGAAGAGAAAGAAGAAGAAAAGGAACAAGAGAAAGAGAATAAGGAGAAAAGGAGGCGGAAGAAGAAAATGCTATGGCAAGCTGGAACACTTCAAATCTCCTAAAACAATATTTAAAGCTCTTACTTAATCATACATGGCTAAGACTTATGTTAATCTAATACCATATAATAACATGAAAGTTCTTACCTAATCATGCATAATCAAGGTCTCTTTAGAAAACAAAAATTATTATTCAGGATATGCACAGATAATACAATTTTCAGGAAAATATTGACTAAAAAAAAAAGAATATCCATTACAGTAGTTTGAATAATGATGATTCATTACTGTTTTTTTTTCCCCAGAATTTTATTTATTTATTTTGAATTTATGTATTTGAGAGAAAGAGAGAATAAGAGACCATGAGCTGGAGGGAGAGGGAGAGAGAATCCGAAGCAGATTCCACAGCAGGCACAGAGCCTGACATGGGGCTCTGGCTCACAATTGCAGGATCATCACTTGAGATGAAACCAAGAATCCACCAGCTGAGCCACTCAGAAGCACCCCTCCCCACCTTTTTTCAGAATTTTAAAACTAATCATAAAAATCATCATGGAGACATAGGGAGTCTATGGTTTGCTTGCTTCTGCCATCCATCCTCCACGAACAAGGTAATGAGGTCTACCCCAATGGCACATAGGGAATGAACTACTCAATAAAGTGATCCTGGGTAAGATGTTCCACAAAATTGATAAAATGTAGAATACGAGGTTTCCAAAGAAATAATTATTCTCCAGTCATTTAACTGAAGTTCATCTTTTTGTTTCATTGGTAAGACTGGAGCTGATGTTAATATCCACCTCTTGCAGAAGAGAAAGAACAAAGGGCAAAGTATCTCTGTCTTTCATAGGGAGCCCACAGATCCATCCTGACTGAACATCAAGTCTATACCCACAATCCATAGTCATATCCATTCTTCTGGTCAGGCCAGGTCATTTTAAAACTCAGCCTCATAGGTGTCTGAGTCAGTTAAATGTCCGACTCTTGACTGGGGCTCAGGTCATGATCTTACGATCATGGGATCAAGCTCCACATCAGGCTGGGCAGGGAGTCTGCTTGAGACTGACTTTCTTCCTCTCCCTCTCTGCCTCCTCCAACTCATGTCCTTTCTCTCTCTCAAATAAATAAATCTTTTAAAAAATAAAAATAAAAAAATAAACCTTATAATGGTTTAAAAAATGCAAAATCAGAAAATATAGAAATGACAGAAATAAATGTTTTTTCACCAAATTTTACATATTTTCTTAGAATATTAAGGATGAATAAAAGGGGGTTTTGAGAATTCAATTTTATTGACCTGTTCCTTCCCTGTGAAGGAAATAGCAATGTTGTGCCTAAATGGCTACTCCTGCCTTCCTAGCATTCTTTTGCATTATAAAGCCCTTTATAGCATCTGATACCCAACTGAGTACTTCCTTTTACCATTAACTCCTTTAACCATGAATATTTAACGCAAACAAAGTTTAAACCCCTGACTCTTTTCACAGTTAGTATCTCTAATCCTTTTTTCCAGACTAGGTATTTCTAAATCGTGTTAAATCTTTCATCTTCCTTCTGGTCAATTTCAAGGTTTTTACTGAATCAAATGCAATTTTTTTATACCGAGCTTTCCTTTTGCTTTTAGACACTTCCACTGGCTTAGCAAGAACTGTTCAAATCAGGTGATTATCCTATTTGTGGTACACTGATTTAAGCATTCCTTATTTTCAGGCAACAACAACCTCTGAGTGAATCATTTATTTATTTATCTATTTATTTTTAATGCATGGAATAATTAAAGTTGATCCTGAAAATCTGAGAGCATTTTTTCTTTTTTGTGGACTTTGAAAAAGTTTGATTCTTTTCACATTTTAACAAACAACCCAAATGCTACTTTAATAATCCTAAAAGATAAAATTTCAAAAAACAAATCTGCAATTAGATACTACATTTTTTATACATTGTTAGAGGAATACACTAAAAACAAAAAGATTGAGCAATAAGTACAGTGATACTGTACTAAGGGCTTTTCGCCCCCACCTTAAGTAATTTTTATTTCCTATAAAGTTATAAAAGATTGTGTAGCTGACTTTGTTATTTATTTCCCTTAAATTGTAAAACCAAAGAAAAGGTAAAGAGGAAGAACAGTTAACCTCTGGTGACCAAAGGTGCACTTGATCTGTTATTTTGTATTCTATACTCTTCAAAAGAGCAATATAAACAGAATTATTTATGCCCAGCAAAATGTTGCTTAATTACTTATGCACCACTGTTTGCTTGTATTTTAAGCTCTCTCTACCACCCACAGGCAGACGTTAAACAGCTGCTAAAAGCTAGCTTTAGTCTTGCCTGTTTGAAATTAGCATACTTGAGCTTTGAAAAAACTTTGTTACCAATTTACATATGCATAGAGACTGATATTTAGACTCACCATATGATATGTCCCTCAAGAGCTTTTCTTATTGCCTCCATCCTCAGGTCTCAACCTAGAGACTGTAAATCTAGCAGGTGATTAATTCTATACCCTTGAGAAACTAGCAATTAGCACTTGCAACCAGTAAAAAATTGTCATTTCAAAACCCTGTTTACTATGCCCATGTATTTTCTATGAACTCACAGTTAACTCTAAATAGATGTGTATGGCAATAGATCTGCAGACATTTCTGTCTCTTTATGTAAAATATAATATTGCTACCAGCTAATCAACCTATTAAATATATATAATTGACATTCCTTTTTTAATATAAAATAGCAAGATAGAGCAAGCCCGGAAACACCATACATGATGTTTTATGTTACTAAACCTTAATCAGTTCATTTCAACATGATGACTTTGTAGGGTTTACCTGTTCTGTGTCAATTCTTATCTCTGATAGCTGAAATTACCGTACTTCCAGATGTTCTTATGCATTATTGAGGTCTTCTGCAGTAGATGCTGGAAAAGGTAAGATAAGGTTTTATTTCTTTGTAGTAGTCACAACACTGAGATCAAAGACAGTAAAGTGCAGTGCTTAGTATTGAAAACTATGATGAACCTAACATTTATTTTCAAGTCGCAAACCTATCATAAAAACTGCTCATCAATCTTTAGTTAACCATTTCATGTGTCATCTATGAATCGAGCAAGGAAATGTTCTGAAAGGTTTAAAAACACGTCTCTGACCACACAATAAATTAGTGCTAATTATGCATGTGCAGATCACAAGTTTTAAAATGAAAATATTTGTGGAAAGCTCAGTCCTGTGAGACAAGAGTGAAAATACAAAGAAAAGAGAGACGCGTTAAAATTATTCCATGCAATAATTTGCATTGAACAATTCACTTTGGTCAGGTTTAAGAATCTGTTAAAGAAGAATTTATACACACACGCACGCACACCACTTTTTTAAATGGTTTCTGATAAAATCTGGCAGTGCTCTGGAGAGTGCTAACTGAAGTGAAAACAGAGTAATTCCATTTTCTGAAATGTTTTCAGTTCAGTGCAAGGGAAGGAAGATAGGTGAAAAATAGCTAACATGCATGCTACCCGCAGTGTGTTAACTTACTATAACCAAAACATTTCATTTTGAATTATATGTTACACATTTTTTATGATTACAAGAGGAAAAGGGGAAAAAATGACACTTAAAATATCTTAATTCCTAACTTCAGTAATCTTCGGTTAACAAACTGCCTTACTTTAAAAATAGACATTAAAAACCCAGCAAACACAGGCAGAAACTATTCAGCTCCCAGCCTTAGAACACCAAGGGCAGCAGATCTCCTTTATTCAGAAGTGCCAAGTGAGGAGCAAATGCGGAATGGTCTCGTGCAAAAGTGGACCTTATTTTCTCCAGTTTCACCATCATTAGACGGCCTGCTGAAAAAGCCTGCTAGACTTTCAACTAATTACATCATCGGATCATCATATTGTTAAAATCAGTTGCAGGGCACCCGTACACAACAAAATCCCTGCTTCTAATTACTATTTTAGTGTCTTTTTCCTTGTGACATGTTGGTGATAGATCATTATTTTTTCAGCAATTTGTTCGCATTTATATGCAATATAATTGGATCTGATTAATTATTATGATTAATGACTGCAGAATTTCCTCGCAAAGCTATTAATACTGGTAGTATCAAATGAAAGACATGGACAAATTAAAGCCAATGGATTCCTGTTGCTCGTACTCGCAGCTCCTGGGCTGAAGTAACCCTTTGCTGTTCCCCAGCAAACAGTGACTGCACACGGAGAGCTCTTCAAGTGACCATCAGAAGCTCATAATGCATGAAGTGCTTAAAATGTGGTTTTGGCTTATTTGGATGCATGGTAAACGAGAACTCCACGAGGTCTGTGTTCAAAAAGAGCCCGCCGTGTTGTGGATCGAAAGTTGTAAGGAAATGGGTAGCATCCAAAAGAGGCAGAAAGCTATTAAGAAATAATTGTCTTAAAGGATATTTTTAATTTCTCCATTTTCCTCGACAAACATGATATAAGGCACTTAGTTAACTTCTATTAAATGTCAGATTACAAAATTTCTAAAGGACATATTTATGTAGAGTGTGTTTTGTATTTTAAATTATACTCTGGCTTAGAAGTAGGATATTACATGTAAAAAAAGCAAACAACGACTGAGTAGCTTAGGGGATCGACTTTCCTGTTACCTCTGGGACCTGACTTTAAATCTGGCTTTGAGCAAACTGAAGAAAAATCATTTCAATCTAATGGCAGCAGCAAATAAAAAAATCAGATAGTTTGAGTTCCTTGAAGGTGGCAGCAAGCTTTTTGTTTTATGAGGTGCCTGGAATTCTGGGCTATAAAAGAAAGAAGTGGATTTGGGGGATGTGTGCCTGATTATAAATTGTAAAATATAAAAGATGTTGAGTATAATTTGCATCTGTCATAAACAGTTCCAGCCTGGTTCATAGCATGAGTCTTAACAGGGGGGCATGAAGTCTTGAGTCTTGCTGAGAAAATGGATTCATTCTATCTCACCCAGAGTTGGTGGTCGTGCCTGCATTACCGTCAGGATGCTTAAAAAAAAAAAAAGAAAGAAAGAAAGAAAAGAAAAGAAAAAAGGATGGAATACAGCTTTTTAGTTAGAACTGGATGAAGGTATCTGAAAAAGTCCAACATGAAAACACAATTACCTTTTTTTGAAAAAAAATGAAACAATGCTTCCAAGGAATCCCAATGTACAAATAAAAGAGATGAATTTGCTTTATAAACAGCTGCAATTCTTGCTCGATAATTCATATCAAATGAAGCTCTCCAAAAGGAGAGAGAAGGTAGACTAAAGAAATCATTCTGTTCAAGGGAGTAGCGAAACATTTAAAACACACAGAACTCCTAGTACTCTTCATTTTAACAGAATGAATTCCTGTAAAGCTCTCACATGACTCTTGAAAATGAAATGCAAAATTCTTTGTTCAAATTCATCCATTAGAAGTTATTTGGGTCTGGTCCATATTTCTTATGGACATGATTAAAACAAATATAGGAACCTCATTCACAATCCTCCAGCCCCTACCAGAAGCAATTTGGCCTATCGGAGCTCTGAGATAAGCCACCAGCACCACCCCACTCCCCTGCCGAATGGCTTGGAATAAATTATTTATATAAGGATAATGCTAGTTTTTCTTCTGAGAGTAAAAAATGGGATTAATGTGAAGATCAACACGGAAGCCGTTTTCATGGGCTCCTTGTATATATAAACTATGTTCATGGCAATTATTTTAGAAATTAGAGCTGGCCTTCACCCCAGGTGACGGTAGGAGTTGTGGTAAAAGGCAGGAATCCTGCTAAAGGATTTCATTTCTTTTCCTAAGTAAGCATCACGGCCCAGGAGAGAGAGGGCACTCATACGCCTGATAAATAACGTTGGGTGTTCACAGTTGTTAATATGAGAAAGGTAATGAAACAATTAGTAACAGAGCGATTAATGACATTATTAAATACACTGTGTATGAATTCCATTAAGAAAATTGGTTTTGAAGTACATTTTGTTGGGAAAGGCAACATAAAGCAAATAAAATCTCGTACCACCCAGGGCCTAAATAAAAATAGTCCTGGGCACAGGGTGTTTACCATTAGAAGAGATGACCTATCAGCCACTTCAAGAGAACCTCCTTTAGTTCCCATCTTAGCTGGATTTCTGGTAGCCACTTTGGACTTAATGACAAAGAGTCATGATATGTTAATAACCCGACTGTCTTGTAGCAACGTGCATCCAAGCATTTTACACACTTTTTGCGAGAGGATCTTTACACTTGATGCTTTTATTGCCATTACAGAGACACAAAGACCGTAGGGTTGTGTCTGATATGCGTGGCCAAAGGACTCCCAGAAAGAAGCTCGTTTTCATTTTAATCAAACCAAATACCAGAATGTTCAGAATCAATGATTCCAGGTTACCATTTTAAAGGATCAACTTATTTATCAGTTCTTTATCTAACTATTCAGAGCCACTAACAAATCATCCAGCAAATTCGGAGATGAATCAAGAGGAAGTACTAGGTCCTTGAATCAGGCCTAAGCCCCTCACAGACAGCTAACCACTCACGTGTCCTGCATCAAAGCAGTGCACCCTCTAAAGGACAGAGTCTCTAGAAGCTGCCCCTTGGTATCTCACACTCTAAACAGGCTGTCCTGATTCAATTCTAATACCAAGAAACTACTCAGACAAAGAAGGCTCTGAGAAAAATCTGATCAATCCAAGACTGACCAAGGCTTTGAAACTCTCCTGCTCCAATGGAATTAAACTTCTGGGTCAGAGGATAGACTAGCCCTCCCAGGAGTAAAAAGTCTGGGTCCTCCCACATATATCTGTAGTATAGAGTACAGGACAAGGAATGGTTAAAATACAGGCACTCAAAGGGTTGTAAACTCCGGCTGTTCTTCGGTTTATATTTATTTCTTCAGTTTATTTCTTCCGTTTGTCCCTGTGTCAGGCTTTCCTCCCACAAAATAAATACCTAATGTGATGGGGGACTGCTACTTTTCTCTGGAATCCTCAACTTCACCTGGTGAATGATAGGTGCATTTTTTTTTTTCATTAGCATTATGTAATTTTCCATTTTAGAGTGTGAGACTATTGAAAGACCACATAGTTTCCTTCGGCATTTTGTAGATGAGTAAACAAGGTTTCAAGAATTGAGATAGTTTGCCTAATCCCACTAAATTAATAAGTGACAGGGTTTAAAACAGACCAAGTTTCCTCTGCTCTCAATCTATATAAACTTTCCAAGATACTACACAGTTGCTGATATAAAAATAAAACATTTAGATTTTTTATTTTTTTTTTTATTCTGACTTTAGTCAGTGAGAATTCTCTAGGAGATTAGTCTTTTTCATCTCAATGACCAATACTAGGGGTCATACTTAAAGCACATCTTTTCCAGTTATTCTTTTAGAAATGGAATTAAAATTAGAAACAATCTGAACAGCCACCTATAGGTAATTAATCCAATAGATGCTGACATATTCATACAGTAAAATACTGTTAGGCCATTTTCAAGAATGAAATAACTCTTCATAAAAAGATAAGCATTATATATATGTGTATATATATGTATATATGGTTAAATGTTTAAAAAGCAAGCAGCAGGAAAGTATATGGAATGATCCATTTTTAAATTCTATATTTGGTTGTATGAGAAAAGAATGTCTGACACGATACACACCAAATGTTTAATGGTGGGTATCTCCAGGAGTAGAAATAAAAGGGGAGGGAGAAAGAATTTCATGATGTACTGCATGCTGAGCTACCTGATTTATTTTAATAGCAAAAATGTATCTGCCTTAGTGGTTAAAAATTAAAAGGTAAAACTAAAGTAAGTGAGCCAAATAAAATTCTACAGTCTATAAGTTTATGTGATATCTCTAAAGATTAATTCTAGAAGGTTTTTTGTTTTGTTTTATTTTCAAATTTATTTATTTGTTTGTTTCATTTTCAAATTCATTTCTAAGGTACAGATAGTTTTTGGTAAGCAAGGTATTTAGTGACTAACTTAATACCTCGCTGAATAGTTGCTATTTTTTTTCTTCAGTAGGAATATAAGTGATAATGTGCGGTTGTAAAATAAGTTATGGAGTATTACATTTTTATCAAATAAGAAGAGATGATGCTATTCTATTGTAATTGATACAGTGTTGTTTAATGCAAGGAAACAGTAAGAGTCAATTAAGCCTTATTTGTTTATTTTGTTTTTTTGCAATTCTTTAATATCATAACATCACTTCCAAAGATGTTGGTGCACATTTCTTAGTAAAATGATTCAAAAGAAAAGCAATCTAGTGTTTGGCAACTGCTAATGTTTCTACCATGCAATTTCAACATATAATTGCAGATCCTCAGTTTCCCATGTATACGGCATATTCTTAGGATAAAAAGATGCAACCTCATGTGAATTTAGTAAAATCCTATTTGTTAGGAATTTGGAACCCTCAAAGAGAAGACATTCTACAAATATTACATTTGAAGAGTACCAGAACTGCCTGAATATCTAGTATGCAAAAGAGTCGATCAGTTCATCAATTTGTGAATGCCGTGCTTATCCAAATGTCTGTTTCAGCTAAGACATTTGAAGAATGTTAATAAAAGTCACATTACTTTTATTGAAATCTCAACCAGCAAAACAAGATTCTCAATGTTATACCTCAAAATATGCATTCCATTTTTTAAAAAGGAAACTTCTTAAAGTAAAATTTATACCAGTAAACAAAAAAAAAAAACCTCATGAGAAATGTTTTCTAAGTGATTAATGGATCCATTCTTGTATTGATGCAGAGAAGTAAAGGGTGTTTTTATACATTTATTCTAGGAAAAAGTGTGGTAACTTTACAATTAACAATTCCATATTAGCGACATCTTTCTACTTGACTATTCAGGTCTTGTCTAGGAACGATCTAATGGGAAAGAAGGCATCATTTTATTTCTGATGAAACAATGTACAGAGCGGTTCAGTTCCTACCCCAAATCACAAGGCAAGAAAGAAAATCAAGTCAAGAACCAAAGGACAGACAATGCATTGTTATTCATCAGTACTCTTTTACTTCGATATACCATTTACATATTTTGATGTTTTAAATTCTGGTATCTTAGATAAATACCTCGAAGGAAAGATGGGTGTTTTCCGATCAATTTTTTCATAATAAAAATCTTCATAGAAATTGCTGTGTTAAAGTCCTACGGAAATTGTTGTGCTAAACGTAGTTGGTTTTTCAAATATTGATGACGGTACATTACAAAAATATGAATCAGATCAGCAGCAAATTGACAGCCAGAAATGAGTTACTAGCAATTCTTGTTTCTCTGAATTATCCTAGTCCCAGGGGTAAATATATACAGAATGACAGATACACATTAGAAACTAAAGTTTGGAAATCAAATGTTTAGAATTCAAGAATCTGAGCTTCAAAGAAGGAGGCTGAACAGCACAGTACTGTAGAAGAGCCCTACAATCACTAACTATGTGAAAAATCACACATTCCGATATGATAAATGCAATTCACTAATGAGCATCTCTCGTGATATCATGGCTTTGCAAGTGTACCACTTGTATTCACATTCAGGAAAATAACAGTGATTGGCCATTTTACTGCAAGTAGCAGCTCTGGATTCCAGTTCCATTGCTGTGGAAATACTTCTTAAAGCTGTTTTACAATAGAAGCTGTGTTGTCCCGAGACCCTCGCATATGTTTTGTTAGATCAAAAACAGTAAAGTTCAGTTTATTTACTACCGCCAGACAGCCTCCTTTCCAAGAAATCGGAAAGCAAGATAGAAGGGTAACTGAAGGAAGCTGTAAAACACAGTAATGGGGGAGGTAGAGAGTAGAAACAACAGGTAAATAATATCTAGCTGTGAATAAGAAGGAAAATAATAATGGGAGGCCCAGGAATGAGAATTTTGTGATAACGCAGTGAGAAATAATACAATTTCCTCCTGCAATTGGCAATACCTGTCAAATGAAAGTATATCATATGTGTCTAGGAAGTACATTAGCACACTTTTTCTTTTTTTCAAAGATGCCCATGAAATCCATACAATCAGAGGACGAGAATTCCTCAGACATGTCTTTGTTTTTCTGCTAAATGACTTGCCTGCTTACTAAACCAAGACTCTCATTACTTTGCTTTGGAATCACAGCAAAATGATGTCACAGAAGTTGATAAAAGGTTAGCTAGGTGTAACGAAATGCCTGCTATTTTTTAAGGAAGTGCAAAAGAATTAGGGATAAATGCCAATTTCTAATGAGGCAGCATCTAAGCTTAGTGTGTGTATGTGCGTATGAAAAACAAGATTCCCACCACTCAGAGTCCTGGGAGAAGCAATGAAACACACTGAATAAAAGTCATGCTATGATCTTCCATGATTGCCTGTCAATTTTTGTGCCAAATTGTTTTGGGGCAAAGACCCTAAATATCGTTATTATTTTGCTAGGGCTGCCATAACAAAGACCAGGTTGCTTAAACAACAAAAAAATATTTCTCACAATTCGGGAGGCTGGAAGTCCAAGATCTATGTGTTGGCAGATTCAGTTTCTCTCCTGTTGGTTTGCAAATAGTCATCTTCTTCTCGTTTTTTCACACGGTCTTTATGTGGTCTTTATGTGTGCCTCCTTTGTGGTTTTTTGTGGGTCCAAATTTTCTCTTCTTTTAAGGACATCAGAAAGATTGAATTATGACCCACCCTAATGGCCTCATTTTAACGTAACCACCTTTTTAAAAGTCCTGTCTGTAAATACAGTCGGTCACATTCTGAAGTGAACTGGGATTAGGTCTTCCATATATGAACTGTGGAGGAGCACGATTCAGCCCACAACAGCATGACTTGTAGTCTATCCTCCAAATCCGTCGTCATCTGTCACAATGCATTGTGAACTTGCAGAGAATGCTATTTATTCCATCTCTGAGATTCCCAGCAACATAACTGTATTGCGCTTGACTGATGTTTTATCCAGCCATCACATTCCGCAGTCAGCAGTCAGTGGCAGACTGGGAGATGGACAATGACTTTCTGGAAAAGAAAAAGAAGCCCTGCTTAGTAGCCTTTGCCAGTTTCCATGGTGTACATACTCCCACCATGACCAATTGCAATCTACCAATATCATGTTACCGAATGCAAAGCTGGGAAGAGGTACATACAACTGGACCTCATGAACCAGGAAGCTTGGTTCTAGCACACCACTGTTAACTAATTCTGTGGCTTCAGGGCAGCCAGATCTCATTTTATCAAAACCGTGACCCTTTTTGTTTGTTTATATTCTTCTTATCTATTTTTTAAGTGGTTGGACTGACCACAAACACACACACACACACACACACACACACACAAATTTTGAAAGTAGCTAATCACCTAATTTTTAAGGTTTTCCAACACCATAAAGCTTTTACTGTTGATTCTAGTATATTGGGTTTCCATTATATTTTTGGTAAATTCCAAAAATCTTTAAAAGAATAAAATATTCCTTTTCTATCATTCTTGATTTGGCCAGAGGTATGTGTTTCTTAAAACTCTCATTTATCTACATCATGCCAAGACAATTAATCAGTGTTCCCAAATTAGTTTATACAGTCATTTTACTTTAATTCCTGTAAAACTACAACAGTCACTTGTCAGCAGCTGTTCAGACTTTTTGTTGTCATAAACAGCATCTAATATAAAAGAGCTTTGAGAAGAGGGGAGCAACTATCCACCAGATTATAGGAACTTGAATTTCTTCCTTCTATTTCAGTAGTCTTTCTCTTACATATCTACTATTCTCAGAAATACCTTTGTTAAAGCAATAATTGTTTTCATCAGTAAGCATGTTCCATTTCTACCTTTTCACTGACACTCAGAGAAAATATCATTTTTTGTTTATATCTGTAGTACCTAGAATTTATTGTACACATAATAAATATTAGTGAATCGAGTATTTATTAACTAATTAAAAATCAATAATTAGTCCACTGAAAAAATGAATCATTATTAATAACACGTAACACATGATACCCTGTTTTCAGGAAAAATAAAGGGTTAAAATGAGCACTTTTTGATTAAGAGAATTTTCAGACTGGAAGACTTTCTATATTTATATTTATGTTATTTTCAACTTTCAAAGTCATTTTTAGCAAATTTTTCCTAAGGAAATTCTTAGAAACAAGCAAGCAGTGTGTGACTTTATTTAGCTTCATGAAAATGTTTTAATGAACAAAGACTGCTGGGTAGTTTCAAGAAAACCACAGAATAATTAATAAACAAATGCTAATCTCATTAGAGAATAATTTGTATTATTAAATAAGATAAATGTTGACTAATCACTAAAACGGAGGCTTTAATATTTGCAATAATTTCCTAATTCTAACTTTATTGCCATTAATATTTGAAAATATTATAATTATCATCATTATGGTATTTCCTTTGTTCAACACTATTCTTATCTTAAAGTCACAAGGTATATATGCAGTGCATCTCAGAAACCTTGTACAATAATTTAGTCTCAAAAATCAGCCCCCCCACATAGCTCTCAAATGTGTGCAATAAACCGCATATATTATTAACTTTGTCCTGTTGATCTCTATGACTCTCACTGACTTCAATGTACAAATACAGAAAAAATATCATAAAGAAACACACACGCTCTCATTAAAACAAAGAAGACATATAAAAGACACAGTTTGAGTAGCTGCTATGCTCTATAACTTAAGTAGCCAGATCTAACTCGCTCAAAATTAATCATTAGTCATCCCTAATTGCTTATCTACGTTTTTCAATTTTCTGTTTAAAATTTAGGACAAAAGAGCATTTGCTAAAGAAAAAGCTACCTAAATAAAGTTAGCTGGTGAGCCTATTGTATTTCTAGGAATGTAAATAGTAGAGGTTGGAAATCTCCAAAGTCACACAGTGTATCCCCAACTACAAGATTCCAGGTAGAGCAAACAAACCAAACAACATTAACAAATGATGCAAAGAATCTTCCTTTTTTTGTAAGAAGTAACAATTTTCCATATTTTCTTAAATTTGTTCTTTTATATTCTCATATATTCTTAGATATGTCACATGTCAATCAACTTGTGTATGTGTGTAATTTACTTATTTTCTCATTATCCCGTCAAACATACAAAGTAGGTCCATGGAAAACTTGATATGAAGTAGTCAGAAAGGCGTTAAAAAAATAAAACTGAAAATTAAAGTGACATTTTCAATGACATCAAAAACGTAAAACATGTAAAGTAAAATTTTTTTCTAAAATTTACATTTTACAAAAACATAAAAATGTAAAGCAGTTTTTATTTCTTCCCTTTTTGATGAGGCACATTATGACACTGCATCTTTATATTAAGGAGAGGACACATTTCTTTAGGGGGAGAAAAAGCACTAAAATGTGTATTTAAAACTTAGAAATTAAGTAGGATTTCATTGGGGAGAAATAGAATCTATAGAACCCAAATTTGAACTGGCCCCAAAGAGGTGAACATTAAACATCATGGCACCGCCATAATAAAGGAATTAGGACGTATGATTCAATAGAAATTTGCTTACCCATTCTAATTGTATTCCCTATAAACGTTCAGTCTGCTTAAAGGTCACCCAACACTTAGGAATAAGAAAATGCCTAGCAACCTGTGGGAAACCTAAGAAAATCTGCAATATAACTCTTCTTAAAACAACAGTGTATTATACAAGAATTATAACTTAAAAGTTGTAAAATGAGTAGTACTCTCCTAAAATATTCTACCTTTCCTTCGGTGTGACTTTTTATAGGACACCAATACATTATCTGGGCTTACATTAAGCAGTTTTTCTTCCTCAAATGACAATCAATTTAGAAAAAGAAATTGTTTGATACTGAATCACATATATCTCAAATCTAATCATTAAGAGTGTGTGTGACGAGGTGGGGAGATCCTTTATCCATAAACCAAAGAAGTTTGAAGTATAATACTGGAATTTTTAAAAAAAAAATTTTTCAAGAGGGTTTCTCTATAATGAAAGCAGATTCTAAAAATGAGACCAGTGAAGACATCAGTTTGAAAATGTAATTTAGAAGGTACTAGTAGGCAAGGCAAGAATGAGGTCCATAATCTGTTAGCGCCTTGCATTGTATTAGCAAAATACCATATCATCAATCTCCTTTCTTTTTCTGTGTCTGGCTCTGCCACCTTCTTGGCTTGCACACCCGGAGGAGCATAATTATAGGCATGTAACATATGCATTGTGACTTTGAAGGTATGGAATTTAAATTACTTCAGTACATAAATCACCCTTAGCTTCTAAGTCCATATTACTGTGCAAATGAGGAAAACATAGTGCTTATTTACCATACTTTGGAAAACTTAAAAAAAAAAAAAGAAAGAAAAAGAAAAGAAATTCAGTACACTGCATAATTATTGGATTTGTAAAAACATGTTTGATCAAATGAAATGGGCATTTAGTTTTCATAATCCATTACACAGCATAAATTTCACATAACTGCTCACAAGCCAACTTATAAATAAACCCGTATATTTTCCTTCACTTTAGCTTTAAGGAAAAAAGTGACTAAAGATGTAGAGTGCAAATCTCTTCCACTTACAGCTTTCTGTTTTGAGCTGAGAATCTCAGACTATAAGAATTAACCCAAGGGCGCCTGGGTGGCTCAGTGGGTTAAGCCTCTGCCTTCAGCTCAGGTCATGATCTCAGGGTCCTGGGATCGGGCCCCGCATCGGGCTCTCTGCTCAGCAGGGAGCCTGCTTCCTCCTCTCTCTCTCTGCCTGCCCCTCTGCCTACTTGTGATCTCTGTCTGTCAAATAAATAAATAAAATCTTAAAAAAAAAAAAAAAAAAGGAATTAACCCAATAAGCCTTCGGCATATATATAGGTAGTTGACATTGTTTTTCCCTCCCCTTTGCCACACCCTTAATAATAGCAGACGAAAAGCTTGGGTGTCTGGTAAACACTACAAATTCAACAACACAAAAATACACGCTAGAATCCTTCCCAAACCGGAAGTAGACATCCATAATATTCCAAAAACCTAATACAAAGAGATGCTCAAACCTTAATCTTACTCTAAATCAGAAACAAAATTTCAAGTCACATGCATGCTTGATGTTGTATACACATAATATATACACATATACACGCTCTCAGGTCTTATTGAAGCCTCTCATCCAATTAGCTTATTGCTAAATAATATTAATATTGAAGACAGTATAGCACAAAATCATTTCAAAATAGTTACTTCGAAGAGAAAAAGATAAGAATCGCACAATTTTATCTTTTTAAAAGGGTGGAAGGGAGAGTTCTGTGATTCCTGGAGTCTCTGCTTAGTGACGAAGGAATTGGGGATCCTGAACCACCCTCATAGGGGAGAGCAGATTTTATAACACGGGAAGCTGGACACATGATTCATGGTGTTGTAAGTTCTCAAAGGCCACCTGGACCCTGCCTGAGGCGATTATCATGTCTTCACGATCTCGACTTCCCTTGCTTGAACTCTTTCGGTAACGGAGAACTCATCACTTCCTGAGGTAGTATGCTGTCTCAAGTTCCCTCGCTTGCATTGACTTGCATGCTTCCCCCTCTGGTGGCCTCAGTTCTCCAATTCCGGCCCAGATCCATCAATCCTATAGGACGAGCCCACTCCCTCCGGTCTGACCACTCTCAAGCCGGGCAGTGAAATGACCCAAGGCACAGGACACGTATGCTTAAAATTTAGAAGGAAGCTTGCACATCATTTTGGTTTCAATTATTATATCCTGAAAAACATTGCAGTGTTCTCCGGGGCATGAACAACTAAGGAAGATAGTTCAGTGAGAGGTCCCATCTATTTCCTTCTACCAATTTCAGAGTGGGAAATGCAGAAGAATTCTTGGGGAGGGAAAATAACTAAAACCAATTAATGTATGCCAGAGTTTTCTATGCTGCTGTGAGGGTGCTGGTCCCACTCAGTCATTCATTACATACCAGGTCTTAAAGCATTTTTTTATTTTCAATCTTAAGATAACTGTGGAAATTCAAAGTAGCTGATGTTAAAGTGAATTCCTCAGTGGAAATTCATATTACATGTAAGAAAAGCACTCCTTCCCCCGCCCAAAAAGTGTCAGTTCTGCAGGACACAAATTCACAGAAACATGAATGCTGCTTCTATAAAATTCTCCCAAACATCTATAATTTTCATCAATTTTCAAAATTCTGCATATTTCCCAAGGAGTATGACACTAAAAATGTAATGAGTAAAATAAAAATAGAAGATGAAAGCCATATAGAAAAGTACTGTCCAATGAGAATATAATGAGATTCATGTGGATAATTTTAAATTTTCTAGTAGCAAGTTCAAAAATTAAAAGGACACAGGTGAAATTCATTTAAAATGTTTTTATTCTACCTAGGATATCCAGAATATTATCATCTGATCTTGTAATATATATTTAATCGTGTACCCTACACTTTTATACTAAATCTCAAAAATCCCGTGTGTATTTTACACTGAACCACATCTGCATTTGGATACTAAGTTTTCATTAGAAATACTTGATCTAAATTTAGATTTCATACAAATTATGGCTCAAAAAGTAGATCCACATACCTAAATTTTCTAAACATACTTAACAGTTTCCCAATAAAATGATCATATATCAGTTCTTAAATTGAAAAGAGTTAAAACAAAAGAAAAAGAAAACTAATTTCCAGACTCAGGTTAGCACATTTTAATTGGTCTATCCATATCCACATATAGCTAGTAGCTGCCATAATGGACAGAGCATAATAGAGAAATAATAAGGATAATTAAAACCTTAACAAGACATACTAATGGCTTTATCATCTAATTAAAGATATAATACCCCTACCCTATCAATTTCTGCCATATTTGAAAGGATATAAGTTATTGTTCATTAGTTAACTAAACTGCTGTATATATAAACATTATATAAACTTATTCACATTTGTCTCCAATTGGTTGAAATAGTACTTTTTACCTTATATTGAGTTGAATACATTTTAGTTTATGAAAGTATTCCACATGATTGCCACTGAAAACATCTAATTAAATGAACTTTGGCTTTCCACCTAAAGCAAGTTAACAATGAAATACTATTTCTGCATAGCCATAAATGTCTGGAGAATTGGTCAACACTTTAATTAATTAATTAATTTTTTATATATTATTGGATTACTTAGGTATGAATTTACTTTTTTCTGTCTCTTAAGTTATCAAAGTCAAAGGAAGAAACTATGCAAAACTTCTTGGTAACACCTCACAAGATTGAATAAAGCAGTTTATACAGCTACAAAACTATAACTAGAAGGAAATAGGAATCTGTCACACGTGGAGAATTTGCCAGCTAGTGTATTAAATCGTTCTCCAACCACTGCCTAACCTTAAAAATAAACAAACAAGGATAACTCTATAATCTTTATTTTACAGGTGAGAGTACCAAACATCAAGGCTTGGAGAGGTTTTACAATAGGCTAACACCTCCACAGTAACTAAGTGCTAAAACTGGGCTTTAAATCTAAATATGCTTGATTCCACACTGGTTTGTTACCACTATACAATTTTATCTCCTGTAACTTTCCATTTCACTGTTGGCCAAACAATACTTATCTGATAATTCTTATTTCACTCTAGTTTTTTCCCTAATTGATTATACATATGAGCTGCCCACTGAATTAGGAACTCCCTTAGCCATGCCAATGTCCCACTTGCATTGTGCTTTTCATATAGAAAGCATTTGATAAATCCCTGTTTTGTTTAATTGAATGGAGATGTGAGGTCAAGTTCCCTACTCTGTCATTAGTGACTTAACTGTAGCAATTGGCAGTGATACAGGAGAAGTCCTTTCCTCTCTCTGAATTCCCATGTCCTGATACATATTTAATAAGAATTAGATTACATACAAGGTTTTAAAATTTTATTTTAGTAAGCGATCCCATTTTTAAGTGCTTATTATGTAAAAACACTATACACAAAATAGATAAAATCAAGTATCTGTTGTTATTTAACTCCCAACCCTCCTTGGTATGCTTAGAGAAAAAATATTGTGCTAGAGAAAGCCATAAATTAAGCTAAAAGAAGGGGCCCTTGGATCTTTTCTGTGCCATGGACACCTTCTCAGCTTATGGACATTTCTCAAAATATATTCATTAAAGAGTGAAATCAAATATATAGATACAAAGGAAACTAATCATATTGAAGTACAATTCTGCCCAAAGACCTCTTAAGGGTCCATGTAACTCAGGTTAATAAGTCAGTGGGTTGGTCTTTAAGGGTTCTTCCAGCAATTATTCTCATAGATTCTACATATGTCATGTACATATAGGGAGTGAAAAGTTAAATAAAATTCCTTTTATTAATAAAATTTTTGTTTCTACCAAGTGCCAAGTACTGTTATAGACACTAAAAAACACCACTGAAATAAATAGTTGAGAACCTATTCTCATAAAACTTCCTTCTACTTAGAAGTAAATTTACAATAAGATCAAAAATACTAAAATGATCAGAATAAGGAGATCTGGATATCATTCTGATTAATATCAGGAAGATGTTAACTATTTTAAATAAAGGTCCTATACTATCTAATTTACAGTTTCAAAAGATCTTATTGTGGAGAACAAACTATCGGAGGGCAAATGGTGAGTGAGAGATGATAATGAGTATTTTGAAGGTATAATTGCTACATTTTACTTATGGATGGGGTGGAGAGAGAAATTGGGTATTTTGGAGACTCAAATGATCGAATTGGGTGCAGGTCATTAAGTGAAGTGAACACAAGGGAATGGGTAGCTATGGAAATAAATATTATTAAGGATGTTACAATTAATGGGTAGCTGGTTACAAAGCCTGTAGTAAAGGAGAATGGGTAGAGGTGAAGACATAATTTTGGAGGTTAATATAATTGAAGGTTAACAGCCTAAAAATTATATTTCAAACCGTTGTCCTGGATAACATCTACCTAAGAATGTCTAATAGTGAAGAGATGTAGTCTCGGGAAAATCCTTGGGGAATTTTGCCTTAATGTTTTGGAGTGGAAGCCAAGCAAAGGGGTGTTCTGCATTTCAGAGGTTTATTTTGATGAGTTCAATCAGAAGTGCAATGGACCAGATGTCACACTGACTTTGATCAGATCATTTTCCGGTGGAGATAGGAGTGAGTTCAAGGGAAACAACAAGTAAGAAAATGGAGATAACCATCTTAAACAAAATATTGGCAAGTTTTGCTATAAAGGGAATAAAGCAAGTGGGATAATGAATAATAGGAATAGTGGGTGGGAATAGGAGGGATTTGGGGGATGGGCAATAACTAAAAGATCTTTTTTACCATCAATATCCTGCTCTCCATTTAAAAAAAAAAAAAGCCTTGAAAAATATTTTCTAAATGAATTGGACAGAGACATGAGTGGCACTTCTCTATTCTATTATAGAGGGGAAAAAGGGAGGGAGAATAAAAAAGAAAGGGAAGGGGGATAGAAAGAGGAAGAAATGCAAGAACAGAACCAGAATGGACAAGAGAATGAAACAGAGAACACAAGAAGAGAGGTTGCCAATGGATAAAACAAGGGACATTTATTTTTGTTGTACCAACATGGAAGGCAGAGCAATTGGGTACAGATGCATGCTGACATAAGTTTTAGTAGAGAAAAGTTGAGAAATCTCATGTCCTATTGTTTTCCTGTAAATGAAAGTCTGAATTGATGCAAATATATCGAGGGTACTTTGCAAATATTATTCTAAACCACATGCCTCGTTGCCCAAATTGATGTCATTCTGAACTAACTTCTAAAATATTTTCCAGGGCGACTGGGTGGCTCAGTGGGTTAAAGCCTCTGCCTTCGGCTCAGGTCATGATCCCAGGGTCCTGGGATCCAGCCCGCATGGGGCTTTCTACTCAGCAGGGAGCCTGCTTCCCTTCCTCTCTCTCTGCCTGCCTCTCTGCCTACTTGTGATCTCTGTCTGTCAAATAAATAAATAAAATCTTTAAAAAAAATAAAAAATAAAATATTTTCCAATTTTATGTCTTAGTGAAATAATTAGGATCTTGGCTTCCTTAAACTTCCAAATTTGGGAATAACCCATACCAGTCCAATCCAGTGGAAGACAGTGTTTGGTGTAGTGATTTAACTTGATCTGGAACTTTGGGTTGGTCTCCACATGTGTAATCTTGGGCAAGATTTATTCTATGTTTCAGTTTCCTTTCCGTAAAGTGCAAAGAATCACAGTACCCACTTTGTAGGTTACTGTAAGTGTTACCAAGATAATCCATTTAAAATGCTTAGAAAAATGCCTGGCAGTTTGCAAGCAAAATCTAAAGTTGACTAATAGGGAAGTAGTCTGAGTTTGTGTACAAAGAAAAATATACACATGGCCATTTACATTTTTAGTACAGTATTATTATTTAAGTTTTATTTCTAAGTTTTTATTTCATATACAATAATTAGGAGTGTGTCAAAATGTTTTTACATAAGTTTTGTTAATGAAAATTTCAGAGCTGTAGGGCACACTCAATTTTAGGAGTGGGACTGATGTGAAATTCTTTTCTTTTTTCTTTCTTTTTTTTTTTGCATGCAAAATCATTCCTGTTTGGTATTTATTTACCCTTTATTTTCTGCAATTAGGCACAGTTACAACTACATAATAGTTCATATATGTCTACTTACAAAACAGGACTACCTAGTAAGATCATTCATTTACCATCATTTTTAAAGGATTACTTTTCCTTTTCTCTAGTTCATAAGTCGTTGTCTACTACTGTTTCTGAAATTTTATGGTAATTCACATTTCCTTTCAGCTCTAATCTCTACCTCAAATCATCCAATGTCTTATATCATCTTCCAACTACTTAAGTTAATGGGATACATATATTTTTAAGAGATTTGTGTTTATTTTTGATAATAATCAGTTTTTATTTTTAATCCAATAAATATGTACAAGTTCACGTTTACTACCAAATTACAATGCCAAATAATGAAGTAGCTTTAATTGATTGTGAATATTATATTCTTTATAATTTCTGCAATCATTCCCCAAATTTCAGGGACTCCTTTCCTCTACAACTGCAGAAACATAACATTCATAGCATCTGAGAACACTCCTATACTGAGAAAATTAAACAAAAAATAAAATTTGTGTAAAATGAATTACATAAAAATATTTTTAACCATACATCAGCAGTGTGGAAGTTTTTTAGAACATTGGAGTATAGATTTTATCTGTATATTTTCCTCTCATTACTTTCCCAATCCTATTAAAATGACACAAAGTATTATAAACAAGAGAAGTATGTAATAATAATGTAAATGTATAAATTAAAGTCACCTGCTAATAGAAGGCAAATATAATGCAAAAATTCTAGTTAAATAGAAAAGAAAGAAACACAACCATTTGATTTAGCAAAATAAAAGAAAGGACAAAATTAAAGAGATAATGTAAAATAGAAAACAAAAATTAATAACACCATTCTTAGCTAATTTATACCAATAATAACTATGAGTTATATCTACTCATATCTACTGATAAGAAGCTATGAAAAATATCAGCTGAATATCAGTTAATAAAGTAAATGAAAAATCAAATACACATTTTTTTTAATAAACTTTACTTTTTAGAGCAGTTTCTGGTTTACAGACAAATTGAGCATAAGCAAAGTGAAGGGAGTTCCCGTTTGCTTCCGGCTCCCCCTCTTCACATGCACAGCATATTTGTTAGGATCAGTGAAACTACTTTAAATTCCCCCATCACCCAAAGTTCATGGATCATGTTAGTTATAGGCCATAGGTTTCATTCTTTTTTTTTTTTTTTTTTTTTTTAGATTTATTTTTTATCTTAGAGAGAGTGAGTTTGGCAGAGGGGCCCAAGGAAAGAGAGAATCTCAGTCAGGCTCCCCACCAGGTGCAGAGCCCAGTCTGATGACCCTGAGATCAGGACCTGAGCCGAAACCACAAGCAAACACTCAACCTACTGAGCCACGCACATGCCCGTAGAGGTTTCATTCTTGGTGCGACCAATTCTATGAGTTTTCATAAATGTGTCATGACATTATAATACTATACAAAATAATTTCACTGTACAAAGTTTCTCTGCACTTTTTCTATTTATCCCTCTCTCCCCACTTGCCCATGGCAACAGCTGATCTTTTTACTATGTGTTGTTTTGTCTTTCCCTAATGTATAGTTGAAATCATATATATGTAGCCTTGTCAGACTGGCTTCTTCCACTTAGGGATATGCATATAAATTCCTTCCATGTCTTTTCAGGGAATATGATTTTGTTTTGTTTTGTTTTGTTTTAATTGAAGCCACAACTAAATCAGAACAACTCAAAAGTGTGAGTAAGTATATTCATTTTCTATTGCTGCATAACAAACTTCCCTTAAAACAACATGAATATATATCTCACAACTTCCACAGGTCAAAAATCCAGGGTATCTCAGTTGGTTAAGTGTCTGTCTTGGACTCAGGTCATGATCTCAGGATCCTGGGATCAAGCCCACGTGGGGCTCCCCACTCAGCAGAGAGCTTGCTTCTCTCTCTCTCTCTGCCCCTCACCACCATTCATGCATGCACCCAACCTCTCACATTCAAATAAAATCTTAAAAAAAAAAAAAAAATCATCCAGGTGCAGTCTAACTTGGGTTTTCTGCAAAGGATCTCAAAATACTGAAATCAATTTGTTGGTTCAGAGTCATCTTCCAAGTTATCTAGAGCCCAGGGTCATATTCCAAGTTCATTCTGGCTGTTTGCAGAATTCAGTGCCTGTGATTGTAGGTCTGAGATCTCCATTTTCTTGCTGTCAGCTAGGGACTACTAACAACTCCTTAAAGTGCCTCAAGTTCTAGCCACATGAGCCTCTCACAAGTGATCAGCTTATTTCTTCAAGGCCAGAAGAAAAAAATATCCCCAATTAAATGGTGTCTTTTATAAAGTAACATACCACTCTGGCTCACATAATGTAACCTAGTAAAGAGAGTGACTGTCCATCATATTGATAGTTTCTTCAAAACTCAAGGCAGGCCTTATGTTGGATGTGTTCACTAAGGGTGGGGACTTTAGGGGCTGTCTTACAATTCTGCCTACCAAAAATAAGTATACTAAATGGATAACAAAAAATTAGAGAGCTATTAATATTAATTTGGGGCAAATTAAAATTCAAGAAAAATATAATGGGCTCCATCTATGTGAAAAAATGTTACAATGATAACTTTAATTTTTGTATAAATTATTATAGCCTTCATGGTTTATGCACTAAAAATCAGAGCACCAAAATACTTAAAGGGAAAATGATGTTAGAAATACGAAGAGAAATTAACAAACCTCTAAATTTACTCACATGTTTCCCATAATTTCACAGGAAAGCTAAAACATAAAGATGGGAATGGAAGACTTAAATAGGATAAATAATGGATTTATTTGGTGAATACACAGTACTTTGTATTATGATCCAAATATAAAGTATACATGGATTTCACAGTAAAAATTTTAAGTCCCTTTTTTTTCAAATATATAATGAATATAAACAAAATCAATCATAAAATATCTAATTATTTTTAAAAAGTTTATAAGCTACTTACTTCAAAAATAAACTACCAATTGGCAATAGGTAAGTTAATGTAAAAATATAAAAAGTAGGAGAATAAAACTGATAAAGATTAAAGCAGAAACTTAAAGATATAGACTCACCTTTAATACCTTCCCTATACACACATATAATAAAGCTAATCGATCAAAGCAAAAGGCATTTTTATCAGGAATATTGGCCTAAAGTTTTCTTTTCTTGCAGTGTTCTTATCTGGTTTTGGTATCAGGCTAATGCTGGCCTACTAAAATGACTTTTGGAATGTTTTCTTCCCTTCAAATTTTTAAAAGTTTGAATAGGATTGCTGTTAATGTTTTAAATGTTTGGTAGAATTCACTGGTGAAACCCTCTGGTCCTGGGCTTTTCTTTGTTGGGAAGGTTTTGATTATTTATCCAATCTCTGTACTCTCAGTATTTATTTGTTTCAGATTTTCTATTTTTTAGGATTCAGTCTTGGGAGGTTGTATGTTTCTAGGAATGTATCTGGTTCTTCTAGGTTGCCCAATTTTCTAACAGACTAGATCTTAAAAGTTCATAACACAAATAGTAAAACATAAAATAAAATAAAATAAGGTGATGGTATATTAACTATATATATGTATCTATATCTATCTATATATATATGTATAAATAAAAATAAATATATATATATATATATCCAAGTATTATGTTGTGCTCCTTAAATTGACACAATGTTATATTACATTTACATCAATAAAGATAGAAAAAATTTTATTAAGTTAGTTTATATTTTATTCATTTGTAAACACAGAGTGTTATAATAGTTTCAGGTATACAATATAATAATTCAACAATTCTATACGTTTCTCAGTTCTCATCAAGATGAGGGTACTTTTAATTCCTTTTATCTATTTCATCCATTCCCCTCACCCACTTCCCCTCTGGCAACCACCAATTTGTTCTTTCTATTTAAAAGCCTGTCTTTTGGTTCATCTCTTTTTTCTTTGTGTGTTGATTTGTTTTGTTTCTTAGATTCCACATATGAGTGAAATCACTTAGTATTTTGTCTTTCTCTGACTTATTTATTTCACTTAGCTTTATACCCACTAGGTCCATCCATGTTGTTTCAAATGACATTTTATTCCATTTTATGGCTCAGTAACATGGAAAAATATTTTAAACAAATCAAATGCTGCTGTTTCTAAAGCAAAAAATAAAATAAAATAAGAAATAAACAATAGAATTTGAAGTTTAGAATACTAAACATTGAAGGTGAAGAATGAAAAGAAACACATAATCACCGATTTAGTGATTTTCAAAAATTTAAAAGGTACTTTTACCTTAACTAATAAAGTCTAAATGAAAGAGGTCATATTTTCTTGGAAATTTTGAACAGAAAAGTTTATCTGAGTAGTGATAGAAATTTGAATATAAATAAAATGTAGAAGATTGCCAATTATCTAAATTCTAAAAAAAATTGTTCAGCATAGGAAGGTTTTAGTATAGTAAAATTTTATAAAATTTTCAAATAACAAATACTTCTTAGGGTTTTTTGCTGTTGTTCAGTTTGGTTTGGTTTTTAGAAAGGGAAAGAGAAAGAGAGAGAGATGGGATGTGGAAGGAGAGAGAGAGTATTAAGCGGGCTCCATGCCCAACACAGAGCTGGATGCAGGACTCCACCTTATGACCTTGACATCATGTTCTAAGACAAAATCAGGAGTCAGATCCTTAACTGTCTGTGTGACCAAGGTGCCCCCCAATACTTCTGGGTTTTATAATCAGTTCCAATATTTTTTTCCACATTTTCTAATACCAAGCCATGAACTCTGTTTCTCAACGTTGGGCTAACATCAAATTGTACAGAGATTTTTTGCCTTTCCATTTACCATCATATAGTCTTGTAACCATGATACTTACTTTCATATAGGCATCTCTTTTTCATCTCATTTGTATTCTGATACAATTCTTTAAAATTTTTCTTGTTTGTGTATTTTATTTTATAAATTAAGGCATGCATTACATATAATGACAGTAATTTTAAGTGTATAGTTTAATAAGTGTTGACAAAGACACAAGTTTGTACACCAACAACATAGTCTTGGTTTAAAATATTTCCAGTTTCCCAATTATTCTTTTGCCCTTTGCAGTCAATCCCTTTCCACATCCCTCATCACTATTAACCATGGTTCAATATTTTGTCACTAAAATTATTTATTTTCTAGAATTCCATGTAAATAAGTTTAGGCAATATGTAGTCTTAATGTGTCTACCTTTCTTATGTAGCATAATCCTTTTAAGACTCCTTGTAAACTGTATATTTAGCTCTATTTTATTGCTGAATAGAATTCTATAGTATGTAGATATCACAGTTAGTTTGTCCATTCTTCAGCTAATAAATGCATGGATTATTTTCAGTTTGCTGCTTTTCTGAATGAACTGTGATGAACAATTGCATACATGTCCTTTCTGAAGAGCATTTAGTCCTTTTGGATAAATATCAGGGAATTAGAGTGCTAGCTGGTACGGTAAGTGTGTGTTTAATTTATGAGACTACCCACTTTCCCTAGTGCTATATTAAGCTTAATGAAAGTTTCAGTTGTTCCACATCCTCACCAATACTTGGTTTGTCATTCTTAGTTTTAGGTATTTGATTTTAATTTGAATTTCCCTGATGAGTGCTGATGTTAAGCATCTTTTCATCTACTTCTTTAGCACTTATATTTTTCCATTAGTGAAGTATGGTTTCACATATTTTGAGCAAATTTTTTTAAAATTAGGTTGTTTATCCTATCATTATGTTATAAAAGTTCTTTATATATTCTGGATAGAAGTCCTGTATCAAGTATATATTCTGGAGATACTTTTTTCCTAGTTAGTGGCTGACTTTATCTTTTTTTTTTTTTTCCTTAAAATATTTTAAGAGCAAGAGTTTTTAATTTGGAAGTACTTACTTATTTTTTTTTTCTTCATAGTTTGTGGTTCATGTGTCCTTTTAAATAAATCTTTGCCTAATCAAATGTTACAAAGTTTTTTTCTATGCTTTCTTTTAGAATTTGTGGAGTATTCTGTCTTACATTTCAACCTATGATTCATTTTGAATTAATTTTTGTGGATGACATGAGAGATAAGAGTATATTGACCCTTGAAAAACATGGATTTGAATTGCATGTGTCCATTTATATGGGAATTAGTTTCACTAAGTAAATATACAGTACTGCAAATTTATTTTCTATGCCTTATAGTTTTCTTAATAACATTTTCTTTTCTTTAGCTTTCTTTATTGTAAGAATACAGTATATAATACATATAATATGTATTACATACAAAATATGTACTACATAATTATTTATGTTATCAGTAAGGCTTCTGGTCAAAAGTAGGCTATAATAGTTAACTTGTGGGGGAGTAAAAAGTCATATGTAGATTTTTAACTGTGCAGGGTTGACACTTCTAAACCCCACATCATTCAAGTCAATTGTACATTTTTTTACATGGTTATCCAATTGTTGTCACATAGTTTGCTGAAAGCAAACTCTTTAAAGTTCTTATTTCAATCCCACATTGTTCAGTCTTGAAATTGGGAGTTTAAGTTCTCCAATTTTTTTTCTTATTTTTCAAAATTCTTTTTTGTTTTCTGAGATCTTGGCATTTCCAAATAAATTGGCAATTTCAAATGGACAAGTTATAAAAATCTCACCAGAATTTTGATTCCAATTAAATTGAACCTACAATCAATTTATAGAGAAATGATATCCTAAAAATACCAAGTCTTCTAATCCATGAATACAGTATATCTTCCCATTTGTTTAAGTATTTTTTAACTTTTAGCCATTTTCAAAGTATGGGTTGTTTAGTATTTTTCAGATATTTGCCCCCTAAGTATTTTCTATTTTTCATGATAAGTTGTTTTTTTGAAGTTCATTTTCCATATTTTATTGCTAGTGTATAGAAATATGAGTAATTTGTGTATACTGAATGAGTTCATTTCCTATAACTCATTTCATTATTGGCAAAAAGTTGTTCACAATATCCCCCTGTTGTTCTGTTAATTCTGCAGGTCTATAGAGTTGTCCCTCCTTTCACTGTTAATTTAGATAATTTGTGTTTCTTCTTTTTTTCCCCTTATCTGTTCAGCTAGAGTTATATGAATTTTAATATTTTCAAAAGGCACCATTTCGTTTCATTGTTTTTTTTCTATGTTGTTTAGTTTTCTATTTTACTGATTTCTGCTGTTTTCTTTAATATGTTCTCCCTTCTGCTTACTTTTGGCTTAGTTTGTTTTACTTTTTCTAGTTGTTTAAGTGTAATCTCCATGAGATAATCATCAAACTCAAGCAGCAAACATTTTTTTCATCACTTCCAAAAGTTTCCTAGTGTCCCATTGTTGCATAGCTCTCCATGCACTGCTGTTCATCAGGCATCCATTGATCTGCTTTCTGTCAGTATAGATTAGTTTGCATGTTGTGGAATTTCATTATAATTGGAGTTATATACTTATCTTCACTTATGAAGGATAAATTCTCTGGATTTAGAAATCTTGATTGCTAAAAAGTTCTTCCACAATTTTGAAAATGTAAAACCAACAGCCTTTGGCTTCCCTAGATATTAATACCTGTAGAACCAAAAGCATGAGACATAGGTCTGTGGAGAACCCAACATTTTGAGAAAAAGTTTCATCACTTTTTTGCAAGATTTTGTGTTACAAAACAACATAAAACTGTATGAGAAAAATTTTCAAAACAGAAGAATATAACAAAAGAAGAAACTCTGCAGTTTTTCTTAACAGAGATCTGGGAATTCCACACCCCTGAGCATGAGTAAGTGGATTGATTCGTATTCTTCCTTAACCCACTTCCTCTACAGTGAAGCATGAGTTCTGCTGAAAACATTAAAAAATCACATTTAAAAAGTATTTGAAGTATTATATTATGGAGTTCACTGTAAGGATTTAAAATATATGAATTAGCTCTGTATTTGAAGTTCAAAATAAAATTATGTAAAATGAGTGGTCAGTGCGTGAAGAAAAATGAACTGGGTTTACTTTTTATTGCATGAGAAAAAAATATTTTAGAATCTTTGCGTACATATATATACACACACACACACACACACACACACACATATATATATATATATACACACACACATATAATTTATTTTTGGTCATATTCATCCAAATTATTGGATTTTGATTAACTACTTTGTGGTCTTGAGCTATAAGTGATTTCTTTTTTTGACTGTAGATATATTCTCCAGAAGTTTGTTTTACATTCAACACTTTTGATATTTTCACACCATTTAAGCTCCAAGTCGGCATAAGTAGTGATACTCTCACACCGTTCTATCTTAGAACTAGAATTTCACAAAAGAAAAAGATGTACCAACTTCCTGTTTCTCTAAAGAAGTAAAAAGTAAAAAGAATTGGTGATGTGGTAAGCAGATGTTAAGATTATGGATAGAAGGGAGAATGTATTCACATATTAATAGTCCCTCCAACTAAACAACATTGCTAACTTCTTCCTTGGCATGATAATCTCAGTTTATTTCCCTAATGATGTCCAGTGCATCAAGAGGTCAGAAGACTGGGCAGGCAGATCCACACAATAACAAGACATCATCACTGGTGGCAAACTTGGTAGCGACTGATGACAACAAGCCTAGGAAGAATCCTAGAGGCAGGCAAGCAAAACCACTGGGATTGTAGGTTGGGTAACTTTACAGTTTATTATCCAAATCAGGACACTTTTAAGAGAGAAACGGTAGGCTAATTACACTAGACAACAAGTGAATCCAAGACTACTGTACAGGGCAACCCATACGGATGATCTTCTTAGCAATAGGCAAGAGAGAGAAGAAAGGCAAATGGGAATATAAAGGAGTCAGAATTCCAATCCACCAAGTTAGAGTGCTCAAAAAGAGCTGTCATAAGAACAAAGAGTGCTTTCTGAATGATATTGCTATACTTTGATACCCGACCGAAATCACAAACTCATCTTTTCATGCTAACTAGCAAGGTACTTGCTAGAACTTAAAGAGCCTGAGCCAAAAATGGAATCATCCTGGAAGAGCTAGATATGGTTTTTCAATAACAAATTTTGAGACTTTTAGGCCTAAATGTAGAACCACATATTTTAAATCAGTTTTTCCCCAAGCACGCTCTGAGAAACACTAGGCCTGAAAGATGTAACATGTTACAGAGGAAAGAAATGATCCCATTATTAAATACATTTGGGAAATTAATGGATTAAACAAAATTAATGCTATTTGTGACTGCAGAACATTAGTCTTTAATACGCAAAGTTCATGGACTCTCCAAGGGTAGGCAGTAATGAGCAATTTTTGTTTTTGTTTTTGTTTTTTCTCAAATATATTTGTCTTAAGTCTGATCTCCCAGTAGCCGAGCTTGAGACAGACATTCTCGTGCAAGTGATTTACTGAGAAAGTGCTTTCAGGAGCAAAATACAGTTTTAGCTGAAGAGGAGCTTCAGTTTGATCCCCTGGAGAACATAAATTATACCACAAAATCAGTCCCATTTTGTGCAGGTGGCTAGCTGGTTTGTATTCTTTTTCAGTCAATCATTGGTTATGTGTTGCCTGGATTTTCAAGGTAGGGGAGATGCTTCCTTCTATGCCAGAGAGCTACTATTTAATAAAAGATAATTCTCTAGAAAAAAAGAGAAGTGGTGAGCAGCTGATAGATAGTTGCTGCTGACAAAAAAAAGGTGATCTGGGCGAGGCTGCCATCCTCTGACCTAGTAACTGTGGTTTTCACTAAGTATCCAATGAGAGAAGTGTTCTTTTAATACAGTGGAAAGAACATTGCTCTGAGGAGAATATGCATCACGCAGTTTCTCTATCTATTTTGCCTTCTGTTATGTTAAGCTCTGGGACATCCATGCATATTCTGACAGGAAGATCTCAAACCCCATCATCAAATAGTCTCTGAACAAATGAAACCACAAGCACGTGGAGCAGAAATCTTGGCATCTGGGATACTGACAGCAAATTCATACAGGAAACTAAGCTCAACTTGTAAAAGCCTTAATTTTCAAATAATACAGAATCATCAATATTTTATTTTTTTAATTGAAAGGGGATATGGAAATCTCAAAAATTCCAGGACAGTTTTTAGATTGAATGTCTCATAGTTTGAATGTATCAGTAATTAGAATTGCTGTTTGCAAAACAAAAACAAAAACAAAACAAAACAATTCCTTCTCAAGAAGAATTTATTATCTATTAAAAAATATTTCCAGGGGCACTTGGGTGACTCAGTCAGTTAAGCTTCTGCCTTCAGCTCAGGTCATGATCCTAGGGTCCTGGGATCAAGCCCCACATCGGGCTCCCTGCTCAACAGAAGAGTCTGCTTCTCCCTCTCCCTCTGCCCAACTTGTGTGTGTGTTCTCTCTCTCTCTCTCTCTCTGTCAGATGAATAAATTTTTAAAAATCTTAAAAAAAAAAAAAAAGAAATGTCTCCAGTCTTAACCTGATTCCCAACTTGATAGTATTTTTACAAAATGAAATATTCAAAATAGTATTCCAATGTTTTAATTGCATATACAATACCAATTATTCAAAAACCAATATTATGGGTGCCTGGACGGTTCAGTCAGTTAAGCAGCTGCCTTCAGCTCAGGTCATGATGCAGGGTGTTAGGATCCAGCCCTGCTTTGGGCTCCCTGCTTAATGGAAAGCCTGCTTCTCCCTCTCCTTCTGTTGCTCACCCTACTTGTGCTCTCTTTCTGTGTCAAATAAATAAATAAAATCTTTTTTAAAAAGCATTAAATTATACAAAATTTCTAGAAGATGGAAATAATTTAATTGAATCAGAAGATCTTAGATTTTCAAATAAATTCAAAACTAGTATTATTCAGTCAGTTGTACAAATAATAATAAAATAGATTTCAGTATAATAAACATAATTTTGTATTTTTTAAAAATACTACATTCTTCCACCTAACTACCCAAAATAAGTTTATTTGAGGACATCAAAATTTACCATTATCAAAGTTACTATTTTCTTTGAATAAAAATTACAGAATGATGGGGCACCTGGGTGGCTCAGTGGGTTAAGCCTTTGCCTTCAGCTCAGGTTATGATCTCAAGGTTCTGGGATCAAGCCCCGCATTGGGCTCTCTGCTCAGTGGGGAGCCTGCTTCCCCCTCTCTCTCTCTCTGCCTGCCACTCTGCCTACTTGTAATCTCTGTCTGTCAAATAAATAAATGAAATCTTTAAAAAAATACAGAATGGTATTTACAATAACCTTTTCCTTTTATAAAATATATACTTAAAAGTCATATCTTCCCAATCCACAAAAAACTTTTGACAGGTTGGACTTCTTCAGAATTAAGCATTTCTGAGTTTCAGAGGAGTGTTAAGATAGTAAAACACTAAGACACAAACTGGGAGAAAATATTTGCATATCACATGCCTGATAAAATAGATTATTTAGAATATATATAAAGAACTCTTGAAACTCAATAATAAGAAAATAAACAACTCAATGAAAAAATGGGAGATTTTAACCTACTTCACCAAAAAAGAAATAAATAGAGCAAATAAGCATATGAAAAGATACTCAACATCATTAGTCACTAGAAAAATGTCATTTAAAATTTAAAACCAGGTATGAACATGGAGCAACTGGAACTCCATACACTGTTGGTGGGAATGCAAAATGCTAAACCACCTTTAGAAAACAGTAGCAGTTTCTTACAAAGTTAAACACAACACTTACTACATAACACAGACTTCCCGCTTATAGGATTAATACAGTATAATGAAAATTTATGTTCACAAAAAACTTGAATGCAATTATTTATAATGGCTTTCTTAAAAATCACCAAACACTAGGAAATTGAAAAAAATGGACCTCAGGGGCACCTGAGTGGCTCAGTCATTTAAGCATCTGCCTTTGGCCCAGGTCATAATCCCAGGGTCCTGAGATTGAGCAAGGATCCTGCTTCTCCCTGTGCTTCTGCCTCCCTCTCTCTCTTTCTGTCTCTCATAAATAAATAAATGAAATCTTTAAAAAAAAATAATAGACCTCAATAGGACAATGAGTGAGTAATATTGCAATGGACTATTACTTGGCAATGAAAAGGTAAAAGCTTCTGATACATAAGATAACGTGGAAAAATCTCAAATGCACCATGCAAAATGAAAAAAAAAAAATCTGAATCAAAAAAGGATACATGCTCGATGGTTTTATCTCTATAAAAGTCTTGAAAAGGCACCACTGTAAGGGTAGAAAACAGATCAATGGTTGCCTACGTTTGGGTTGGAGGAAAGAGCTGACAGAAAGAGCCAGGGGCAAAGTCTGTGGATTGATAAAGCTTGTCTATATCTTGATGTGTTTGTGATTGTAAAATTCTATGTGTTTGTCAAAATCACAGAATAGTACACTTAAAGGGGTAAATTTTATGATATGTAAGTTGTGCCTGAATAAGAAAAAGTAGAAAGAAGTAACACATATCTATTTAATAAAGTGATTTTTCTTTTTCTTTTTAAAGATTTATTTATTTATTTGAAAGAGACAGAGCACGCCAGCACGTGAAAGCAGGGGAAGAAGCAGAGGGAAAGGGAGAATCTCCATGCAGACTCCCCACTAGCGGAGAGCCTAAGGCAGTGCTCAGTCCCACCACCTGAGATCATGACATGAGCCAACATTGAGAGTTGAACGCTTAACTGACTGAGCTACCCAAGCACCTCAATAAAATGATTTTTCTTATCAAAATATTGTGGTATCTAATTTCACTGTGGTGCTCTAGCTTGAATGGAAATTGTATGCCACCTGCTGTACTCTCTCATTCATGAGGAAACATCACCTAAAGAAGAGTCAAGGGGGAGTCTTTAAAACTGACACTGGTTGGTTAGCCTCTGAATAAAACTTTAGTTCACTCAGTTTTTAAGAGTGTACCACAACCTATATTTTCCTATTTATATGTGAATTACTTTAAAAACCCCATCATACAATTTATTCTAATATTTTAATAGAATCTAGAATATTTTGTCATATTTAAATGATTATCCTCACTAAAAAGTTTTCTTTTTTTTTTTTTAAGATTTTATTTATTTACTTGACAGACAGAGATCACAAGTAGGCAGAGAGGCAGGCAGAGAGAGTGGGGGAAGCAGTCTCCCTGCTAACCAGAGAGCCCGATTCGGGGCTCGATCCCAGGACTCTGGGATCATGACCCGAGCCGAAGGCAGAGGCTTAACCCACTGAGCCACCCAGGCGCCCCAAAAGTTTTCTTTTAATTAAAAATAAATCTTGCTTGTTGAGCTTTGTTTATTAAGAAACAAAACTGACTAAATTACAAGACTTCAAAAAATAGTAAATATTCATTCCAGGTATACCTAAACAAATTAACAGTAAATCTTCATAAATAGAAATTGCCCTTAAAGCATGAAGTTAGTTAATAACATTTTTACTGTTTTGGTGAAGTTCACCAAATCTGTTCACAAAGAAAAAAAAAAAAAAAAAAGATAACCCAAGATGGTTACTTACATAAAATTCAGCTTGAGCCCTCTCAGACTTCTTTGTCAATCAGACTCCATGTTAAGGAGAAACTCTGGAAATGTCCCCAGAGCATGGTTCATGGCCCTCTAGTATTCTGTCCTGGTTTTGTAAATGAAAAATCTTGTCATCTTATCATAGAGTCCCAGAAAATTGTGGCAACTTTATTGCTAAGTGAACCTTAATAACCCCAAGTTTAACTTCAAGAAAATTACTCTTAGAAGCATTTCGCAGTCCTGCAGGTTGCTGAGGATACAAAACTTTCTCCTCTCCCAGAGTTATTAACCCACACAACAGATTCCCTGAGACCTTCACAGTACTGGTTCAAAAACATTCAATTACAATAATCACATTTTTTCCTTTTCTTACAAAAGTCGTTCCTCCAGATTTTACATAGCAAAACAAATGGGTCAAAAAGCAGTAACAACATATTCACTTTGCAGCAGGCTAGTCTTTAAAATGAGATTACTACTTTATTGACACTGTGGAATACATATGGACCCTCAGGATATGTTTTATGAGGTATACGAGGTATCCTTGGGATTTTTTTTTTACATGATTTTGGAAATCTTCTCAGAGTATCATGAATTCACAGAACTAATGGAAGACATGCCTACCCAAAGGGTTAAAGCTTTTCTTGAAAATCAGTTCCACTCAAGTTGCTTTTATTGGAAGGTCATGTTTTAAGTATTAAGTTTTAGCTTTCGGGAATTTATTCTGGAAAACTACAAACTAGGAAGAAGCAACAATCAGTCTCTGTAGATACTCCATCTACTTGCTAGAAGCTGCAACAAGTTATTGGATTTAAGGAAATGGTGGGTAGGTCCACCCACAGGCATAATGAAATCCAGACTGGTGCTGCCAATATCAATCGCATGGTGCAACCTTCCTTTCGAGGAACTCCCTGCACCCTGTAATCCAAGCAACTGAAAATCTTTCATACACCTTGTGAAACAACCTTTGTGGTTCTTCTCCTGGGAATATCCTTCCTCCCTATCTCACTGGGCCCAAATCCTACTCATTCTGCAAGGGTCATGTCAAATGTGTATCACTACATGAAGCTTTCCTTGACCATACAACGTTGGAGTAATTAATCAGATCCCTCCATTGAAACTCCAAAAGCATTTCATTTATAGATAATGACATTTAATGACTATACATTACAACAAAGTTATTGATATACATGTGTTTATATCCATACTTGATTATAATATTTAAAGAGTCATGAAATTTTTCTAGTTTATATTTAATCTGCTCACCCTTATCATATATCCAAATCTCAATAAATAGTAGACTAAATGGAGGAAGGGAGGACTACTTCATTATTTCAAAACAAACTTACTGTATTGGGCATTGTAAATACAATGTTGAAAATGGAGTTCCTGTTCTCAAGACACTTCTGTCCTCAAGACAAGACAAAATCTATAGGTTTCTTGAAACTGGGGTGCCAGAAAGGTAATAATAAAATATAATGTAATAAAAATTCTGCTAGACATTAGCACAAGGTATTTTGAAAACACACAGCAGAGCATCATAACTTTGAGTGACAAGGCAATCTTCCCAGTAAAGGGACAGTGTAAGCTGCATTCTCTCATTTCCCAGGCAAAAATTGAGAGTAAGGATGAGGTTGTGTAGGTTAAAAACATCCAGAAGTAAGGTGGGGTGTGACCCCTTCTGAGGCTGCGAGTATTTCTGCCTGGAGAGAGGCACAGAGATAAGACATTGGAGAAACTATCTGAAACAGCCTAGTCCCATTTAAAACGTGAGGAATCCATGGACGCCATGGGGTGGGCTGGCCAATGGCTGTCCATCTTCCTACTACCCTCCTTCCCCAGCATGTAGGAACATTTTGGGGTCATTCTCTATAGACACTATTCAACAAGTTATCTGACACTTGCTTTATGATGCAATTTTAATGAAAATTCTATATTCTGTGTATTCTGCAGTGGCTGGGTATAGTGTTCTGCAAATGTTAATTTGCTCAGTTTGGTTAAGGTTGTTCACATTTTCTGTAACTTCTATGAGTGAAGGGTCATGTGTTTGTTCTCAAAATTACTGAAAAGGGTATTATAAATCTCCAACTATGATTGTGGATTTGTCTATTTCTCCTTTTTTATTTCTCTACTTCTGCCTTTATATGTGCTGTAATTAGGTAATTCTTGCATATACATCCAGTATCCTTAGGTCTTCCTGCTGAATTTAGTATCATTAGGTCTTTCACGGACACTTTGAAATGTCCTGCATCACCTAATGATAATTGACTTAAGTATACTTTATCATTATAAACATAGTGAAATACAGGTCTTTTCATCTTTTTACCTTTATATACCTAAAGATGTATATACATAGCACTTAGATCTTATTTTATACTTTCTGACAAAATCTTTCAACGAGACTTTTTGTTTCTAATACCAGATGTTATTATTGTGTGGCTGAATTTCAATATATTCTGCTATTTGTTTTCCATTTGCTCATCTCTTCTTCACTGTTTTCTTCTTTCCTTGCTTCCTTTTGGGTAAATCAACAATTTTTTTTGAATCCCATTTTAAATCCTCTACTGGCTTTTGGTTACAACTTTTTGTATTTTTAATTAGCCACTCTAGAGATTACAATATGCATCTTTAACTAATTAGAATTTACATCAACTTAGTATTTTATCACTTCATGAATAATGTAAGAACCTAGCAAAAGCGTATTTTTATTTATTCTCCCCTCTTGCATTTTGTGCTGTTGGGCATTGGATTTTTACCTCTGTATATGTTATACACCACACAATACATCAATACCTCTGTTGGTTTACATAATTTCTTTAATTTTTTTAAAATGTCTCATATTTAACCAAAGATTTATTCTATTTCTTCCTGCAGTCAAATACTTTTCTTTAAAATATTCCCTATCAACCTGAAAATCATCCTTTACTATTTCCTAGACTGTGGATCTTTAAGCAATGAATTCTCTCATTTTTAAACTTTCTTCAGATGTCTTTATTTGGTTTCATTTAGTTATTTGCCCCAGAACTTTATAGCTACTATACCACTGCAATTTTGGCTTCTATAGTTTGTGTTTAGAAATCATCCTTCAACCTTATGGTTGCTCCCTGAACACACTGTATCTTTTTTCTCTGGCTGCTTTTAGGATCTTCTGTTTATCTTTGATTTTCAGCAATTTGACTACAGCGTGCCTAAGTGCAGCTTCCATTGTGTTTATCTGTCTTGGAGTTTATTGAACTTCTTAAATATGTAGGTTGAATTCTTATTAAAAGTTTCAAAGAAATTCTTGGTAACCATCTCATCAAAATTGCTCCTGGCCTCTTCTTGATCTCTTCTCTTTTTGGATTTCTAATTACACCTATGTTAGATGTTTTGATGGTGCTCCACATATCTCTCCCACCCTGCTCAGTTCGTCAGTTCTTTGTTTTCTCTCCGTGCTTAAGACTGAATCATCTTTTTAACTTACTGAGCGTTTCGTCTGTTGCATTCAGTTGTTGTAAGTCAATGCAAGTAATTCTTCATTTTAGATGTTGTATCTTTCATTTCTACTAGTATCCTTCACTTCTTTTCTTTTAATTTCAAAACTCTTAAATGTTTCCATCATTTTTTCAACTTTTTAAAAAAAATTTATAATGTATTTATGACAGTTATTTTAAATTACTTGTTTGTTTATTGCAACATTTGCATCAGGTGTTTCTGTTTCCATTGAATAGTTTTTCTCTCCATTATATGGGTCAGTTTTTTCTGCAACTTTCCATATCTCATAATATGATTTTGTGCCACAAATTCTGTATTTTAAAATATTAGATTAAACACATACAAGTACATATATGTGTGTATGTATATATATAACATGTATGTTAATATAGATTAATCTAAAATATTAGATTAAACACACACATACCTCTGTGTGTGTGTGTGTGTATTGTGTGTGTGTGTGTGTGTGTGTATCTCCTTCATCCTATGGCACAAAGATTATTTTTATGTCTCTTGGTTATTTTCTGAGAAATGGAAAAGATCATATCCACCACTAGCTGATGCTTCCAAAGAGCATGGCTTAGCTTAGGGACAGCATTTTTACCACTATTTTTTAAAAAATCTATTTTGAAAAAATTTTGAAAACAAATAACTCTAGAACTTCAAATCCAAAGTATGGTTACCATTTTCTAAGAAGTTTTTCCAAAAAAAAGATATTTAATTAGATGCACAAGGGCATAAAGAGAAGTAGACACTTTTATTACACTAAAGGGGATGTCTTAAATAGTTGGTGACTTAGGAATACTGACAGACTAAGTTTCAGAATTATTATAAGTAAAATTTTGATTTTTTAAAAAAATAAAACTGGAAAATAGTATATTTTCTTTCTTTTCTAAAATTTGTGGGCATGTGTGCGTGTGTGTACAAATATATATGTAATGTATATATTTCAAGCCAACTTAGTTCCCTCTAATAGTTAAGCCATTGACAAATGCTCTCTTACACTGGAGTCATTAGAGGGTCTTTCTCTTCTAAGCACAAGAGTTTCCTTCTTCTTCTATTCCAAAGAATAGAATCTTTTTCCATATGTCTATGAGAGAAATTAGCTTTTTAATTTATTTTAAAAGTAAAATTTTCCTTTAAATCTTCATCAAATTAGATTTAATTTCCACAAAAATGAGAACTAATGTAACAGTCTAATATTCCATCTCTTTTCCAGGGGAGAATTATATATTATAAATTGCCTTTTTCATACAGAAATGTTAAATAACCATTTTCACTAAAGTTTCCTCAGTTTGGATCAGAACGCTGTATAAAATAGAGTGCAAAATAACTCATTTCTAAATGAAGATATGGAAAGATATGACTAGGGGGGAAAAAGAGATTCTTTTATTAAGTTTAACATCCTGGCAATTGAAAAATCAAACATATCACTCAAAACATAAATTTAGAAAATAAATTCTTCTAAAATATACTCTAAGCTTTTATTATTTCCCATGCATCATTTTGGAGAATATAAATATTAACTTAGTACTTGAAAGATAATAAAATAATAATGATTGGTTGCCAAAAATGACAGGATAACATGAGATGAAGAGAAAGTTCACAATTTGATCTGTCAAATGAGTTCATTTTTGTCACAAATAAGGTCACAATTTAATCTGTATTTAAACTCTATTGGTTATCAATATAGTCTCTTTGGGCTATATGAGAAATGACATTAAATAATGGCATGTAGAATATTCTCTTTTTACATTATATTTTCATAATTTAAATTTATATTTACATATCTATATTTAAAGTGACTTTCTGAAAATTAACAAAAATATAGACTAGTTTACTTAAAAAAACAGTACATTTCACCCTTGCTTGCTTCTTAATCTAAAAGATTAAGATCACACTGCCAAAGAAACAACAAGATATTTCACATTTTAAATTCTAAGATACAACTGTCAAAATAGAACTATAGTCATTTAGTGATGCTAATATGCCACTAAGCAGATACTTAATTTTGTATTTTAAATGTCATCTCAAAATTGCATTTCTTTTCTTCATAACTCAAGAAGAACCATGCCTTTATCATTTAATCTTTCAAAAATTTAAATATATGGTGGAGGAAAATGAATGTTTTCTCATATAAAGTAATCAAAGTGACATAAGAATAAAAGAATATCACACCACTGGTCAATGCCTACAAAATATTTTCCTCTGATGGTGATTCAAAGAAATCATTGTCATGATGTCTAAGGACTTTCTGCTATTTTAATCTTACTTGTTTATTTTTTTTATTTTTTTAAAGATCTTATTTATTTACTCGTCAGAGAGATAGAGAGCAGAAGCAGGGGGCAGAGGCAGAGGGAGAAGCAGCCCCCCAACCCACGCCGAGCAAGAAGCCCAATGTGGGATTCGATCCCAAGACCCTGAGATCATGACCTGAGCTGAAAGTAAACATTTAACCAATTGAGTTACTCAAGCATCCAAATCTTACTTGTTTAAATAAATAAATAAATCCTGGAACTGTGTTGCCCAAAACTGTGTTGCCCAGAATTCTGTTGCCCAAAACACACACACACATGTGTGTGTGTGTGCGCGCGCGCGTGCACGCGCACACATATTTTTTTTTAAGATTTTATTTATTTGAGAGAGAGAAAATGAGCATGGAGGGGGCAGAGTCAAGGGCGGAGGGGAACGTGGAGCCCATCTGGGGGCTCAATTCCAGGATCCCAGGATCATGACCTGAACTGAAGGAAGACATTTAACTGACTGAACCACCCAGGCGCGCTTACTATATATACTTGTATGCATAATTTTATCTCAGATCTTCTGCATTATACAGTTTAATTCTATACTATTTCTTAACATTACAAGCATATAGCCATCCTATACAAACATAGTAGGATGGCATTTACACTAACTACAGTAGTGTGTGACTAAGTGTGCCATTTAACTTACTAATGTATTTTGCATTACCTGTAAATAAGAGGGCTTATTGGGCTGAAAAATATCTATGACCAGTTCCTTCTAGCACTACCGTAAAAATGTGTGTATTGTCCTGCAGTTGGCTGAGGGTTTCCCATGCATAAAACAATGATACTTTTTGTCCAACCCAGGGTTCCTCATTTTCTCTCTTCTTCAGCATTTCCATATCTACATAACTCTTACACCTTTGTGTAAAGACCAGCTTTTCATGGACTCTCCCTCTAAAATCCACTACCACCAAACATTTGGTAATTATAATAGGTTCTACTGCCCTTGGGAGGGAGGGCACACAGCATAGCCATCGGGCAGCCAGTCTTTCTATCACTTTTGCCCACTAGCTCTCTCCTCAGAGAAACAAATGCATTGTCCCCTTCCCACCACCACCTACACTTCAACCCTGATATCTCCTCAGTTAAGGCCCTCTTTGTTTATATCCTCTACCCCAAAGATATTTATGAAAGCATTTGTTTCCAAAAAGAATGGAGCTCACTTCCCAAAATGGGTTATAATAATAAACATTTTATTTCTATTTTATTATCATTTGATTTGACATGAAACATCCTTCAAAAATAACCCATTTTAATTTTCATGAATTACATAAAATAATAATAATAATAATAAAGCTCTTCCTCATTGCAGTCTCATGATTTTGTTAATATTTGATCATTACTTCTCTCAATCTCCAACTTTTCAACCTCTATGTTTAGTTAATAGGATTAAGGACATTTCTCATTTCTCTTTTTTCAGGATTGAGGTTTCTTTAAATCATTTTTGATTTGTGGCTATGAGAACCAAACACATTTGGTCATTGTGATTACTTTCACTTTGAAGAAAATACACTTGTGTGCCCTTCTTGAATATGACCAATACCAATAAATTAAAATAGGAAGATATATTGATCAGGACTTGGAAAAAAAAAATGGCCTAAAACTCAGTACCTTCTAAGCCACTGCCATGAAGCAAATATACTTCAGTATTGAACTCAGGTCACTTAACAGTTCAAGATTTACAAATTTAGACAAATGAAATATTTTGCAGCCTATTTTGCATACTTTATTTTTGCAAGTGATTTTTGAACACCTAAGCATTGACCAGGAGAAATTATTTCAGGAAACAAGTTAATATTTCCAGATAAAACATATAATGAACTCTATTTTCAGCAGAATATGCTCTAAAAGGAATAAATATTACAATATAAATTGTCAAATGGGATTCAAACAACCACAATTCAATTTTAGGCAAAGATGGGTTGAGATTTGCAATGTGCACCTTTGACATCACCACAGAAATATAATGCCTTTATTTTAGTCAGAAACAAACAGGTATAAATTCACAGTATATAGATTGCATTGGCATCTATAAAAGCTTTTCAACTATCCCTAAAAAGCTGCTCCACTAGATATAGATTGAAAGAATCCATTATTAAAAGAGGGATCAAAACAGGCTGCAATTATGCCCAGTTAATCCCCTGAAAACAGTGTGGTATTTCTTCATCAGAATCATTATTTGCACAGGAGAGAAAATAACAACCATATAGGACAAATTAAAACTTTACCTTCAGATGCTACCTCAATTGTTATGCACGCTTCACTCTGTGCATTCAGTGACCAGCAAGAGAATCAAATAATAAGATTTTTCTTCCCTAATCAAAATATTCTAATGTTATTTATTCCCCCAATAGTTGAAAATGGTTATGACATTTCCCAGATTTCCCCTTTCCTATTACGGTATACATCTGAGCACACTCAGAGGATGTCTTTAAATGCCCATGTATTAAAAGGGTGAGCAAATACATCAAGCATCCTTAGAATTTCTGTAGGCTGCACCTGAATGCATGTGCAAACACACATCAAATGACCACTGCCGTGTACAAACTGCTTGTTTAGGCTTTTTTAAATACGACGATCACATGTTTAAATGTCATGCTGGGATTTAGTTAACTAAGGTGGCAGGTTCTTAAGATGGAGAATTTATTATGTTGAAATTTTCCAAATGCAGGACTGAAAAGGAAAAAAAATCTGTCAACTTTTATTTATCTCCTATATAAATACAGGCAATTTAGTTCTTCCCCAAAATACAGGCAGATTAGATGAGTAAGACAGTAGTCAATTCATTTTGCATAGGAATGGCTCATTAAAAAAAGGGCCCTGCATTTGTATTAAGCTCTGATTGGACGGAGCACAAAATGAATTTACAGTGTCACTCAGAGATGTAGCAGGACTAATGAGGGAGGAATGGTGCGGCGCAGGGTGGGGAAAGCTGTGGTGTGTTCATTCATTCCTTCAGCTGGTACCGCTCATGAAACTGAGGTGTCCCTCATTATGCATGTGTCCCAGGGGCATTCTTTAATATTTTAATAAATAACAACATCAGCCCAACAAGAAATTAATGAATAGTATCATTAATAATGAGCTGGAGTCTTGTAGTGATAGGACAGATATTAAATTGAACCACTGTGGTGCTATCTCTAGAGACTTGGGATATTTCCAGTGGCAAACAAGGCGCCTGAATGAAGCAACCACCTCTCTGTGCCAACAGCTTTTACAACAGGTTGGGAGTAATAAAAGAGGATTTTCTGCACGATAAAGTTAAGCCCTAGAAAATCTGCTGGTGTAGATCGGTGTGAAAAGTACTGCCAAACGTGATCCTTAATTAAACTTTAATTAAGATAAAGCTTTTATTTTTTTCTCTTCCAGAAAAGTAGCAGCCAAATGGGCCCTGGCTATTTTCTACCAAAATCAAACTTAAAATCATTTTGTATTATACCATAAAAATTATGCTCAAATAATATTAAATCCACCAAATGAGGATATTATTAGGAATAGTTGAAATGGCGTAATTGCCCACCACAATGAGGAGAACATGTGTGCAAATCTGGAGTTGTATGAACAATGAAGGGGTTCCTGGTCTCAATTTTTCCCTTTCTACTATTTTCATATTTAAGCCAGTTTAAATTTTTGTAGTTTTATGTCACAATATTGAGAAAAATTTTACATTGAAAAGAATGATACAGGGTATATAACTTTTCAATTAACCTTGAGTCTCAGAATATGTTCAGATTGCTCATAACTTTAATTTTCTCATTAAAAAAAAATGTTTCACACACTAAAAAAATTCTTAACCCTAGCTTTCGTCCCTCTAATTACATGACCCATTGCTGATAGCTTTATTTGTGGTAATAATTTTCTTGCTGTGTTTTTTGTAAACTGAGGTTGTATAACTTGGTTCCTGCCTCTCAGCAACACTATAATTATGCAAAAAATATATGCTATACTGATAACCAGATACAGTATTTTCAATAATGTTAATAATGATTTTATTCAAATATTTTACATGTAGCATTGCATGTTATCGCTGTGGAACTCCTATTTTCTACTTACCTAATTTTTCCACATCATAGATAACTAAAATACGTAATTTTAAAATTATTTTTATGGAAATTTGAAAATCCTTTCTAACAAAAAAGTTCTAGATTGCTATTTTAATAGAAGAAAAAAATGGCTACAAGGTACACACATTGCTGCAATTCTCTATGCTTTTTATCCATATGCAGCTATATACTTTATTATGGCGACAGATTTTAAAGTTTGCCTCTTTTAGTAGACACTTTCAGATTTCTAAGAATTCTGATATAAAGTGCTTGAAGATAATCTATGCTAGTTTTATTTTATCTTTGTAGTCTACCACTAATCACTTATTTAAAGAATGGTTTCCAGATTTTTGTAGAGCCAATTTCTTTAACGAGGCACAAGGTTAAGTCCATAAGTTAACTCCATAAATAAGATATCTATAAAAGTTATCTAGGTTTTAAGTGCCATGTGGCCTTCGACCAGCATGGGCAAGGGGGATCCAGAACTAATGCAAACTTTTCCCAAGGAAGACTTTGTAAAGGAGATCCACATTTTTGCTCTGACCATCTTCTTCATTTTCTTCTCTTCTGTTACCATGTTCATACAGTCTCTAGGAAAGTTTAGGAGATAGCATCCCTCCAGTTCTGAATAGTGGCAACTGAGTAGGATAAATTCACTGATTTTCTGTAAGGGGAGCTATAATTTCATGATAAGTGTTATGTGACTACAAATAGTCTAAGACAGATGGAGTAGTCCTGTCAATTTCTGGCTTAGGTAAGAATGAAGGCTATTAGGGCTCAAGGAGTTAAATATGTAGAACACCTTGTTAGTTCTTTCTGATGTGTGGAAGTAGTGACAAGGTGTTGCTGAGAGGAAAGTGAGTCAATGAGATGAAATGAAGTTAGGGTTTTTAAATTTAGCAAAAAGACAATTGCTCATGACCCTATCTATCCTATTTTATTTGATTCTGAATCAAGTTAATTGCATATCCTTTTTACTACATGCATACACAGAACTTAACTCAAATAAACATTTAAATTAGGTGTACTCTAGAGAACTTTGAGCCATTTCCAACTCAAAAACTATATACTTTACTTGAGAAAGCTTAGTTTTTTAAATAGAATTCCATTAAATGTTGAATCAATAAGACTTACTACCTCAGAACTCAATTAATCTGTAGTTGACTCAAAGAAAAAAATGACGATTGCATTGTATTAGATGTTATTATGCTTTCAATACCAAAGTGTCGCTGTTGTCTTTACACCTGACAAAAGAATATTCTAGGACGCCTGGGGGGCTCAGTCGGTTAAGCATCTGACTTTGGCTCAGGTCATGATCTCTGAGTCCTGGGATGGAGCCCCAAGTGCTTAACAAGGAGTCTGCTTCTCCCTCTTACTCCCTTTCTGTGCTCTCCCTTCCTCTCTCTCTCTCTTTCTCAAATAAATAAATAAAATCTTTAAAAAAAAATTGTTCTAATAGTGCAGTTGAGACTCTACCATTTATATCACATACTCTTAGAATATAATCTTAGTGTGTGTGTATATATATATGTATATATACGTGTGTGTGTGTATATATATATACACATGCTAAATTGTAATCCTCATCTTTTTGCCAATAATTCATATGGATCATAACCAGATCCTCCTACAGAGGAATAATTCTAAGTACAAAGATGTTCATTACAGAATTATTTATAATAGAAGGAAATTTGGATCATCCACAAATTATAACAACTGGGATTTTTAAATGAAATGTATGACAGACTATTAGGTAACAATTTGGTTGCAAAAATAAAAATTAAAAAATAACTAATAAGTTAAATACTTGAGTCTTGAGGTAAAATTTAAAACTTAAATTCAAACTTATTATAAAGGAAAAAAGAACATGTATAGGAATGTTCATAGAAACATTGCTCACAATAGCAAAAACTTAGAAGTCTGAAGTCCATCAGAGAAGGACAAATATATAAATTTGTGTATTTCCATATCAGAATATTATGTAGTTGTCAAAATGACTTCACAACATAGGCATGCAACAATATAGTTGAATATGAACATTATTAAATATGAAAGTATGTCTAAAATAATTAGGTTCGGCAAAGCAAAGTAATAATAATATGAGACTCAGTGAGATGGGATGGGGAGAATCTACAGATAAAGGTTTTTGTTAAATTTCAACCTAGATGTTAGATTCATGGGTTTTTATTACATGCAGATTTTTGATGATGGTGAAGACGATGAAGACAGAGAAATAGATAGGTAGAGGTAATAGATAGAAAAAAGGTAGACACACAGACACATAAATAGAAAAAAATGGAAAGACTAAACTGAACAGAATATCACTGAAGATTGATTAATCCATTTCTATATACCTAAATTCTGAAACAGAATGTGAGAGTGAAAAAAGTGATACATTTTAATGGTTAGGAGCATAAAAATTTCAACCAGGCAGACTTGGGTTTGAGTCCCAACTTAACCACTTAAAGCATTTGAATAGAAGAATTATATAAACTAAGCCTCAGCCTCCTCACATGTAACTGGGATCAATTAACAGTATCCTTCACACTATTGTATAACATGCCATATATAAAGCACTTTACCAAAATGCATGGCACAGAGTGGATCCTCACAATAAGTATTAAGATCATTAAATATATACATATAATTTAAATAAAACAAACATAGAAAAAGACTAGAGCCGAATATTTCAAAACCTTTACTTTGGTTATTTTTAAGCAGCATGACAAGAAATTTGTTTTATCTTCCTTTTCAGGATATGCTGATTTATTGGTAATGTTAGGACTTTACAAGGTAGTTATGCCAGGAGCCAAATGAGTGGGGAAAACAGACTAAAGAAGGATGCTTAAGTCCCTCATTTGAGCAGTCTGAGAATTTTCACAGAAATGAGTCTTGGAGAAAGTATAATTTAACCAAAAGAGATAAGGAGGCTTAACATCCTAAGCAGGACACAGTGGTGTGAAAAAATGACATGAGGAATAATATGCCTGTTACATTTTGTAAATAATGAGTAAATCATTTGGTTAAGAAAATAGTTTTGTAGAAGCAAATGGAGACAAGATAAATAGAAAGTGACATGTTGGGTAAATCTTAATTTCCAAAGCCAAGAGTTTGTATTTTGCTTTGTGTGCATGGGAGCTATGAAAGATTATTGAATATACATATATACACACATATATGTTTGTATATATGTATATTCATATATGTATGAATATATATGTATATGTATATATGTATATGCATATGTATATACATATATGTGTGTGTATATATATATGAACTTATAAAGAAGTTTAGAATATGTATATATATATACGTATATACGTGTGTGTGTGTGTGTGTGTGTGTGTGTGTGTGTATGAACTTATAAAAAAGTTTAGAAAGATTAAATTGTTGTAGAATGTCGTCTTCATTTGTGCTTCTCCAAAAGGAAGTGGGGCAGGGAAGGGAGAGAAGCACTAAGGGTGCATTAATGAGTAAACTAGCACTTGGGCAGTTGGGTGCATTAATGAGTAGACTAGCCCTTGGGCAGTTGGGTGCATTAATGAGTAGACTAGCACTTAAGAGATGTGGACCACATCTCATAATCATGCCTACTGAAGATGGGAATACTGGGGTATGTATTCATCCACTCTTACCCCTTACTGATTAAAAGTTGCCCTTGAAGGTTAACTCTTGCATTTTCAGATTGCCCCATCTGTGGGGCAGCTCCTGGGGTGATAGAGAAAGCCCTTAGGCAGAGATGGAGAGAGCCAAAGGCAATTGAGCATGCCTGAGACTATCTACCATGCATAATGGTGACCTCAGGGAGAATAAGGGGAAATGGGACCAGACACCACGAACAGATACATTGAAAAGGAATGAATCTGGGAGAAGAGAACACATTTAAGATAACATTCAGCATTTGGAAATCTGTATCAAAAGTTCTTTTAAAACAACCATAATCCATACCTTCAAATTCCATTTGAATATCTATTCTTAAAAAATAAAATGTAAATAAAGATTGTGCAAAGACATGTTAATCAAAGCCCTATATAGATGGCTGAATTTAGATTGGAGGCAATTGCTGCCCAAAGGCATTGGTCCTGCTAGTGGTGATGATGATGATGATGATGATAGTGGTGGTGGTAGGTGGTGATAATAGTAACTAAATAGTAATCAAAGTAGCTAACATTTATTAAGGGGTGAAAAGACACCTGACATGACTCTAAGTGTTCCACAATTAATAACTCATTTGTTTTTCATAATAATCCAATGGTATTGGTTTCCCCATTTTATGGATTAAGAAACTGGCACAGAGATATTAAGGACCTTATCCCAAATATTCAAATCATGAAAGAATTCTGACTCTTAAACACAGAAAAATATAAGACAATGGACAATGAGAGTTACAAAGAAATTTTAGGCATTTGAGAAAATACTTATAAGGTTAAGCAAAATTAAAGAGTATACAATTGTGTATACACAGATATAAACTTGGTTTTTAACATTTTGAATGGAGCCTCCATAGAGTTCTCTCCAACTGCAAGTACATAGAAATGCTGGATTGTCACAGCATAAAAACCAGTAGAAAGAGAAATTCCTGAGTGTCAAAGCAAAAATGAAACTTAAAGCAGGATGTTACCACACCCAGGGCTCATTGTACTACTCAAACCGTGAATCATGGGACACTACATCAAAAACTAATGAAGGACTGTGTGGTGACTAACATAACATAAAAAAAAAAAAAGAAATAAACTTGAACACATTCTAAAAAAAAAAAAAAGAAATTAAAAAAAAAAAGAAGCAGAATTGTACTAATACCAGTCAATATTATAGGAGCAGAGGTGACATTGCTCCAAAATTTAGGACCTACAAATTAGGGAATACAGTTTTAAGCCTCCACAAAGCTTAAAAAAATAAAATAAATAAACCTACTGGATCAGGAAAGATTTGGGCATTATTTATACCCAAAACATCTAGGTAGGAAAATAAAAAGACATCAAAATCAAAATCAAAAACACAAGCTCATAATAACTATGAATGTGGGGTCAAAATTCTACTGCATGTACTCATTCAACAAACATTTATCATGTAAAATAAAACAATTATAATGGTAAGAATTCACATTTGGTGGGATGAAAAATAAGATGAAGCTGAAATATAAAACAATAGTATCATGGAAATGAAAATGTTAGGGAAGAGATTTTAGTTAAAGTATGCTGGTTATTATACAGTGTGGAGAAGACAGACATGCAGGTGGACTTGGGAGGTAAGGGGTGCCTCCTAAAACTCCATCGCAACCTCTGAAAGACAGTATGAATGAAAGAATAACTTCCAAAAAAGTAGACAGAAAAAGCTTTGTGGCATGGGGAAGGGGAAGGCAAAAAAAAAAAATCAATAATGTAATAAAAAGGCATTTGGAAGAGAAATAAGTAAAAGAATATTATAAATATAACTCATAGAACCATAATTCATATATATGAGTCATCTTAATAAATGTAAAATGATAAAACTTTCCTTTTAAGACAAAGTTTCTAAGGTTAGATTTTTAAAACTTGCCCACATGTTCTTTACAGAAGACACACCTACAACTGGGAAAATACTAACCCAAAGTTGCTGATATATTGGCAATATTAGTATGAGGCAACTGGGCTTTAAGGCAAAAGCAGTTTAGGAGGAAAAAAAAGGTCATTCAATTATAATCAAAACAACAATTCATCAGGAAGGTATGATAATGCTAAACCTCCTTGAGCCTAAAAACAGCTTCAAGACATGTAAGAGAAAAACTACTAGAAAATTTTGAAACAAAAATAATCAATCATAGCGGGAGATTTTAATTGACCACTTCCAGGGACCAACTAGATAAGCAGAAAAAACATTGTTAAAATTTTGCATATTGGAATAACTACATGAACATTAAAGAGGATACTAATGAAAGTAACAAAAATTCTGGAAATATCACGTTTCTTGACGAAGAATCGCAATACAACTCAGTGGTTTGTTCTGCCAAAAGAAATACATAATATTAATAAAGTCTCAATTACACTACCTTTTATTTAATCACTGCTTTCTTATGTTTTCTGAAAACATTGGATAGTTTTTTTTTTTTTTAAGATTTTATTTATTTATTTGACAGACAGAGATCACAGTAGGCAGAGAGGTAGCCAGAGAGAGAGGAAGGGAAGCAGGCTCCCTGCTGAGCAGAGAGCCCAACATGGGGCTCGATCCCAGGACCCTGGGATCATGACCTGAGCCAAAGGCAGAGGCTTTAACCCACTGAGCCACCCAGGTGCCCCAAACATTGGATAGTTTTAAGTACACCTAATAGTTCATGGGTTGGTTCTCAGATAGCTTTATAGATTGGAAGTACTTCATGAAGATGTTTCATTAATTCCAGTGTAAAATATTAAAAATATGATAAGGTAACGGACCTTTTGAGATTCATTTTAACTTTACTGAATTTGTTGTAAATAATAATAAAATATTCTACTGTTTTAAGTAATTATGTACAGATGCATGTATTTTTAAAATGCACACTTTTTAAAAAGCATGCTGATGTATATGGTAGTAAATATAGTGGTATTTATATGCACTTACATGTGTTTGGACATCTCTAGAACAGCTCTAGAAGAATATACAAGAAACTGGCAGAAGTGATTACTTGGGGAGGACACCAGCTAGCTGGATGATTCACTTTAGAGGGAAGCTGATGTTCACAGCATGTCTTGTGTTCATTTTGAACCACATTCATGTTTTACTATTTAACTTGTTTTTAAGATTTTATGTATTTGAGAGAGAGAGCACAGGAGCGGCATGGAGGGGAATAGGGAGAGGGAGAATTGACTCCCTGCTGAGCAGGCAGCCCGACTCAGCGTTCTATCCTAGGACCCTGGGATTACGTCCTGAAGGCAGATGCTTAACTGACTGAGGCCCCCAGGTGCCCCAAGTGGCAACATTTGAAAAGCATCTAATAGTTGTTCAGAGAGCATTATTGCAGGAGTCTCTGAAGGGCTCTCCTTAGTTATGGTTGATGGAAAGTCATCAAAGATACAGAAGAAATGCTCATTTACAGACACCATTGTCCACCATTTGACTAATAATTCCTTTTTTTTTTTTTTTTTTAAGTAAGCTCTAGGCCCAATTTGTGGCTTGAACTCAGAACCTCGGAATTAAGAATCACATGTTCTAATGACTGAGCCAGCCAGGTGCCTTTACATCTAGAATTATAACTGCCTTTTTCCTGCTATGGTCTGAATATTGTGCCCCCCCCCACCAAATTCATATGTTGAAATCCTGATCTCAAAATAATGGTATTAGGACAAGGGGCTTTTGAGAAGTGATTCAATGATAAGGAATTGGGATTAATGCCCTCATCTAAAAGAGGTTCTAGGGAGTTAACTAGTTCTTTCCACTAAGTAAGGACACAGCAAGAAAGTGGTGTCTATCAACCAGAAAGTGGGTCCTCACTAGACACACAATCTGCTAGTTCCTGGATCTGGGACTTCCCCGCTTTCAGAACTGTGAGAAATTGTTTGTAAGTTATCCAGCCTCTCGTATTTTGTTACAGCAGCTCAAACAGCCTAAGACACCTGCTTGCAGGCAGGAGTAGTTTTGCCATCTCGAAATAGTCTTTGTTTCTGGCCATGATTATTTGTGCTTTCCGAATTCACAGCCTGGCTGAAAAAGAGTGTGTTGACACTGACAGCTAGATGTTGAAAGAGTTTTCCACTAGACCTTTGACTCATGCTCTTTGTGCCAGTTTCTGCACCCAGAATTATGTGTGGACACAAATTGCACCAAGGATCTAGAAACTGTGAGCCCTTATACTTTCAAAATGAGGTCAGATGGCTAATTGCGCTGGCAACTGGTCGTCTGTTGGCACAACTACCTAACTCCAGCACAGTTGTTTGTATTTGTGATTTGAGGTCCAAAATGATTGAAGCCACAACTGTAGATATTGAAGAAAGGGACTCATTGCTTTTAGATCTCACCCTCCATCACTTCTTCTGTCAATTAAACAGCCTCTCTGTCCTCTCACAAATAGGATGCTTATTTTATTCTAGCAATAAGTACTGGGCAGGATATTCACCATACTGATAAATTATGGAGTAAAGATATTACTTTTATTGAAGTGTATTATTAATTAGGGCATAATGAAATAGCTAGGTGGCCTTTCCAATTGACAGCTAGGAGTTAAAATTCGAAAGAGCTGTTTATTATAGAGTACAAATGGCATCAAGATCCCAAAGTAGGGTATGAGGAAGGTACGCCTGCCTATGTATGCACTAAATGTTCTCATTTCTGGTAACTCTACCATGCAGCTGTAATGCACTAGCCACCAAGGTTTTGTTTTTGTTTTGTTTTGTTTTGTTTTGTTGATGGCTTTCTCTTAGCTTTTCATTTCCTTTGTCGGGAAAAGATAGTGGGGAGTCCTCCATTTCTCTGACCCAAGTCACTCTACACTAGAATGATACAATAAAATCATACTAGTGATCTTTGTGAAAGTCAAACTTTGTTCAAACGACAATAGCATCTTCTGTGCCCCCACTCCAAAAAAAAAATCAAGCCTGAAAAATGGGAAGTGATCTACATACTTTGAAATTCTTATATTCAGGGAGAATAAATGCTACGATGGGATATAGCATTATATACTATGTTATACCAATGCTATTACCTTATTTATGTGCATCACTTCTATACCCATATCCATTTAAAGACATGTGTATCTGTGATTCTGTGTGTATATACACAACGGAGAATGCTATTTAGGTCTCTAAATGATTTCTCCCTGCCCTTAATCTGTATTTAATCAGGAAACCATTCTGTAATGAGAAAACTGTTCATTTTAGTCTTTTATGTTTGCGATCCCAAGGTTCCTCCTTAGTGATTACATTTAGTAACTCCCTTTCGCTGTCTGAAAGCACAGGCAGTTTTTCCATAATAAAAACTGGATTAGCATGTATCAGGAAGAGACACCACCAGCTGTCACTTTGAAATCAGACCACTCAGCCCTATTTGAGATGACAATGGATAAACCGATAAGTGACAGGCAGTTTTCCTATATTTATCTAGTAAGTGGTTAATATAGGCTAACACTTTCTGTAATAAAGCTATAAAAAGGGTCAAAGCAGAAGAAAGTTCCATTTGAATGTGATAAACATTATTGGTCGAGAGAAATTCACTATAGGGCATTATACTACTTAATTTATATAGTTGAGCTATTAAAATCATCATTAACATCTCTACTTCTCTTTCCTTATGCCTTGTTATCTTCTCATTCGATAATATTCAGAGTTATAAGGCATTTGCTGTGCAAATTCACAAATACATACGTTTAAAGACAAAATTCAAAATGATTAAAACTTTAAGAAATACTCTTCTTAGGACTTCTGCAAAACATCGTGTTTCAGAGACTTTTCTGAAACCAAAATTAGTGGGGGAATTTTCAATTATCACTATATTTAGCAAATAATATGCTTCAAGCAGATCCCAAACATTGCTTAACAGTGTTAAAGCGTTCCTGACTCAGGAAAACTAAGGTAAAGGACATAGGAGCAGTGTGGACCAATGAGAAATCTAGGAAGCCCTTATCATTAACAATGACTCTGAGTACCTGGGAGATTAGGAAAGTGTAATGCTCTGATCATTGGCATTCATAATAATGGTTTTGGATATTTAAATAATGACTGTTGGCTTTGGGGTCTTTTAGTTAAATAATTTTGTTTTCCATTTTATGACTTAATTGCTTAAGTCATGAAATAAGCATACTCTTTTCAAGTATTGAAAAAAATATATATGTTCAAGAAAAAGCTAATAGCGCTCCCTCCCTTAATTTCCACCCTCTCAGCTAATTTAAGATTAGATCTATGTCTGTCTTTGCATGCCTTTCTCCGCGTGTCCTCTTGCCCACATTACAGAGATCAGCAGAGAAGTTAAGTAACTTGCTAAACAGAGAGATAATAGAGACAAGGTTTCAACAAAAGCAGTCTACATCCAACACCTAGAGCCAACCCTTGCATTCAAAGGATGCTTCTGGGGCACCTGGGTGTCTCAGTGGGTTAAGCCTCTGCCTTCGGCTCAGGTCATGATCTCAGGGTCATGAGATCGAGTCCCGCATTGGGCTTTCTGCTCGGTGGGGAGCCTGCTTCCTCCTCTCTCTCTGCCTGCCTTTCTGCCTACTTGTGATCTTTCTCTGTCAAATAAACAAATAAATTCTTTAAAAAAAAAAAAAAGCCTGCTTCTGTTACATTTGGTGATTGAATGAATCAATGGGATGAGGTAAAAATTAAAGTTGATTCCCAACTTTTGGGCAAGTGAGTCCTGTCATTAACAGATTGATAATGGTCACAAGGTGAAAGAGGAGGTTTTGAATCAGAGTGAAATAGTAAGTCCATTTTGGTGAATTGAGTTACATTCTAAAGGACATTTGGGCTCCAGATGTTGCTAAGATTTCCAGTGGCCAATGTGCAGCAGCCACAGTGGCAAACAAAAGGTGTCTGTGTGTATACATGGAATCAAAAGCATCAGCATCCAGGTCCTGTCCACAGCCCCGTGTGAGAAATAGCGGATCACCAATGAAGCCTTGCCAGTTCCAGAGAACGAAAAAAAGAGAAAAAAAAGAAAAGAAAAGAAGTTCTCAGGAATTTAAAGCCAAAAAAGGAAAAGGAGTCACAGAAGCCTGGGGAGTCAGGAATTCCACAAAGAATAGTTAAAAATGTCTATCACTTCAGACAGGCAAATGAAAGGAAACAAAGAAGATAACATTTGGTGTAGCAATTGGAAAATCATCCCATGTTTTTGCAAGAACAAATAGTGAAGAGGAAAATAAATTGCGATGATGAAGGTTGAAGACACTTTCATAAAGCTAGTTGGGAGAGGGAGTGGTAGCCCAAGGACGTCGCAGGGTCAGTGAGGTTTTGTTTCTATTGTTTTGAGTGGTTTTGTTTTATTTTAATTAGAAGAGATAATTGTGTATATTTACAAGCTGCTGGAAAAGAGTCAGGGTAGGTAGGAAGAGTGGAAAGAATAAAATCTATACTGTCTGTCATTTTATCCCCAGTATCTCCCACAGCATCTCCTACCGACTGGGTGCTCCCACACTCTCTGATGTGAGGAATAATAAATGCACAAGTTGTTCTCAGAAGGAGAATTTCACCCTCTAGAATTTTCATTTAATGGGAGTTATATGTTACTCTGAAAATTGAAAAGCTATATAATGACTGAGAATCTGGGAAAGGATTAGAAAGTCTCTAACCTCTCATGTTCTGGTTAATACCTTCAACCTTCACCTCCCATTTTTGGGAATAGAGCTTCTGGTTTCTACAATTTTCATCAGTCCTAAAGGTCCCCATCGGTGTCCTGGGACACTGTCATGCCATTTGGACCCAGACACTGGCCTCACCCCTCTCTGTGATATACAACATGTGGTGTTTGCTAAATTAAATGACTGAGGTAGTTCAAGGGTCTGTCGGCACACACGTTCCAAAGTAGTGACATTGTCCCCATGTTTCTCTAGCTCTAGCCTTTGGCAGACACTGGGCAGAGCTGTTGAGACTGCCATCCACTGCTTTGCCTCCAGTGACCTGTGGTTGAATGTTGCCAGAGACTCCACTAATTCCAGAGACTCCTCCCAAATGCTAAGATGCTAAAATATTTTAATATTCAGGTTCATTATTTGGTGCCAGAATTTATACTCTGCACGGTGCTCCTTGAGGTTGCAGTGTGATACACACACACACACACACACACACACAATGTGTATCTGAGTGCATTAAAATATCATATATAGGATGTTAGAAAATATAACTTCCTGAAGTTACATCATGCAGAAATGCAAGGATTTCCCAGGTGAACACAAAATGGTTGAATTTGTTAATAATGCTGTTATAATCTTAACTTTCAAATTTAAAGTTTTAACATTTAAATCTGGAGTGCTCTATTAAAGATTTTTGGACATAAGTTATGTTTAGGAAGGAGGGGATTCAATGAATAGAATCACACACACAAAAATACTGTGCTTTTTTAGCAAGAAAATAAGTGAAAGAACTGTCTGAACTCTCACTTCAGTGCTTATTTTGAATTTATGTTTAATTAAGTAGGCCCTTTGGAGTCTCAGCACTTTCACGTATGAATATCTATTTAAAGAGATCAATGAACAATTTTCCAACAGTATGCTTTGTTATTTTACATTCTCTTCATGTGTATTATTTGGCCAGTTTCCTTTTGGTTACCTTAATTTTTTTTTTTTTTTTAAAGATTGTAGATACACTCCCAGTCATTTTTGCCATTATTTATAATATCCAAAAATAACATGAATAAGGGGTTTTTTCCTTTGCCATTGTTTCAATCAACTGAGACTAAACTTAAGCTTATAAATGTGGAAAACCTTAAATAGAATAACTTATCACAGGGGAGTAAAGGTTTCTCTAAAATCTTCCATATATAATTGCTATCGGCCTGCACTTGATGTGCTGTTTCAGTAGCTTATCTATTTAGATTTGATTTAGAAGTATGATGACCAGTATGGATAATATCTCACATGTCTATCTCAAAACACTTCTTACTTTGGAAAAGTAAAAAAAAGTTCAAAATAATTATTTTTATCTTTCTGTTGCCAAGTAACATAAAAGTAACATAAAAGCCAAGTAACATAAAAGCATTCTTAAAATTATCAGAGACCTAAAAACCTTTCTTTTTGATTGTCCATTAGCCATTCACTTCCGTTCTTCTTCGTGGAAAAAACCTCATTTTGCTTGGGTATGGAGCCATCACATGCTTTAGAGGAGGCTGGGGATTTCACCAGACCCATGGATGAGTCTTGATTAGTGAGAGTCAGTCATGGTAAATCTGGTCTCCACAACCACGGTTGTTCAAGAATGGGTTTGCAATGGAATTCTGATGGATGAGCCTTAGGGGAAGAGAAAAGTAGATAAATCTCTTAAAAAGAGGCACCAGAAGGAGCATTTTCTCACCAAGGCTTTGAATCGTGTATGTTTGAGGGTGAGAATATGAAGCTTGGAGTCTTTACAGCCATTTCATGACTATGATAATATAAATCTGAGGTCGAATGGTAACATAATGAGGACAGCAGAGCTGAGTTACGAAAAAGACCCAGATGCTTGATCATACAACCAGGTAACCAATCTTGAAATCTCCCTACTTCTTTATTCCTTGTTCAGCAAAAAAATGAGTTTAGCAAGATCATAAAGTACAAACAAGGCCAATATAAAAAGTTAAAGGTATTTCTATATATTAGTAAGACACAGTTGGATTTTTAAAATGTCATTAGATAAAATATTTAGGGATAAATTTAATTAGCTATGTATAATACTTATGCACTGAAAACTATAAGATTTTGCTGAAAGAAAAGAAAGACAACCTAAACAAGTTGATTTCTAGATTTCAAAGCAATCTCAGTCAAAATGCAAGCAGAGTTTTTGGTAGAAATTACAAGCTGGTTCTAAAATGTATGTGAAATGAAAAGACTTGGAACAATTAAAATAATTTTGAAAAAAGATAAAGTTGGAGGACTTACTCTATCCTATATCAAAACCTACAATTAAGCTACAGTAAGCAATGTGGTGTTGGCAAAAGAATAGACATTTAAGTCAATAGAATCAAATAGATGAAAAATAGAATTATATGTGTAAGGTAAACCTATTTTGACAACTGTGCCAAGATAATTCAAGGGACAAAAGTAATCTTCTAAAAAATAATTCCAGAATAGTTGGATATTTATATAAAAAAATAAGTAAAACTTTGCCCTTCCACACACCATTTACAAATACTAACCTGAAATGGATCACAGATCTAAATGTAAAAACAAAACTTATAAAGTGGACAGAAGGAAACAGAGGGGAAAATCTTCATAACTTTAGGACTGATAAGGTTCTTAGATATTATCCCCAAAGCCGAATTCATACAAGGAGAAAACTGATACCCTGGACTTGACCCAAAGTTAAAAAAATAAATAAATAAACTTCCTCTCTTAAAAGAAAGAAAGAAAGAAAAGAAAAAAGAAAACTTCAATCCAGGGGTGCCTGGGTAGCTCAGTGGGTTAAGCCTCTGTCTTCGGCTCAGGTCATGATTTCAGGGTCCTGGGATCCAACCCCACATCAGGCTTTCTGCTCAGTGGGGAGCCTGCTTCCCCACCCCCACTGCCTGCCTCTCTGCCTACTTGTGATCTCTCTCTGTGTGTCAAATTAAAAAACAAACAAACAAACAAACAAAAAAACTCGGAAAAAAAGAAAACTTCAATCCAGAATATGTGAAGCCTTCTTAAAACTTGGTATTAGGAAGACAAACAAACTCCTTTTTAAAACGAACAAAAATTCAAAAATGAGAAAAAGATTCAAATGCATCCCAATGAACTGCAAATAAGCGTATAAAAGTCAACACATTAGAAAAGCATAAATTAAATTCAGAATGAGATATTCCTATATACCCATTTAAATGAGTAAAATTAAAGACACTGACCATACCAAGTATTATTGGGAATGTAGAACTGGAACTCTAATACATTGTTTGTGGGACTGCAAAATGGTAGAAGCCATTTTAGAAACAAACATGTCAATTTCTTATGAAGTTAAATACACTCGGACTGTATGACCCAGTCATCCCACTCCTAGATATTCCCCCCAAAGAAATGAAAATATATGTTCCCACAAAGGCATGAACTCAGATATTCATGAAGTCTTTATTAATGACAAACAAAACTCAATTGTTTCTTAATTGGTGAATAATTTGTCAAATATCCATAGATTAGAATACAAGTCAACAATGAAAAGTAAAAAACAAAACAAAACAAACAAAAAAAATGAATGATACACAAAACAATATAGATGAATTTCAAAATATTATGCTATATGAAAAAAAAAAAAACAGAAAAGATTTCATACTCCATGATTTTACTGATACAAAATTGAAAAAAGGCAAAGATAGAAAACAGATCAGTCTTGCCAGAGGTTAGTGGTGGGTTGGCAACAATGGAGCAAGAGGGAGTTTACCAAAATGAGAGAGAAATATTTGATATCATGATTATGGTGTGGCTTATACAAACATATACATTTCAAAATTCATTGAATTGCATAATTACATTTTTGATTTTTTTAATATAAAGTATACATCAATAAAGCTGATTTTTTAAAGTATCCACATTTTGCTTGCTCTGTATCCCCTTTTCACCTTTCTTTGTGACTTCCGACCGGGGTAAAAATATATCTAATTTTTCATTCTTTGAAACTCTGACCATTTTGGACAGTGTAAACACTTCGAAAAATGTTTTAAACTTTTTTTTTAATTTTACTAATTCTAACTCTGAGAAATAATATCTGTTCCAGGTATTACATTTCCTTAGGGTTAAAGCACTGCATTAAAGAAAGGACCATTTTGTTTCCTGTTGCAACATATAAGATGTCACTGAAATTCAGGCTACAGAATTAAATAAGAGACAATAAAATGTGGTCAGTCTCTTTTCTCCTTATGCCCCATGATCATGTAAAGTATAATACATAAAATTGAACTAGTACTGGTCCTCACCCTTGATATCCCCCTGAGTCTCTGAATACATTTGAAAAAGATTACCAGTCATTTTTTAAGTCTGTGCTTTCTCTCTGTCTCTGTCTCTCTCTAGCAAACCATACAGTTCTTCATATATAAATTCCATTTTTACTTCTTATAATTAAGAAAGTTTGCAGCATTTAAAAGTGAATTTACTACAATTTTATTCTAAAATTCAAATTAAAATGCTTTTGAAATGTGGATATATTTAGTTAACTCTTTATTGCCACTTTTTTTGGCAGACTATGATGAAAAACAGTATTGGTACGGCATTTATAATGTTGCTACAGCCAAGAAAAGTGAACAATTTTCTGACAAGAGCTCCATCCTTATGCCTCAACAAAAGAGACTTAAATAAATCTCAGTTCTTAATCTGAAATCTCAGATGATTAAGCCAAGAAAATCACATTTGGCATTTTAACACTTTCTAGCTTTATTTTTTTTCCCACTTCCATTGTGTATTTTAGCCATTTTTAATGAAATTTTATTTTTGTACCTTTTTAAAATTACTATTCTCATGGGAAGCTAAGTGTTAAGCAGCAACAGACAGGTTTGAGAGACACAAAGGTAAATTTGATTATCTTCCAACTCCAGGTACTAATTTCAACAATTCCCTATGTTATTATTTAGTTTTCTCAAATATAAAAGCTAATACTCATGTGGTAAGAATGACAGATCTTCTAAACATGACAATCACAGATTACCCAACAATTATCCATATCTGTATAGATAAAAGAAAACTCAGGAAGTTTTTATCCATGTTCTGAGTCTATTTTCTTAGACGTATTTTTGATCTATGTTCTCTATTTTCACAGAAGACGACAAATCTGTCTCTGACTGCTGGACATCTTTTATTTGTTCATATGAAGGTTGTTTCTGGAAACTCTGCAAGTATATCCAAACTATTTTCATTCATTTCTTTAATTAAAAGTAATAATAAGTGAACTTCAGGAAGATGATGAATAAGCGAGAATCCAAATATTGAGAATCACAGTTATCTTCTCAGATATATTTAATTCTGGTCATCACTTCTAATATGCTTTGAAATCAAACAAAATGTCAAATTCTAGAATCAAAATCTAGGAGAATATCAGTAGTTTCATGATCATTATTATTATTATTGAAATCTAGCAATTTTCAGCTTATTTTTTTTTCCTGTGCTAATGAAAAAAAGAAATTCCATATTTTCTGGAACTGTGTGAAGATCATTTAGTAATAAGCTGCAAACACTTTTAGCTGGTGGAAAAGCTGGTCTCACAGTGCAAACAATACTTCTTGGTTTGAGAAGAGGGGGAGCTAAAGGCCAAAGGGTAAATTCCACTTGTAGCTTGCTGCATATTTTTGTGGGCAGAATCAATGCCAGAATGGTCAGCAGCCTTTCCACCACCAGACTAGTTTGTTGCTAATGGGATCAGCTTCCCTTAGATATGATAGAAAAGTCATTTTGAAAAACTAAATGTATTGATAAGTCGTGAAAAATTTACTATGTCTTATTTTTGTTAGATTTATAATTTCTGCATTTGCTTCATGAAAATTCGCTTTGTGAGGTTTGGTCTTTGTTTTATCCAGAGTGTAGGAAGAGAAGGAGGATGTGAGGAAGAAAAAGCCTGTGAAAGAGTTTGTTTATAACATTTGTTCTTATTGTTTAGAAGAATTTTTAAGCCATTATGGAAAAGGCCAAAAATAAGAAGAAGGAGTAATTATGAAGACAGTATTTTTAAGATTCCTTTTGAGAATAGGGGTAAAGAAAAAATTAAGCCAGTTATTAAGAATGTCTCCCCAAATCCAGGTTTCCTGTCTAATTAGATCCTGGCAGAAGTTATATTCTAAAGCATTCTTCAAAACATTTGGGAATTTTTGAAAATCTCTCTACAGGGGGCTGTATTGGCAAACACAGGCCCAACAGTGAAGAAAATGAAGGAATCAATAAGACGTCCCAAGTCAAAGGAGTAACATTCTTGTACTACCCCTCCCTAGGGACGTGTTTTTTACATATTAACTTGAAGAAATAAAAATTCAAGAGCAAAAGAAGACTACCAAATGTAGTGAAATATACATCATCTTAATTCAAAGCAATTCTTATTATGTTCAATAGGTGTTGATAGTATTTACCTGTGGAGGTAAAATATTGAGGGCAGAGTTTAAACATAAGCCTCTATTATCAAAGTATGAAATTCAAAGGACATTGAGCAGGGACTATATACGTTCTCTTTTTTTTTCCCCCTGCCTGTTCAGACCAATAAATGTGTCAAATAAAGGTAAAAAGATTTTTAAAGATTTTTTAAAAATTAGGGAAGATCAGTTACTGATCCACACATCAAGAACTTATAAGCTGCCACTCCATCCTAACAAGAAAAAGCTGAACATACTGAAACATCAACAACTTTTCTTGGATCTACAGGAGAGAAGAAAATACAGGGCAAGACTGAAGAGACAAACAGGTGAAGACAGGGCAAGACTGAAGAGACAAACAGTCATAGGGAAGATCCCACAGTACTGTGAGATTTACCTCCAGAAGTTTGACTAGGGTCCCACAGTAAATATCAAAGAAAAATATCCTCTTGCTTGCAGCAGAGGGAGAGAAAAGGAACCATTTTGAAATATACCAGGCCATTCTGTTCTTCTTAAAAGACCTGCCCTTGGCGGAAACTAGTTAACAGGAACTTAAACTCCTGGAGTATTATTAAAGTCTAACTGACCTAAGAAAAAGAAATACCCAATTCCAGCCCACTCCAGTTATTTTGTCCTGCCTAAGGAAAAAGAAAACCTGAGAAGTACTTGTGAAGTTCACAGTCTAGAAGCACAAACTGACTAAAAGACTGAGACCTATTATTGTAATATAGAACACTTCTCCCCCTACAAAAATCCTGCAGCTCATATCATACTTAATGGTGACAAAATCAAAGCTTTCCCAGTAAAATCAGGTAAAATGCAAGGGTATCCCCTCTCAAAGGGGGCTAGACATTCTTTATAATGCAATAAGACAAGAAGAGGAAATAAAAGGCATACAGATTGAAGGAAAAAATAAGACCATCTTAGTTCACAAATGACATGATTGTCTATGTTAAAAATTTTAAAGAATTGATAAAAACACTCCTGGAAGTAATGAGTGATTACAGGAAATTTACAGAATACAAGATTAGTATACAAAAGCCAAAAATAAGTACAAGCTCTGTATGAGGAAAACTACAAAACTCTGATAAAAGAAATCAAACAAGAACCAAATAAATGGGGTTTCTATGTTCATGGATAGAAAGACAACATTGTCAAGGTTCAGTTCTTCCTAACTTGATCTATAGATTTAATGCAATCCCAACTAAAATACCAGCAAGTTGTTTTGTGGATATTGACAAACTAATTCTAAAGTTTATATGGAGAAGGAAAAACCCAGGATAATGAACACAATATTGAAGAACAAAATTGGAAGGCTGACATTATCCAACTCAAGACTTACTCTAAAGCTACAGTAATCATGATGGTATGGTACTGACTAAAAAAGAGACAAATAGATCAACAAAACAAAATAAAGAGCTCAGAAATGGTTGTGCACAAATGTAAACAACTGATTTATGACAAAGGAACAAAGGTGATACAGTAGAGCAAAGATAGTCTTTTCAACAATGATGCTGGAACAACTGGCCATCCACATGCAAAAAAAAAAAAAAAAAAATTAAAAAATTGAAAAAATAAAAACGCACAAACCTATACCCTTCACAAAAAGTAATTCAAAATGGATCATACCTAAATGTAAAACACGTAACTATAAAACTCTAAGATGATAGCATAGGAGAAAACCTATGACCTTGAGTATGTCAATGACTTCTTTGATACAACCCCAAAGGCATGATTCATGAAAGAAATAATCGATAAGCTGGACTTCATTAAAACTAGAAACTCATGCTCTGGGAAACTGAATGTCAACAAAATGGGAAGACAAGTCACAGACTGGCAGATAATATTTCCAAAGACATATCTGATAAATGACTATTATCAAATTATATGAGGACTTCTTAATAATCAACAATAAGAAAAGAAACAACTTGATTTTAAAAATGGAGTAAAGACCGGAACAGATATTTCACCAAACAAGGTATACAAATCATAAATATGCATATAAAAAGATGCCTTCCATTATAAGTTATTTAGGAACTGCAAATTATAACAACAATAAGACACCGCTAAATACCTATTAGATTGGGTAATATGCAGAACGCTGAAACTAAATGCCGAGAATATGGAGCAACAGAAATGTGCATTTATTGCTGGTGGGGATGCAAAATGGTATGGCCACTTTGGAAGACAATTTGTCAGTTAGTGTTTTCTTAAAAATCAAGCACGTTTTTATCATATGATCCAACAATCACACTCCTTGGTATTTACCCAAAAAAGTTGAAAATTTAAATCAATGAGAAAACAGGCTCATAAATATATAAAGCAACTTTATTCATAATGACAAATAATTGGAAGCAACCAAGATGTCTTTCAGTTGGTGAATGTGTCGATAAACTGGCACATTGGACAATGTATTATTTAGCACTAAAAGGAAATGAGCTGCCAAACCATAGAAAGACATGGAGAAAATTTAAATGCATATTACTAAATGAAAGAAATCAATCTGAAAAGGTTACACACTGTATGATTTCAAGTATATGACATTCTGGTAAAAGCAAAACTATGGAAACAACCAGAAGTTTCTAGGGGTTCAGGGGAGGAGGGGTGAAGGGAAAGATGAATAGGTGAAGCATAGAGGATTTTTAGGACAACAAAAGTACTCTGATACTATAATTATGGATACATGCCATTATACATTCAACTAAACTCATAAAATGTACAACAAGAGTGGACCTTAATGCAAACTATGGGCTGAGGGAGATTATGATATTACGATGTGTCAATGTAGGGTCATCAGTTGTAACAATTGAACCCCTCCAGTGAGGCATATTGTTCATGGAGGAGACTATGACTATCTGGGGAAAGGAGAAATCACATATGTGCCCCCAAGTTTTGCCATGAACATTAAACCTTTTTTAAAAAAAAATGAATTCTCAATTAAAAAAATAAAGTACCAAAAATATTTAGTCAATAATTTAATACTTTATCAACATGTACCTTCAAAAATATTCCTTTAAATGTAACTTGGAAGTCATTAGTTACAAAAATTTGTTGAGGACTCCTAGTGGAAAGGTTTATGTATAAAGATAATTGAGTTAAATGTCATCCATTTTTTTCTCTGTGGGCTAATGGAAAAATCACTTTGCAGCTCTGGGATTTAGCTTTTCCGTCAGTAAAATGAGGGCTTCCTGATTTACAAGGTATCTTCAAACTCTATGAATGGCCCTGTTATTTTCCCATAGGTGGCTTTAAGCACCAGCTGTATGCCATCACTTATCTTCCTGACCTATTCTGCATCAATGTTTTCTGTTCCATTCAATCACAATTCATCGGAGGAGTTCATTCTACATGAAGGGTTGAAGAACAAAGATGAATTTTTACTTCATTTCATCTTTCAGATATCATTAAGAAAGCAGAAGTCTTAAACCAAAATAATTATCAATATATTGACAAATTTCTGGTAACATAGCTGGTCTAGGGGAAAGTAATATTTTGCAATTCATTATTCTGCTTCTTCAATCTGTCTCCCCACCCAACTTTCAGTATCTTGTATGATAAAGTTTCAGTTGGCTTGGTCTGTCATAATAAAATATCACAGACTACATGGATTAAATAACAGAATTTATTTTTTAACAGTTCTGGAGGCTAGACGCCGAAGATCAGGGTTCTGGACTCTTTGGTTTCTGATGAGAAAATTTTGGTTTGGTTTCTGGTGAGAAATCTCTTACTGTTTTGCAGATGGCCACCTTTTCCTCACATGTGTCCTCACGCGACAGAAAGAAAAGGAGAGAGAGGGTAATCTCTCTAGTGTCTCTTCTTTTCTTCTTCTTCTTATTAATTATTATTATTACTACTACTATTGTTAGTCACCATACAGTACATCATTAGTTTTTGATGTAGTGTTCCATGATTCATTGTTTGCATATAATACCCAGCGCCAATACATGCCCTCCTTAATATCCCCATCACCAGGCTAACCCATCCTCTCACCCCCCGCCCCTCTAAAACCCTTAGTTTGTTTCCTGGAGTCCATAGTCTCTCATGGTTCATCTCCCTCTCTGATTTACCCCCCTTCATTTTTCCCTTCCTTCTCCTAATGTCCTCCATGCTATTTCTTATGTTCCACAAAGAAGTGAAACCATATAATTGACTTTCTCTGCTTGACTTATTTCACTTAACATAATCTCCTCCAGTTCATCCATGTTGATGCAAATGGTGGGTCTTCATCTTTTCTGATGGCTGAGTATTATTCCATTGTATATATGGACCACATCTATATCAGTTTGTCTGTTGAAGAGCATCTTAGCTCCTTCCAGTTTGGTTATTGTGGATATTGCTGCTATAAATATTGGGGTGCATGTGTCCCTTTGAATTACTACACTTGTTTCTTTGAGGTAAATAACCAGTAGTGCAATTTCTGGGTCATAGTGTAGCTCTATTTTTAACTTTTTGAGGTACCTCCACACTGTTTTCCAAAGTGGCTATACCAGTTTGCATTCCCACCCACAATGTAAGATGGTTCCCCTTTCTCTACAACCTCTCTGACACTCGTCGTTTCTTGCCTTGTCAATTTTTGCTATTCTAACTGGTGTAAGGTGGTATCTCAATGTGGTTTTGATTTGAATTTCCCTGATGGCTAATGATGATGAACATTTTTTCATGTGTCTGTTAGCTATTTGTATGTCTTTGGAGAAGTGTCTATTCATGTCTTCTGCCCATTTTTTGACTTGATTATTTATTTTTTGGATGTCGAATTTGAGAAGTTCTTTATAGGTCTGGATACCAGTTCTTTATCTATAGTGCCATTTGCAAATAACTTCTCCCATCCCATGGGAGAAGTTTTTGTTTTGTTGACTGTTTTGTTGCTTTTTATTTGTTTTGTTGACTTTTTTTGTTTTGTTGATGGTTTCCTTTACTGTACAGATGTTTTTTATCTTGATGAAGTCCCAAAAGTTCATGTTCACTTTTGTTTCCCTTGCCTTTGGAAATGTGTCTTGAAAGAAGTTGCTACGGCCAATGTTGAAGAGGTTACTGCTTACGTTCTCCTCTAGGATTTTGATGGATTCCTATCTCACATTGAGGTCTTTCATGCACTTAGAGTTTATCTTTGTATATGGTGTAAAATAATTTTTCTGTATATAGCTGTCCAATTTTCCCAGCACTGTTTATTGAAGAGACTTTTTCCCCATTGGATATTTTTTTCCTGTTGTCAAAGACTAGTTGATCACAGAGTTGAGGGTCCATATCTGGGTTCTCTATTCTCTTCCATTGACCTATGTGTCTGTTTTTGTGCCAGTACCATGCTGTCTGGGTGATCACAGCTTTGTAATATAGCTTGAAATCAGGCAACATGATGCCCCCAGCTTTGTTTTTCTTTTTCAACATTTCCTTGGCAATTTGGGGGCTTTTCTGGTTCCATACAAATTTTAGGATTATTTGTTCCAACGCTTCTGGTGTTTCTTCTCATTGAATTAAGGACCCACCTTTTAAACCTCATTTAACCTTATTACCTCCACAAGACCCTATCTTCAAATATACTCATACTGGGGGTTGGGGCATCAACATATGAATGTTGGGCAAGACAGGAACATTCAGTCTGTGACACTTAATATTAACATCTCTCCTGGCCAGCCAGGTTAGAAAGAGACTCTTCTCTCACTTTTTTGGTAATTAAGTTAGATTGAATTCTTCTTCAAGATGTGTTTTAAATTCTGCTTCTTCTTCCCTCCTAAACACTTACTCTTTTTTGTTGCATTTTTCCACACAGATATAGTGAGTAATTAAGGTCAAGAAGATGAAGAACAACAAGAAAAGACAGATAAGGAGTAGTCTCAGAAGGAAGAGAAAACCACACAAGTGATTATGTAATGAAATCCAAATAAATGTGTTTTGAGGAGAAGAGAGCAATCAAAAGTGTACACATAGTTCTCTTCAGCCCAAGAACGTGCTGTGTGATCTATAAGCTAAGAGGCACAAACCTCTGCACAGCCTTTACTAGCTGCTGGCATTTTACTGGGTGCTATTACAATGAAGGCTGAGAATTGACAATTGGGTTTAGCAAATATAGAATATTTAGCAATATATCAGGTTCACTGGTGAACCTGATAAGCACAACTTCCCTAGAGTTGGGGATAAAATTTCTATTGAAGCAAGTTCAAGAGAAGACAAGAGATGCTAGAGTAGAGAGAGTAAGTACAATTCTTTCAAGGAATTTTGGTGTAAATGAGCAAAAATTAAATGATACTGGAAGGGGAAATGAGGCCAAGAAAATTATTTTTTTAAGATGGTAGAATTTGGTTTTGTTTTTCTTTGTTTTGTTTTCTGTTTATTTGAATTTTCCAAAACAAGGGGAAAATTAAATATGTGTTAGGAAAAGGAAGGGTGGAGAATTGCAGGAGAAGTGTCCTTCAGTAGTAAAAAGGAAAAGGATTTAACACATAATTGGAAGATACAGCTTTAGTTAGGAGGATGGACACTCAATCTCCAAAAGCAGAAGAACAGCTAATGTATGGGCACAGAAAAAAGTAAGCAAGTAGATGTGGTCATAAAACCTTGAGAATATTCTCTTCCAATCATTTCATTTTTCTCCAAAAAAAAAAAAAAAAAAAAAAAAAAAGGATTTTCCACAACAGAGAGTGAGAATTAAAAGTAGCCCTGGGAGATCTGAGGTGAGTAGAGAAGTGGTAACACTCATCTAGAAGGGTAGGAGAGTGAACGGATTGTGAAGTGTAGGATTCTTGGACAGCTCTAAAGTTCCATTGGAATTCAAGAGTCACGAAAATAGAGAGATGATATGACCCAGATGTGGTTAACCTGAAATCCACTCCCAAGGACCCTGTAACTAGAAAACACTTGAATATAATTGGGTTGGGTTTTTTTGTTTGCTTGTTTGTTTGTAATCCTATGTGTTATGATCATATGTATTTGTGTGTGAGATCAGATGCATTGAACTACTTTTTTTTTTTTTTTTTTCTGGGAGAGGGTACAAAGAACTCACCAGACTGACAAAGCAGCACATACCACAAAATAAGGTAAGAATCTCTGTATTCTAGGGAGTAGAAGCCAGGGTCAGTTGGAGGAAAAGAACATTAAGAAAGACTCTCTTGCTTGACCTTTCCTGATAGAGGCATAGCATTCTGCTGAGAGGCAGTCTTACTCTGCACAAGGATCAACTGAAATTTGTTGAATAAATGAATATACTCACCCCAAAATCTGTGCCACCCATTTTTGAAGATAGATCCTTAAGGGTTTTACAATTTCTTCTATAAATATTAGTCTATGTAGGTTTTTGAAAAATCTTTTTTGAGGCAATTTTTAAAATTTTATTTTACCTGTCCATTCATATTTTATACCATCTATTTTGTCCAGATTATAAAGTGTACTGGGTGGGGGATGGGTATTAAGGAGGACACTTTTGGTGAGCACTGGTTGTTATATGTAAGTGATGAATTGCTAAATAAATTCTACTCCTGAAACCAATATTACCCTATATGTTAACTAACTAGAATTAAAAAAAAAAAAAACTTGAAACAAACAAAAAAGATTTTTTCCTTTAGATTTTATTTATTTATTTGTCAGAGAGGAGGCACACACAAGCATGAGGAACAGCAGGCTCCCTGCTGAGCAAGAGCCCAATGTGGGACTCAATCCCAAGACCTAGGATCATGACCTGAGTCTAAGGTAGTTGGTTAACCAACTGAGCCCAGGCATCCCCAAAAAATAATTAAAAAAAAAATACTGCTGTAAAGTTGGGTATGGTATTCTCATAAAAAAATTTAAACTCTGACCCATATCTATAATTTTACCTTTTTATTCCTAATGCTTTCTTTTGCATATTCTTTATTTTTCTTCTTCACCAGGCTTTCTATGGATTGCATTGATTTAGTTGGTCTTTTTAGATTTGGATGATGCAGCTCAGTTGATTTAACTTCTTATCACTGGGTTAGAATGAGTACCAACTTCTCCAGCTTGATATCTAGGCAACCTCAGACAACTCACTTAAGTTTCTTGTGCTTCAACTTCTTATTTATAAAATAGCAATAATTGCCTACCTCAAAGAGGTGTTTTGAAGTCTCAAATGTATTCGAAAATGGCTTACAATTGTTGCTAGCATGTAGTAAGCCCTCAAGAAATACTGTTTCTGTTCATTGTTTTCTCTATTTTCTAATACAGAACATATTAAGTATTTCCACTTTTCTTATTTTTTTAATAAGTTATTTATGGTGATAAGTTGTGTTTTCTGAGTTTTGCTTTGGCTTTAATTCACAAGTGTTGATATGTGCAAGTACTCTTTTTGTCATTCATTTCAAAATTGTTTGCTATCTCAATTGTGTTTTTATCTTTATACACAAGAGTTTTGTAGCATGTTGTCTTAATATGTTCCATTAGATAGGTTATTGGGGTCATGCGGCATTTTTTGTGATTTATTTGTAAATTTACCATCATCTAGTGATCAAATATATAGCTTACCTTATTTTTGTGTTTTGGAATTTTTTAGAGTTCTTGTAAATTGCCCATGGTTTTTAATTCAACAATCTTTGTGACTGTTTCTTTGAAATTTGAGTATAATATACTTTACCAGTTTATTTGGTTCAGATAGATAGACAGATAGAACTATAGAAAACAGTATTATTTAAATCCACTTCATTGTTATTTATATTTATATTGTTGACTCATTTTGTCTATTTCTGAGAAAGAGATAATTTACTGATTATAGGTTGTCCATTTCTTCTTTTTTAACAGCCTATCTAGCTTTGTATTTGGAAGCTGTTATATTATTCAGTGAATAAAGACATGTAACCACATGTATTCTTGGTAGAGGATGCTTCTTTTTATTCTGTAATATGCTTCTGTCTCATCTAATGCATTTTTGGTTTGACTTTGCTTCCAGAAATTATATTATGGAAGTAATGGCCTATAAATATTTTTAATTCTTTTATTTTCATTTTTCTGTGTAATTTCATTTTAAGTGGGATTCTTAAGAGATATATCATAATTTTTTAAGACAAATCAAGAGTCTCTATGTTTAAAAACATTACTTAACCCGTTAATATTTATCGTGATTTACTGGTCTGTCTGGGATTATTCGTGCTATATTTTTTTAGGCGTTTTATTTACACTGCTTTCTTATTCTTGTATTTCCTTCCCATTCCTGCCATTGGTTGGGTTGTTCGAGCTTTTTTCTCTATTTTTCTTTTATTTATCTAGGGTTTTGGAAATTATATATCCATTTCTAGTCTCCTGTTAAATTTTTAAACAGTGTATTTAAACTTTAAAAAAATGATTTCCAAGAGTTAATCCATATCATATTGTTCTCTTCAATGAGACAAATATAAATAAATAAATAATCATGCTTTTACATATTCCCTCTCCCCAGCTCTTGTACGTTTGGACACGTAAGGATAAGATTTTTTTCTTTTTTAATTGCAGGCTCCATTCTTTTGACTTTTGTCATCTTTGAACTTTCACTTGGATAGAGCATTTAGTATTTGTACTTCAATTCTTCAAGAGATAGAATTTATAATCAAATATGGTACTACTCCATACTGTCAACATTTTATTATCATAACATAAAATAAAGCTATAAAAAAACTTAGTGTGCATTTGTTGCAGAAATATTTACATAGCTCAATGAAGGAGAATAGAGAGTTCAAAAAGAGATAAATGCCCATGTGAACACTTAAGAATTTTAACCATTTAGGGAATATGAGTTATTTCATGAATGAGCACATAATTAGTTAATTATTTGAAAAACCTAAAGTTAAATTCCATATGCTCATACAAAACACCCAAAAGTGTACTTCAGATATGTAGAGAGACAAATGTAACATTTTTTAAAATATGACACGTGAAAAAAAAATTGAAAAATTTTTGTTAAAGATTTTATTTATTTATTTGACAGAGATCACAAGTAGACAGAGAGGCAGGCAGAGAGAGAGAGAGAGAAGCAGGCTCCCTGCCGAGCAGAGAGCCTGATGCAGGGCTTGATCCCAGGGCTCTGGAATCATGACCCGAGCTGAAGGCAGAGGCTTTAACCCACTGAGCCACCCAGGCGCCCCTGAAAATATTTTATTAGTATTTTATTAGTCTCAAAATGGAAAAGGTTTTCTTAGTCAATTATAAACTTCCAGATCCATGAAGGAAATATTTAACATAGATGGCCGATTTGCATATTTTTGTATTTTTTTAAATATTTTATTTATGTATCTGACAGAAAGAAAGAGTGCACAAGCAGAGGGAGCAGCAGAGGGAGAGGGAGAAGCAGGCTCCCCACTGAGCAGAGAGCCCTATGTGGGGCTCGAACCCAGGACCCTGAGATCATGACCTGAGCCCAAGGCAGATGCTTAACAACTGAGCCACCAGGTGCCCCCATATTTTTGTATTTTAAAAGATCTTATTACCCAGGTTCCTGGGTGGTGCAGTCAGTTAAGCATCTGCCTTCAGCTCAGGTCATAATTCTGGGGTTCTGGGATCAAGCCCCTCATTTGGCTCCTTGCTTGGTGGGGACCCTGCTTCTCCCTCTGCCTGCCATTCCTCCTGCTTGTGCTATCTCTCTCTCCTTTCTGTCAGATAAGCAAATAAAATCTTTAAAAAAATAAATATATAAAATAAAATAAAAGAACTTATTGTCAAAGATAAAAAGCAAAACACAAAATAAAAAAAAAAAAATCAACATATACCAGAGTCAAAATATTTGTAACTAGAATATAGCAAAAAAAAAATAAACAAAAACAATGCAATAGAAAAATGAGAAAATAAGAAAAAGCAACTCAGGGAAGAGTTATAATTAGCTAATAAATACACGAAAATATTTCAACCTCACTAAGAATCAGGCTAAGACAACTTAAAAATAAGATTTTATGTTTCATCAGAAAAATAATAAAGACATTTTAAATGATATTAATATCCAGTTTTGGTAGAGAAAAGAAAAATGTACAAGTTTCCAAATTTTTAGTAAAGCTTTACAGGGGAGAATTTAAATTTTTTTCTCCACCTCTAGGACTCTATTTTAGAGAAATGCAAGCATGTATAAGTAAAGAAGACTATATAATGATATTTATAATAGTATTGATTGTTTATTTAAAAAAAAACTGTTGAGGCATCACACTGTCCTTCACTAAGGGATGATGAAAAAAATTATGATTCATTCATACCATAAAACACCAAGAAGCTATTCTTAAAGTATAAGTTAGAACTAAATACACTGATATGTAAATATTTTAAAGCAATTTAATAGTATAAAGCAATTTGTATTTGTTTACAAATACATATATACTGCATATATGTGTTATACATTATATATTTCTATTCATTTAGCATGGAAGAAAGTACACAACAGAAAGAGAGAGAGACAGAAAGAGAAGAAGGAAGAAAAAAAGGAATCAAAGAAGGTAGAAAGGGAGGGAGGGAAGGAAGGAAGGAGGAAATGCACTTATGTAGGAAATATCAGTTGAGCATATATTATATGCCATTCTTTCTTCCATGATAAAGACAGACAAGATTAGCTCTCAAGGAGCTCTTCCCAGAAGCTGACAAAGAAATGGAAACAAGTGCAAGAACAAAAAATAATTATGCAAGGAAGTTATTCAAATAGCAATGATTTACAAATTAAGAAGTACTGTACAGTGGTGCCTGGGTAACTCAGCTGCTTAAGTCTCTGGCTCTTGATTTGGGCTCAGGTCACGATCTCAGGGTGGTGAGATGGAGCCCCGCATCAGCTCCACACTCAGCGCAGTCTGCTTAAGATTGTCTCTCCCTCTCCCTCTGTCCTTAACCCACAACTCTCAAGCTCTCTCTTTCTCTCAAAAAAAAAAAAAAAGAAAGAAAGAAAGAAAGGGAAAAAAAAAAGAAGGAGAAGGAGAAATAGAAGTGTTATAAAGACAGACAAAAAAGACAGAGAGTGACAAATACCATATGATCTGACTCATATGTGGGATTTGAGAAACAAAGCAAATGAACAAATAAAGAAAAAAAAAGAGAAACACAAAACAGATTCTTAAATACAGAGAATTGGGAGTTGCTGGGGGCAGTGGCATAGATAAAGGGGATTAAGAGCCCACTTAATGTGATGAGCACTGAGTAATGTATAGAATTGTTGAATCACTATGTTGCACACCTGAAACTGATATGACACTGTATGTTAACTACACATGAATAAAAAATATTTTTAAAAATTGTTGTAAAGAAAATGATAGAGAGAATACCATAGAGTATGAAAAAGAAGCCAGGGCAAGTAACAGATTCCCTGTGGTCGGTGACAGCCACATGGAGGAACGCCCATTGAAGTGAAAACCTGAAGGAGGAGAAGAAGTAAACCAGGGAAGGGAAAAGGGAACGTCAAGCCCAGAGAATGCCAAGGCCGTAGGTGAAATGAGTTTAGAATGCCACATTAAGGAAGACAATTACCGCCACTGGCCCATCATTGGCACGACAGACAAGTGAGACCTGACACAGGGAGGTAGATAAGGGCCCGACCGCAGGGGACCCATGGGCCACAATGATTCAGGATGCAGATTTTAAAAACATGGGTGTCAACCATTGCAGATAAAATCAGAAAGGTTTGCAAGAAAGTTGAATGTTTGGGTTTTTTGAACATAAAAGAAATTAATTTCAAATATTCTTGCAAATTTTGCTCAGGTTCAATGGAGAAGGGAAATGAGAAGAGAGAGTGATTACACCAGTTTCCCCCCTTTTTTTTTTTTTGCTAAAGCCAGGTAATATTTGTACACTCTACCCCTAAAATGAAGACTCGAGGAAAGTTAAATGATATTTTAATGGAGTTGAATGAATTTTATAACTGTAAACCTGTAAACTTAACTAGATAAAGTTCTTGATATTCTATTAGTCTTCCAGTTTTATTTGGCTCTTGAAAGAGAACTCATCCACTCTATTGCATATATATATATATGTATATATATGAGAATATATTATATACATTACATAGTTATACATCTGTATGTACAAGTATATTAATAATATATATTTGTTTATACTTTGTTCTAAAGAATTGTATTCATCGTATGGCAAACTAGAATAGGAAGCTTATGTTTGCTCATAAAACCTATAGAAGCCATCAAAAGTCATCAGTGTTTCTCTAAAAAGACTGAACATTCATTCACAGTCCACCAAGCCTCTTTCAGAATAAAGAAGCTAAAGAAGTCAAATTGATCTATTCCTAAGACCTTTACCACAACTGTTTTGTTGATTTTTTTCCCGAACAAAACAGAAGAAAAAACATTTCTTCACTCCCATTGTCCAGTCTTGGGCAATGCTCAGCCAAAAAAGCACCTGACAGCTCTGTCGTCTTCCTCAACCAGTGACAAATGATTTGAAAAAGTATTATTGTAATCTGTAAAATCACCAGACAACAGACAAATAATGCCCTTCCCATACAACACCTCTCAAAATTTCTAATCAAAATTTTGTATCTGGAGCAGCTTAGGTTTGACAGAGAACCCCACCATGAAATGCCAATGTTTATTCATCCAATGCCCTCCTGCCTTTAAAAGAAGATTCTGGCTTTGTCTTCATGCAGTGAGGAGTGTGCTCTTACATTTTCAGACAGCATTTGACAAAGTTCCACATCAGAGATCAAGGTCTTGGTAGAGAGATTGAGGTCTACAAATGGAGGAAAACGGAATGGACATAAACGTACATGAAATGGATTGAATGTTGGCTAAAGGGCAGATGAGGGTATGGTCATAAATAAAAACTTTTCATGGTGGCAAAAGGTAACTGGAGAGAGATTATTGCATCAGTATGAGGAGTCCACTTATTTATTAACCATTAAGGTGAATTTGGCAATCAAATTGAAAGGAAGTTATCTGATTCTCTAAACACCATTCTATTGGAAAAATGGAGAATAATATTGAAGTTCTATTTCTTGGAGGAGAAAACAACACTGAATTGTGTTATATAACGTATATTGTATAAACAGATACAAATTAGTAAGGTTTCAGATGCAGCATTAGCCCATGTCTTTTGTGTATTCTACCTCCTCACTATTATGAAGGTGGGTGAGTTAGGCAAACTGAAAGAGAAGAAAAAGTAGGAAGTCAAGAGTTCACAAAATAGATATGGAAAGAAGGATTTTTCTTCAAGAGAACCAAGAAATTACAGACTCAGCACTGAGCTGTCATTGTTTGTGGGCCCCTTTCCCCTCTAACACAACATCCACAATTTGATTGTCAGATAAAATACAAGACTTTTAGTTAAATTTGAATTTCAGATAAACAAATAATAAATAGTATAGGTATGGCCCATGCAATACTTATGGCATATAATTACACTAAAATTTATTTACTGTTTGTCCGGAATTCAACCTTAATGGGTATCCAGCTTTGTTCTATTCTTGTTGTTGTCTAATCTTATGACAAATGCCAACCAACATTACTAAGGTTTTGTCAGCCCTCCAGAGAAAGAATGGGACCCTGGGATACACTGTTTGGAAAGAAAGCCTTGTCTGTGGTGGCAATGGAATGAGAAAGAAACAATTATCATTATTAAAGGAGACTTTTGTGTGAATGTCCTTTGAATTGTATCTTCTTTAAAGAAGTGTACCTCCTGCTTTACTTTTCCTGCCCTCTGCCTTTTGAATAAGATAATTTGTATGAAGTAACATTTTGCTACAGCTAGCACTAATACTCTTTTACATTTTGAGGATATTTTTGTGTTTTGCCTTCTTCTAAAAGAAAAAAAAATTATTTTCGATTACCTTAACATATCAAGGCAACTTTAGTCAACATGAACCTAAATCAAGTTTCTCGAAGCTTCTATCAATGCAAAGTAATAATAATAATTTTTACAAAGCCACATGATATTGTCAGGAGAGACATGAAGTTTAGCTTCTGTCGCTCCCACTAGGGAGCATTGTACCTTTAGATAAGAATGTGACTTGTTTGGGTCTCAGATTACTCATGTATGAAAAGAACAAAGTTGAAATAAATAATTAGCTTATATTAAAAGTAGGGCTTTTTTTTTAAGTCTTAGGACTTTAAAATTTTAAAAATGAGAAATAAAATACATTTGACCCTTGAGCAATGTGAGGGTTGGGGCAGTGACCCCTCCCTGCAGTCGAAAACCTACATATCACTTTTGACTCCCCTGGAAACGTAACTACTAAATAGATTCCTGTTGACCAAAAGCCAAAAGATACCATAAAAAGTTGATTAGCACGTATTTTTCGTATTATATGTGTTATACACCGTCTTCTTAACATAAAGTAATCCAGAGAAAACTGTTATCCAGGAAATCATAAGGGAAAGAATACATTTGTAGTATTGTATGGTATTCATCAAAATGAATCCATGTGTAGGTGGGCCCATGCAGTTATCACCTGTACTGGTCAAGGTCAACTATATTTACACCATAGATTGAAACCTTAAAAAATGTCATTTCTCCATTACATTGGACCCTTCATTCGTTCATTTATAGTTACAGGACCAATGCAGCTTGAACTATCTGGCATAGTCCAACTTCAAAATTCAGTTCCAGAACTTGCATTTCCAAAAATACAACTGGCTGATGACTATGAAAACTTCCCTTCTATGAAAATCTAATTAAAGTGTATAAAATATAACATAAAGCCTTTAATGTTCATGACAGAGCTCACGAGACAGTAAGAGTTATCTCCAAGGGTAGAAATTGAGGAAAATTGAAAGTAAGAAATGGAAGTGAACTCAAGGACTTAGCTCTACTGGTTGTGAGTATGGACAGAGAGGCAATCTGTGGTTATTGCTCATCTTAGTAACCAAGGATTTTGGATTTAATAGACATTAAGACACAAAAAGCCTGGATCTATGTGAGCTGAAATTTGGAAATGAGACACCTATAGAAAACCAAGATCTTCAAAAGGATACATCCTCAATGAAAGTATGGGTTTTAAAATAAGTACTTCCTGGCAGAGAGAGATGAAAAGGAAATTTACCTATCATGACCATGACACTTGGTACAAAATGAATTCTCCCTTAAGAATTATGTATACACAGGGGCACCTGGGTGGCTCAGTGGGTTAGGGCCTCTGCCTTCGGCTCAGGTCATGATCCCAGGGTCCCGGGATCGAGCCCCACATTGGGCTCTCTGCTCGGCAGGGAGCCTGCTTCCCCCACCTCTCTGCCTGCCTCTCTGTCTACTTGTGAGCTCTCTCTGTCAAATAAATAAATAAAATCTTTAAAAAAAAAAAAAAAAAAGAATTAAGTATACACATATATTCACTATACACATACACACATACACATATATTCACACACACTGTGTGTGTATGTGCATGTGTGTGTGTGTGTGTGTGTGCGTATTCCTCCAGAAAGCAAAATTGGGATTTAATCAAGGAAATTTCTATACCCTCGAAGAAGGCCTTTCTTAATGACTGTGAGAGGGATTTCATAATCACTATGAGCCAGCAACTACTGTGTCTCTTGTTTTTCTCCTTTCCAGATGAGAACAATTAACTATGGTTATTTGATTTCTGCTCTACAATTGTATTTTGGTTTGATAGGGGAGCAAGAGGGTAGAAAATTAGTCTTTCTAGTTCATAGGCCATTGGACCATAAAAAAATGTCATCCAGACTTGATGAAAAGAACTGCACATTACCTCAGGATCTCAGCTGGATGTAGGATTGTGTCTCTGGGCAAGGGAGCATGTGATCTATCTTTGAAAAGAAGAGTTTGATGGATATCATAAAAAAGTAAACTCTGGCAAGAGTAGTCTACATGTCCACCAAATAATTCTCGTTTTTTTTTTTCCTAGTCATATTTCGATGTCATCTCCTAGTCTACTTGTATTCAAGTGTGGCCCTATCATAACTTTGACCAATGGACTCTGATAGAAATGCACGTGTATCTCCAGTATCTAATATCAAGACTTTAACATAGTGAGTGCTCAATAAAAAAGAAGGAACACTCTCCTTTACTCTCTCACATTTATTTTCAATTCAGTTACTCAATACACACTGACTGAATGCTCTCCTCCTTTGGCCTCTGGGGACTCTCACTTAGGGCCTGACCTAAGACTTCTCTCTTCAGTATTGGCTTAAGAGCCACGGTATTTCACACACTCTCACTACTATCAGAATTTTACTTCCCTTTTTCCTGTGTTTTCCAAATTTTCCAAAGTGACATCAACTAAATTGTTAAACCATTATGAGGGCATTCTCAGTGGTTTCTTTTTGGTTGTAATGCCCTAAATTAGGAGACACACGTTAGGGGAGATCACTCAGGTTGTACATTAGGTTAGTGGGGATTCGTCCTTTTTGATACAATTTTCCCATAGGGGTTGCCCTATTGACAGAATTTGACGATTAACCATTGAGAAAAAGTTTTATGAAAATAGATCACTGTACATGGGCTTGTATTAATAAGCCCTTGATAGCTTGATAAAAGCCCGACTGAATGAGTTGTATCTAAAATGCCTCTTTGGAAAGCAAAAGGTTGCATGAATAATTGTTAGGCCAATTTTAAATTTTCTGTTATCTGAGATATCTTCAGAATAACAGCATTGTTTATCTTCCCTTTGTGTCATCCAAAATTATCTGTGAACCATCTACAAAGAATTCTGAAATGGTAAATATATGCATTCTTTGAAACTAAACAAACACTTTTCAGACATGACCAGTTGCTTAAACACACTATCGATCATTATAATGAAGACCCCAGTTTGTTACTAACACACAAAGCATAATCGTTTGGCTTATGAATTTGGCTGTGAAAGAGCCCTTCCCCCTCTCATTTTGTATGGTCTTTGAACGTAATTCCCCTACACTTTTATGTATGTAGACTAATTAAGAGAATAATATTACATTTGATTTTCCTATTTTTATCAAAAGTGATTATCTTTAACAAATTCTTTAAATTGTTCTGCTTTTGTATCAGTGATTAATGTATTGTGCCTGGTTCTTCTTGCCCGTTAATTGTTTTATACAAGTGGATGCTAATATAAGCAATAAGGTTTTATTAATGTCCCAATCAAATATATTGAAGCATATATGTGTTAAATACACGAGTGCTAAATAGGTGATCTTTCTTAAAAGAACATTAGGTTTTGAACATTGATCCATATTTATTAATTAATGTCTCTTTCAGAGCTTTCCTGCAAGATGATTAAAAATTGTTTATACTTTATTATACAACACAGTATATCTATTAACATATAGATTTATTCAGAAAGTATAAGTGAAACTATAACCCTTTAAGATACAAATTTGAATACAGACAGATTTATAATACAATCCATATTTTTAGTTCAAAATAAATCATCTTTGAATAATCACTTTAAAATAAAGTCTTGTTCTGATAAGTTATAAAAATAAATTTCCTGGAATTAAATAAAATATAGTCTTTTGAAACCTGAAAAAAAGAGAGAAAAAAATGTATGTTAATTGTGCTACTTTGATGTTATCAAGTATAGTTTGCTTTACCAAGAAATACTCCAAAAATTTATTTTGAGAAAAAAGGGGGGATCATATCAAACAATATTTACCTCTTTCTTCCCCTAACTTTCTAATATCTGTTACCTTGAAATCTTTATTATCATGTTTGCCTGTTTAACCTTCAAATTAAGCTGCCACCCATGAGTGAATAAAATCTTAGTCTCTGAAAATTTATTTAGTTGAGCTTTAGTCACTTCTCTTTAAATGTGATTTTATTTTTTTTAAGAGAGAGAGAGAGGCCAGAAGCATGCAAGTGCGGGGGCATGGGCAGATGGACAGAGAGAGAATCTTAAACGAGTTCCAGTGTAGAACTTGATCTCACAACCCTGAAATCATGACCTGAGCCGAAATTAAGAATCAGACGTTTAACCGAGTGATCCAGATGCCCCTAAATGTGGTATTTTTATTTTCAAAAATAGGATATGTAGATGACAACCTGACCACAACAATTCGTGACAATCATAAGGTACAAATGGTTCATTGCCATGATAAGCAAAGACTAAAAATCAATAGGAAAAAGACAAAGCATCCATGATAGTTTTAAAATACTGGGCTTAAATTATTTGTTTAAAAGTCTTTGACACTTCTCTCCATGAGCGAAAGGCCTCTGTAACTTTCCCTAGAGTCTGGGCAGGTTTTTCACCATTTCAGCTACCAGAATATGAGAGAGTAATGTTGTGTCACCTCTAAGGCTGCATCATAAGACACAATACAGCTTCACCAGAACACTCACTCTTGGTAACTGCCCACCTCCCCTGAGGACCTTCTGCTCTGAGGAAGCCACAATGCTTGGAGAGACGGTAAGCAGGTGTTCCAGTGAGCTGCACCCAACCCAGAAATACGAGTGATTTTCTGAATGTATTAGTATTAATTGTGTGTATTAATACAGGTGTGTTTTAGTTTCCCATGCTGCTATAATAAATTACCACAAATTTAGTGACTTGAAGCAACACAAAATTACTACCTTGTTGTCTGGAGGTCAGAAGTCCAAAATGGGTTTCACTGTGCCAAGTCAATGTCTGCAGAATGGTGCTCCTTCTGGAGGCTTTAAGGTAGAATCTGTTCCCTTACCTTTTCCAACTTCTGGAGGCTGCCTGCATTTCTTGGTTTCTAACTTCTTCCTCCATCTTCAAAGTCAATAATGGCTGATGGAGTTTTTCTTTCATTATTCTCACATTCATTCTCCTACCTCCCTTTTCACTTACAAAAACCTAGATGATTACTTCAGGCCCAACAGGATCATCCAGGATAATCTCCCTACCTGAAACTCCTTAACATAATCATATCTGCAAAGACCTTTAACATAGAAGGTAACAATTTCACAGATTCTGGGGATTGGAAGGTGAGCAGCTTTGGAACCCATTATTCTGCCTACTACAGTGTGATAGAGCCAGGACCAGCTTCCTAATCTGCAGAACCCATTGTGAAATGAAATGCAGGACCCCACAGTTAAAATTTATTAAATCTTTCAAGAGCACCTGGATGGCTCAGTCAGTTAAGCTTCTGCATTTGGCTCAGGTCATGATCTCAGGGTCCTGAGATCGAGCCCCGCATCCAGCTCCCTGCTCAGCGGCAAGTCTGCTTCTCCCTTTCCGTCTCTCTCTGTGCTCTTCCTCTCTCTCAAATAAATAAATGAATAAATCCATAAGCAAAATCTTTAAAAATAAAAAAATAGAAAATAAAAATAAAATAAATTAAAAAAAATTATTAAGACTTTCGAGATGGCCACAGCAGAGTGTTAAAGCAAGCCTGGGGCCCTTCTATGTGCAGAGCCCCATGAGACTGCGTGGTGGGCTGCACATCCACCTGTGAAACTGGTCCTGGAAACAGCTCACGGGCATCTCTTCACTTCCAGGGTTTTAGTTCCTCCAGCTGAGGCCCCAGACATTATGGAGCAAAGACATCCCATGATGCCTTTTGAAATTGTTGACCCTCCAGAATTCAATAACATAATAACATGATTCTTTTAAGTGCTACATTTTAGGACACGACAACAAATAAAACACCATCCAGTAGAAATAAAATCAGTTACAAAGCATCACTTTTCGAAAGTAAGTTTGCAAGTAAATAAGCCAATATGTATGGAAAAATCCTACCATCTTTATTATTAGTCAAAAATGCAAATTAAATGATAATCATGCATCAGTCTGCCCCTTTCATATTGCCAACGGGTTGAAACATGCCACGTTATTGGAAGAGTGAAGAAATCTTTGTGTGTTTATAAGTTTGTCCAAACATTTTAGAAGAGCAAATTGTTAACATCCAATGACATTTTAAGCGAGTATGTCCTTTGACCCAATAGTTCTACTTCTGCAAGTATTCTCAAACGTCTGCTCAAAGTTACTAGTACAAAGATTTTCACTGGAGCATCATTTGAAACTGAAAAAAATACATATGTAAAGTACGTGTATAATATAATATGTATGTATAATGTATATATATATATACAATAATGAGAAAAATATTGCATAAATTGTGATACAGTGTTATTATGAAATGGGATTCAGCCAATAAAGATAGTTATTGCAGTAAGAATTGATATGGAAGTATATCACATAGTGTTAAATTTTAAAAATGAAATCTACACAATTGTTCTCACTTGATCTTGCTTTGGTAAAAAATGTGTGTACTTATGTATGCATAAAAAAACTAAAAGTTTCAGTGTCATGTCCTGCTTCTCTCCCCAATTCGTCCCTTGTTGTCTTTACTTATGCACCAGCCTTACTAAGCACTGGTTTTTTGTCTGTCTTCATGCCTGCATCTCTACTTTCTCTAGCTGGAAAATTTTCCTCACTCTAATGAGCCTGATTTGCAGATTCTCAACTAGAATCACCACAGGAATTTTGTTGTTGCTATTTGTTTTCTTTCATCTTGTTTTCATACAAATGTTCAAGTCCCTTCCAAGGGACCTACTTATTCAGAATCTCCAGGACATGGATAAGATAAAACTGTAATTTTAAAAACATATACAAGTGATTTTAATGGGGCTAAAAACCAATGACCTAAGGAAACAAAGTGATTCCTCCTGACAGTCATGACCTTTCTGCATATATACCTAAGAGTCATGTTGATGTATTTGTATTTATCATAATCGTTCCTTCATCTAATCAGTTACAAATTTCAATTCATATAATTATGTCCTGAAATATAATTGCTCCCTTACTATATTTGTAAACTCCACCCCTTGTCACTGCCTTTATCCAGCATTCAGACCGTGGCAGTAGCCTCCGGTCCTGACTGCCTTCTCTCCAGACATCACCAACCAATCAGAGCGATCTTTAAGAAAAAATGAATATCTCCTGTTAACTTCTCTGGTTAAAACACTTTAGTAGCTTTCTATAAAGTAAATGTCCAGAGCAAAGACCAGTTCCTTCAAAATCTTCAGAAGACCTGTCTCATCTGACTCCACATCCTCACCCTTTGTTTACCTATTCCACTCTCCAGGTCCCAAATTAAATGGTACATCATTTCCTTAATGCTGCCCCCACACATGCATGGATGTATGCCCCTAAACTAGGCCTTCTTTTTATTTGTTATCAGGATCTTCACTCATTCTTTTTATAGCTGACATCCTGTCTTTAATTAATTCGTTTCCCAGATATACTGTAGACTCCAAGAGCAGGGGCATACCTGCCTTCAGAGTAATTGGTGAGAACTCAACATTTAGTGAGTAAATAAATGAATGCATTTTAAAATATGGATTAAGGACATTTGTTTCCAGTGCCCAGATGTTTTGTTTTGTTTTGTTTTGTTTAAACACAACTTTAAAAATTACAGCATGCCAAGATAAATATTTTGATTTTATCTTAAAAAAAAAAAAAGTTTCTTGTGTTCTCTCTACAGATGCTTAAAAGCTTTTGATGAAAATGTTCATTATTTGTAAAACACATAGTTTTATATATTAAAAAAACCACAGTCGTACACTCATGGATAGTGTATTAGTTATGGAATAGGCAGGACACACATGGCGCATCCCTAAAGAGTATTCAATAAAGGGATCTTTGTCAAGGTATGGGTGGGTGTAGGATAACCTCAATGCAGGATTGCAGCACTAGTTCACAGCAAGCCTACCACCATCACTTTCTGGCTTCCAATCTCTCATTGCACTTTCATTGGTGGAATCCAACTGGAAGCCAAAGGGCAAGGAGTTTAAGAGCCCAGGTTAATTTCCTTGGACACAGAAGATGGTAAAAAATGTGGACAATGGGTATCTGGGGCAAACCAAGACCATGCAGCTCAGTGAAAGAAAGAGGTATGGCTACATGCATAACCCAGACTTTTTATTAATTCCAGGCCTTTATCAGAACTATCAGCAAGCATTACAACACCTTGGTTAAAGGAGAGCGGTACATTTTTCTCTTTCCAAAAATGCAACAACAATAAAAAAAAAATGCTGACTATAATAATTCTCAAGGATTGTAAGTTTACCTCTGGGAGAGAGCAAAAATGGGAAATGGTGAGGATAACTTAAGTACAGATTTTCATGGGATGGTTCCAATAAAACCCCGTTTCATTTCAATTAATAGTGTCTCCTTTAACTCTCAAGAGCATCTTAGTTTGAATATCAGATTATGTGGTTATACTATCAAAATGCATAAAACAGAAGTCTTAGTAATAAGAATAGGAATGGCCAAGGACAAAATTAAAGTAGAAGTCCTCACCATATTTTGCTTAATCTTTGACCAACTGATTGTGAACTACCTAAATTAAAACATAGAGTGTTTAAATAATGTACATTAAAAAGATGAATTCTAGTTTTAAGTAAATTTCACTCTATAGAGTTTACCTTGCTGATGAAGATCAAAAATAAATCTTAAAATAAATAAGTGCATAAGAAATTAAATATAGTGCAAAACGAAAAAAGAATTTCGAATGCATTTTCTTACTCAAGGTGCCATAACTAGAAATGAATTATAAAACTTAAAATAATAACAAGAATAATATTCTCAAAAAATTGTAATCAAATTATATTTCTCTTAAATAATATTATTATAGAGCCAAAGAAGAAATGAAAATTACAGTTAACACACTGATCTGGAAAATTTAAAAAAATGAAAACTGTACAACCAGGCCCATGGAATTCAGTCAAAATGCTGTTCAGTGGTAAATTCATGGCTGTAATGTTTTTATTTCTAAAAATAAAAATAAAAAATCATATATATGTTCAGCTCCAGAAGGTAGGAAGGCAGTATTAGCCCAACGAATGTAAAGAAAAATAATAATTAAAGAGATAATCAGTGAATTAGCAAAAAAATAATTTCATTACTCAACACATCCAATTCTTAATTCTAATGAAATAGATTTGCTGTTCAAGATTCACTAATACCAAAGAGAAGAAAGAAAGAAAGAAAAAGAGAGAGAGAAGGAAAGAAAAGAAGGAAGGAAGAAAGGTTATTTTAAAATTGTAAAACTTTTTAGTGTTAAAATTTATTAAAATATAGAATATAAAAACATTACTATTTAGAGTTATGAGGGGACTTTTTTTTGTTGTTTTACTTTTTTGCTTACATTTTTACTTTCACCAAAATAACCTTATTTTACTAGTGAGTTCTTTCAAATTTTCCTGAAATAGGTCTTAACCATTGCTCTCCCATGTGTAAGATGAGCTTACATTTATTGCATTAAGAATTCTTCCATTCCGAAGCATTAAAATTTTGCAAAAACAGGAAACCTAAGCTGTCTTTACTTCTAAGCAGAGATAAGTAATGCTAAATAAAAGAAGAGCAACTAACTTTACACAACACTAAGAGAATTCACCACAGCCAAATAGTATTTATGTGCAATTACCATTTAATATTAAAATTAACAAACCATATAAACTTTTAAAAAGAAACATGTTTGTTTCAATGAATACCAAAAAGGAGAATTTTATTTATTTATTATTCATTTATTTATTTATTGTAAGCTCTAGGCCCAACATGGGGCTTGAACTCAGGACCCTGAGATCGAGTTGTGTGCCTCACTGACTGACTCATCCAGGTGCCCAGTTAAGCAGCTTAATAAACTACAGTACCCATTCTTGATGAAAAATATAAACAAAACCTTCTAGGTACACTAGAAAGAGTTCTCACCTGTATGATAAATCATTTAATATATTAAGAAATATTATTGGTAAAGAGGAGATACCACTATTTGCAGATAGTATGATTCTCTTCAGAGGCACTGGAGATAATTTAGAAAATAATTAGCCTGAATAACAGAATGCAGGAAAGTGGCCAGTTACATCAATAATGCAATCACTCCCTGTGTGTCTCTTTAAAAGTGAAAGCTATGGACTCAGTGTTGGGTTTCACTGTTCAAGCCACATGTTAATTGCACAAAGTCAAGTCAAATATTCCCTCCATGCTTTTTATCAGTTCGAAGTTTTCTCTCACCTACTGTACTTACATCAGAATGGAGCTTTGTCTTTCATAGTATTTGCATTTGTTTGGTGCAAAAATGTCTCTCAAATTACTGATAAAATGATAAACAGCAATGTGTGCCTGATTCTTCAGGAATTGTGTATATTTTACTAATGTGACTCAAATGTTACCCTGTTCTCTTAAATTAGATAGAACTGACACAAGCCCCCATCAATTCTGGGAGAAGTTCAGCGTTTTCCCAAAGATGTGTACATAGGCCCAGGTAATTTTCCTGGTCACTTCTGCCTCCCTGTTTGTTCCCTGTTCTTTCCTGTCACTACCTCGCAAAAGCACACTTGGCTTTCCCCACCCCCAAGGCTCTGCTCATTTCTGATGTTGGAGGATTTAGAAACTCCCCTACCGTCTCTTTCTTTCCTCCTGGAACTTTCTACAACCAAAAAGTTCAACTCCCTGTTTCTCTGAACAAATAAGAAAAATCCCTTTCCTGAGGAGAATTCCGCTGTCTCTTGCTAAGTGAGTTTACCTCATTGCAATATGTAATTACTTATGCATATTATCAACACTGTCAGCTTGAAAGACAGTTCTGCATAGAGGTAAAAATCTGTCAAACTGCTCTGGGCCGAGTCCAGAATTCGCCACCCCTTACCAGCAGCGCGACCACAGGGAGGAAATCAGACTTTTTAAACCTTCAATTTCCTCATCCATGAGAGGCCATAGAAGGACCAACTTCAGAGGGTATTGTGAAGTCAACATGAGGTAATCATTAGAAAACATTTACTGTAGTGCTCTTAGTAAGCCCCAAGTTAATATTTTTATTAATATTAATTTTATAGTTTGCTGCTTGAGCTTACTTTTTATTTAATGGAAACGTTTTTATAATTATAATGCTGAAGAGCGACAAGTACATAAGTGCCTTTTGAAGTTGATTTTTTTTCTCTTATAATATCAAAAGCCAATTGCAAATAAAGGCATGAAATACCCCACTCAAAACAGCAACAAAAATATTAGGGGTAATTCTAGCAACGAAAGTGAAGGGGTGGGGCTTCTGGGTGGCTCAGTTGTTTAAGTAACCAACTCTTGGTTTAGATTTAGGACATAATCTCAGGTCCTGGGATAGAGCCCTGCCTCTAGCTCCCCGCTCAGTGGGGAGTCTGCTTGGATTCTCTCTGTCCCCCTCCCTCTGTCCTGTCCTTCCCCCCTGCCCCCACTCTCTCTTGCAAATAAATAAATAAATCTTTAAAAATAAAAAGTTAAAGGTTTAAGAAGGAAATTCTAAGTAAAGAACCAACCTGGCATATTTCTCAGTAAGAGGACAGCATTGACTGGATGATTAATCATCTACGTTTTTGTTTTTTGGGTTTTTCGGGGTTTTTTAAAGATTTTATTTATTTACTTGACAGAGATCACAAGTAGGCAGAGAGGCAGGCAGAGAGAGAGGAGGAAGCAGGCTCCCTGCCGAGCACAGAGCCCGATGTGGGGCTTGATCCCAGGACCCTGGGATCATGACCTGAGCCGAAGGCAGAGGCTTTAACCCACCGAACCACCCAGGTGCCCCTCATCTACGTTTTTAAAGTAGTTCTAATGAAAAAAACAGTAAGTTTCTTTTTTTCTCTTTTAACTTCAGAAAATTATTCTAAATTTCATCTAGAAGAATCAACAGGCCAGGATAGCTAAAAATTCTTAACAATATTGTATCCCTATTGAGAACAATTTACTGACCATTAGGAAGTTAATCAGTTTTTCTGTGACTCTACTAGGAAATAACAACACTTAGAGGCAATAGCATACCATCCTTTCCTGGGTGAGCGTAGAAGTGCGTTGTTGCAAACCTGCTGTTTGTTTTAGACAACTATGTAGGAAAACAGGATATGAAGCTTCTAGCAGACTGCCCAACACAATGTTTCTACCTACTTCCTTCCCTAAGAGATGTTTCTCCCCTTTTCTAATCTCTTAAGAATAAATGTTAAGAACATGTAAAAAAAATTTTTTTAAATACATAAAATAAGACTTCTTAGCTTCGGTGTCATTGTATGACCAAGTTTTTCCAGGCTGAAGAAATTATATTATATCTCTGTATTACATTCAAATTTTGGCCCTCTTATTTTGACATCAAAGGCATTTGTGTTCTTTAAAGCAAAAATATAAAATGATAGAACTAGCTTTTGCTCTTTTCTTCTACTGGACTGAGACTTCACTCTTGAGGGCACATATGTTTTTCTTCCTTCCAAGAATGTCATTTTATTTCCGAATAAACAAGAAGTGAATGCTTTCTGAGTGGAGGAAGACATGGCCTCAGAGCATTCTACTGCTTACCAGGTTGTTTATCTTCCAGCCAAAAAAATGGATTTATTATGTTTTGAGTCTCTACTCAAGTCTCTACTTAAGTCTCTACTTATGGTCTAAGTTTGAGGAGGAGAGAGAGAAAGAGAAAGAGATTGGTTAAGGAAGAAGATGGAAAACCTGCCTAAGGGGAATTGCGTGACAATATGAAGAAAAATGTCTCAGGTCATTGGTTCTTGTTAACCATTTTTTTCTACTATGTAGAAATCATAAAGGAAATACATAAATTACCAAAAATATGTGAATAAACTTTGTATTCAGGAAGCTTGTTCTATTCGTTATAGAGTGCCACAAAGAATAATGACCCATTTATGAATAAATGAGATTAAAAAAGTGAAGTTCACCTTGATTAGTTATCTTCCTCATTTCTCACTCTTTTTATTGTTTCTGAATCTTGGACTATTTTCACTAAGCTTCCTTAAAAATCCCTGTTATATTCTCTGCCACAAGTAAGGTTACCTGGGAAAGACTTCTTTTCATCCTGCTATCTTGGAAAGGAACGATTTCCTGAAATTCTCTTCTTTTCTGTTCTCTTCAGGAAACAAAATCATTTCTATTCCTGCAATTACCACATTTATGGAAATGACTCTCAGATACAACTTTTAATTTCTGATCCTAATTCCCTGGTTGTAATAAAATATTGAACATTTCTACATTTTATTTTTACATCTTAACCATGTTTTCAGATTCTTAACTAAAAAAATGAGATTCATATTTTTCTCCTCTTTTCCCGTCCACTTTATAACTAGTTCCCACATCTCAATGACTTTTGCATTACCCAAACTCCTTCCCAATCTTGTAGACAGCACTCTGGCTCACACCTTTTATATTCCCTAAGTTGACTACTAGAATCACCACGCACATCTTATCCTTCTCCACTCATGCTTATCTATCCTATGCACTGTGGTCAGACCAATCCAGCCAAAACACTACTGAGATCCTCTCTGCCAATAGAAATCCTAATCTTTTTTTTTTTTTAAAGATTTTTATTTATTTATTTATTTTTTATTTATTTATTTGACAGAGATTACAAGTAGACAAAGAGACAGGCAGAGAGAGGAAGGGAAGCGGGCTCCCTGCTGAGCAGAGAGCCTGATGCGGGGCTCAATCCCAGGACCCTGGGATCATGACCTGAGCCGAAGGCAGAGGCTTTAACCCACTGAGCCACCCAGGCGCCCAGAAATCCTAATCTTACTCTAAAGTCCCATATTAAACGATACTTCCTCTGTGGCATTTTTCTTGGCAGACACACTGTTTGCAATATCTCTCTCCTTTTATACTCCATCACATTTTGGGTACACGTGCTTTTATGTCAACTGTCTTACCCTTATGGCTATTTCTGTGGGAAAACACATAGAAAAAAAAGAATGCAAAACTTTTCCAAAAACCAACGTGCCAGAAATGAATCTAAGTCTCCCGTGGTGATAGTTGCATTCTTGGTTTATATAAATGCTCAACAAAGGATTAATTTGATGCCTCTGTTTTTCAACATTCTTTGAAATCTGATTCATTATTTTGATGGTTAGGCATCCAAACTGAACACCCTTAATGAATCAAAACCTGTGTCGTCTAGGAAGGTTTTCAGCATTCTATAAAATGGTGATTTGGTACAAAACCACTGTGAGTAGAAAGAGTAAGACAAGACACGGAACTCAATCTGTATGTCCTATTGCAGTTTTGTGAACTTCAAATTGAATTTCTGAAGAAAAGCAGCTCACTTTGGGGTGATGTGGACCCTCAGTGAAACCCCGGGAGCCTGTGATTCCTAGAGGCCACACAAAAGCCCAGCTGTTATGATAACACTAGCCTCCACTCCTTCTGCTTGTTGGCCTACTGTCACCGATAGCTTTTTAAATAATTGTGAAAGTCACAGTTGCCCCACCCCCAGAAAAAAAATGTACTTCTAAAATCAAGATATACCTAGTTCTTTACATAGATCAGAAATATCAATATTCTTTAAAGCTACTTCTCATCCCTATAGATGTAGCATCAAAAAAAAAAAAAAAAGCTAACAGCCCAAGAAAATTATACCTTATTTTTTGGATTTTCAAAATTTTAAACTTACTTTCATAAGTCTGGCCATCTAAAAGATGGGTTGTCTAAAAACAAAACAAAACAAAACAAAAAATACTGCAACTAAAAGTTAGCACATTTGGCACATTTGGAGTCCATGTGTGATCAAGGTCACAATAATGTACAGATTGCTTGACCTTATCCCCTATTCCTTTGTTTTCCCTCAGAAGAAAAAAGTATGGTAATTAAAATTAAATATTCAAACTAAATACCTTAAGTAAGAAATAGATAGGTCTTATTCAGGATACAGGGAAGGTTGAGTAGAAGCAAGAGAGTACTTCTAACCAAATTTTTGCATGCACAGTTTCAAAAACAAAAAATCAAGCAAAACCCAATGTCTGTAAAGCTTCATAATAACAATGCCATCTCCCTTCACTTTTTTGGGAAAGAAACTGAAGGCTTCTTAGTTACTTAATTCTTCGAGGCAAATATTTTATGACAAAGTGGGGTTTTCACCTAGAGGTAGAAATTCTTAAGGTTTTTGGATTACAGAAAACTCTGAAGTCATCTAGAATTCCAAGGCAGTACAAAATGCAGAATCCCTCAAATTCTTCACTTTCCTAATAAGATCTCACCAGAATTTTGCAAATCCCAATGAGCCCAGTCAAAATTTGAGTTTTTAATTTACCTAATATGTTTGTATAATATTTATAATTGGTAGAGTGATGAGACGTTGGGTGAATGACACATAAGGTAACATCAGATTTGAGTACTAGAACATATACTCAAAGCAACGAAAGTTGGGAGAATCTGAACTTCACTCCTGATAAAATTCTTGCTTAAAAATAAGCTACGCCTCTCCCTCTTTTTCTCTCTCCTGTAAAACCCACTCTGAAAGCCACGTTGCTTTGTTAACTTTCATAGCATGTCTTCCACCACAGCCTTCAACACCTGAAAAATTAGTGGAAGGATTTGACTGATTATAGAGGCTGTTTTCCTTGTTCCACGGCTTGTTCTAAAAGGGATACTCAGCAGAACTTGCATTTTTTTCTTTCATTTTGTGCTGTCTGCATGAGTAATTACCTCCCTGATTTCTGAGATGCAATTGAGTAGCTTCTACATTAGAAAAATCCAAAGATTGATAGAGGCATCGCTCCTAAAGGATTAGTTTGCTGCTGTAATTCCACGGGGTAGGTCATTCAAATAGCAAAATGCTACAAAGTTTAATTTCTGCCGTTTTTAAAAGCCAGATATTGTTACCAGTTTCGGGGAAACTGGAAAGGTCCCATGGGTCTGTTAAGCCAGTGATGATCTTTCAAATTCCCCGGAGGGGTTGTTTCTGCCCTCAGGGAATATGTTATCCCAGAGGGGGGCTTTGCAGTAACCAAGGCGGAGATCACTTTCTTGAAGGATAAAGCTGACGACAATTAATTTCCTCATCTGTAAATTACAATTTCTAAATATCTGTCCTGATAACTTCATAGCGAGCTGAAATCAGCTATGCAAATACCTTAGCACTATTGAGCTGTAAGAAGCTGTATATAACCTGGTTCAATAAGGAAGAAATGCTTCTTCTTCTTCTTCTTTTTTTTTTTTTTTTGGAAGAAATGCTTCTTTTAAAACAGGTGTCATCATTGGATGAGGTAGCCTACCTGGGTCCCTTAGTGCGCTGGGGGCCGCCATAACAAAATACCATAGACTGGTGTTTAAGGGTGGCTTAAACAACAGAAACTGACTGTCTTACAGTGTGAAGGCTGGAAGTCTGAGATCAGGGTGTCCACGTGGTCTTATGAAAACTGTTCTCCTGACTTTCAGATAGCCATCTTCCTGGGCCGCTACATGGGGAGAAAGAGAGATCTCTAACATCTCTCTCTTTTTTTTAAAGAACCCCATTTCTTTCAGATCAGACTCCACCTTCTGACCTTATTTAGCCTAAATCACTTCCTCGAAGGATCTATCTCCAAGACTGACGTGAAGGGTTGGAGTTTCAACATATGAATTTGGAGGCACACATTCAGCCCATAGCATAGCCCAAAATTAAAGTAAAGAATCAATGAAATTTCACACATTTTAGATCCTCAAAAATTGCATAACGCCAAACTTGCATTACATGTGGAATCTGGGTTTAAACTCCCCATCTGCTTCTTTCTTCCTTTCTTCCTCTTTCTTTCTTTTTCTCTTTCTTTCTTTCTCTTTTTCTCTTTCTTTCTCACTTTCTTTCTCTTCTTTCCTTCCTTCCTTCCTCTCTCACTCTCTCTCTCTCTCTCTTTTTTTTTTCTTCTAACTAATCAGTCTGGTGTTCCTTTGTATCAGGCAGATATCTGACACATATACCACAGAGATTGCAAAAACCATTACAAATAAAATTATTTATAGCTAGTCAAAGAAAAAGGAATCAAGTTTGTTTATTCCCTGGTACTTTTCAAGTTAGCTTATTTATTATATTTACAAGCTTATTTAATTTGTTGCAGATGTTCAGGGGAAGGTTTTGTAAGCATTCACTGTTAGAATGTTTTTTTCATTAAATCCATTCTCCAAATGTCTAAATAATGACAAAAGACCTCCTAGCAGAATATTAAGCCAGGAAATTCATCCAAACATTACAACTGTAATCATAAGTGGTATATGCTATAGTTGCTATCTGATTAATTTGGGCTCAGTATAATGTTGGAATTATTACTTTTGACTCAATTTTTTTCTCATATAAAAGCAAACACTAAAGTGGAGAAGGCACAGGAAGAAATTAGTTAAGAAACTAAATTCTTAATGAAAACATAGACTTGAGTTTTCAGGTAATCTTAACTCTTTTCTTCTAGTGATACTGAATATAGACTCCTACTTTCAAGATAGAATGACATGTTTTTTTTTTAATTATTATTTCTTTAAATATTTATTTTCATTCTATTTGTGTAGGCTGGGATATTTGTCTTTTTAAAAGTTTCCCGTTATACTATTTCTTCTTGGCTTTTAAAATTAGTTCTGCTCCATAGTCTTCAGTTTAAGTGAGAGGCGAGATCTTCGTAAGTGCACTGCACATTTCATTAATTGAAATGCAACCTCCTAAGACAAACCGCAGATGCTCAACATATTTAGCACAGTGTCTTCTAACCAGCTGTACTAATCTGGGCAGTAACACTGCCCTATAGCTAAACATCTGGACAGAGCTAGAAACCAGAATAATAAATACTTTAAGAATTCCATCATACAGATGCCTACAGGTGACATCACAAAATAGAAAAACAGAAAAAGAAAAAGATACGCATTTGCTGCCAAATACAGAAGTATAACTTGAAAGACATCATGCAAATTCTCCACTACTGCTCTCTACAAATTTGACTTAAGGCAACCACATTTTCCATTCTATACCTAACTGTCAGACTGCATAGCACAAAATCTTAGAATTCAAACAGAGATGAGGTAGTACAGTTATAAAAATTGCACTGCATTTTGAAGCGGTAAAGGCCCTGGTTCTTTCACCATTTAGTACTTGTGTCAGAAATAAAGTTAAATTCCCTAGGGAACCTCATGTCAAAAAAATGTTCCTGTGCCCTAAGTCTGCCCACTGTATTAAGGCACTGTTGAATTCACCACAAGAATTTTGAAAACGAGTCACTTGCCTCTAAAGAGGCTATCATGGCGGCATCTTTTCCTCTCTGCACAGAATGTGTGACAGTAGTTGACATTATTTGTTTTCATGTCAACACGGATGGAACTTGAAAGCATTTTGACACCACTTGCTTTGGGTGTCAGGATTCCAGGATAACCAAGCAACTTTAACATCCATCCTCCCAGGGTGGATTTGGGAATTTTGATGTTATAATGGAAGAAGTAAACAAATTCTCCCCCTTAATGGTACATGTCCACTGTAATAGATAGGAATTCAGAGATGATGTTGATCTGATAAATATATTTCTTCTAGACAGGGCTCAGGTGGAAAAAAATCTTTCCTCGATTTCACATTAGAGGTTGGAAACAACCGTGGTGAGGAACGCCTGGGTGGCTTAGTTGGTTAAGCGTCTGTCTTCAGCTCAGGTCAAGATCCCGGGATCCTGGGATTGAGCCCCATGACCAGAATCAGGGTCCTTGCTCAGGGGGAGCCTGCCTCTTCCTCTTGCTCTGCCTGCCACTTCTCATGTTTGTGCTTGTGCTCTCTCTCTCTCTGTCATATAAATAGGTAAAATCTTAAAAAAAAAAAAAAAAAAAAAAACAAAAAACAAAAAAAAACAAAGTGATACCACACTCAAATAATCTGATCCTAAAATTAACATAATGAATCCACATAAATTAGGATAATTGAAAACTTTAGTTTGATTCTAAGGAAGACCAGGCATTCTGGTCTTTTTTTTTTTTTTTTTTTCCTCTGTGCCAGCTAACTCACTAATTAAAAACTCTAGGAAATCTGAGAAAAAAAATAAATAAATAAACTTTTTTTTTGTAGAATTGTCATTCCATGATTAGGCATAAACATTTAGAGTCCAGAGTTCCCTTTTACCCTTCAATGATATTTCAAATGCATACAGACAGTGACTGAGAATTTGAATCTTTCTGATAGATGTAAGCTTAGATCTAAACATCAATGAAGGAAAATATTGTTCTTTTAAGCTATCAGGCCAGGATATTTTTTTCTATCTTAGCTTTCAGAAAATTTTCTTTCCTTTATATTCAGATGCAGAAGGTGTTTTCATAGAAATAAAATTTAGGAGAGGCTTGAAATTTTGATTGTCTTTTCCATTGCAGAATAAACTAGTAAAGTGTGTGCTGTTAAGATCTTACAACGTCACTGTAGCCGAAATCTATATACCAGAAATTTACCATTTGATAAAGACAGAAGAAAGAATATCCTTAACATTGGTAGTTGCACAGTAATTTGCACAGTAGTAAACAAGTAAATACATTTCTTAAAATTTGTTTAGAAAAGATTTTCTCATTCTAACATTTAGTGTCTTGATAAAAAATGGCCCAAGATTTTGGAAATCCTAAAGACACTCTGTCAGAGGTCAGATCTACATAAGAATCAAGAAATAAAAATTGCATTAGGGTCGTAGTTATAGGAAAATAGCAGAAAGAATAAGCTAAACATAGAATAAGGTATGGAGAAAGAAACTAATATGTTTACTTAATTTACAAAACCTTTTATGTGTGTTCATACACGATTATATAGCTAGAAAGATAGTTTAGTAGATTGACAGACATATATGAATATCTAACTATATCCACAAATCTATGCATATATTTTCTCCAGGATCTAAAGTCTAATTTCCAGTTGAAATTAACAGACTATCTGTCTTGGGTAACAAGAAACAAATTTTACATTTACAAGTGTAATGGTCAGTTAATGTTTTATACTTATTTCAAAATGCTTTGTTATATTACAAGGTATTTCGCCAAATATAAGCCTTAAGACAATAACACGTAGGGAGAATAATCTTGTCAATTTACTTGGATAACAAGCTTGATTCAAACTATTATCTGGAGACTATCCAGGCCAGATAATAGTACATATAAGAGGGGGTATCTTCTACAACATATTTATAAATTTTTTAAGTAATTGGGAAAGATTAATCCTAAAATTTGTAATAAAGGCCATATCTAGAAATGTCAAAACATTACACACACTTGTGTGTGTTTTCACATGTATTTACATGTTGTTATATTTATATTTAATAAAATATATAATACATATCATATATTATATATAATATTTTACTATTTCTATATTATATATTATGGTTTAAAATAATATATTTTAGAATATATTCTAGAATATATTATATTATATCTAGAATATAAGTTTATATATTGATATGTAGTGGGATGGCTTAGACAAATTAAAGCTAAGATTTGAATATGATAGCAACCCCAAAAAACAAAAAATCATTAAATATACAGAAAGAATAGTTGCTAAGTGTCAATGTACCGTGCCCAGGCTCCTCTCCTCTAACTGCCATGCCAGCTCTTGAAAATATTAGGTAGTTTGTTGCTTTAAGCCACTGGATTTGGATGTTCTCTGTCCCTGGAATGTTCTTCCATAGTACAGATGCAATTTTCTCCTTTACCTCCCTCAAATTCTGTTCAGCCTTCACCTTACCAATAAGAACGTCTCTGGCCATATGTAACATTGGTATTCTGCACCCTTAATTGCTATACTCCCAGTCTTCCTTACTTACTTTGGGTTTGAGCATTGTGTTGCTGATTTTTATGTAGCCCACTTATAATTTGCTAACATACTGCAGAATTTACTTATTACTCCTACTATCTCCTTCCTGCCCACCAAAACGTAAGTCTCACTGTATATATATTTGAAGTCCTTATTGCTTTCAAACGTTCCAAAAAAGAATCTATCTTGGTCACAATAATGACATCTCTCTATTCATACTAAGCTGTTATCTTTCCTTTTTGCTCCAAGCCCCTGGAACTTCCCTGGTGAAAGGGTTATAATTTAGTGGAAGGAAGCATCTTTCGGATGAAATGTAACTTCTGAAATATTCTCATCTATATAAAAGTTCATATGCGATGATAGTTCTAATATAATACTCCCAAGCAGCTTTCTCTGGCTACATCCACTCTGTTTTACTGTCTCACTATTTCATGTCTACTTCTCTAAAAGCCACATACACCAGATGGGATTCCCCCATGAAAATAGGACACCTTCATCGTCTGAGGCAGTGAGGGATTTAAGACATAGAGAAGGCATATCTGACTTTATAAAATGTAAATTCACTGCATCCTTTTAATAAAAAGTAACACTGCACATTTCTACAGCACTTTATTTCATTGCATCTTCACAAAATGGAGTTATGGCAGGTATCATCAGTCTTCATTTTTCAGATGAGGAAACAGGGGTTTAAATAAATTAAATAAGTTACCCAAGGTCAAATTTCTAGTAAGTGAAAGAACTGAGACTATAATATGTCTTTTGGCTTCTAATCCAATGCTGCTTTTCCTAAATCATTCTGTGTCCCTTATATCAAATCCCAGGTCATGGTAGCTCTGATGTACCGAAGCACTGATACTAATCTGAGGGCAACCTGAGCCACCACTCATTCTAGTTCATTCTACTACTTTTGTTTTCCCTAGCTTTTAAATTTCAGTATGCCCTCCAAAAATAAAGTAATAGTTGTGGAGTAATAACTGTTGCAAACCCACTTGTGACACTCATTATACTAGTTGTTCTAATATGCACTATTTCTTTAAGCTTGTGTGGGCATCCAAAAGGAAGTTCGAGAGAGACAGAGAAGAGAGGGAGGGTGGGAGGAATGAAGGAAGGGAGAGAAAGAGGGAGAGAAAGAAAGAAAAAGAAAGAAAGAAAGAGTAAGAAAGGAAGGAAGGAAGGGGAAAGAAAGGAAAGGAGAGAGAAAGAAAGAAGAAAGGAAGGGAAGGAGGGGAGAGGGGGATGAAGGAAGGAAGGAAGGAAGAAAGAAAAGATCTGTTTATTTTGTTTTCTTCTAGGCATTCTAACAAATCAATGGACTGGATAGATTTCAGACATTTGTATTCCTATTTTTCTGAATGTACCCCAAAACAGCATAAATATTCTTGGTATCCTTTAGAAAGATTGAAATCATTCTCTACATTTGCATTCAGAATAGGACTTTTTAAATAATCTAGCAACAACAAATATATATATATATATATATATATTAATCAATTCATGTCTCTAATTTCATAGGACCTCTTAAAGATCCAAAAGAATGTTCTGTTCATTAAGCAATAAACTCTAAACAACTGGCAAAATTTCACTAAATCACTTTATATTGCTTACTGTTGGCACAGTGTGTGATAGATAACATGTTCTCTACCCAGGAGAAACACGCTATACTGAAAAAAGTGTAGAGCAAATTTCCCTAGTCTTAACTTGATGCCTCTTCTCATTTTATCACTTACAACACTTTGCTCAATTTCCTGGTCCACTCCCCTGACACATCTGGCACAGAAAGGATTAAGGAGAGGATTGAATAGAAGCCTGCTGATTCCCAAGGCAACTGAATCTCTTTTCTGCATACTAAAGCTTTACTGTCATGCTTCATTTTCCCAAGCAATTAATGGGATTGGTAACCCCTTTGTTAAGAAACTGAAAACTAGTTGCTACCCTATTAATTCATACACATCACCAGAAAGTTAGGCAAAATTACCTGAGACAAGTCCAGACGTAATACCAGCTTCATTTCAACCAGACGGATCTGGTGACCAAAGATACCTGCCCTAAGGATCACTCCAATCATCTCTCCCTAGAGAGTGACATGTGGGAAGGACAGTGCTTACCAGAATCCTGTACTTATAAAAAGCAACTAGATAAAGAAAGTGAAATAACTAAATGAAACAAAGAAGGCAAGAAAACCAAATACAGTGTGTTGAAGGACAGCAGATAGGTTACTTTTATGCATAGGTTGAAGGATCTTTAATGAGTAAGTTTAAGAATTTAAGATTAATTCAATCAAGAAATGGGCAGAAGACATGAACAGATCTTTCTCCAAAGAAGACATACAAATGGCCAACAGACACATGAAAAAATGCCCAACATCACTTGGCATCAGAGAAATACAAATCAAAACCACAATGAGATACCACCTCACACTGGTCAGAATGGCTAAAACTAAGTCAGGAAATGACAGATGTTGGTGAGGATGCAGAGAAAGGAGAATCCTCTGACACGGTTGATGGGAATGCAAGCTGGTGCAGCCACTTTGGAAAACAGTATGGCAGTTCCTCAAAAAGTTGAAAATAGAGCTACCCTATGACCCAGCAATTGCACTACTGGGTATTTACTCGGAAGTTACAAATGTAGTGATCCAAAGGGGCTCCTGCACCCCAATGTTTATAGCAGCAATGTCCACAATAGCCAAACTATGGAAAGGGCCCAGATGTCCACTGACAGATGAAGGAATATGTATATATGGGGAAAGGTGTTACTCAGCCATCATAAAAAGATGAAATCTGGCCATTTGCAGCGATGTGGTAAGAACCAGAGGGTATTATGCTATGCAAGATAAGTCAATCAGAGAAAAACAATTATCATATGATTTCACTCATGTGTGAAATTTAAGAAACAAAACAGAGAAGCATAGGGGAAGGGAGGAAAAAATAAAACAAGACAAAATCAGAGAGATAAACCATAAGAGACTCTTGATCATAGGAAACAAACTCTGGGTTGCTGGAGGCGAGGTGATGGGGGAATGGGGTAACTGGGTGATAGGCATTAAGGAGGGCATGTGATGGGGGTACCTGGGTGGCTCAGTGAGTTAAGTGTCTGCCTTCGGCTCAGGTCATGATCCCAAGGTCCTGGGATGTTAGTCCATCGGGCTCCTGGTCAGCAGTGAGTCTGCTTCTCCGTCTCCCTCTGCTGCTCCCCTGCTTATATGTGTTCTTACCTTCTCTCTCCCTCTTGCCTACTCTCAAATAAATAGATAAAACCTTTAAAAAAGAAAAAAAGTAGGGCACACGATGGAACCAGCACCAGGTGTTATGATGCTGATGAATCACTGGACTCTAACTCTGAAAGTAATAGTATATTCTATGTTAATTAATTATATTTAAATTTAAAAAGAGTTAAATAAAGGATTTAGGATTAATTAATTCTAAAATGTACATTTTTTTCACAGTTTAATATTTCTGAGCAATGAAATAATTGATATTGCTATGCCTTTATAATAATACAAATATGTATCTGGCTTACCAAATTGTTTTTGTTACATAACAGCATTGAAAAGAAAGGTTTAAATACTCCACATACCTGGAATTGACTCAGAAAAAGCTAAAAATATCTGGTTTAAAAAAACACAGATTTTACGCTAAAATGTAAAGAGTGAATTGAAGGCATTAGAACAGGAAGTAAAACCCTGAGGAAGTGATTAATGATTTAACGTTTCCCATCAAAGTGGGAACATTAATTCCACACACTGAAGCAGTAAAATTGTGGTTTGATGATGATAATGTATCAGAAAACAATGAAGGTTTGAAAATTATGCTTCATATATGTTTCAGATAAAATATAAATATTACAGATCACATAGTCTTATCTTAAGAAGTTGAATTCAATGAAGTTCAGGTCAAACCCCATCGATGAGGACTCTCAGGATAAACCAAACTTTCTTTCTTATTTGAATAAAATATCACAATTGTAACATTACTAGAGCTGGTGCAGTAGTTGCTAGGCATTCAGGCCCAGGTATTAGTGATAGGACATATCTTCATGGAGTCAACCATCTCTAGAAGCCAGCAAAGCTATTTTAGGTGACTCCCAAGTTACTCTGGGGACATGGTATATTTGTCAGTAGACTCAGACTCAGCGAATTTGCATAATGTATGCATGTCTGTTGGTTTAGTAGCACATTCAATTTTTAACATAAATACAGTCAATCCACTTAATAGTAAAGGACTCAAAGCAGAATTGAATGGGAGATGAAATGGAATGGCCTAAAGAAAAGTAGATATGGATTAGTGAGACAGTAAGACACAACTGGGTGTAATCAGAGAAAGTGATTTGAGAGTATTATATTGGAACTATCATAAGACTATAAGCTTATATGTGTACTCTCCTGCGCCCTCAATTCCTATATTTCCATTCCTCCTTACGAGTTCTGTTAGAATTGTATGATAGAGAAAATGGGGAGAAGGTATAGTTAGTTGAGTGACGGCTTCCGAAAAGCTACGTCCAAGTAATAACCACTGGTATCTATGAATGGGACCTTGTTTATTAATAATGGCCTTTATAGATGTAATTAAGCTAAGGATCTGAGGTGAGATCATGCAGGATTAACACGGGCCCCAAATCCAATGACTAGAGTCCTTCTAAGAAAAAGGAGAGGGGGATTTGAGAGACAGAGACATGCGAAGAAGAAAGCAGTGCAGAGACAGAGGCAGGCAGAATTATAATTATGAAGCTACAAACCAAGGAAGGCCAAGGATAGTCAGCCACTACCAAAAGTTAGGAGAAAAGCATGTAACACATTCTCCTTCAGAGCCTTCAGAAAAAAACATTCTTGCCTGACACTTTGATTTTGAACTTCTGGCCTCTAAAACTGGGAAGAAAATACATTTCTGTTGTTGTAAGTCACCAAGTTTATGGTAATTGGTTACAGCAGCTCCAGGGAACTAACACAAAGGTTGAGCATAAAACTGTAGGAAAAAGACAAAATAAGGAGAGAAAACAAAGTATTGTGTAAATGAAATGAGCCAGTAGCCTGCAAGCCATTACTCACTCTAGAAATATTATAAGAAGCACTAAAGGTAAATAGGTAACATTAGCACTGGCTGCTTTTTTTTTTTTTTTTCTTTAATGATAAGACTTTTTCAGGAGCTACCAAACGAGCTGCTCTTCAGCTTCTATTTGCAAAACAATAGGAAGTGTAGCAGGGAAGGTAAGCATGTGGATATTCAGGGCTAGGCTGCCCAGGCTCAAACCCTCCTCCATTGTTTAGCTTGTGCTTTATGCTTGTATATTTGCTCCATCTGCAAAAAGGGGATGATGATGGTCTCTATCTCATGAGAATTAGATGCATTTATACATAAAGTTCTCAAGACAATATAAATTCCATGTATACATTTATTTTTATTACTCAAAATATCATTAATACCAAAGTTTGCAAATCCTCTAACTCTAACGCAATCATGTCACAAGTCCAGTGTAAAGATGTAATGTAGATGTGAGTACGTCGGATCACATCACAAAGGAAATAGACATGAGAGTAGGAACTCTAGAAAGGTAATGAGAGAATACAAAATTTAATCAGAGTTCTTTAGAAAATGCTGACTGCTGTGCTCTGCTCCATGAAACCAGTGTCCAATGATGCAAACCCGCTAAGGTGTTGGAGCCATCCCATACTGTCACTCCTTAGGTCCGTGCACTTCCTTTAACCAAGAGTCTCCTCTCTGCCCTACCTTGTCTCTTTCTCTGTTTGTGATTTTCAATTATATCCTTATTTTTTTTTCTATTCAGTCTCCTTATTCTTCCCTTTGTTGAACTCTCTCATTTTGATTCATTATGTCTATATTCTTATCACTTTTCACCCACTTTGTGAGGTAGCATATTATGCTATAATTTTTTTTTAATTTTTTAGATTTTATTTATTTATTTGTCACAGAGAGAGAGAGAACACAAGCAGGCAGAGGAGCAGTCAGAGGGAGAAGGAAAAGCAGGCTCCCCACTAAGCAGGGAGCTGGATGTGGGACTGGATCCCAGGACCCAGGACTCTGAACCAAAGGCATATGCTTAACCAACTGAGCCACCCAGGTGCCCCTAATTTTTTATTATTTAAAAATACCACAAAGAGTGATATCTATCACTATCACTATGATTCAGCATAGGGGAAAGAAGATAAGGAAAGAATGAAAGGAAGGAGGAAAGGACTAAAAATAAATTACATCCATCTTTGATTTTGTGTCTAGGTGAAACTCTGGAACAGAAAATCTTGTACTTATTAACAGATTATTTTCCAAAGCCCATTTATAATGCTATTTATACATAAGTCCTTAGTAACACTATTATCCCCTGTTGAGGCGGCAGAATTGAAACATCTGTGTTCCACTGAATTCAAATTTAAGAAAGTAAGTAAACTTAAATTTAGAAATTAAAAAAAAAATTAGAAATGGAGTCTCTATTTGAGGTCTGGAAGCGTGTGCCATGTCTGGGTCTCACAGCAAGAGAGTGGGGTTGCACGGCAGCTCTGCTGACCCTGGCTTTGGTGGGATGACCACTGTTCCTGTGACCTTTCAAACTCATCAGCAATTCTGAATGCTTTTCTCCACACGTTCCTGAATGCCATGTTCTTCAGCAAATGGAACTTGTGGGGGCACCTGGGTGGCTCAGTCAGTTAAGCATCTGCCTTCAGCTCAGGTCATGAACTCAGGTTTCTGGGATGGAGTATTGCCTGCTTCTCCCTTGCTCTCGGCAGAGGGAGAAGCTGCCTACTTGTGGTCACTTTCTCTCTCTCTCTCTGCCAAATAAATAAATAAAATCTTTTTTTTTTTTTTTTTAATGGAACTTGCTTTCTGAAGCACATCTGTTATGTCCCTATGATGAGAACTATGTTAAGTGCTGAGGGACAAAAAGCAGTGGACTTCTGGGAAGGTTAATGGCCATCTTTCTCCTTGCAAAATCTCTTTCCTTTCACATGACAGATAGGCAGTTATTTCTGTGTGTTCTTGCCTCAGGAATTTGGACTTATATAGATGAAGTCAAAGATATGAAAAGACAATGGAAATTTTTCAAGGTGGAAGCTAAGGCAAAGAAGGCTTTTGAAGTTGAAGAGAATCTCTAAGATAGGTAAGAAGCCATGTTGGTAGTTCCTGTGGAGTAGCAGTGACCATTGGAATATGTGCAGAACAACTAAGAAGATGAGATCTTAGCCACTGGAGTCCAGACTTTCAGGAACCCTCTGCCCCATGTGTGCAAAATATTTGAAGAAGTTCCAGACTGAAAGGGACATCTCTAAAATTACCAGTGTGAGCCAACCATTGTTGTTCTAAAAGGCTTTTTCTATATGTTGGTTCTAGGGATGATCTTCACTGAACCCTTTATGGAGACTCTTAATTATATTAAAGTTAAATTTTCAAACAGTCTTGCAGGAGAAGAACCCCAGGGGCTGGGGTTCTTTGGGCAGATTTTTCAGAAAGTAAAGCAAAGTATTATCTCCTATGTACTGAGTTTGTGAACTAAAACCTGTTAAGCATTGAAGCAACACTTAGTGTAGAAATTCTGAAGGGAAACAGTGTCCTGTGACCTTGGAAATTCAAGCAAAGATGGAAAAAAAAAAGTTAACCATAGAAACAGAATTACAAACAATGTCTTTAGGTGAGACAGAGTAACAAAATGACCAGAATAACTTTTTTTGAGGAAAGATTCAGGAAGAACATTGTTTTGAGAGTAAATTTATAAACTTCAATATATACACAAACCAAACTATAGTTTTTGCATGCATAAAATATAGAAAATCTATCGCATTACTTTATTCTTTTCAAAAAAGCTACTCACTATAATTGCAATCACATAGAGTGAGAAATGTTCCACATTTAATAAAATGTTAAGATAGGAAAGAATAAGGTTACCTGTTAATGGATAATTATAACAATAAAATATTCATTGACCTATATGATCAAATGTCTATTGGGTTAGAAATATGGGAATAAAAAAGAGGGCAAAATTGTCCTGTTCTTGGGGATCTAAAACAAAATCTATGAGTAAACAATTTGAAAATAATCCATCTATCCAAATGGTAGCATATATAATAGATATCGCAAAGTGTTGTGAGCATTCAGAGAAAGACACGGAAGGGAAGTCTTCCTGGAAGATAAGGAAAGAATAGAGAAGAAATTCAGGCCATAGAGAGATATTTCTAAGTACATTTTATACACACACACACACACACACACACACACGCAGACATATGGTTAGTCTTTAACAATGGATAAGTAATGTCATTATATTCAAAATAAAAATAAAAATACTTGAAATAGAATCATTGATGGGATCCATAATACATCAGTATTGAAAAATAAAGAGAGCTAAATGCAATTATATCACATTTATGTCTTATGTGTCAAATATACATTAATTACCATAATAGACAAGAAAATTTAAATTTAAAAATATCCATGGGGAGAAGAAATGATCAAGTCTCAGCATTTTAAATTTCTCCTCCATTTTACTTCAGATACATCCTGCATTTACTAAAACACATGGTATGACTGCTCATAATAAAATATATACAACTATAAAGCATCCCTGGCATGGAGAGTCCCCCAAACTCTAAGTGTCAGCTATGAGAGAAAAGCAATTGAACAGATTTTATACTCAGCCCATCATGAGTCTCCTAAGTAAACTCTGAGGGTTTGGTAAAAATGATAAAAATCTGCTCCCCAGTGGGAAGTCTAGTTGACTACAATAGCTAGACATGGAGCTCTAATCATTATTCAGCACGTCTTATGAAAAGGTCCAAAGTCATTGGAAAAGTCTTTGTTTTTTTTCTCCCTTAAGTGGCACACGAGGAGGTGAAAACCTACAAAAAGCCACTGAACATAGTTCTTATTAACCAACATTAACTGTCAGCCCTGGGAATTGAGTCCTGGCTCTCAAAAGCAAATAATAAAAAGTAAATTTCATCACACAGGGATTTTTTTTTTTTTTTTTTTTTTGGTTGGGTTTACAAGTATAGGAAGGAGATTAAACAAAATGGCCTTAAAGGCCACTAATGTCCTACAGAGAAGGCTTGCTTCCCAGGATTCAAATCTATTGCAAGAATTACCCATATTTTCAGAGACAGCTTTCTTTTGATCTCTATAAAGTGGCAGTTTCCCCTTCTGCTCCCATTTCACACCAACCTTTTACTGGAACTCCAACCAGTTTCATTGTTTATCTAAGTGAATAAAAATCTACTACTTCATTGCAGATAAATCACATAAAGTACTCATGTTATTTTGATAATTGGTACATGTAATCTTTTAGTATTTATATGCAATGTATTAAGGAAATTTAGACAAGATTATTAGCAGATACATCCTGATGGATTCCCTGCGGTGTTGGTTCTCTGATAAAATACCCATTTGACATGTAATATAATGACAATAAGGAGATCTAGTTGGCATTATTAGACTTTAAAAATAGACCACCAGATAGGCAATGAGTGATGTATGGAATTGTTGAATCACTGTATTATACACCTGAAATTAACATTACACTGTATGCTATCTAACTGGAATTAAAATAAAAAGTTAAGAAAAATTGACTACCAGGATAATAGCTTTACTTTTCTCCATTACCAGCTGCTTTATTACTGAGTTAATTATTTAAGTCAAAAAAATGTTATGAAAAGGTAAGGTAAGCTAGCTCATCCCATTCTCAACTTGGTTGTTTATGATCATCATACAAGGGAAGCAAACCTTTTTGGACCAAATTCAGCAACCTATGTAAGGTCCAGAAATTGGGTTAATAAATGTATATGTTGGCCCACAATTCCCTTTCATGTTCCTTTCCTACCTCCTGAATCCATTTACCATCTAATTATCAATTCTGATCTATAATAGAAATTAATTGATAATATTGTACACATAAGCCATTAGAAATACATAAAGTAAAAGACAGATTAACACTACTGAACCCCTTTGTTTCCCATGTTTTCATTTTATCTTTCCTAGACCTGTGAGTTCTAGATCTCTACACAGGAAAATGCTTCCTCTTTTCAGAGTCATCAAATATCCATGTTGATCTGAAACTAAATTGCTTTATTGTAATCATAAAAATCCTAATAAAAAAGGCTATCATTAGTTATACCACGCATTTCAAAATCAAATGCCTACCCATGCCAGGAAGTTAATTAAAATGAGTAAAGTTGTCAGGGGTCGACTGTTATAAACTGGGCAAATATGACTCACCCAACCAAAAGAGGCAGCCACCATTCAGCAACAGCTTATTGTTTCCAGAGGGCATAGAGCTCAGACCAGCCTAATCTTTTGATGTTCCAAGAGAGACCAGAATTCTGGATTTTTATGGAAAGAAATCTTATGTTTTTTAAATTCTGGCACCAATTTCAACATTTTAAAAACATTATGCAAGTCAAAATAAATACATCTGCTGCTTGGATTAGCCCAGTTTGGACCTCTGAATTAAATAACAATGCACTTCAATTGGAAAAAAGGTCATATTTGACCCTTGAAAGCCATGATAGACAATTGCCATTCCCATTTCTTTCTCTTCTAGAAAGTCATCTTAATTTTATTTCTTTCACGTCCCTTTTTATTTCATGTATCTTTCCATCATTTAATTCAAAATAAACCATAAGGGAATGGAGTTAAAAAGAATAATGGTAGGAAATACTACCACAACAAGTGTGAGTAATTGTCTTTTCTCAATTATCTTCTAAAACACAAGTTTAGATTTTCCACCCTGAACCTCAATAAACCTTCAAGGAGAGTATACATTCCTACCGGCTCTTGTTAACTGAACAGAACTAAAAGATCGGTGTTCAATCCCTACAAACCAGAAGACATTTTAAAACTCCCAACACATCTTACTAAAACTAGAAAACAAACAAACAAATAAACAAACAAAGAAATAAAACTCCTAGGACATCGGTTGGAAAACTTCTGAATTTTTATCCCTGCTATCATTCAGAATCCATATATTGACATTCATAAATCAAATCAATAGATTCAATATTTTAGAGAGAGAGAGCAGGGGGAGGGGCAGAGGGAGAGAAAGAGAAAGAATCCTCAAGCAGACACCCCTCTGAGTGTGGAGCCAGACATGGAGTTTGATCCCACAACCCTGAAATCATGACCTGAGCCAAAATCAAGAGTCAGATGCTTAACTGACTGAGCCACCCGGGTTCTCCTCAATCTGGATTTCTGAGCAGCCCTTCCAATTGTCTAAGAAGACAGTATGTGAAAAGAAAGAAGCCCTTCCATGAATACTCAGAAGTTTTATTAAAAGAGTAAGGATGTTTTCCAAGTAATTTCAGTTAAGGGTCAATGAAAGCATCACAATAAAAGAATTAATGATTTGATTGTGTCATATTAAAATTACTCTATGCAACATGGAATCAAACCATTTCCATCGGGGAGTTAAGAAACACAAGAACTGAAACAATTCACTAATCAAAAAACAAAGGTGATTATTTTTCTACCAAGTCATTGCTCATTATAATTAAGAGAGAGAATATAGCATTCTCTAGTCATACCTGACGATGTATAAGAACTTAATGAAGACTTGTTGATTTAGTAAGAACAGAAAAATGCGGACTAATAGCCTTTATAAATATAGACATGAAAAGTTTGGGCATATTTTTAACAAATTGAATTCAATAATCTACAAAAAGATGACTACATCATAACCAAGTAGAGTTTATCTCATAAATGTAAGATTTCCTTAATGTTGGAAAATCAATGTAATTCACCATATTAACAGATTTAAAAAAAAAAAGAAGAAGGAAATGACATCTTAACAAATAGAGGAGAAACTTTTGATAGACCTCAACACCATCTCTGTTAAGTATTCTCAGCATGTTGGGGCACCTGGGTGGCTCAGTGGGTTAAAGCCTCTGCCTTCGGGTCAGGTCATGATCTCAGGGTCCTGGGATCGCGTCCTGCATCGGGCTCTCTGCTCAGCAGGGAGCCTGCTTCCTCCTCTCTCTCTCTGCCTGCCTCTCTGCCTACTTGTGATCTCTGTCTGTCAAGTAAATAAATAAAATCTTAAAAAAAAAAAAAGAATTCTCAGCATGCTAAGAATAAAAGATACTTTCTTTAGCTTGATAAAAGACATCTACTATGTTCTAATATTTATAATTAATATTGTAATTTAATAATATTGGAAACAACCCACATGCTTATCCATGGGCTACTCATTGAATAAATTATGGGCTATCCATTCAATCAACCAATTACTTTAATACCCATAATAGTTAGAGAGTGAATGGATAGGATGTAGAATGATTTACAAACTATATTGAAAAATGAGAAAGCAAGATGCTCCACCCCTTCCAGGAGCAGAGCTTAACCTACCAGTCCCATTTGAGTGTGAGTTGGCCATAGTGACTTGCTTCTAAAAGATGGAATATGGAAAAGGAAAAATAGTAACATTATAGTAGGAAAACCTAGCAAGCACTACCCTAATCAAGTAATCAAGTTTACCATCATTAACACTAAGTTATGTTGATAGGAATTCCCCCTAATATAATGCAATGAGAAAGGTACATCATTTCTGTGATCTTCTCCTCCAAAACCCATAACCTCAGCTTATTCACGTGAAAAACAACAGACAAACCCCACTTGATGGATATTCCACAACATATTTAACCAGTACTTCTCAAAAGTGTCAAGGTTATATAAAAAGGAAAAACTAAGAAAGTATCACAGACGAGACTAAGGAGATAATAACTAAATGCAATGCAAGATTCTTCATGGAATCCTGGACCAGAGCAAGGATGTTAGTGGGAAAACTAGTGAAATTCTAATAAAGTCTAGAGTTTAGTTAATAGCAATGCACCAAAGTTGGTTTATTGGTTTTGAAAATGTATCATAGGAACAAAAGATTTTAACCTCAGGAGAAACTGAATGAAGAGTATGTGGGAATTGTACTATCTCTGCAACTCTTTCATACATATATTTTTCCAAAATGACAATTATTTTTGAAAAGTGAAGTAGAAAAGAATGTATGTAATATATTACCTTTTGTAATATAAATAACTTTTTCTTATTAAGAAAGATAAAACATGTAAATAACTTTTTCTTATTAAGAAAACACAGGAAATATAAATTTAGAGGTTGATGATAATGGTTTAGTATAGGAAATGGGTAGAATTGAAGTGAATGGGATATACATTGAACAAGATTTCCTTAAATACATCACCTATTAAAGTTTTGTTTTTTGAAACCTGTAAATGCTTTACATATCTAAAGTATAAAACTAAACCAAAAATAATAAAAACATTGAATACAAAAAGATACGTTTGATCCTAAAGGTGTCCTTGCTTGATTTTTTTTGCATTTAAATACTGAGGAAACAGAACAATCCAGAATGTAGGAGATCCTGTAGGACAACTGAATTATACTTTCTAAAGGATCTAAAGTCATGAAGAACAGAGTGAGGCAGAGGAAAGAGAGTGGAGGAGGGAGCACTGCTCTAAGAGACACTTCTTAGAAAGCTATAACAGTCAATGACATTATGTGAACCCTGATTGAATCCTTAATTAAAAGGAAAAAAAAAACCAGCTGTAGGAAACATATTGGAAAAATGGGGAATTTAGTATTTAGTGTGGACTCCATATCGAGTGATGCTCCATAAGTAATGATGAAGTTCTTGGGAGTGATGATTGTGCTGTGTTTGTCATAGGATATCTGTGTTCTTAACAGAAGCATGCTGAAGTTTTAAAGGTGAGTTATCATGGTAGCTGAAATCTACTTTCAGATAAATTGGCAAAATGGAATTTGTGCCTATTTAGAGTGAGAGATGGATCAGGTTTAGAAAGATATTAAAAGTTGGTAAATCTGGGTGTGGGTTACACTGCTGTTCATTATAATGTTCTTTTAATTTTTCTGAGTTTAAAATTTTTCAAATAAAAATTAGATTGTCAAGAGTCAACTTAGTCATTTTTTATATTTTTTTCCTTCTGTGAGCATCCAGGCTGGGTACTTTGCAAGTTTATAATTATTGGCCCATTCATGTTTTCCATTTCTCTGATCAACTTTGTTAACTTTTATTCATAGGAGATCATGTCATCCATATTTTCAAATTCTTTAGCACCCACTACATATTAAAGAGTATGCATATAGAGTGTTGTGTAAGTTATGAAAATATTGCCTAAAAATGGTTCCAGTTCCTTCCATATTTGTCATTTTGTTGTTTTATTTATCACATGGAAGCATCTAGGCTAAATATAGAAACAACCGTGAATAATATAGGCCAATGTTCGATGCCAGTTACCATGCCAAATGAAAACCATTAGATTTGAAAGTCCACGTACTAGTTGCTGGGAATAGTTCTTGTCATAACCTTTTGGGGTCAGTATAAGGGAAAGTGGAGTCCAATGTCATTCACTATTAAATGTACAAGTGTATTTTTCTGAGTTTAACTTCTGTTGTTCCTGCATGCCTTCCTCTCTCATATATTTGAAAGAACGGGATACAGAAAGCCATAGCCATACAAGTTGGTCCCAGGCCAAATGATAGCACTGGGGTGCCTGGCAAAAGCAAAGGCCAAACACACAGAGGGGAAAGATTTCCTTAAATGCAAGATGTTTTCCTAAGTACAGCATGGCATTTTGGGAGACTTTTTCTAATTGTGTCTCTTTCTTCTCTTTGAGTTCATTCTCTATACTGTAAACATCAAGGAACTGCTATCTGAGCTTTAAAGAAATGGAAGACAATATTTTTTACTTCTCAGTCTTAACATATTAAAACCTAAAACTTAGAAAAATCCTTGCCAAATATGTACTATAAGTCCAGCTCATTTGTCCACAAATAATATGAAATGAACATTTCACCCAGAATTTTTAATGTCCTTGATATGAGTCCCAAAAAACCACCTCAAGATTATTCAAGAATTTACAAAGCTAAAAAAAAATCACAAAGCTGAATTATAACAACAGATGGACATTGTCCTATTTTTTAGATTTTTTAATATTTAGTAAAAGAAGATGATAATTTAAAGAATTCTAAAGGTGGAACTGGAAAACTAAAATCTCATTCTAGGGTATGTAGATAAGCACATGTGATTTCTGAATTCAAATCCTGGCTTTGCCACTTCATAGCCACCTGATTTGGGGAATGTCACTTTACTCTGTACCCTTGATTTCCTCAACTCTAAGACATGGGATTGTAATAAAAATAAAGTGAAAGCTGGAAACATGTTGGACTAAACGGAAAACAAATCAGTGCTAGATAAACTATGACAAACGTATTTTGAAGCTTAGCTCCCAGAAGACAGAGAAATCTCAAAAGACAGAAACTAAGGGGAAAAAATGGAGCCATAGCAATAATGTCTGATTCTGTAACAGAGCCTGAGTGGGGAAGTGGAACGATCAAAGTTAGTTGTGAGTAAGAAGAGTTCAGACTGTATTGCCCACAGGGAAAGATTATGAAGGAATGGGGATACAAAAGGCATGGAATTAGAAATAACACCCCTTAATCACTAAGACCCTCAAAAGACTGCATCTTCAATAAAAGAAGATCTTTTTTTGAAAGAGGGAGGGGAAAAAATCTGACCACTTACTCAGGGAAAACAAAGAGTTTGTTTTTGTCTAAGATCTAGATGAGGAAAAAAAAAAAAAAAGTTCACCAGAGATTTTGAAAACCCAGACTGTGCCTTTCAGAGGCTTAGAATCTAAATATACATAATATATCCACGGTATAGTAAAACCTAAGCTGAATAGTTAAACTAAAAAGCAATTAAGGCAAAACCAAGGAACACAAATTGATACTAGGAATTGACTGAGGCTAGTAGCTGTCAGTAGAGCAGATGGGAGAGCATCAGGGTGTATGGTTGTATTAATCCAACAAAAAACATTTACTTGCAGAAGGACATGGAAGAGGGGCGTCTGGGTGGCTCAGTCTGTTAAGAGTCTGCCTTAGGCTTAGGTCATGATCCCAGGGTCCTGGGATTGAGCCCCACATTGGTGGGGGAGGGGGTGTCCCTGCCCAGCAGGAAGTCTGCTCCTCCCTCTCTTCCCTCTGTTCCTGTTCTTGCTCATGTCCTCTCCCTCTCTCTCAAATAAATAAATAAAACCTAAAGAAGAAGAAAAAGGAGAAGAACAAGAACAAGAAAGAGATGATGGAGAAGGGGGAGGAGGAGGAGGAGGAGGAAGAGGAGGAGGAGAAGAAGAAAGAGGAGGACATGGAAGAGTGGATATTGAGGGTGTTTGAAAAAAGGGGATTCAAGACTTAAGTTGAAGAAGGGAGGTGAAACTGTTTGATGCTGAGAGACAGGAAGTGGTAAGATGGGTATAAAGAATTGGGCCTCAAATGATGTCAGAATAGGTGCAGTGGGTTAAGCAGAGTGAGAGATCTAAAGAGTAAGGTGGTCCCAGTGAGAAATTAGTACACTACATTTAGTGTGCTCAAATTTAAGATTTCTCTGATGGAGTAGATTCAGAATAATGCCACAGGAGAAAATTTCTAAGCAGCAAAATTTAAAAAGTTTATAATTGTCAATGTTAAGTTCAGGGTGCCAACCATTACCCCTTTCCCTGGGATTCTGGCTGATAGAAACAAACCAATAAGGATCAAAATCTCAGCTCATTTATAGCTGTGCCATACTCTCCAAATGCCCAGCTTCATGACAAAGTGAAACGGAATCACACTGTGTTGGCACCTGAGCCTAAACTGAGGGCCTTCAACCACCTGCCTAACACACTCTTTGGGATCCACTTGTTGGGAGTATTAAGTTTGTAAAGCAGATTTTAACTTATCCATCTGGGTTTTCCTATCAAAATAAGTCATTAGTGGAATGGAAATTAAAAGAGAGAGTGGTGACCTTCTGACCTGATTATGCTTATTACCATGTAGAAAGAGGAAGTGGAGAATCATCCAATTCCCTTTGTGCCAGGTCTTGAAGCAGACAAAAATGATAAAGGGAGAAAAGAAAGGGGAAAACAGAAGGGAAGGAGAACAAGAATGTGACAGAGGTCCATGTCCCATTTTTGAAGCTAAATAGGAATTCCCATCAGAAAAAGATAAAGCCCTAGTTCAGTGGATGTCAAGTCCCATTTTACCAACATATTAGCCACTCCTTCTCTTTAGAGACACAAGGAAGAGGAGGAGATTCTCTACACAACTGCCCCCTTCCTCACAGAGGGGAGAGCAGAAGTCCCCTCCCAAAGAAGCATGAATATGGGAATTTACAAGTCTTCCCAGCATTTGAAATGAGGTATAGTTCATCTACATGTATGCCATTGTCATCCATGGTCAAGGTAGAGTTACAGTTTAAAGAATTGTGGTAAGTCAGTATAAAATTTGCAGATTTTATCACATGTCTAAGAAATTTTATCCACCAGATTATAATTCTAGACCATCAGTTTTAAAATCATAAATCCTAAAATAAATGGTTTCCTCGGCCTTTATAAGCCTTATCTATCTCAGCAATGGTCACAGCCATACAAGTATTCTCTGAGACACATGAAGAGGACAATGCCTAGTCGTTCCTTTAGTTGGAACCTAAGAATGTTTAGTGTTGGTCATAGATGCACTTAAATTATCAATCTACCTCATGATCATAAACATCTTATATTCCGGAGGTTCCAAACTATATAGGTTTACAAACACTCTTATTACAGTAAACCAGTTATGATAATTTCTCCATATTATCTATATATTTAAAATTTATAGGGAAAAAAAACCTCTGATCCCAATGCATCCATTACAGTATCATAAACTAGGTTTTTATAAACAATTGTCTGTTCTTACCAAATCTCCTTCTCAGCTACTCTGCTACCTGACATCAATCCTAGTTACATAAATTTGCCTTTCAACTGCCTGGCCCATTTTTCTCTTGCCTACACAGGCTCTCACTTCTTCAGGGGCAGGCACTTGCTTCTTCATCTATTAACCATCTCTGGCCTTCTTCTCCAAACGTAACCCACAGCCTAATGAGATACAATGTGGAATGGCAGAGAGTGCATGTATGACTTGGGGCTGGGATCAGACAAGTCAATGGTTCAAAGGGTTCTACCAGCCACTAGAAATAAAAGCATGTATAAAATGGGGCACCTGGGTGGCTCAGTGAGTTAAAGCCTCTGCCTTCAGCTCGGGTCATGATCCCAGGGTCCTGGGGTCGAGCCCCACGTTGGGCTCTCTGTTCGGCAGGGAGCCTGCTCCCCTTCCTTTCTCTGCCTGCCTCTCTGCCTACTTGTGGTCTCTGTCAAATAAATAAATAAAATCTTAAAAAAAAAAGCATGTATAAAATATCTAAATATTCTGTGTTTTAGTCTCCTTAGCTATTAAATGCATACACTTATATATTAAGTATATATAAGTATATATGAATATATGAAATACGTATTCATATATATATATATTTCCATCATAGCCCTGTTGTGTAAAATAAATGAGATAATGCATACAAATACTGAAACATTCAAGTGTCTGCATAAAGTAGGCATTCAGCAAATGTTAATTCCGCTTTCAACAAAATGTGGGAACCATTTTTGAAAAATTGCCAACTCCGGTCACCATGTCTGAACACCACTCCACTCTGCCCATGTCACTTACTTACTTTTTGTACAGAAAATCTATGTCCAACACTTTCATTGAAAATGACATTTTCCTGACACCATTGCCAGCTGGCTGAGTGCTAAGTTCAGCCCACAGGAGGCAGTGATGAGACACAAGAGGGCTGGAGGAAAGGAGAAGCCAGGGTGTTGGTCACCTTTTCTTCCTTCTTCAGGTAGCATCTCCAGCAGCAGCAGCAACTCCCAGTGGACAGGCTGTCCCTCAATGGTCCCAGCTTCCTCTTACTAGGCTATGAGAGAAAATTTGCTCATGCCTTCCATTGCTTCTGACAGCTTGCTGGCAAATGTGGGTGTTCCCTGGCTTGTAGAAACATCCTCTCGATCTCTGCGTCTGTCTTCATATGATGTTCTCCCCATCTTCATGTCTGTGACCAAATTTCCCATTTTTATAAGGATACCACTCAGATTAAGGACCCACACTACTCCAGTATGACTTCACACTAACTAATTATATCTGCAATGACTCTATTTCAGATCACATTCCTGGGTACTGGGAGTAGGAACTTCAACATAATAATTTTATTTGGAGGGACACAATTCAACCCATAAAAGAGGCTAAAGTGCATGTGAGAGAATGTAAGTTTTTAAAGGTTGTTGCAAAAATCTAGACACTTCTTTGAATATAATCTTTATGCTATAAAAATAGAAAATCTGCAAGCATCTTCCTTTCTTTGCTGAAAAGAAAAGAGATAAAATTCAAATGTAATCAGGGCTTTCCTTTATTCATAACCCAAGGTACTAAGTGATTTGTGAATATATCAGTTTATGTTTCATTTATATTATGGTCCTGAATGACGTAACTGCATATAATTTATGATGGCTCTTCCAATTAGTTGGGTTCCTTAAAAAGAGAGGTCACCGAGAGAGGGTCTGGAAGCGTGCTAATTAGAATCAAGCAAGACAGATTGGCATTACATGACACCCCTATGAAAGGCATAGTAAAATCAAAGAAAGAGGAGATTTACTATAAATAGTTACAGAAAGAAGACAAAACAGGACACAAATAAACTGAAACTAAATAGGACACAAATAAACTGAAACTGACGCCTTGCAATCCAAGAAGCAGACCAAAATATTATTGCTTAAAACAGCCGTTTAAGTAGAAAAGAAATAAAATGTTATTAACACAGAAACAAAGCTGAAAACCAAATGGGAGGGAAATTATATAAAGACCTCAAAAGCAAAGTTGTTACAATAAAATATTTCAAATGTATGTTTGCATTTTGCTTGAAGCAAGAAAAGCACTGACATTATATACAGGAGGGCTAAAGCAGGTTGTCCACCACCTTCTTCTCAAGGTTAAGCACCTATTTATGGTATACGTTTTGGGAGAAATAATTTTCTGGAAAAGACTGTTTGGGGGAAGTACAAATTTCTTGAGATCTGACTGAATTTCATCCTCAAATCTTTGAATTTTGAATGGAGATATTAGAAGTTAGGAATAACTTCATTTTCAAAGGCTTTGAAAGAAGGGGAGACTTGAATTCACTTTTGGGGCACAAACTCTCTTTGATTTGATTTTAAAACCACCATAGTAAGTATTTCTAGTAAAGGAAATACAAAACAGAGTTCCTTTTCTGAAATGAGGGACTTTACTATGCTCTAAGAAAGCAACTGGCTCCGTATGATTTTATGAAACAGTTGTTTTGTTATAAGAATAATGCATCTCTAGCTCCATGTATACTCTTAAGAAACATTTGGAATAATGGTATGCAATCCAGTGATTCTATGGTAATTATTACTTGTTGGGGTGTGTGTGTGTGTGTGTGTGTGTGTGTGTGTGTGTGTGTGTTTATTCAAACCGTTGATGTTGGGAGATTAGGAATTAAGACTGGGAGGACTACCAAAATCTTAACGTTCTCCTCAAACAAGGGGACAACCTATAAGAAGAAATAAGTCTACATTTGATGATTTGCAACTGAGCCTGGACAGTTTGTGGTCCATAAAGTTTATGCCAAGGAAAATAACACAGATCTTAGCAATATAGTCATGTCAGATTATGCATTCTAACATGAGTGCCCTGTTAGAGACTAAAGGTAAGGATAAGTTCTATGGACAGGAGATGGATAGTGAGTAGATAATTCTGAAATGGAGATGATTTAAGATTTTTTAAAAAAAGTACATTATCTTATAGTGGGATGAAGAAAGATGTCTCCCCTTGGGGGGCTTTAGAAGTGTGCAAAGGGCTGGTGACCACTTGGTGCACAAATATACTGGAGTCTTCCCAGTGTGGCCGTGAGAAAAACTGCTCTTTAAAATACACCCAGCACCCGAAGAGTCATACCCAGAATTGAACCCAGTGTAACGTAGCCCTGTTTGGGGCACTATCTTGTTATCCTTAAATCTTAAAGAACAATTTGTTAAATACTGCAATCTGGTCTCATCTGTGTTGTGGAACATTCAGAGCAGAACCTATGTTCATATTTGGGACCAACTAGTGAAAAGAAGAGCATCCTTATGCTTCCTCCTAAAGGTTGAATATCTACAACAGCATTTTCCCTAGGAAGATCAGTTTTTCCAGAACTGCAGGATATGATGGGCAGCAGGGCAAACAGGAGGTCTCAATGGGTGACTACCAGAGTAATACCAGGCATAGAAAGGACTTTATTGGAGAGTAATGTAGGAGTTAATCCTCCTAATTTCTAGAGGGAGAGGCTATCTAAGGAAGATGAGAGTTTGGGGGTTAAGGTCCCAGTATTACTCATAAAGTAACCCCCCCCAAAAAACAGATATTTCAGTTAAGTGCACTTGGAAGTTTCTAGACTTTGTATTTTGTTTTCTGTATAGTGATTGATTCATCTTTGAGAAAGATGCTAATGCATGCTGTTCTCATTAAAACATGCTTTTCTTTTAAAAAATGGATTTTAGAAGGAAAGGTAATAAATAGTACATTCATCTTTCCATTGCACTTAAAAAGATAAAATCTCTAAGTAATTTTTTAAAAAAATTTCAACTCACTTCAGCTGAAAGTCTTCTTTTTCTCTCTTCCCAACCATCCTTAACTCCCACACTTTAAAGTTTTAGCCTGTCCTGGAGCGTCATTGAAAACTCTTGAGTTTCACCTCCTCTCCCTGCCCACTCTTTGATAAGCTTGTTAATAAGTAATAAAATAACCAAAAGGTGAGGAGAAGAAAGAAAAAGAGGAGAGGTTAAAGGGCCAGAATAATCAACACACTAATTAATCTCATCTGACTAATCCTTGACTCATACAGAAACATGAGAAATGTCCCCAAATATTAACATCATTCTGACTAGGTAGACTCTTAATATCCTCACAAGGGAAAGAGGGGGAAAAAACTCCACCTTTGCTGTAATTATCAAGTAGAAAGCATTCAGGGAATATACTTCAGGCATATAAGGCAAAAGTAGCTTAAATTTCTTTTAGGCATCTTCTAGCAGTAACATAGGTGGAAAGAACTTTGGAAAGGGCAGATGAAGGGTCTATCTTTCTGTCTCCTGACATAGCAGCACTTGCATTTTCAGACCCACTATTGTCAAGCCTACCAAAAAGAAGAAGCTATTCTGCTTAGAAAATGCACATGGGTCTCACATTTTTTTTTCCAATAAATATGTTCTGTGAAATGTGCATAAATCCGGTTTTTTAAAGATTTTATTTATTTATCTGACAGAGAAAGAGAGATCACAAGGCAGAGAGGCAGGCAGGTTGGGGGTGGGGGTGGGGGTGGGGACCGGCTCCCTGCTGAGCAAAGAGGCTGATGTCCCAGATCCCAGGACCCTGAGATCATGACCTGAGCTGAAGGCAGAGGCTTAACACACTGAGCCACCTAGCCACCCCCGTAAGTCAGATTTTTAAAAAATATACTCTATTCTGTCTAAAGAAATTGTATAATATTTTTCATAAGAGTAAATGTCATTTTAGCATAATTACCTTATAATATTTTTTGAAATTGAGGCATATCTGTTGAGTCACAAATAAGTTAATATACAAAAAAATTATTCTACCTCTGCCCACCTAAAGAAAAGGCTAATTAGAAATGCCTGGACTAACATTTTTCCAGTATTTACTAATAAAATAGTTCACCAACCTGAACAGAAAATTTCAACCTCCCTCAATCGCTAGTGAATCCCATGCCTTACTAAAAGGAAATGCTTTATTTGATTTAAATGCTCTTCCTTATCTAAGGTCACAGCTAATTAGTGTCAGGGTTAGGTTTCAAGTTTGCCTTTAATTTCTGGCCCAATGTTCTATCACTGGACTGTGTTGTCTTCAACACTGCTCTGTTTTGAACCCTGGGTTCTGAGTACTTAACCACATTCAAACATTTCCCAGCCTCTCCATACCTGCTTTTCCTACTTTCTAACCTGCTTTTCCACATCCTCCTAATTTTTTGTTGTCCATTATGCAGCCCCATAATGCCCCCTCAGAGGAAACCTTAAGGAGAATTCGTTAAAGTTAGGCTAAAAAGTTTATCAGTGACCAGTCCTAATTTCTCATTTCTTGAGGAAACCATTATAGTGCCTTTAAGAATGACAGGTCCAGCTGTTTCAGGGAAACAGTTCCAATGTCATATAACCCCAGGAAGGAAAAATCTTTCTTTAAGAAAAACTCAAAGTTCACTCAAAAAAATAGATATAATACAGAAGTGACAAAAATATTATTTTTTCTTTCTTAGGCCTTTTTGTTAGTTTGCATTTTCCTAGACCAAGTGGAGAAATTTGTTTTAAATGATGTACACCCACTAAGATCTGACCTGATTAGTTCTTGCACTACAGAAAGAAATTATTGTGTTGAAATGAGTGAAAACCTTCTATGGTTAACTCTGCTCCCTTCATCAAGAGAAAAAAAGAGGGAGGGGAGGAAGAAAAACTGGTAGATGATACCAAATAGCTCAGAATTTATTGGGACTTTACTATTTATTAAAAAGTGGGAAATTATATATAGCTTCACAAAGAAACTTCATTATGAAGCTTCTATGGTATTTTAAGTTTCCATATGTCCTTAAATATCTGAGAGGAAAAAAAAAAAATTAGAGAGCAGCATGAGTTGTAAGTACCTGGGCCAGGGTATACCATTTCATCTGAAAAGAAAACTAGATGCTAGGGTTCTTTTCTGGAAAACATATTCAACTTCCCCAATTATCTCTCTGCTAAAGAGGAATGGAAGCACAGAAAGGAATGGGAAAACATTTGTCATCCTAATCCCTCTCATAATGCTTTCTGGGACCTATTTACTTCTTGCTTACTATGTAGTCTATACTGTCTCTAAAAGCTGTCGTGCAGCTTTGAGGTTCAGTGAGGAGTCATGGTCTATGGACCCCACAAAGAGAACCACTTTCCCCTCCCTGGTATCAGGTATGGCTCCCCACGGCTGCTCAACCTTAGAAACTTGTGGAGTGTCCACAGTCTGGGGAACTACCAAGGTAATTTTGCTCTGGATAAAACTCAGAGAGGAGCAGTTCTTCACATGCTATTGATCACAGATGGAAATATATCTTCCTTAACTGGGTATGCTGCCCTTTAAAGTCTCCCACTTCAATGTACTGGGACAGATAGAATATTTTTCCATGTTAGGGGGTGAAAGTTTTTCTGAGGCCTCCCAATTCTCTTTTCTTACAGAAAGCAAAATCCAGATTTCCTTTGGGTGCAACAGACATCAAGAAATAAAAAAGAACGGTCTCACATTCTGCAATGCAAAATGACATCCAAATAAATCAGATGTCAGAAATCACCACGGCAGAAATAAGCTTCCTTTTCGGAATATTTTGGCACCTGACACAAGAGTAAAAGACTTGCACAGACAACCTGAAAAAAAAATTGTAGCGCAAAAATTAATTAAATAATATATTCCTCACAGGCTCGTCCTGAAAATATAGGCTGTGGGCTGCCTGTTCAAACACAATACTTTGGGAAGTATGCTTAACAAAGGAAGAAACAGTAATCACACTTGTAAAAACAAATTGTAGCTGGTTTGAGTGATGACACAATACAGACTCTGCTTAATTACCGTAATTTGAGCAAAGCAGGTATGAAGAGATGTAACCATTGTAAATGCTTCTGGTTGAAATAGTCAAATAATTTTTGACTTCAAAAAATCTCCTAAACAGAAAAAGATTCCCTTAAGTCCTAATTCAAATAGGTTCTAATTCATTTTGTTAGAAATAAATCCCAATATAGAATTTTAGCAGACTAATCATTTTTATTTTAAATGCCATTAGTTTCTTTTGAATTTTCCCAATGCTTCTTCCAAAGATAACGAAATTCTCCCCAAAATAAGTTAGAAGGTAATGTATGGAAGCAGATTAAGGGGAAGCACATGCCTCATTCTTTGAAAAGGTGCATTTTTATCTTTCTGCAAATACTAAATAACAGAGAGCTGAAGAACAGAACTTCATAGAGTACACCTGTGTGAAATATTAATGAGACAAGTTCCCAACCTGTAACTCTTCAATGAAAGTTAGCTGGGTAGGGAAATTGGCTCAGCAACGTCTAATGTATTGGTTGAAATGTTAGAGGTGATGTTTAAAGTTTGTAGCCTGTCAATGTGAGTAAGAATATATGCTAGTTCACTTGCTGCAATAGCTTACATCTTTTTCTGGATTCTTCTTGATAGTTGGACAACTAAAATAATTTTAGCAGATAAGGTTCTCTAAGTTGTACACCCAGTGTCATTACATGCTTCTTGATCTTTCTCCTAAAATGAGAGAACTCTTTGTCCTATAGAAAATCTTGCCTTAGGCAGAAAGAAAAGAATGAGCAAAATATTCAAAATTTTCTTTTGATACATGATTTTTTATTCTGACTGTACTATTACTGGAGACCTAGACTTCTCTGTAACCCACTGCTATGGATACTAATGTGAATTTAAAATTTCCATAATAAAAATTTTAAAAAATGGATATGAATGTGAATTTTAAAACACCACAGCACAAAGGAGAAAGCATGATTCTGCCCAGAGATATTTAGAAGACTTCATTAAAGGAATGATATTTGAGCTCTGAAACACTCATAGGAATTTTCCAAGTGAAAAAAAAAAGGGCAATAAAACTTCAAATTTGAGAAATAGCATGTGTAAAAGCATGTGGTACTACAAGCATATAGTGTACTCAGGAAATGACCAGCTTTTCTGACCAGCTATGCAATCAAATACATGAAGGTCAGTGATGGGTAGCAGCCAGCATATTTGCAAGCCAATGCAAATTTATTCTCCAAATAATAGCATTATGAAAATCCCCATTTTAAAAAGGTGATTTGGCATATGCCTAGCTCCACCCTGCCTTACAACCATGCTCAGAATGGCACAAAATACATGTGGTAGAAAACTGCCAATTGAATTGCCAAAATTGATAGAGTATACTTTCTTGAGCTGAGAAACTTCAGGTGCCTTTGTTAGAAAGGAATAGGATGCAAAATTCTGGAAAGGAAATGAGGAGTTAAAGTAAATCTTACATCTGCAAAAAAGATAGATACATACAAGAAATAATTACATAGAGGAAAAAATGTTACTCCATGAGATTAACATTGGATGGACAAAACTGAGTCCATTAGACTGTGTCTGTACAAAGGGGATGAACACGATAGAAGGTATTTGAAAAGGGAAGGATGAGAATATAAGTTACTGGGCCTAAACACAAAGGCTATTGGCTGCTTTTTCCCATTTGGAGGGCTGCTAGAAAACCATATAGCACAGATAATAGATTCTAACAATCTTAATCTGAGACTACTTGAACCATTCATTCAGTCCGGCCCAGTCATTGGATCATTTCTCTGAAGGTGGGAAATTCCCATAGTAAGTAGAATATCATGCAAGACTTTGTTTTTGTTCATTTAAATCCAGTTTAGATAACATAGAGTGTATTATTAGTTTCAGATGTAGAATTTAATGATTCATCAGTTGCATATAACACCCAGTGCTCGTCCCAACAAGTGCCCTCCTTAATGCCCATCACCCGGTTACCCCATCCCTCCACCCACCACTCCTCCAGTGACCCTCAGTTGTTTCCTAGAGTTCAGAGTCTCTTATGATTTGTCTCCCTCTCTGTTTTCATTTTATTTTATTTTCCTTCCCTTAGCCCTATGTTCATCTGTTTTATTTCTTAAATCCCACATATGGGTGAAACTGTGGTATTTTTCTTTCTCTGGCTGACTTATTTCGCTTACCATAATATCCTATAGGTCCATGGGAAATTTTTTAAAAATAGTATGGCCAGATTTGTTTCTTAGATTATGAACACTGGTGACAATGTAAAGAAAAGCCCAGAGTAAAGAGAACCACTAGGCTCTATGATGCATAAAGAGTGAACAAAAACTAGCATGACTTCAATGATGGTTTGTTTAAGGAATAAAGTCATGAATGAGCAATTGACAGCTGATTACTGCTGCCACTTTGTCCAGAGCCAATGAGAATGAAAAACTGAGCTAGCAACAGCCAAGTCAAGCTGCTCCAACAATTAGACCATTTCCCTCAGTGTACCTGCCAGAATATAGTGCAGCTTATGAGAGGACCCAGAAGAAGTAAAGTGAATCTGGTCAGAAGGAGATTAAATTTGCAATTTTATAGGAAGTGTTTGGAAAGAAAGGAGAGCAGAGCATTATTTTTATGGAAAGAGAGATGGATTTCAAAAATCCCTTGAAAAGTCAGCACCTGTTCTGGGATAAATAATTATAGGCATAATAGAATGCCATTTAGAAAGTCATCACATGAGGAGGAAAATAAATGAACTCAGATGTATTATTCTTTTGTGGGTACAAAAAGTATTTGAGGAAACATCACATTGACTTGGCCATTAGCCTTTCAATTTCTTTCTTGGCTGGTAATGATTAATAATTGCAGCACAACTCAGGATCATTAAAGACTTTTAAAATCATCTATTTAGGCTCATGACTGATACATACATATATTCTTTAGCTATTCCTTGAACATCAAAAATTTTAAATCTAGTACTTTTAAATGTCCCAAAAGGAAACTAGTTATTTAAAGATACCCTGTGATAGATGTTTGGTAAAAGAAGAATCCTTTGGTAACATGAATAATTCCCCCATATTTATAGGTTAGTCACTTTGAATTTTCATGTACTGAATTATGCTTTCTTAAAGGGAGTATATCCTGACTAGCAATGATTTTATGTTACAAAGTGTATATCTTATACTTATTTCAAATTTCAGTGCAAAATGAATGCAAATATTATTCCAATCACCTTTATACTATAAATATGCCAAAATATCTTATCCAATGAAAAACTCCCTACTGCTAAATACATGTTTTCATGAAAAACAAATTAGATACATTTTCCTAAGGAGAAGAATTTAAATGTATTCTTTGAATCATGCTCTACGATTTTTTTTTTCCCAAAGCAGCTTATGCTGTTCCTTACAAAGTCAATGTTTACCCGTATATTTATATGATTTTCTTTCTTTTGTTTTCCCTCTGTTTGGCAGAACACACAGTACTATATAGGCATGTGTCTGAATATTTAGCCATAGTATGCCAGGAGTCCACACAATGCTTAGGACTGTTTAGTTTAACAAAGAATGTGTGGTTTTTCATGTGCTGGCACATTTGTATGAATGGCTCCAAAAACTCTATTAATGGCAGAACATACTTGTCACTTGAAATTTACAAAAGTGCAATGAGTTTAAACAAACCACCACCAACTTTATAAATATTTTTTTAACTTGATGAAAAAAAACCTCAAAAAACAAAACCCTGATGAGTATTGGAAGCATGAGGCAGTGCTTTGGAATTTAGGGAAACAAACTCTAGGACCACATCTTAGTGGTTGCCTTTTGAATTTGTCCATGTTCTGCTTCTAACAAAGAGATAACATGAAGCTCAAAATATGATTTATGATCTTCCATATATGTCATTTATAAAAGCTAGAACAACCAAATATTCCATAGCCAATCTGCCCATAGTTGATATCTAATTTGTGATCTTTTGGTTGAGATAGTGTGCAGTTGAATTAGGGAAACATTATTTTAAAATAAGGTGATTACTGGATTTAAACATAATAAACTATTTCCCCTTCTGTGGAGGAGAAGTGATGAAGAAATTAGCTTTTCTGTCTTTGAATTTTTATGGATAACAAGAATTTTTAATACTGAGGCAGACAGATGTTTGAAGCATTTGCCAGTAAAAACTGTTATAAATGTCCAATAAGCTATTCTACCTTTCTTGAAAGGCTTGCCTTGTCATCTCCACTTGTGCTTCTCAAACTTTAAAGAAACATTTGGGATGTGGTTAAAAATGAAAATTCTAATTCAGTTAAATCTGGGCTGGTAGCCTGAGATTCTGCATTTCTGACAAGCTCCCAAGTGATGTCATTTTTGTTTGTCTGTGAACCACAGTCCAAGGATATGGATGGTTTTCAAAATTTGGGGATCTAGTCTGTATCAAATTTAATGATGGGTAAGTTATCTTTTCTAAACTTCATTTTACACAATTTACTCCTTACAGACTTGTAAGGATAAAGCAAGCATAAAGACTACATAGGGGAGGGAAGCCTGGGTGGCTCAATCGATTAAGCATGCAGCTCCTAATTTCAGCTCAGGTCATGATCTCAGGGTGGTGAGATCAAGTTCTGCACTCAGCGGGAGTCTGCTTGAGATTATCTCACTCCCTCTCTAAATACATACATACATACATACATACTACATATTGGTATGAAAATAACTACATAGGGGTATGAAAATAACATAAGATATATAAGATATATCCCAAAGGCTTGTGTTTGGGTAATAGTTCCTCTGTGCACATGTGCACAGTCTTTGTCCAGTTCCATCAACTATCTACCTGAACCATAGTTTCCTCTTGCGTAGTTTGGGGATATATCCTATCTACTTCATAATGATGCTGGGAAAATAAGAGTTGCAGTGTGTCTCATGTATATACTATGATCCCTCCCCACATACAGGGGGCCGGGTTGTTTGCAGGGTCAGGGAGCAGGAACAGGGAGCGTAGACTCTTGAATCACCACTTTGTGTTCCAGAGAGTATTAGAAATAGGCAGATCGATTTTAAGAACGAATACATATTAAAGAAGAAGGAGGAGGAGAATGAGAAGAAGGAATATATATTGAGATTCTGATATTTCTTAAGATTGATTGATTGATTTTAAAGAAAGAGACAGCAGCAGGGAGAGGCAGAGGGAGATGGAGAAAGAGTCTTAAGGAGACTCCATGCTGAGCACAGAGCCAGATTTGGGGACTTGATCTCACAACCGTGAGATCATGACCTGAGCCAAAACAAGAGTCAAATGCTTAACTGATGGTGCCACCCAGGGACCCCTAGATTCTGATTGTTCCTTAATAAGTACTCATGCCTGAGTACCTCCTACAAATTCTTCATGTGCCTTCAGGGATGCCCAAAGACTTCCAAGTTTGTAGATTCCTGACCTGATTACCCTTTTTCAGTTTATTTTCAAGGGTGATACCTACCTTACTTTCAATATACAAATCTAAAAATACTGCATTCATGAAGTTTTCATGACCTATGTCCTACCCACTCTCTCCACAACACAAACACACAGTTGGATGTGAATTTTCTTTCTTTTGAAACCTAATATTAAGATTCTGTTCAAAGATCCTTTTCTACAGGATAGGTCTTTGGTGTATATATGAATTACATTTTTGTACTCCCCTGTTAAATAGTAAGCTACATAAGAGTAAGATCTGTCTTGACATTCTATGACCCTGAAATATTTAACACATTGTTTAGTACATGTCAGATACTCATATAGTTTTAAGCTATAGCTCTCAACACATTTATTCATTTATAAATTTTATATGATATACTTGCTATTGTATTAAAATAGCATGCACATAGAAAACATGTAATTTTTTAAGAATAAAAGATAAAATTATGCAAAATAAAAAATAGAAATGTTAATATTTTTGTCCCGTCCCCCAAATACGCTCGTTGCAGTTTGGAATTCTCTGTCTTAGAGAATGTAAAATAGATAAATATTAATTTCTTTGCTACATGAATGTATATCTAGTGTCAGTATAATTTACTATGATAGTATTCTGTGTAAGTTCTCTGCAATTGTTCTCCTGAGTTTAGGAAGCAAAAAGAAGGAAAGAATCTGAATCAGGAGCTCTTCCTGCTTCTTGTAACACCAAAGTTGATTGAGAAGATGAGATGAGGTGCCAGAGGGAAAGACAGAGGAGGAGAAGGTGGGAAAGAGAAGCAGAGAAGAAAGGAACCATGAAGGAGGAGAGAGAAAGAGAGGGTACATTGATGGATTCCTGGTGTGGGAGAAACAGTAAAGTCAGCTGAGCCCCACCTCTGCTACATATCAGATAGATAAATTAATAGGATTCACCACTCTTGAATAGTGAAAACAGTGTTCCCAAATCTGACAAAGATTCTCCTAAAGCTTCAGTGGCACCAAAACAGAGAATTTGGGGATTCAAGGGACCACCCAGAATTGGACCTGGGTACCGCAGCAACCATACAGTAGTCTGCCAGTTCCAGACATGACACAATGCCCTTCAATTCCCAAGGTTTCAATAGAAAACAGGAGCTCTAATGATCACTGGGGTGAAATTTTATGCTAGCTGGGCTAGACAGGATTGCAGAGTCAAAATGGAGACTATTTAAAACAAGATGTAATCATTCTTGCACACGTGAGTATATACACCCTCATATTTCTAACTGCTACAGATTCTATCTTGAGTCTACTACTTTTCTGAATGATGTTTTCACTGTCACTTTCGATGGTACTCCTTAATTCTTCCATTTCTTATCAGCAGCCTTTAGAATGGTCCTTCATATGTATTATGCTCTCAGTGAAAATGTTTAAGAAATAAATTCATTTATTAGAGAGGGTTACTAGTCTCACAAATTATAGATATTTCTCTTTGATTTTTTAAAATAATCAAACAACACTTAACTGTCTTTGTATTACAACTACTAGATACCTAACAACCAAAGTCAGTGAAACCAAGGACAGGTGATAATATTCTTAGCAAAATTCAAACTAAATTAAATGAAAATTTTAACATCAAAAGTAAAAAATGATGGTGAAGCCAACTCATGGTGACCATAAGTGGCAGGTACGATCACATAAAGGCTAAATGCCAAGTGGTTAAAGTAATTACTCTACAAGTAATTACCATGGAAATAAAATCTTATTTCATAATTACAAAGCCGTTTATTTTTTTCCTTCTAGAGAGGTTCTGATATGCTGTCCATACTACCAAATGCCTTTGCTAATAAAAAAGCTAAGTGTGTCGTTCAGTTTATCATTAAGTAAAATCATCTTTCTAGGTGAGATTAACACTAAAGAAACTAATTACTGTTTTAATAGGAAGTGAGGATGGTTACTGTACACTTTGAAACTTTGAAAATAAGTTGATTATTGAATAATTGCTCTCTATGTAAAGTTTTGGTCATTCACACAGGTAACTCCAATCTAATCCAATAATTAAATTCTTCAACATGACTTGAATCTGAATCTACTCATTGCATCCCCTCAATATTTGCTTAATATTTTTCACTGTTCCAGAATGCTTAACACAATTAAGTCTTCGATTTGGAATCTAGTTCTTCTGCTCCACAGAACAATAGAATGTCCTGAAGAGTATGTCAAGGAGGAATCAGATATCTTAAATCTCTGATGAAACAGAATTACTAACTTCTATCTACTTCCACCAGCTGGCAGTCATTCTAATCCTACTTATATATTTAATAGTAGTGAAATGGTGCAAACATATACCTTACCTACATCTACTAAATTCACCTTGAGTTCTTAAACGCCCAATAATCTATATTTTATACCAGTGTCTTATGGCAAAAATTATCAAAAATTATGTGTGTGACTAATAATAATATATACCACCAATAATATGTATATTAATGGTGATACACACACACACACACACACACACACACACAAAGGTAATGGGGATATTGAGGAGAGCTCAAAGATTACAGAGAAAAGTAGGAACACGAGGAATGGGAATCTTCTCTTCCTTTTGCCTGCCATCCTCCTGGAGTTGTTAGCTCTGGTAGATCTATGCCTTCCACCCTCCTGTTTCCCCCATCTTATTCACCACATCTTACATTATCAACAGGAAAACAGAGAAGCATGGAACAGTTCTTTCTAAGAAAATATCTTTGTAATTGTTGTTTTCCAATGTGCTAAGAATATTTAAATTTGTATCAACTTAATTTTTTTATAACAAAGGCATAAGAAATTAAGAAAGCCAAGTCACTCTTAGGAGAAGTCTAATAACCCATAATCTTTTTCTTTGTCTTACCAAGAATTGGGTGATAATTTAATTTCTTATTCTAATTTTTTTAGAAAAGCACATCATTTCATGCCGCAGGGGCTCACTGGATCACAAAAAACATTCATTTTTTAAGGCTTTATTAGAAACCCAATATATAAAGGCATTGTTTATCAGATGTGTTTCCTAAAGCCAGATATTGCCCAGCCAATTAAATTTTGTGGAAAAATAATTTCTCATAACCTTGATCACCTTTTCTCCCTCCAGTGGAGCCCAACACATTTTACCCAGCAATAGCTTAACACAATGTATCTATGAACCACAGTGAGAAAATTTCAACCAAATATGGGGGGAAATGGTCATGTTGAGGTTCAATTGGGTCAAAAGCAGGCTCCCAGAAGGAGCTCAAGTTAATACAGAAATTTCTTTCATGAACTACGTGATCATGTACTGCAGGGAGCTGGATCTTAAATAAAAAATTTAATTTCTTTGCCTTAACAGAGTGTGTAAAACCAGATCCATTCCAACTTATATGTGCAGTGGGATGATTTACCTGGCCAGTTCTGTGGTTAAAGGAGTTAGCCACCAATGATTGTCATTGAAAAGAATAACATAGAAATCTGTTTTACAGAGTTTAGTAATCTGATTTCACAGCTTGGAGGTTCACTCAGTCTATAGATTCCTGGGGGGTTAAAACCTGAATAGTCCACAACAAAGCTTACATCAAAAAATATGACTCAAACTATGTGACTGATATGAAGAGACAAATGGTTCTAGATGTTAAGTAAAAATCACTTTTGGTACCCATGTTTTACCCTAGAAATTAAACCATGACTCAATGTTACAGTTAGCCAATTATAGTGATTAAAACTACATTGCTCCCCTCATTTACTGCCTGGAACTTTTGTAAAGAGCCAAGGTATCTCTTTTAGAAAATTACACACAATTAACCATATGTTCAGAAAAATGCAATATTTGCACTTATTAAAGTTGTAAAGGAGCTTTGAGGAACACATAGTACACACAACTTCTAGAGACTATATACTGAAAAGAATGCTTGCAATTATCTAAGATTTCATGTAGAAATAATAGTTTTTATATAAAACCAATACAGCATGATGAAGAATGATCTGTCTAGTGATACTTCTTGAGGACCTAGTTATCAGTCTTGTGCACTGATATCTTCATGAACTTTTACAAAGGTAAATATATTTTAAATATATAATCATGTGCAAACGTGGGTGTAAAAAAAACAAAAATGCCTTCAGAATAGTGACTAAAAAGGTGAAAGAGAATTGGCACAGATAAGAAAGATTCAAGGAAGAGGTAAAATTTAAACTGGGCCTCAAACAATTAGATGGAATTTGCATAGGTAAAGGAAATTTGGAATAATGTCCTCATTATGCAGAATAGGTTCTTGGAATTCTCATTTGCTGTCTAGAAAAAGGAAGAACCTCACCAAGAAGTCCTACAGTGCCTGGAGAGAATAGGAAAATGATATTCTCCCTGCTGAGGAATTTTTTTTCTTCCAGAAAAGATCTGTGTCTTTAAAAAAAAAAAAAAAAAAAAAAGATTTTATTTATTTATTTGAGGGGGAGAGAGAGAGAGAGAGCATAAGCAGTAGGGAGAGTCTCCAGGGAAAGGGAGAAGCAGACTCTTTCCTAAGCAACCCAACACCTGACTGGATTCCAGGATTCCAGGACCCTGGAATCATGACCATTACCTGAGCCAATGGCAGATGCTTAACCCACTGAGCCAGGAGGGCATCCCAAAGATCTGTGTCTTTTTATACCCTGCTTAGCAAGAAGGAGAGACTAGATGAGTTTCATTAAAAATGAAAGTAAAAAAACAATGTCTATATCAAAGGCAGAATCAAGCATGGACCCAAAACATATTGACCCAGTTTAAAACAAGTCTTGAGCAATAGTTTACTTCCATAAAAAAAGTTAAAAATTCCAGTCAATGGGTATCATTGTATGTGTAAGCCAACAGAGAAAACATCAACACAAAATAACATATTTTTTCAATGCCAGCAAAGTCTAAACATTTTAAAAGTTATTTTTTTAAAATGTGTCTTCTATTTCCTTCTACTAAAATTTATTTTTCATTAATTTTGCACAATTTGTATAAGACATGAAAACCATCACTTGTTGGAAGTATGATACAGATGTTTTAGATGTTCCTGAGAAGTTATATATACAAATCTTGATCAGTTAGATCATTTTACTATTTAAAGTAAATCCTTAAATAAAGTGGAGAATGTTTTCTTTTTATTTCTTAAATGCTTAATGCATAACTTAATTTTTTTGTTTGAAGTTTTAGATGATGCCAATTGTTATTGAAGTTGAATATGACACAGCATTCTCTTTAACAAAGAAACAAACATAAACCTTCAGTGATAATGAGATATAAGTAAGCATTATAGACTACTAAAGCAAAGAGTGGAGATTTAAAGGTGGGATTTTAGGTATATTTCTAGCAAGTTGTAACATCAGATTCTCTTTTCCTCCCTATTATCGCAACTTAATAACATTGCTGATAAATGATATATGTCAAACTCTAATAACTGAAAGACACCAGGCTTTTCTGAAACAGTCTCCTTCATTCAGTGTCATTGGATAAATGTGAAATAGTACTCTTTGGAAGGACTTTCAGAAATGTCTGCCATATTCAAAGAAAGAGGCAAAATTGATTTCATATGTACACAATAAAATCTACCAGAAAGACCCTCTCATTGCCCTCATAATAAGTTGGAATTTTCTTGTGTTTCTTCTCGCTCCAACAAGTCTTATTTCTCTCTTCCTCAGCAAAAACGAGTGACTCATTTTGCTTTTTGTAAGCGAATTAATTTGAAGATTTCAGTTGAGTCCTTTACCTACACTCCACAGATGGATGCCATATAATTGTTGCCACATTCTTGATTATCATCAAGATACATTGCCGTGATAACTTGAAATCCTTGGCAAATTTAATGGACATTTTATATAGTGCATCTTGGCTTGAAAATGTCAAGCAAAAAAAAAAAGTCAAAGCAACACAGTCTATATAAGCTCTCCACTGAACATGAAGGGCTGCCTGAGACATGCAACTCTGACTGCTGGGTTTCTAATCACAAAGCTAAATGACTCTGGTGTTATCAAACTTATTTCTTCAAGTACTCAAGTACTAAAATGACAAATCAAAGGGGTGGCTGTTAGCCTGAAGACACTTCTGTTCTATTATTTAAAGTCTGTTTTTTTTTTAATGTCTGAGATTTCGATGTGGAAAAAATAATGAACTTTAAGAAATGTCACTTTTACTAACAGAAATTATGGCTTGAACACCTGAATATGAATATTAAATACAAAAAAGTACATTTAAATAATGTTAAGGTTGTGACACAAACTGACAAAAGCAGCAAAATTCAAAGTTAAGGATGACACTCCACCTTAACTCACCCCGTTATGAGGGGGAAAAGGGCACCAGAGTGTACAGCTGCAAACGCTATGTTGGCCTTCATTCTCTGCCGTCTTGATTGTGTCAGATGGTGTTTCAACCTTCATATTATTTAATTGGGTTTTGGCATTTGGTTTCCTTTCTGTTGCTTAAGAGAATATTGGGTGCCCCTTTATAAAATGACATTTGGGAAGCCGACACATATTGATACTGTAATGTTGGGGGTCATTCTTGGGAGGAATATCATTTGAATTGTTGAGAGAACCTGTGTGTCTCTGTGTCTGTGTATGTGTCTGTGTCTGTGTAGGGAGATAAACATTTATCAAACAGTCTGAGTACTTGCTATAAAATATAAGAGTAATAAGGGGAGCCTGGGTGGCTCAGTCGGCTAGGTGTCTGAATCTTGGTTTCGGCTCAGGTTCCGGTCTCCCAGTTGTGGGATGGAGACCCATGTTGGGCTCTGTGCTCAGCGTGGAGTCTGCTTTGGATTCTCTCTCCTTCTCCCTCCTTCTCATTCTCTTTCTCAAATAAATAAATAAAATCTTAAAAAAAAAACAGAAGAGTAATAAAAACTAACAATTTTTGAGTGTTGATTGTGCCAAGTATTAATTCAAGTGTTTGTAGACCACTGACTTCTTCAATACACACACACACATAGCCTCACTGCCAATAGGAGTTTACCATTGTTATCATCATCATCATCATTATACTCATTTTACATATGAGAAGACTGAGGTACAATGACTTTTGTTAAGATCATACAGCTTATAACTTCCAGAGTCAAGATTCACACCTGGATTCCAAACAGTCAAGTTCTTAAAACCATGGGCAACAAAAATAAAAGTAACTAGGAAGGTCACTGGTACCTCAATCAGCATGTTCTACAACAACTACAACCCAGTTAGAACCAATCAGATATTCTATGTTCCATCAAGCAGGAATTCATTATATATCAAACACCTATTATATTCAAAGTGTTGGCGTATGTGCTTTGGATAAACAGAAGGAGGCAAAAGGAGCTAATGTTTATAAAGAACCTGTTACATGCCAGATGCTTCACTAAGTACATGCATATGATATTTCTCCTAATTGTTTCAAAATAATTCTAATATTTGTGTTATATTTCTGGTTTTAAAGATGAGTAAACTGAGGCTCAAAAAGATTAAATAACTTACGCAGGACCACATATCCTAGTGTTGCTGAATACCAGATGTGCAAACTTTTTAAAGATACCTAATGTTTCTGACTCTGGCCTCTCTTTTATTTTCCTTAATATGGAGATTTATTTAAAACAACAACAACCCAAAATTCATAGAATTATTGTGGTTTCCCCCATCTTTCCTTTCCCAAGAGAATCCTACTGCTAATCTGTAAATAAACAGACATTTGCTTGAAACCAACAATATATCTACTAAGTTTTCTTGGAATTGAAGCTTTTGAGGATAAATTCATACTGGTCACAGTATACTATATAGAATTTGTAAGTGAAAAATGATGATTAGCAGCAGCCAAATCTATCTTATTTCCACTTCTATCGATAGCCATCAAATAATAAAGCAAATGTGACATAAAATCACTGTATTATATTACTAAAAGAAACCTAGAGCATACCTCAACCAAACTTTTTATTGATGTATAAACGGTTTTCCCCACACTTAGATAGCCTGCTTACAGCAAATGCGGGGTTAGAATTGAAGTCCCTGACTCCCAGGTGAAGACATTTTCACTTCATTGTTCTTTGTCAATTGTAGAAGCTATCTTTGGTTTAGAAATTCTGCAATGTCTCCTGCTTGTTGTCATCCAAGTCTGTTGAGGCAAAGTTGTCTGACACTGATGACTATGGTACCAAATGATATCACAGTGATTAAGAAATACTCATCTAAATAAGTAAATAAATAAAAATTTTTAAAAAGGAATAAACATTCATCTAATTCAAAATAATTGGAATTATATTAGGTCAACAAGACATCAAGTCCTTATAATGTGGGGTATCTGATGTAAAGATACAAGTTTTTCATGCATGGTCAGTTCTCACTCCTGCACACCAAGGAAGGGAAATGAGGGTGCAAGTGATCATGGTGTCTGATCATGTAAGCCATGGTGATAATAATTTCTAAACTGGTCATTCTATTTGCTGCACCCCTGGAAGAAGGCCCCACCCTTCTCTGCCCTGTTCTGGGCCATGATAGACTGACCCATGCAAATGCAGGAGGAGTGTGGAGGCATCTATGTCTGTGCCTCTTTTTAGCAATTTCTCACCCCACCATGTTTCTCTCCTACCAGGCAGCTCTCCTCCATGGCTCCAAGTTGTACTGGTCTCCAGGAACTCTATTTCCTTTCATGACATTTTTCTGGCCTGGGAGTGGTGATGTAGATAGTATTATTTTTCACACATATCCAGGCATCTCACAGTAGCTGAAACACACATTCTGACACATTAAAATTGGGCATGATCACATGAATTTTGGCAAATAAAGAGCAAAATGACTTATGTCACTTCTCAGCTAGCTTCTACCATGTTCTCATTTCCCTCTGCCATGGTGCCTGCAATGTTGTCAATAGGAGTTGCATCCTCAGCCTGGGTCCTAGGAAGGAAGAAAACAAGGAGGGCAATAAATATGTCCAGAATGGGCATGTAGCATGAGCTGGAAATAAGTGGGTTTGGAGTCATCTATTTGGAGTAACTTATTGCCCAAATGTAACATAGCTCAGTTTTGGCATTGAACAGAATTGCCTAGAGTGTTTGCTACTCCCATATTCAGTTTCCCTTTCTGTGGGTCTAGGATAAAACCCAAGAATTAGCACTTATAACAGGTGATACCAATGCTGTTAGTCCAGGGACCAGACTTTGACAGTCACTGACCTAGTTCATTCTGATTGATACAGGTGTAATGCTTTCATGCTGTCGCTGGTCTCGCATGGGTTCTGTTGCCTCCTTTTGTTTCTTTAACCCTGCCCATACCTCTACATGCCCATAGCACTCTGCACAGAGTGATTTGATTCAATTCTCTTCAACTGAAAACATCAAAGTGGAAATTCGTGCTAGGACCTTCACTGATATATCCTGTATAAAATTGTTCTTGATGTTGTTCAAGAACTCCCAACATAAGTTATCTTCTATGATCCACACAACTATCTTGAAAGTTGATAGGGCAAATAAAACTTAGCAAATGAGGAAACAGGTTCTGACAGATTGTGACTAATACCTCCTTGATAGATAATTTGTTTCAGATCTTGGATTGAATTTAGCCAGCACCTACTTAATTTTTTTTTCATGATAACCTGCTATTGACAATATTGGAATATATTCTATAACTTTCTTCTTGGTTTTCCACATAGTTATTTATTACATTCTTGATTATATTTTACTGCAAAATATAATAGCAACTAGTTACAATGTCCAGAGAGGACAAGAACCATACTATAACCTTTCTGAGAGAAGTGCAAAATAATAAATATTCTGGGAACAAAATTAACTTGTCCAGTGGTGGATTCAAAAAAGAATGGCAAGGCATTTAGCCATGGGATTTAACTATACCTGAAATAGATTTCAGTCTCTGATCATTGCAAATCAGGCACCAGGAAAATGCAATAAGGTGCTTAACATTAAATTAGATGTTTCTATTATTAGTATAATAATCCAGGATTTCTTCCATCAGGACCACTAATCACATACATATATATAATAAATAAAGAACTTGAAGAGGAAGTCTTGAAGCATTTCACTTTTATGAGAGAAAATGTAAAGGTGTATAGGCTTGCTTATACTGCATTTTTGTTAGAATTTCAATATCAAACACTAGGGATTATTATTATACAAGTATAAAAAAGTATGTAAAGTGCTGCCTATTGCAATGAAAAACGAGATAATCTAAATGTTTGTCAATAATAGATTAAGTAAATTATGGTACATCTAGTCAATGGATGTGCATGTTATATATTTAAATAAAAGAACAGAATGTAGGGCACCTGGGTGGCTCAGTTGGTTAAGCAACTGCCTTCAGCTCAGGTCATGATCCCAGAATCCCAGGATTGAGTCCTACATGTGGATCCCAGCTCCATGGGGAGTCTACTTTTCCTTCTGACCTTCTCTCATCTCATGTTCTCTCTCACTGTCTCTCTCTTAAATAAATAAATAAAATCTTTTTTTTTTAAGAATAATTGTAAAACAGTATGCAAATTTCTCCCCCATTTTTAAAAATGCACATATATATGGGGATGTGCATATATCCACAGTTGTACAGTAAATATTTAGAGAAAATTCTAGTGTATATAGCAAAGTATAAATAATGGTCATCAGTTTTAGGCAATTACAAGTGACATCCATTTTCTGCCTTTTATCATATATTTTCTGAATTTGTAAATTTCTGCATTACAAATTTTCTGAATTTTTGGTAGCAAGTAATATTACCTATATAATATTTGTGTAATACTATATAAGAACACATTATGGTGGTATTTTGAAATAAAAAAAGAGAGACACGGATGTTACAAGAAGATAAAAGTAAGAATACAAAATTGATTTCTGGTCCACCATGTATAAAGAGTAGCTTGGAGTAAGAAAAAGTTAATAATAAAGGCTAGCAGACACATGAAAAAATGTTCATCATCATTAGCCATCAGGGAAATTCATATCAAAACCACATTGAGAAACCCACCTTACACCAGTTAGAATGGCAAAAATTGACAAAGCAAGAAACAACAAATGTTGTAGAAGCTGTGGAGAAAGGGGAACCCTCTTACGCTGTTGGTAGGAATGCAAGTTGATACAGCCACTTTGTAAAACAGTGTGGAATGTCCTCCAAAAGTTAAAAATAGAGCTACCCTATGACCCAGCAATTTCACTACTAGGTAATTACCCCAAAGATACAGATGTAGTGAAAAGAAGGGCCATATGTACCCCAATGTTCATAGCAGCAATGTTCACAATAGCCAAACTGTGGAAAGAGCCAAGATGCCCTTCAACAGATGGATAGATAAAGAAGATATGGTTCATACATACAATGGAATATTACTCTGCCATCAGAAAAGAGGAAGATCCATCATTTGCATCAACATGGATGGGACTGGAGGAGATTATGTTAAGTGAAATAAGTCAAGCAGAGAAAGTCAATTATCATATGGTTTCACTTCTTTGTGGAACATAAGGAATAGCGTAGAGGACATTAGGAGAAGGAAGGGAAAAATGAAGGGGGGTAAATCAGGGAGGGAGATGAACCATGAGAGACTATGGACTCCAGGAAACAAACTGAGGATCTTAGAGGGGTGGGAGTGGGGGGATGGGTTAGCCCAGTAATGAGTATTAGGGAGGACATGTAATGTATGGAGCACTGGGGGTTATAACCAAACAATGAATTGTGGAACACTACATCAAAAACTAGTTATGTACTATATGGTGACTAACATAACATTAAAAAAAAAAAAAGAGGAAGAAAAAAATAATAAATAGCATAAAGAATTTTTAATTAAAATTTCTGAAGGATATTTTTATTATGTAGTAATTTTCATTATGAAAATTTTGCATATATGTGAAAGTTCAAGAAGAAAATTAAAATTAAAATCATTGATAAAATTTAGTTTGTTTTTAGGAATATACTTTTAGCAATATTGTTAAATTTACCTACCAGATTAAAATACATAATTATAGATTTCAAATGTGTACAGTTGAATAAATGTTTCCTGTCAAGGTTAGAAAGAACATGATGGAAAAGAAAGACACTACCAGTGTAGGTGAGGAACTAGAATTAGATGTTTTAGGTTAGAAATGCAGGAAATTACATCATTAGAATGCCAGGGAAGATATGACTAGGGCATTCCTTGAGTTTTCTTCTCGGTATTAATGAGCTAACAGAGTTTTCAAAAGTGAAAGAGAAGTGAGTTGATATGGAAAAATTGATTTTTACCCAGAATTTAGGTTTACTGTTTTACATAAGGAAGGCCAATCAATGAAGGAAGTAGAGAAGTATCATTAAAAGGGACAATGGTGAGACAGTGAGTAGAGAACTTCTAATGAAGACTCTGACTTTTCTTTTTTTTTTTTTTTCTTGTTTAATAAGACCCCTTCCAGGGTGCTCTAGAAAGCAACAGGCTTGTTCCTACAGAGGGATTAATCAGTAGTGGACACAGCTGTGCAGATCTGGCACATGGTGGTTTATTTTTCTCCAAATTTGCCAGCTAGTGACCTCAATCACCCCACAGTTGTTGCTCAGAGCCCTTCTAATCCTCCTCAGAGAACACATGATTTAAGCCTGGAACCTGCCTCTCCCACCCTTGCTCCCAAGGGTAACCTGCCATCACAGGCAGTAAGAGTGTTTACTCTCTGCTCTTCTCAAAGCAACATTTGGGGAAAAAAATGGAGAAAATATGTAGTACCAAAGCTTCTATGCTCTCCACTTGTGCAAAACCCATGACTCTTGCTGCCTTTTGAAATCTTGGCTTTCATTATGACTAACACAAGCTAAGACAATGTTGCAGAGAATATCTGCTGCCCAAGTCAAGAAGGAAGAATATTGGTTTCAGGACCCTACTACATTTATCTAGATGTCAGGTATTGGCATGAGATTCAAGAGTACAACTCAAAACCAAAAATGAGCACCAAAATAATGTTTTAATTACACAAGGACTAAAATTGTGAGGAACTTAATAATTCTACAATTTATTTATCTTAAGAGAAACCAATAATACAATTAGCTGGGTTAAAGCTAAATTTTTTCTATCTTGCAAACCGCTAGCTAGGGTTTGTTTTTCAGTTTTCTGTTTTGTTTTGTTTTGTTTTTTCAAAAAAAGAAAATGGTTTACATTGATAAATTTTTTTCATCAAACAAGTGGAAAACATTTTGTTTTGATTATTTTACCCATTCATTCACTCATTGGGTCAACAAATATTTATTGAACACCTGGTATGTTTCAGCAATATTCCTTTCTAAGTGTTTGAAATACAAGTAATAAAACATGCCAAACCTAAAACCAACATACAAAGAAACTTGATCTCACCAAATTTAAATTCTAGCAGGAAAGACAGATGATAAACAATAGATAAAGTAAATAAGTTAGGCAATGTTTTAGAAAACAGTACCTTCTATGGACAGAAAACAGGTTAAGGAGGATTAGAAGTACTTGGGAAAGGTGCAAATTTAAATCGTTGGTCACAGTACATTTTATTGAGAAACTAGTATTTGGACAATTACTTTAAAAAAGCAAGGAAATTATTCATGTGTTATTTGTTTTAAGTTTTTAGTTATTTATTTGTTTGAGAGAGAGAGAGCATAAGCAGGAGGGATAAAGACAGAGATCTCCAGCAGAATCTGAGCTCAACACAGAGCTCCTCACAACTCCGAGATCATGACCTTAGCTGAAATCAAGAGTTGATAGCTTAACTGACTAAGTCACCAGTCCGTTAAGGCGCCCCTGTGTATTATGTAACTGGATAAGGAAGAGTAAGGGGGAGAAGGTGGGAAAGGAACTGAAGATACCAGGCTGGGTAGGGCCTTCTGAACATTGTGAGGACTTGGTCTTTTCTCTGAAATGGCAAGCCATGAGAGGGCTCTGAATATAGCAGTAAGTGATCAAACTTGTATAATAAGGATCCTTCTTCTGTGAAATTCTTTTGTGGATGGAAATATGGGTGGAAACATGGAAATCTGTTGTGAGGCTTGTGGTAATTTGGATGACAGACAACAGATACCCTATCACCTAGGGTGAAGGTGGTTTAACATGTTTTTGTAGAAAGAAAAAAAATTACTCCTTTTTTCAAGTCAGCTTTAAAACAAGATTGCCAGTTAAACGTTGTATAATTGTGGGGGCACCTGGGTGGCTCAGTGGGTTGAGCAACCAACTCATGGTTTCACCTCAGGTCATGATCTCAGGATTGAGGGATCGAGCTCTCCATAAGACTCTGTGCTCAGCTTAGAGTCTGCTTGAGATTCCCTTTCCCTCTGACCTACCCTCTGCTAACTCACTTTCTCTCTCTCTCTTTCTCTCTCTCTCAAAGCAAGTTGATGATTTAGGCCAAGTTGTGAATTATACATCCATCTTGGTATTGGGGTTCTGAAATGGTTCATCTTGCTCCAAATTTCTAATGCTTTGTCATGGTGACACGGGAACTATGAATATGCTCAGTGCCTGGGTCAGAAGATAGAAACTTAATAACAATTGAAATCCTATCAGTACACCTTATAATGTTCAAATTGTTTAGTCAGAGATGTCTTCCAAGTCAGAAATCTGAGAAACTGATGCAGGCCTATCCACTTTGACTACAAGGAAGTGACTAAACAGAAATGCCCATTCCCATCACTAGCTGGGGTTGCTCACCTGAAACCCAGAACAATCCTGCCTTGTGGCACGTAACTGGGACTAGACATAGTTACTGCAACCCAGCATTTTCCAAAGTCTGTTCCATCAGAGGCTCCTGGAGACATTAACAGTTGTTTTACAAAAGAAGAATCTTTGAGGAGCTGGACCGTCAACAAAGTTAAACAGATTTCCATCTGAGATTGTCAGAAAATGCTTTAATGTGATATTTTTGTCACAAATCTACAAGAATGTTACATAATATCCTCAGTTTCCCAGTGTTATTTGAGACCTCCTCCACAGTAAAATTATTCTCATTCTTATTTGTATTGTTTGCCATCCTAGCACCTAGCACAGTGCTTTGAATAGAAAATAAAAAAGTAAATAAATCCTCTTTCTAATTCTCCAAATAACTCTCTAATGAAGACTACAAAAGTGCATGGCTTTACCTTAATATGTAAAATATAATAGAACTGTAGCATCCTTAAATAAAAATGAAAGTCATATGGTATGGCTCTAATTATTCTGCTTTCTTTTTCTTTATAAATTCTAGATTGTGTAATATACAAAGTCACTCTTAGCAGTTAGCCCATGAATGCTAAATACATACATACATAAATACACACACACACACACACACACACACTCATAGAATTGCAATGTACCTTTCAAAAATGTGATTTTAACTTCCAGGCTTACCATATACATTATGATTGCTTTAATAGATCCTTCTTCTAAATAATAGGTAATTGAAACATGAAAATTAGCATGTTCATTCTCTGTCATCTACTGTGCAAAGGTAAATTGAGAAGGATTTAACCCAATGTGTGCTAAGTGAAAATCAAACATTGTTAATATACTTCTAACAAGTATAGAATAAAAACAGAATATAATATAAGTTAGGTATTAAATTATTTTTATAATACACTTGCAAAAGTGACCAGAAATTCATATATTTTTAGTCCATTAAGTAGTTTTGTTTCAAATAGCTATAGATATCATTAAATACCTTTAAGCCACTTATTTAGAAGCTTCTGTATTCCAGTAATTCTATTCTTTAAGAACAAACATGTGGGGTTGCCGTTGTACTAATGGGTTCCTATCTGTTATGAGAGTTAAGTCCTTGTACAGACACATATGCATGACACACACACACACACACACACACACCCATAAAGGTAGGCTTTTCTTCCTGAATATGCTGTTCTCCACCATGAAGACTGAAATGAATAAAAGGAGATCTTTTCTTTTGTATAAAATAACAGCAAAGATGTTTCTTTGTATAAAATAAGAGCAAACATTCTTACTCCTATTATTTCATGTTCATTAAATACTTTTTACTATGCAGTTAGAAACCAATTATTTGAAAAAAAATTATTGGTATCTATCAAAAACCTGCCTTCTAAGAAGAAAAATAAGTCTTGCAAGTTCTTGAAATCTTAGCCAGCCACCTGGTGAATATGCTGGTCACATGAGGGCCCCAAAGAGTCAATGTGGCTCTACCCTGGAAGGCTCTACCCTGGAAGGATCTTGGGAAACCCTTCTTTGAGAACCTAACCGCCCCCCAGTGGGCAAGAGCATCTTCCTCTAATGCACAGGATGGTATATTACTCCCTCTGTGTGAGAACTACTCAGATAGATCTGAGTGTGCACAATGAAAAAACAATGACTATTTTGACACCGAGTGGCTTTATTATTAAAGCAGTGGACAGGATTTAGAACGTTGTGGGTTCAGCTTACAGAATTTAAGAACTTTATGATTCACCTATAATTTTATAATTCCCCATACTCCTTAGAGAAAAAAAAGTAATGAAAAGAATAGAATATGAAAAAAATAGAATATGAAAGCCTTTATTTTCTTTTCTCCCGATTTTGAACAAATGCACTTTGGAGAAATGGTGATGTCCTTTTGGTAAATCAGAATGTCATCTGAGCATTTAAAAAAATAGAAACTCCTGGACTTTCACTGAAAGGTTAAAATGGTTTGAGTAAATTTAGCCAAAGTAAATGACATCTAGTGAGGAATATAAGAAAACCATACTTACTTATAAAAGCATTTGCTTAAATTCTAAACAAGTAATTTAGCAAGCTATAATTTCAAGAGATTGTGATGTGATTCTGACCCAAAAAATATCAAGAATATAAATGATAAAAAGGTGATGGGTGGACAAAAGAGTACAGGTTGATAAAAAGATTAATCTACAGGCTCAGTCATCTTAATGTTACAATCTATGGTTCTGAGTAATCATTTGGAAACAAAAACTCCTCTAAGTGGCTCTTGTCCTTTTCCTGCCCTCACAATACCTAACCAGCTGTAGCTGACATCAGCTTAGGAAGAAGCCACATTTCTGCAAATCAGAGGCTGTGAAAAGAGACATACATTGTCAGTCCAATCAACCAGATTCTGACAGAGTATAGAGATGCAAGCATATTACCTAAAATAGACAGGAGGTTGGTTAGTCATGGTTCTAAAGAATTGTTTTATTAGCAAATTCTTAAATTTAACCAAATAGAAGTGAAATTAATATGAGACCCAAAGAGAACAAATGACAAAGTAAACAGGTTATTAAGAATTAACACTGAATGCACCTGAAGCAGCGTGTTTCCAAATAAGTCTGATATCAGAGTTTACCAAGATTAATCAGTGGACATGGATATCGATGAGATAGACAAAGAGATTCTTATCTGCTATAGAACAAACAACATTTCTCTTTAAGATAAATTTGATTTCTTGGTTATAGTTCCACATTTCTTTCATCTTTACCAAATGCTCTTTGTTTTTATATGCTATTTTTAACAATACTCAAGTTTAGATAGTCAGGATTCTTGGACCTTTCCATGTGTTGTTAAAAAAAAAAAAAAAGATTATTCTCTCACATTTTTGAGTAGTCAGGTACTAACACCAGACTCATTCCCCTTCATTCCTTAAACACTTGACACGGGCTCATTGTCACCTTCCCCAACATTACTTTCATGGGTCTGAGTAATGTCAGATTCCACATTCATAGTTCTTTCAGCACTCAGCTCCTTAATTCCTTGACTTTCTCAATAATCTTGTCTTTCAGCCTACTCCAGTGACCCAGGCTCACAGGTATACCATAAACCAGAGGTTGGCAAAATGTGCTCATGGCCAGCCACTATTCTTTTAATAGAATTTATTTTTAGAGCTGTTTTAAGTACACAGAAAATTGACCAAAATGATGCAGACTTTTTTCATATATATACCTCCTGTCCACCCCCACATGCACAGCCACTACTACCATCAACATCTGTCACCAGAGAAGTTCATTTGTTACATTACAATCAGTAGGCCTACACTGATATGCCATTACCATCCAAAGTCCACAGTGCACAACATGGCTTACTCTTGGTATTATGCATTATATGAATTTTGACAAAAGTATAAGGACTTGAATCCACCATTGCAGTATTGCATAGAATAGTTTCACTGCCATAAAAGTCCCCTGTACTCCACCTATCCATCCCTAACTCCCAACTAATCCCTGGCACCCACAGTCTTTATACTGTCTTCATAGTATTGCTATTTCCAAAATGCCATATAGTTGGAATCATAGAGTATGTTGCATTTTCAGATTGACTTATTCACTTAGTAATATGCACTTAAGTTACCTCTACATCTTTTTTTTTTTTTAGATTTATTTATTTATTTATTTGACAGACAGAGATCACAAGTAGGCAGAGAAGCAGGCAGAGAAAGAGGGGGAAGCAGGCTCCCTTCTGAGCAAAGAACCCAATGTGGGGCTCGATCCCAGGACCCTGAGATTATGACCCGAGCCAAAGGCAGAGGTTTAACCATTGTACCACCCAGGTGCCCCCTCTATATCTTTTTATGGTTTGATTGCTTATTTATTTTCAGAACTAAATATTATTCTATTATTTGGATACACCTCAGTTTATTTATTCACTCATTAAATAATACTTAATGAAGGATATCTGTGTACATGTTCTTGTGTGGACATAAGTTTCCGGCTTCTTTGGGTAAATACCAAGGAGTGTGATTGTGGAATCATAAAAGTGTGTTTAATTTTGGAAGAAACTGCCAAACTGTCTTCCAAAAGTAGCCATTACCATTTTGCATTCCCACCAGCAATGAATGAAAGTTCTCATTCATTCACATTTTTGCCAACACTTTGGTATTGCCAGTGTATTGAATTTAACTATTGTAACAACTGTGTGATATCTCATTATTTTAATTCACAATTCCCTATGGGCATATAATGTTGAACATCTTTTCATATGCTTACTTTCCATCCATATATCTTCTTTAGTGAGGTATCTGTTCAAGTCTTTGATCTATTTTTTAGTCAGATTTTTGTTTTCTTACTGTTGAATGTTAGGAGCTCTATTATGGGTAATAATGCTTTATAAGATACAGCTTTTACAAATACTTTCTCCCAGTCTGTGGCTTGTCTTCTCATTCTCTTGGCATTATTTTTCACAGAGTAGTTTTTATTTATTTATTTATTTATTTTTTTTTTTAAAATATTTTATTTATTTATTTGACAGACAGAGATCACAAGCAGGCAGAGGGAGAGGAGGAAACAGACTCGCCACCGAGCAGAGAGCCTGATGTGGGGCTCAATCCCAGGACCCTGGGATCATGACCTGAGCTGAAGGCAGAGGCTTTAACCCACTGAGCCACCCAGGCGCCCCAGTAGTTTTTATTTTTAATAAAATTCAACCCATCAGTTATTTTTTTTTCATGGACTGTGCTTTGGAGTTGTATCTAAAATGTTATTGTCATACTGCAGGTCATCTAGGTTTTCCTATGTCAGCCTCTAGGAGTTTAATAGTTTCGCATTTTATATTTAGGTCTATGGCCCATTTTGAGCTAATTTCTGTGAATGGTGTAAGGTCTGTGTCCAGATTCATTTTTTACATGTAGATGTCCAGTTATTCCAGCACTGTTTATTGAAAAGACTGTCTTTGTTCAATTGTATAGCCTTTACTCCTCTGTCAAATATCCGTTGGCTATATTTATGTGGGTCTAACATGGGGTTCTTTATTCTGTTCCATTGATCTGTTTTTCTCTTCTTTTACCAAAGCCATGTTGTCTTGATTACTATAGCTTTATAATTGCTTCTTGGCCTTTTGGCTAAGATCCAGTGTACTATAGCTTTATAGTAAATCTTGAGATTGGTAGAGTCAGGTTTCCAACTTAGTTCTTCTCCTCTAATATTTTGTTAGCTAATCTGGATCTTTTACCTCTCCATGTAAACCTTAGAATCACTTTGTTGATACCCATGACATAACTTGTTAAGAGTTTCATTATGATTACACTGAATCTAAAGGTCAGTTTGGGAGGAAGTAACAATGTCTTCCTACCCATCAACATGGAATATCTCTCCATTTATTTAGTTCTTCGCTGATTTCCTTCATCAGTTTTATAGTTTCCCACATATGGATCTTGTACATTTGTTTTGGATTTCTGTGTATGTTCCATTTGGGGGCTTGCTAATGTAAATGTTATTGTGCTTTTCATTTCAAATTGTACTTGATCATTGTTAGTATATAGGAAGTGATTGACTTTTATATATTAATCTTATATCCCGCAAACTTGTATTGTGTATTTTTATACAAATAAGATTTACTAGAACATAACCATGCCCACTAGTTTATGCAAACCTGGGACAAACATTCAAATGCATGTAGTTTATTTATAAATTTCAGAGAACACTAATAGGTAAGTGGAAAGTGGTACAGGAAAGGAAAACCAGCCAATAAAGGGTAGATTATTGAAACAGCTGCCACTAGAATTCAGTGTCATAAGGACATTTGTAGAAACAGTATAGATCCTCATCTCAGCATTATTCCCACCTATGAATCTAGAGCTAAAGCATTTTTACACCCACTTTCTCTAGTCATCACTTAAGGGCTCCTGGGTGGGAGCGTTGCATTAATTTCCCAGCATTTCTGGCCTGGCCTATATTTGGGCAGAGTGCTTTTCCTTGGGTTTGGAAACAACCCCAGGTATGAAGATGTGGTTATTGACAACTGAAAGTTGGCAGAAACACTCAGAATAGTAAGATCCAAATCATGTGAATTAGGCAGCAACAGCTCCTGTCAAAACCCATGTGTTCTTCTTGAAATACTTTCTTCCATTTTCTTTAAAAATCACATGGACTCAGTTTCCATTTATCTTCCTGATCTCTCTTTTCAGCCTCTTTTGCTTCTTCCTCCTCTTCTCTAACCACTAAATGCTCTCTTTGATATCTACACAGACTCCCCAGGTAATCTTGGCCAGTTTCTAAATATTGATATCATCAAAATAAATGTTTAACCTAGATATCTTCTTTGAAATCCAGATGTATGTATCAAACTACTGTCAATATAGCACATTCTATTATCAATATAGCAACTACAGCGATCTTTTCAAAACATCAGTTAGATCATATGACTCCTCTCTTCAAAACTCTCTAATGGTTTTCTCTCTCATTCACAGTTAAAATCACCTTTATGCGATCTGACCTCAGCTACCTTAGTGATCTCACGTGCTACCATATCCTTTCACTCACGAGGCTCTGGCAAAACTGGCTCTTCAGTTTTCCTCAAACATACAGTCACACTCTTTGACTTGTTAACTTGCTGGTCTCTCTGGCTTAAGTCCTGCCCTCCCCCCCATATCAACATGGCTTATATTCTCATCTCCCTCAGGCTTCTATACAAATGTCTCTGTAACAAAGAGGCTTGCCATGACCAACCTATTAGAAAGAAACCAAACCCCGCAAGTACTCCACCTCTTTCCCTGATTTAGTCATTATCTGACATATTATACATTTTACTTGCATACCTTGCATGCTTGCATTCACTATTCTATCTCCAGATTCCAAACTAGAGCATGTCACAAAGTTGGCACTCAACACTTGGAAAATGTACGAAGGAATAAATGAAGAAAAATTGAAGTTACCAATTAGCATTATGTCATAGAACATACTCAGATTACCTGATCATAACAAATTCAGATGAAAGGAAACAGTATAATCCTGTCTGAGTTTCTTTACTTTTTCCTCTTTTTGTATGTCTTTTTAGCAGAAAGTTTATTTTTATGAAAAAAATGGATCTACCCAAAATACAAGATGTCAATGTATGCAAGGATTTTATGTATTCTTCATTGAATTTATATTTTTATGATTTATTATATATTAGTGGGGAGCAAATGACATGCTTTATAACCTGTCCTTATTTAAGTAAAAAAAAAATTGATTAAGTTCCTAGGGCTTTAACCTTTTGTCAACCTCTGCTTCATAAATTTTCCAAATTCTGGTTATTGTGATTATCACACTTTGATACGAGACACACATGCAAACTCTAGTATCTGAATAAAGCATTGCTCATTTTCCCCATATGACTTTGTAAACAATGTTGGCTAGAGTTAAATTAATAGAAAGCAGTATGACTAAATTAAACAGTAATCTTCTGTTGAATTGTCTAATTTCTTCTTTTTTGTATTTTGCATTTGTCATATCTTGTTCCTAACTGCAGACGTGCACTGATATATATCCCCCATGTAGCCCAACACCCCAAACCCAGACTAGAACAATTGCTTTCTATCACTTTGGCTTTTCCTGGCCATTCAGTAGTCTATATCAAATCTCAGAAATGTGCTGGCTTCCCTCACTTACTTTGATAAGTAAGTTTCATATTAAAAACACTGATATCATATATTAAAAACTGAAGAGATATATTCATATCTTTTTTTTTCTACCACCATGTTCTTTTATCATCCACACCAGTATGTTTTCTTCCTCAGCAATGTTTTGTTTAAATATGCTCCCTTTTTTTCTGTTTCTAATTAATTCCTAATTATGATAATCAATGAAATACCTATCACTTTCTTATTTTATGCTTATTTACTTATCCTAGAATAAATCAAGAATTTGTGGTATTTTCAAATAGTCATTTGTGGAACAATCTATTACTAAATTATCCCATGAAAATAAAATTTGATTACATTTATTACAGAAAGTTAACAAAGGTAAAAATTAAAGTAGAAAGAAATCACTTTTATATAACAATTAGTGCTATAGATTGAATATTTGTATGCCCTGCAAAATTCATATTCTGAAACTTTATTCCCAGCATGATGGTATTTGGAGCTAGGACTTTGAGAAGTCATTGGATCATAAAGATAAAGGTCTCATGAATGGGACTAGTGCCCTTAAAAAGACACCCCAGAGAGATCCCTTCTCCCTTCTCCCATGTGAGGACACAAGGAGGAGACAGCCATGAGCCAGGCAGTGACCCCTTAACAGACACCAGATCTACTGGCACCTTGATCTTGGACATCATAACTTCCAGAACTGTGAGAAATAAATCTCTGTTGTTCTTTTTTTCTGTTGTTCTTATGCCACCTAGTCTATGATATTCTGTTATAGCAGCCCAAATGGAATAAGACACCCTAATTTATAAAAAAGATAATATTTAGTAGCATATAATGAGCGATACCTTCCAGAATTATTGAGGATTAAAATAATATAATGTATAAAAAAGACATTGTGCAGTATTAACTCACCATGAACATTTCATAAACGGTGAATCTAGTGCAAGATTTATTCATAATCAGAGTTTATGTTAACCAGGAGACATCACAATTTTGTTCAAAATGTCTAAGAGGTTGATTACATGGGCATAGTTGAGCATTATTTGAAAGAGTCTAAAGAATTTAATAGAAAAGCACCTAAAATATTAAACCTTACCACTAATACCAGATAAATGTATTATTTTGAAAATAATTAAAATACAAAAAATAATAGTCTCATTAGGATGATAAAACCACTATAGTATAACTTTTATATTATACTGTTCTATAACTATACATTGTATTATTTTTTATATTTTATTATTTTCAATAATATTTTTACCAGACAAAATAAAAGCATGCACCATTTTTAAAAGAAGGTATATATCAACAAAATTTCTGATATCAAAATAGCACTCAATAAATCTTAAAATTTCCTTTTAAGAATAAGGAATCCAAATATAAATACAAGTGCAATATTCGAGCTCTTCTGATTGTCTCTTAGTAATTAAAATTATAAATGTAATATTGATCATTAAAAATACTTACTATCTACTCTACATGTCCTCTTTCTAGTAGATATCAGAAAAGAAAATTTTATTATCACTCCATAATGATCTTTTTTTTTTTTTTTAAGATTTTATTTATTTATTTGACAGAGACCCCAGGTAGGCTGAGAGGCAGGCAGAGAGAGAGGAAGGGAAGCAGGCTCCCTGCTGAGCAGAGAGCCCGATGCGGGGCTCAATCCCAGGACCCTGGGATCACGACCTGAGCCGAAGGCAGAGGCTTTAACCCACTGAGCCACCCAGGCGCCCCCAGAAAAGAAAATTTTAAAACCCACTTTAGGGTAATGATAAAGTCTTTGATCTACATTTTAAATATGTTTTGTTATACATAAATAATGAATCATTGAACATTACATTAAAAATTAATGATGTACTATACAGTGGCTAACTGAACATAATAATAAAAATAAATAAATAAATAAATAAATACCTTTGTTAAAATTACCCAATTATTTCTCATTTTAAGATCATAAAAGTGAATTTAATGATTTCTTAATTAAATCATTTTTATAAAATGCTTTATAAACTTCATATTGTCTTGTAAATTTTGGGTAGAAATATTTGCTAAGAAAGATAACATTCATTATCTTCTGTTGCTTTTATTCTTCCTAATAATTAAGTTCAAACTTCAAAATATATTTATACAACACTGCTCAATTTTGTTAGCTGGAAGTAAAATAAAGCACTAATATAATTTTGGAAATAAATAAAATAAGAAAGATCTCTCTTTTGAAAATTTTTAAATTTTTCAAAAATAAAAGCACATAAACAATTTGGTTCAAAATTTACCAAAGTATTTCTTTTTTTTTTTTTTTAAGATTTTATTTATTTATTTATTTGGTAGAGAGAGAGCAGCAGGAAGGGGTAGAGGGAGAGAGACAGAATCATAAACAGACTCTGCACATAGAGCTTGACATAGGGCTCAATCTCATGACCCCAAGATCATAAGGTGAGCTGAAACCAAGAGTCAGATGCTCATCCAACTGAGCCACCCAGGCCGTCCAACCAAAGTATTTCTTAAACAATCTGTATCGCCACAAAGAAAATTATATAATATAATGAGACCAATTTGTGAACTTTCAAGTATGCTTAGTGTATCAGGACAACTGAAAGGGTCTCACTGAGAAAATAGCATCAACAGGGAAATAAAATATACTTAATGGTGACTCTTTTAAGAGTATCTTCTAGCAGGATGCTATGAATCAGTAGAAAATTTTTTACTTATTGTTATAGACCTAAAACTTGAGAAAAATTATATATGTGAGATTATTCACTAGTCATATAAATCATGAATAAATACTAAAGATCAGCATAGAGTCACTGGAAAAAGAAACAATTAAAAACAATTAAAAATTACTTCCACTTTTCTTTATATATTATTTATTTTGTAAAACTTACACAACATTCAAAATGAAGCAAGCAAAATTCCATGGGATTTCCAAATATTATATTTTTTTTAATTTATAACTTAATGAGGTTGGCACTTTTATTGTCCCATTTTGGAGGGAGGGAGATGAAACACAAAGTTCAAATAACTTTCCCAAAGTCATGTGGCTTAAATCATTCTGCTATACTACCTTCCTAGTAGACTATTTTTATACTTCTGCTCTTAGGGTTGATACCCTTTTATTTAAGTAAAGTCTTCTGTCTTTATCATATTTGTCCATAATTATGTCAGTCATTGCAAACACAATAGATTCATCACTACAGTAAGTATATGTTGACCAACAAACACATGAAAAGTCTTCAAAATCATTAGTCATCAAATAAATTCAATTTCAAACAGGGAAATATCATTTCACACCCATAAGCCTGGCTAAAATCAAAACAAATGAGAGTATCAAATGTTGATGAGAATATGAAGCAACTAGACCTCTCATACAAAACTGGTGAGCGTGTAAAATATTTCAGCTACATTGGAGGTGTTTGGCAGTTTTCTTATAAAGTTAAGTGTAAGCCAAGCTCACAATTTTTCAGTGGTACTATCCCCGGGTCTAATTCCCCAGATCCCATGCTCAACCATAAATAATTGCCTCCTGGAAAAAAAGGAGTCCCTGCACAGTCTCAGCTTCTCCCTCACTTTGTGTTTTTCTGACTGAAATGTTTTAAAGGAAATCCCAGATTTCAGATTATTTTACTGCATATACTTCTGTGAATAACTTTAACAAGTTCCAGTTGCAATCAAGATGAACATTTTTTAACAAGTTCTAGTTCCAAAATTTCTCTCCCACTGATTCCCCAGTAGATAAAATGCATGTAGCAACTATCTAAGGACTCTAAAAAATGAATGGCAGCTGAAGGAATAAGAGAAGAAAACCAGAACCTGTAGTAAGTTTAACATCTGTTTTTCTACAGCATCTCCTGGCCTGGCCTCAAAGGCATCATAACACCCCTAGGTATGGAAAGAAAATGTTCCAAGAGAAATTTCCTATTTCTGGTCCATGTAGTCAGAAAGGAGGCCTCTATGGGTCACAGACAGTGTGGGAAATCTTGTGGGTTTTTTGTTTGTTGCAGTTCTCTCTTCCCTATTCTGTAGCTCTAGTGGAGGGTGATGGCAGCAGTGGATGGGCAGATGCCTAAAATTCTAAGGTAAGGAACCTTTCTCAATGACCAGAAAAGCTGTTCTTTCAAGAATATGGGAGGAGCCACAGCAACTTCTTCCTAGGAACATCGCCAAAGGCTACAGAAGCAAGGGCAAAAATGAACTATTGGGACTTCATCAAGATCAAAAGCGTTTGCACAGCAAAGGAAACAGTTAACAAAACCAAAAGACAACTGACAGAATGGGAGAAGATATTTGCAAATGACATATCAGATAAAGGGCTAGTATCCAAAACCTATAAAGAGCTGAGCAAACTCAACACCCAAAGAACAAATAATCCAATCAAGAAATGGGCAGAGGACATGAACAGTCATTTCTGCAAAGAAGACATCCAGATGGCCAACAGACACATGAAAAAGTGCTCCACATCACTCGGCATCAGGGAAATACAAATCAAAACCACAATGAGATACCACCTCACACCAGTCAGAATGGCTAAAATTAACAAGTCAGGAAATGAGAGATGCTGGCGAGGATGCGGAGAAAGGGGAACCCTCCTACGCTGTTGGTGGGAATGAAAGCTGGTGCAACCACTCTGGAAAACAGCATGGAGGTTCCTCAAAAAGTTGAAAATAGAGCTACCAGATGTTTATAGCAGCAATGTCCACAATAGCTAAACTATGGAAAGAACCTGGATGTCCATCAACAGATGAATGGATAAAGAAGAGGTGATATATATATATATATATATATATATATATATATATATACACACAATGGAATACTAAGCAGTCATCAAAAGAAATGAAATCTTGCCATTTGCGACAACGTGGATGGAACTAGAGGGTATTATGCTTAGCAAAATAAGTCAATTGGAGAAAGACAACTATCATACGATCTCCCTGATATGAGGAAGTAGAGATGCAACATGGGGAGTTTGGGGGGTAGGTAAAGAATAAATGAAACAAGATGGGATTGGAAGGGAAACAAACCATAAAAGACTCTTAATCTCACAAAACAAACTGAGGGTTGCCGGAGGGACGGGGGTAGGGAGAGGGTGGTGGGAATATGGAAATTGAGGAGGGTATGTGCTATGGTGAGTTCTGTGAAGTGTATAAACCTGGCGATTCACAGACCTGTACCGCTGGGGCTAAAAATACATTATATGTTTATAAAAAATTTAAAAATTATATTAAAAAAAAGAATATGGGAGGAACACCTCTTGCACTTCTTTCCCCATTCGCACCCCCCACACTCCAGCCTCTCTCTATATATCTCTCCCTTCTCTCCTCTCCTCTCTTTTTCTCTTTTTCTCTGATCTTTTCTCCTCTTCTTACTACTTAACCCCAAAAGCAGGTATAGTCACACCAACGGCATTGCAAAACAAGGAAATTACAACCCATGATTTCCAGCTGAGGAAAAAAGAAAAGTGTTGGGAAAATTACAGAAAGCTGCAAGTTCAAGGAATTGATTCCATAAAGTTGTGCTTGAGCCACTGGGCTTACCACTAAGCTGAGTGTTCATGGATCTGGGCTTGCTGAAACAAACACCAGTGATATTCTCCATGGTACTAAACAAGAGCTAGAGTCACACAACATGATATTAAAATGTTAGAATCTCAAATAACCCGACATACAAGTACAGGAAAATTTTAACCTCTCATATTTAACTTAGTCAACAGTTGCAAAACATAAGATGGCACCAATATTGGAATTATCAGACAAAAAGTGTTAATGGCTATTCATGCTTTGAGAAGTAAGAAACATGTAAGAGAATTGTCTTTGAAGCACATTTTTCACTCTCGAATTCTACCAAATGTGTAAAGAAGAAATGATATCGGTTCCATAGAATTTCTTCAGGAAAAAAGAAGATAGATCACATCCCAACTCATTATATGCAGCAAGCATTACCCACAAAACAGGCCCGAACATAAGAAGCACCACTACCAACTAATATTCCTTATGAAAATTTACAAACAAAAGTTATAAACCAAATACTAATGGATCAAATCCAGCCATAAATTTCTAAAACTTACAACATGATGGAGTGCTTGATCATCCATCTCTCGGTTTTGGCTTAGGTCATGATCTCAGGGTCATGAAATCAAGCCCCACAGCTGGTACTGCATTCAGCACAGGCTGCTTAAGCTTCTCTTTCTTTCTCCCTCTGCCCCACCCCCCTGATCTCTCGCCTCTCTCTCTCTCTCTCTAAAATCTCAAAACAAAAAAACAAAAAAAAAAGAAAGAAAATCAATTTTTGTAAATTATCATATTAACAGACTGTAGAAGAAAAACTACGTGATTATATCAATTGTAGAGAAAAATTCTGACAAAATTTAACATCCACTCATGATTAAAACAAACAAACAAAAAACCTCTCAGCAAACAAGAAATAGAATTAACTTGCTTAAGCTGATAAGGAAAATCTAAGAACAAAAATAAATCAAACACAAAACAAACACACACATAGCTAACATTGTTCTTAGTGGTAAAGAATAAATGCTTTCACCTTAAAACCAATGATAAGGCCAGAGTATCAATTCTCATCATTCATATTCAGCATTTTATTGGAAGCCCTAGACTGTGCAGTAAGTAAAAAAATAAATAAATAAAATGAAGTAAAATGAATAGAATTTAAATAAGAAGAAATAAAACCACTTTTCTTGTTTGGGAACATGATTATCTATGTAGAAATCCCAGTGAATAAAAACACAAATTCATTGGAGTAATACATAAGTTCAGCAGTTCCAGAGGATAGAACATCAATATTAAAAAAAATGAAAACTTACCCTCACACAAAAACCTGAACCTGAATATGTACAGCAACTCTATTACTATTAGCCCCAAACTAATAAAAGAGTTCCAATGTCTTCAGTGGCTGAATGAAAAACAAACCAGGTATAACCATACAAGGAATACTATTCAGCACTAAAAAAGGCAAAAGCATAGTTGCACATAACATGTGCAAAGACACAAAGACATTATGCTGAGTGAAAGAAGCCAGTCTCAAAAGGTTACAAGCTGTATGATCTATTTGTATGACATTCTGTAAAAGGTAAAACCATGAAGATAGAGAACATATCTGTTGTTGCCAGGGATTAAAGGGGGAAGAAGTGTTTGATAACAAATAGGCAATGCAAAGAGGGTTTTGGAACAATGGAACCATTTTTTATCCTGAATATTGTAGTGATTACACAAATCTATATATGTGAGCAAAGTCACAGAACTGTATACCAAAAAATGAAATTAAAAGTATGTATGTAAATTTTCAAGTAATTTTTTAAAAACAAAACATACATGTAATTTATGACCCAACAATTCTACTCATAGGTATTCTCAAGTAATTGAAAACAAATGTTTACAAAAGGCTGGTACTTAATTGTCTTATTCATAGTCACCAGAAATGAAACATCCCAAACACTCTATAATAAAATGAATAAATAAACTGTGATGTTTTTATATAATGAAATATTGCTCAGAAATAAGAAGGACCAGCATAAATGAATCTCCAGAACATTATTTTGAGTAAAGGGAGAGAGAGGCAAAACAGAACTTATGCATACTATATGATTTCATTTATAAGAAGTCCAGAAATAAGAAAAAGAAAAAAAAAATGTGTGTGTGTGTGTGTGTGTGTGTGTATGTGTAGTGTGATATCAGAAATCAAAACATTGATTGCCTATGGACATGGTCAGGGAGGAGTCTGGAATTAGTTTGAAAAGAACATGGAAGAAACTTCAGGAAATGATAGATATATTTTATGTCTTGTTTGGATAAGCATAACATGGGGGTATATAATTGTCAAAACCCATCAAATGGTACATTGAAGTATACTTCAATTTAAAATAAAATAAAACAAAACAAAGAAAAAAATCTATACAAAGTTTGAAATTAAACCAGGGGTTCTAGCTATAATTACTTCATTCCCACAATGACCACAGACATAAAATGGAGCACATGTGGGAGAATGTGGATTAAAAAGTCAGCATTAGACATGATTTCCTTGATGAGTTATTCTTTCCCTAAATGTAGTTTATTAAAATAACATTAGCCTTAATTAGTTTCAACATCTTACACAACTAGTAGCTGAATTATTAGATGAAGGACATCTAAGAGTACCTTCTAAATTATATCTCAGACAAAGTCACCATATTGGCTCTAAGAGGGCAATCCCATATGGATTCTAAACAAAATATTGCCTTTTCTTTTTTTCCTCTCTCTCCTACACTTAACAGTTTAAAAAGCTTACATCCTTAGGCATGCAATTTTAATTTCCTTTATATTAACCACAGCTTTCCAAGGTACCTCCAATTCCTTGGGTCATAAAGGAAATGAAAAGTATTTGAAAATAATCAATCTTTGTAATGTCAGTACCTCCAGTAAATGGGCACCTGCCTGGTTAGTACCACCAACCTGCTTTCCTTCCAATAGTTTTAACTCACCAACACACCATTGTTGTGTCAATGGAGTGAATGCAGACCCTGGCAACCCTGGCAATCACCCTTTCCTTATCCATCAGAAATCCCTCCTACCTGTGGAAAGTTCTGGTGAGAGAAATATGTGTGGAAAAGAAAAGTCAGAGAAAAACAAAGATAAGAGTTAAAGAAAAACACTAATTTCACAAATGAATATGACCTACCTCTTTGGGGGGAAAAAAAAAAGTAGTTAAAAAGTAGCAGCCCATGTGCCATGACTTCCCAATTCTGCATTTAAGGCAATTATCACTAATGCCACCTTGTGTTTGTTCTGGCTGAGCCTGGAGAGAACCTCAGAATCATCCATATCTCATAATGTTCGGAAAATACTACCAACTGGTCAAAATTAGTATGCAAAGAAAAAACTATTTGCTATTCCTTGCAAATTTTATGTTAGCTTTACAAGAAGTATTTCTGAAAGTTATTGAATACTGGTATTGCTATTGAGGGGAATTCTGGAAGACATGAAAAGAGCTGGGACTCATGTATCTGGGCTATGTCAGAAATGATTTCTTTCTACAAAGACCAGGTCAGATTCATATAAAACTTAGGAGTGCTGCCATGAAAGGAATTCCCAAAATGTTCCTTATCATCATGAAACCACTCCCCATCTTCCACCCCACAACCACATCACAAATCTCATCTTTCTTCGTCCAGGATTTCCAACCCCATATTATTCCAGTCAATACAATAAGTAATGTGGCCTCTAAAACTCCAAAATGTAAGCATTAATGAAACTGTTAATGTGAAAGCACACTTCTGCTTGTTCCCAGTTGCCCATGGAGACATTCTCACTATCATCAATGAAAGCCTTATATGTAATCAAAGAACAATGAGCATCCTTAGATCTGAAGAGCTTAAAATGAAGACTTTGGTTCCATTAAGCCAACATTTAAAATGATGCCTCTTCTTCTAGTTCTGCAAACAAAATATCCACAAGGATTTGTGTGTTCAGGTGCCTTAGGAAAATTCAAATTGATATTATTTATAAATGTTTTAAGACTCACGTTTTAAGAAATCATAAAAGATATCAACTGGATACAGGGTGAGAAAGCACAGGTTCAATGAAAGATACACAAATTATAGTTTTAATTTCCAAACTACTACAAATCCATCATGCAGTGTTTTCATCTCAAATACACCAAGAAATTAAAGATTATTTGACTTGCCGCAATTAAACAAAAGCACAGCCATTATGGAGACGTTGCTTTTCATGCACGTAGTCTGGTTTTAAAGATGTGTTTATTTTGTTTTGTTTTTAAAGCAAAGGCATTATCTGCTCAATTGCCCAGCAAGAAGGTTTTATAAATTTCTCTCAAGTTTCCATAGAAATGCATTGATTAGAGCATAATTTCTGTTAATATTTTCTTCTTCTTCAGACTCCTCTGCTCGCTTAAACTAACAGTGCACCTGCCCCTTGCAGTTGTTTTCATCTTTTGTTCGGCTCAGTAGGTTACCTAACTGGTGGATTTTATTGAGTTAAATCAAGCTGTCACTTCATCTGCCTGAAGGATGACTCAAATACTACACATAATAATAAAAGAAAAGTAGGATAAAATAATCTTGTCAAGCCAGAAAAACTGATTGCTTGAAGTTGTAGCCTTCAATCAATACACTAATTCCACAATTTATACCTTTTTCAATTGAAGAGGAAAGAAACCCTGATATGGTATTTCTTGGCTCACTGACCAACTTTGACCTTCTATCTGTGTGAATGTAGGATTAACAAGGGCTTCTGCTTAGTGAAATCATCTATGAAAATAAGAAAACAAATGTGGGCATCTGTGGCTCCAAGTAACTATTAATTTCAGAAATGCAAGGAGCACACGGTGTTTTTACAGTGTGACTACTAAAATGAAGATTTTATTTAGCTCGAGGTAGATGGCCTTTCCTATTAGAAATAATCCGAAGCTTGAGTTTGTTGCACAAAACACTGTAGAATTTGGCCTGTTGTAATCCCCCAAAGATTTTTTTCTTCCTGTTTGATCTATTCACTAATAGCTTATGCAAAAGAATAGGTAACTAAGCAGTACAACCACGCTTTCTTTCAAATTGTGTACTTGTCTGGCTTCTTACAAAATCTGTTATTTCTGATAAAACAGAGTAACACCCTTCTATTGAGCTAGAGCTATGATTTCTTGTAGGGTTTAATAAACTATTTTTTTCCACTGGTTACTATTTTTTTCTAAATAATCTATCATTTTCAAAAGCTTAGGTTTTTTGTAAATTGTAATTAATTTGCATACCTTTTAAAATCAATAAAAACACTTCATTTCAAAATTCTGGCCTCTCTTTGGCTGTTAATTTTCTGCTTTCCTTTCATAATTCCTCCCCTGCAGGCACCAACCAGGAAATAAAATTCTTTGTTTAGCAAGCCTTTTATATTGCACTAGACCACCTGCTTACCTTGAATTGTGGCATGTAATCAAACAGGGTCCCCCAAACTAGTACTTTTTCTCCTAGCCCATATCTTAAATGCGTGTGTGTGTGTCTATGTATGTCTTGTACACTACAAAGCAACCTATACATTGGGTCACTAAAATGTTGATCAAAAGCATTTTCAGATACAAAAACTAAAATGTAATTGTCCAAATACTTTGGCTTTCAATGAGTCATCCTTTCATGACCAAGCTGTAATATTTTCATTAATATGAGAGCTATAACTTTTATACATATAATATGTATATTACATATATATAAACTTTATATGCATATAAGTTTCTGAAATAAACTCCTTTAAAGCCTGGGTGTCATGGAAATGCAAGACTACCTTTGTCCTTCTGATATGCTTCATCATATCTTACTGCCAAGTTTAAATCTTAAGCCCAGATTTAAACTTTTGAAAGAACTGCATACGACCATTCTGTCATATAAACTATCTGAAGGGGCTAAGTCCACTGAATGAAGTAGAACACAGATCTCCAAATGCTGCCAGCCCCGAAGAGCAGTAAATTACAGTTTGAGGCAAATAAACAAAAAGCTGGGGTTGTTTTCTTCACAGCAAATAGGAAAATACTTGCCTGACCCAGAGCAAGTATTTTCAAACCAGACCATGGCTTCCAACTTCTGTGCCCTTTGATTTTGTTACAAGAGGGGAAAAGAAGGAAAAAGAAGACAAAGGGAAAGAATTAAATTCTAAGTGCTTCTCCTCCCTATAGCCACCTACACACATACACACACACACCGCAAGTGCACACACATACACACACACTACTCCGTCTTACCTCCAGTAAGGATAAAGCCAAATTATCTCTTCGAAAAGCTTACATTTACACATACAGAAACATATGTTCATTTCTAAATGGTGAAGAAGCACATTCAAACCAGTACCAAAATTATCTAGCAAGTAAGTTTCAGGATGCAATTAAAGGTCATCAATGGCTTCCTGTTTGCACAGTCCAATGGGCTTGTCTCACTCTTTATTTTCTATAATATTTCATTCATTTGACTAATCTTTTCCTCATGAAAATATTTTCTCTCTTTTTTAAAACTCTCTTTTATGCTCTCCCACCTTTTCTGAGTTTTTTTATTCCCTTCTTTCTTTCCCCTACTTTGAACATTTCACAAGGTTTGACCCAGAGACCTATTTTTATATTAATATATATTCTCCTCCCTTAAAGGACTCATTTATTCTAAAGGATTCCATCTTCTGACTGACCTGTGGACAGCAGTCCATCTAGGGTTCAAGCTTTGGTTCCTAAGAGTCATGGAGAGGTCAAGAATTAAGGACAGGGTCAGCCAAGCAGACAGTCTGGAACCAAGTAAAGTACAGAAGTCAGCAGTCAAAGGCCAATTGGAAGATCAAGGCTGAGTGAAAAGAAAAGAAAGGGATCATGCCTCAGTCAGATGTCAAGCTAGTAGGATGGGCTTTAAACCGGGACAAGAAGCAGAGTTGCCTAGTCTCATATACCAGACACCTCAAAGAGGGAAATCCTGCCTTCTCCACTCTTTATGCCATCCAGAAACCAGTGAATGGCTTTCCCAGAGAATCAACACCCAAAATCTGAATATCCTTGCTATTGTCTTTAAGTCATCTGAAACAATGAAAAGATCTCAAGAATTTACTCCTCAGAAGTCTATCTCTTATCTGTCTCATATTTTCAAAAGCCAGCTCTCCCTAGAGTTCTGCTGTCACCTCAATTTGACAAAAGCTAATCATCTCTTCACTTGCGTTCTCTATTCATTGATTTATTTAACAAAATGTACCAAAATGTACTACATTGTAGTAACCAGTATCCTGAAAAAAAGCAGAGAACAAAAGTGACAAAACTCTCCTCCCTTGTGGAGCATGCTTCCTAGGGGTTGGGGTAAACAGATGATAAACCAAATTAATGGGGAAACAGCATAATTTCTTCCATTAGAATATGATGTATAAACAAGACTGTGGATATGGCATCAAGATAGATAAGTAGATCAGTGAAATAGAATAGAGATCCTAGAAATAGATCCACACATATACAGACAACTAATTTCTTACAAAAACAAGAAAGCAATTTATTGGAAAGATAATTGTGTTTTCAACAAATGGAACGGGAATAATTAATATTCATGTCAAAAAAAGGAACTTTAATCTGTATTTCATGCCATGTATAAAAGTTAACTTGAAAAGAATCATAGAACCTAAATGTAAGCCCTAAAACTATAACATTTCTGAAAGAATATATAGGAAAAAATCTCTGTGACTTTGACTTAAACAAAGACTTAACAGATGCAACACCTAAAGTGGACTCTTAAAAGAGAAATAAATTAGGTCATCAAAATTAAATATTTCTGCTTTTCAAAAAATACTATCAAAATACTAAAAATGCGGGCCATAAATTGGAGATATTTGCAAATGATGTAGCTGATAAAAAATATTTTTATCTAAAATAGTTTTTTTTAAACTCTCAAAACTCTGGGGTGCCTGGATGGCTCAGAGGTTAAAGCCTCTGCCTTCGGCTCAGGTCATGATCCCAGTGTCTGGGATCAAGACCCACATTGGGCTCTCCCTGAGAGAGAGGGCGGGGAGCCCGCTTCTCCCTCCCTCTCTGCCTACTTGTGATTTCTGTCTGTCAAATAAATAAATAAATAAATAAATAAATAACTCTCAAAACTCAATAGTAAGAAAATAGCCAAATGAAAAAATGAACAAAAGATTTTTTTTTTTTTTAAGATTGTATTTATTTGTCAGAAAGAGAGCACAAGCAGGGGGAACAGCAAAGAGAGGGAGAAACAGGCTCCTCGCTAAGCAAAGAGCCTGATGAGAGGCTTGATCACATGTCTCTGGGATCATGACCTGCTCCAAAGGCAGACGCCCAACCAACTGAGTCACCCAGGCTTCCCGAAAACGGGCAAAAGATTTTAAAGACACTTCACCAAAGATACAGGGGTGATAAATAAGCACACGAAAAGATGTTATTAGTTGTTAGTCATTAGTAAAATGCCAATTAAAATCACTCTGATATACTACCACACGCTTATTAGAATGACTAAAATTAGATGCCCACACCAAATGTTAGTGAGAATGTGGAAGAACTAAAATTCACATATGCTGTGGGTGGATGGGTAAATTAGTAAAACAATTTGGAAAATAAGTTAGAGGTTTTTCAAAATGTAAAATAGCCATCTATCTTATGACTGGCCATCCCACTCCTGGATATTTACCCAAAAGAGATGGATGACTATGTCCATACAAAGACTTGCACAAGTATCTTCACAGCAGCTCCTCCATCAGTACCAAAAATTGGATATAACTCAAATGTCCATCAATGGATAATGGAAAAACAAGCCATGGTATATTCGTACAATAGATTAGTACTCAGAAAAAAAGGACTAGGCAACTGATATACAGAACAATATTGATGAATCTCAGTTATATTGGATAAAAGAATTAAATACATACCATATTATTCCATATATAAAATTCTAGAAAATTCAAACAAGCTATAGGGACAGCAGATTAGTGAATGCCAGGAAAATGGGGTGAAGGATGGAAGGGCAAGAAGGATGGAATACAAGAAGGAGCAGATAGCAACTTTAAGGGTAATGAATGTCTTCATTATCTTGATTGTAGTGACTGCTGCATGGATGTACACATATGTCAAAAATTATCAAATGGGACACTTCAAATAGGCACAGATCATTGCATATAAATGATAATACCTATACATATCAAGAGCACAAAGCTTCCCTGACCTCAAATCAATACCGATGTTGAAACTAGAGATAAATATGATAAGATAACTAAAGAATAATTAAAATGGATATTACATATGTAAAGTGAAACATACGCTTCACTTTAATATAAATCATTAAGTTATATGGTATCACTCTTTAAATGACTTTTTAAATGACTTTTGAGATAACGTTTACAGAGACAGGAATATAAGTAAATATTTAATTCAGGAGATTAATGCAATAATCTAAGCATAATCTAATTGTTGCCTGCATCAGGATTGTAGACGTGTGGATATATTTTGGAAACAGAGTCAACAGTTTGCTCAAGGATTAGTTATGTGATCTAAGAGAGAAAGAAAGGACTCAAGAATGACTCTAACATTTTTGGCCTTATCGACTGAAAGAATAGATAAGCTTGTTAAATGAGAGTAAAGAGTAAGTCCAAACACTGAGCCCTAGGACACTTACCTCAACAGTCTGAAAAGAAGAGGAGAACCAATAAGGGAGACTGAGGAGTCATTGCAAATAGGGTAGGAGGAAAATCAGGAGAGAATGGGTTCCTGGAAGAAAAGGAAAGAATGTGTTATAAGAAAGAAGAAACAAGAAAGGGGCAACAGGTCACAGGAAGATAAAAAAGATGAGATGAGGGGGCACCTGGGTGGCTCAGTGGGTTAAGCCTCTGCCTTCGGGTCAGGTCATGATCTCAGGGTCCTGGGATCAAGCCCCGCATTGGGCTCTCTGCTCAGCGGGGAGCCTGCTTCCCCCTTCTCTCCCTGCCTGCCTCTCTGCCTGCCTCTCTGACTACTTGTGATCCCTCTCTCTGTCCAATAAGTAAATAAAATCTTCAAAAAAAAAAAAAAAAAAAAAAGATGAGATGAGGACTAAGACTTGGCCAACCTGCATCCGCAAGCAGCACTTACAGTTTTACCAGGTTGGAATGCATGGAGACAGGATCCGTCTTAAACCTGTATTTAGCACTTCCGTGCCAGACACTGTGCCATGCCCTGGAGGATACAAAAAGTATACAGCAGCAGAAGTCCTAGAAACTGGATGTTGGAGCTTTAGATGTGTGGGAAAAGAGCAAAGACAAGGAACACAGAGCTGCCCTAGATCTCAAAATGCACAAAAATGCTTAAAAATAATAAAGAAGAGAGAAAGAAGGACTCAAAAGCAGGTCCAAATCCAAGAAGGAAAAGCATGCACACAAAATTGGCAGATTCAGAGACAGCACATTTTTTAGAACAGGGGAACGTGACAGGGATGCCCCAGGAAGGGAGGCAGAATCCCACTCATTCATTCACTCATAAAGTGCTTCGAAGCACATGGTAAACTAGGTGCTGTGAAGTAGGCATACAGATATGTGGCTGGGTTCTGTCATATATCATATCCACATACTAGCTGTTTCATATTTTCTTCTTTTGTTCTTTAAAATAACAGACTTTTTAAAACTTTGTGTCACTGACATAAGTGAAAACCAGGAACACTTGCCAGTATATAACTACAAATTTAACTATTGTATACCAGAAAGTAAGTTCCTCAGTGAAAAGCATAGAACTATTTATGACCAACTGTTAATTAGAGACTATTAACTGTGATGCCACTTATTTTGGCACAACATGAGATAGTCTCTGTCAATAAGATTATTTGCTTTTTTACTCCATATCAAGAGTGGGTATGGAAGAGTGGGTATATGGAAGACAAGTTCAAATGATACTTACCTTCCTTCAATGAAATGTGAACTGCTGGGGCACCTCGGTGTCTCAGTTGGTTAAGCGTCTACCTTTGGCCCAGGTCATGATCTCAGGGTTCCTGGATCCAGCCCCAAAACTGGGCTCCCTGCTCAGTGTCTCCGCCATCTCTTCCCCTCCCACCCTCTCTGCTCCCACCCCCCATCCCTGCTCATGCTCTCTCTCTCTCAAATAAATAAACTTTTAAAATCTTAAAAAAATATATATATAAAATACTGAGAATTAAATTCCAACCAAACTAGTATTGCTCAATAAACTAAAGGCTATCTAAAATGACCTCCAGAATTTATTCTTCTTTGAAAATGTTACATATTTTAGAACTTCCCAAATTGTGATGGGAAAGGGCTTCTTATCCATTCACAGCTGTCATTTCATTTGAAAAAATACTACAATGAGCTTTTATCAAGTCTTTCAAAATATTTCCAGTGAGTATTCCAGATGGCTATATAGTCAGTATGTTAAGATGATCAAAAAGTTTCAGTGTTTCTTGGTTGGCTGAATGGAAAAAGGGCCCCACTTCTAGGACTCATTTCCATCTGGATGCATAATGTCTAAACACAATAATAAAAATGTCTATCATTTATTTGCTGCTAACTATGTATCAGACACTCTTTTTATTTTAGTAGTAGTAGTAGTAGTAGTAATAGTAGTGAGAATTGTTATTTTCACAATAACTGTATGGAGTGGATATTACTATCATCCCCATTTTAGAGTTAAAATGAATTGGTTTCACAGGAGTGAAGTGATTCACCCAAGATCATACAGCTAGTAAATTGTAGAACTTTGACTTGAACAAAGATTTGCTTCCAGAACGTCTCTTGAGCCCCAGCTCTGCTGTCTGGGAATTGGAGGCCACAGCACTTCCAGGCTTCTGACTGCAGACTTTAAGTACCTGATCTTGGCTATGTATCATGCCCTCTTCCTCAGGCACTTGGGCACTCTGGCCCTGTAGAACATTCCTGGGATTATCACCTGTACAGGCTCAGCCCGCCCAGAAATCTCAAGTGTAGCCTAAGCAAGTGAAGTCTCATGGGAAGGGCGTGATGGAAAGAGGTTGCCATCAGTACTAAGGATCTGCAGCAAGGAAAAGAAAAAGAAACCACTACAGCAGCTGTCTGCCAAGACCCCTTCCCCCACAACCATTCCTTTTCTTCTGCTCCATTTTCCACATTTCCTCTTCTCCCAAGAGCCTCCCCAAATCAAGTCTGCCTTTACTTCTAGCCATCTCTACCTCTTTTCCCAATCTTAAACTAACTTAAAGAATCCCCAGTCTTGTAGGGCCTTAAATAGTATATAAGCCTATCATATTTGGGCAACAATACACCAAGAGAAGCTGTCTCTCAACATCAAAGTAAGCCACATATTTGTGGATTGAAGAAATACAGTAACCTTTAATACATTATTAAGGAATAATTAATAATCCTTAGTGATAGATTATGGAAGATAGAAGTGCTAGCTTATAGACTATAGACAGCTGTGAACGGATAAGAAGCCTTTAGTGATAGATTGCAAAAAAGACAAAAAGACAAAAAGATGGAAAACCATCCAAGAAGGTGTCCTGGGGTTGAGCTGATTTGGAGATAGATAGGGCCAGTATACTGGCATGCATGTTTAAACATGGTTTAAATAACAACATTAACATCTGTATTCTGAGATTTTGTCCCCAAAAGCTCTGGAATAGTGTCCCATCTGTTTTATTTTGAAAAATTAAAAAAAAAAAAAAGCCTTTAACTTTCCAAGACTTGATTCATTTAGCTAATGCTGTAGCTTGTTCTTGCCTTGTGATGTTATGATGTCTTGGCTTGTATGCAAAGAGTGGATCCACAGTTAGTGTGAGCAAAAACTCTAATGCAGAGCCCGCTCTGCTTAACCCAACTCTAGTCTTGTGATTTTAATAAAACTTTCTTTGGGAAACTTTATTCTTGAAGTTGGTGATATGTATGCTATAACACAAATCTAACATGAAATACAAATTTGAAAATCAATAATCACAGATTAAATGCTTTGTATCTACACCATACACATTAATTAAGAGTCTGGGGGCACCTGGGTGGCTCAGTTGGGTAAGCATCCGACTCTCAGTTTCAGCTCAGGTTGTAATCTCAGGATCGTGAGATGGAGCCCGACATTGGGCTCCGTGCTCTGCGCAGAGGCTGTTTGAGTCTCTCTCTCCCTCTCCCTCTGCCCCTTCCCTTCCTGATTCCTGTTTCTCCAAAATAAATTTAAAAGTCTTTTAAAATTTTTAAAAATTAAAAAAAAAAGCCTGAAAGCCTGTTTTCAGTATTCAGTTAGCTGCAGTTTTTTGTTAACAGATTCATCAAGATAGAATTCACATTCTATACAATTCACCCATTTAAAGTATATGGTTTTCAGTATATTCACACAGATGTGCAACCATCACCACAATCCATTGTAGAATATTTTCATCATCTCAGAAAGAAAAGCATACCTTTTGGCCATCACTTCCCAGTTGGCCTATAAGCCACTTTCTGTCTTTACATATTTGCCTCTCCTGGACTCTCATGCTAAGCATTCTTACCACAAGGGGAAAAAAAACAAGCAAGGGAACCGAAGAAATCTCTTGGAGGTGATGGATATGTTTATTATATTGTTTGTGGTGACAGTATCATGACTATATGCATAAAATCCAAACCCAAAATATATACATTAATGTATATATATATTAAATATGTGCAACTCTTTGCATATTAAATATACCTTAATAAAGTTGTAAAAGTAAACAAATATTGCTTTTAATTTAAAAAATAAAGACTTTGTAACTATTGAAAATTAAAGGGCATTAAGAACCATAAAACCTATCGGTAATGTGTGATCAATGCCCTTCTATAAAGGATATTATTACAACACTTGCCACAATTTAAATAAGGTCTGCTGATTAGATAATGACATTATATCATTGTAAAATAATAAAATTGTGTATGTGTCTACATTTGGATTCTTAGGTAAAGGACCGGAACTTTCCTTGTTATAGCTGTTGGACCAAAATTTGATTTATTGATTAATAATTTTATTTTTAGAAGGACTGTGTAAATGTCATCCTTTCTATTATTATGTGTAATAGTTACCTATTTCTATAAAATAAGTTACCTTAAAACTTGGTAGCTTAAGACAAGAAACACTTTATTTTTTTTTAATTTTTTTTTAAAGATTTTATTTTATTTATTTGACAGAGATCTCAAGTAGGCAGAGAGAGAGAGGAGGAAGCAGTCTCCCTGCTGAGCAGAGAGCCCGATTCAGGGCTCAATCCCAGGACCCTGGGATCATGACCTGAGCCGAAGGCAGAGGCCTCAACCCACTGAGCCACCCAGGCACCCCAAGAAACATTTTAAATCTGAGTTTTTCAGGCCTACGAGTTAAAGAACAGCTGAACTGATGGTTCTGCCTTGAAACCCCTCATTTTGTAGGGATCAACATAATGGCTGGGGCTGTGATTTGGGACTTGGGCTGGAGAATCATTCTCCAAGGTAGTTCATTCACATGAGTTGAAAAGTTGGTTCTAGTTGATGGTGGGAAATATAGTCACTCACCAGGTGGGCCTCTCCACAGGACTACTCCATTGCCCCCAAGAGTTTGCTGCCCTCCTCCAAAGTGAATGATCCAAGACAGAGAGAAACTCTATCCTTTCAATGACCTAGCCTCGGAAGTCACTTGGCATTCCTTCCACTTCTTATTCATTAGAAGCAAGTCCCTAAATCTGTCCTTTTTTCCAACTGAGCAAGAGGCAAATGACATCTTACGCAGAGGCCCATTAAACAGATTAACTTGATTGGAAAACTAGTTACTTCATACATGGGCTCCACCTTTTGAAGTGGGTGGTGGTGGTCGAAGAAGCGGTGGACATACTTTAAAATCACTGCATGATCTATTTAACTTCCAAGCTGAAATACTTTATTTGAACAATCAAAAAATCATGATACTAAGTATAGTTCCATTCCTCAAAGAATTTATATATAACTCAAATGGCTCTAAGCATACTTATTTGGATTATGGACAAAATGACAAATCTTATGGAAGATGCATAAGAAGGTGTTTGCAGGATTCTAAATATAAAGTGACCAGGATTTGCAGATGGTTTGGGGATGAAAATGAAGCAGAAAAAAAAAAAAAAATCCTTGCAAAATACTCTGCACAAAAATCACCAAACCTCAGTGGCTTTTGAGGCTTTTCCACCCCAACCTCACCTTTGTATAATTCATCTAATCATTCCGCCACCACCTATCACATTTTATAGTTGAATTTTAATTATGTACATAATTATTTCCTTGTGTATCAATTAGTCTTTGCTGTTAGCTTAGTGAAATAAAACAAAAACAATTTATTATTTCTCATGTTTCTGTGGGGGTCTTGGCAATTCTGGTCTAAGGTAGTTAAGCCAAGGGCCGGATGGTCTAGCTTAGCTTCACTCAAATGTCTGGGGCTGTGGCCATGATGGCCAAAATGGCTGATCCTGTCTCTGCATGATGTTTGAATGAAGAGAATGAAGTGCTTGAGCTGCTCTCTCTCTCTCTCTCTGGTCTGTCACCTAGAATAGCCCATGCTTCTTCACTTGGAATTCTTGGGGTTCCCAGCAGGGAGAAAGAGTAAGGCTCTATAATGGGGTTCTCCAGGGAAACTGAATCAATAAGATATATAGAGATACACATATGAGAAGATTTTTATTATAGGAATTGATTTATGTGGTTACAGAGAGGGAGAAGCGCCAGTTTGCCATCTGTAAAATGGAGAATCAGTAAAGCTAGGAGTATAACTCAGTCTGCATCTGAAGCCCTGATAACCAAAAACAGAAGAGGATGGCTGTCTCTGCTCAAGGAGAGAGTCTTCTTTATTGTTCAGTTAAGGCCATCAAGGGTTTGGATGATGCCCACCCACATTGAGGAATGCCAAGTCTTCCACCAGCTCAAATGCTAATCTCTTCTGAAAACACTCTCACAGACACACCCAGAAATAATGTTTAACAAGTTCAGTAGACATCCCTTAGCCCAATCAAGTGACACGTAAAACAGCCAATTGTCATAGGACCCAACATACAAAGACTTTTTAAACCTCTGCTTGAGTTACATTTACTAAGCTTCCTTTGGCCAAAGCAAGTTACAAGGGCAAGTCCAGATTAAATTGGTGAAGAAATAAAGTTCACTGATTAAAGGGACCAGCAAGGTCACGTCATAAAGCCACCTCCATATAGGAACAGGAGGAGTTTTTAATTATCTACTATAAATTATTTCTGCCTTAGTGATTATTGCAATTTTCTGATTTCCTATTGAACATTTTCCTTACTAAATTTTAACACTCTGGCCTTAAGAGCTACCAGCTACCAACATGTGCCTGAAATACAATGAGTGAGCATTCGAGAAATGTTCTCTGACTTGACAACTCCCATAATTTTGCTCCAAGTTTTCTATAAGGATGCAATGTATCCTTTTCTTATAGCACCCTTTAATATATACCTTTTCTAGGGGCACCTGGGTGGCTCAGTCAGTTAAGCATCTGATTCTTGGTTTGGGCTCAGGTCATGATCTTAGATTGAGCCATGTGTTGGGTTCCACTCTCAGTGGGGAGTCTGAGATTTTCTCTCTCCCTCTGCCCCTCCCCCCTCAAATAAAAAAATCATAAAATCATATATATATATGTATGATTATGTATGTATGTGTGTGTATATATATGTGTGTATATATGTGTGTATGATATAGAAGATATATATGTGTGTGTGTGTATGATATATATATATATATATATATATCTTCTATATCATACACCAAGCAGACAGGTGAGCAAGAAATGGATTTACTTGGTTATTTTCCATCAAGTGATCCATACTTCTTGGCTTCATTTACCTACTTGAATTAATCAGCCCACAAGTTTCCTACCTTTGAGGATTTAATGAATAACATGTATGTCCATTTTTCACTTTCTTGATGATGTGGTAATACTGGCAAGCACATAGGCACACTAGCCATTTAAATGCTTTATAGCTTATTAATGAGATTGTACTGCGTTCCATTTAAGATTTTAATTATGTTATTTTTCCTTTTTGCTTCCAGCTTGTTTTGGCGAATAAAATTATCCACAGCTGCTTCAGATTGGTCATTCCTTCTGGGAGGAAAACCATATGGAATACTTAGAGCAGGTGCTTGGTACTTGACCAGCTTCTTCCATTTAAACACGCTTGACTGTGGCACCTGACGTTGGGGCTCCAACTTACAGATGTGTTTGCAAGAATTGGAAAATTGCCTCTCTTATATTACAAGAACTGGTGGACGATGGTTAAAAAAAAAAAGAAGAAGAAAAGAAAGAAACTTAGCTTCCATATAAGAATTTTCTCAGTCAATGTGAGACAACAGTGCAGTAAATTTGGAAACATTGATAGTATCTAAACTGGCAACTGCGTATCCCCATTCACAGCTGCCAGTTTAGATACTTAGACAACAAGACTCGGGTCCCTCGGCCCTCACATTACCATAATGCCGGGCACATTACTCTGTCAACCAAAGGGCAAGGACAGAATTGTTATTGTCCAGGAAAGCCTGCAGTAATGGATTTTTACACCCTTGAAAGAAGCACTTGGAAGAACTGGAGATTATCCAGAGAAAGGCAATTAGGGAAAAAAAAATGTTGGGGGTTTTCTGAGGAGTTATGGCTTCTTAACCTAGAGGGAAAAATGCGTCTGAGGGGTTTCTATATTAATGAATTGAAATTATTAAAAAAAAAGTGTTGAGTGCTGTTTTCTGACTCTATGCAGCACTGCCCTAAAAATAATATCAATAATAATAATCTTGACAGGCAACAATAAATATATCAGTGAAACATAATACAAAAAATCCTGACTCTAATTATTGTTAATCAGTGAACAGTACCAAAACCACTTAGAAAGCCTCAAAGACTAAAAGAAAACAGACAAAACAAAAAACAAGTTGAGTTTTATAGTATATAGTTCTGCCTCAAGGACAGTGGCTGGACTCTTATTTCTTCATTTACCAATCAAAATAATGGGTTGCGGAGCCTCTACCATATGTCAGACACTGTGCCTGTGAGCCCAGAAGAGAGGCGTGGTCTCATTCCTCGGCTTCTCCCTGGAGGGCAGACGTCTTGCACACTTCAGGTTTGTGCTCTGCACCCAGGGATCTCTAATCTCCTTCTGGGTCAAACATTTCTCTGACTTCTTGGCTAGAATAAAATTACAGGCATATGTGCATTAATGATCAAATGACACGGAGGCAGAGAAGGAGGCAAAGCACTGGCATGTGGGCGTGTTTGAGGACAATAGCTGGTCTTTATTTTCTTCTCCTTGAAATACTAATGAACCAGAATAGACTACCTTCTATCTTTGGCTGCTTTTCTATTTCAATTAATTTAAAACCCTGAGCTTTGGAGATCAAAACTGCTGATTTCTTGCCCAGGGAGATCATTTGGCTTCTAACTCTGGCCAACAGACCCATAGGTACTGCTGGTCACAAGCAAGAGTGAGAGAGAATTAATGAACTCAGGCACAGCCATAACCTTTCATTTGGCCCAAATTTCACAGCAGAAATATAGGCCAAAATATGAGAATGTTGATAACAGACGATTAGGATTACATGAATCTATGAACCCAAAAACACATCATGCCTTCTGTTAAATGAGTAGAACCCCCCCCTTTTTTTAATCCATGCACACCAAAGAAGCACTCATATCAATATTTCAGTAATTTTTCCCAGGCTTTTGATAAGGAGCCATATTTTAGCAAACTTTTTTTTGACTCATCCAAAATTCTAACATGATTAATATATTATTATAGAATATAATATAAAATGTTAGTGAAAATATTTTCAAGAGGTTGAGGCTTATCCTTTCAAGAACCCTGAAATGTGGACATACTACAAACATTTTCTTCAGGAATATCAATACCTTTCTTCAAAATATTATGTAAGAAAAGATATCTCTGACTTTCAAATGAAGACAGATAATTTTATTTTAATTCAACTAGTGTTGATCAGATGTTTACCAGGTGACTACAGAAAATCAGTGGGTCAGTGGTTACCGAAGATGAGTAAGAGGCACAGTCTTTACCCTCAGGTAGCCGATATCTAACAGAGGAGCTAAAAAATTGCCAGTTCTGTGGGGCACCTGGGTGGCTCAGCCAGTTAAACATCTGCCTTCAGCTCAGGTCATGCTTCCCCAGGTACTGGGATCGAGCCCCACATCAGGCTTTCTGCTCAGTGGGGAGTTTGCTTCTTCCTTTGCCCCTCCCCTGCTCTCTCTCTCTCTCTCCTTTCTTTTGCAAAAATAAACAAAAAATATTTTTTAAAAAATTTCCAGTTCTATGATACACTGTACAAATTGGAGTATAATATAAACCATATATCAGGACAACTGCAGATGACTAAAACTGGCTTAAGGAAAAAAAAAATGTGGAGAAGAGAAGAATATATTGCTTCACAAATGGCAAATTCTTCAAGCATTAGGAAGTTCATACCCAGCTGGCATTCAAATCATGTTGACAGAAATCTGTCTTTTGGTTATATCTTGGCCCAGAATTGGCTTCATTCTCAGGCAGGCTCCCCTATGTGGTGGCAAAATCACCACTCCAAGTCCCATACTTCTATCCTGCCAGATCGTCAAACCTAGAGATAAGCAAGTCTTTTTCCTAATAATTCTTGCAGTAAACCTGGGGTCACTAATTTATTCACTTAGCAAATATTCAGCACATAGTAAGTATTAAGTAGTGTTCCAGGCTTGGAGGAGACAATAACTGTAAACAAAATAGACAGGGTAGCTGCCCTCCAGGAGCCCGTAGTCTAGTGGGGAAAACACACATTAGACAAATACAGAAATAAATACGTAAAATTATTCATGGTAAGGGCTATTTAGAGAAGCAAAGCAGGATAAAGGATCGAAAGTGACTCACCCACCCAGCTTGCATCATCTGTTCATCCCTGAAGCATTTAGCAGAACTGTTTGGGCAAGCCTAGAATCCATGACTGTGTCTATAACCAAAGAGAGTGCCCCCCAAATCATCCAGAAGAATATGGAATACAAATAGCTCCCCCACGAGAAACTCCCAATGCTGTTATGAGAAGGAGGCCTAGCTTCTCAACTGACGAAATGAACCAGACCTCACTGGGTTATAAGAACTATCAAATGTAAACCCTTCTCAGGGGCATGAAATAGTTCACACGGCCTGGGGATAATAAAAGTTATGCGCGCCAGGTTTGAACGCCCATGTGAAAAGGGCCTGCAATGATGGTTAGGATTTAGACAAAGATTAGGAAGGAAAATAGAGTGATAGGAAAGGGACCCAAATCTGAAGAGTCTGGTGTTTGCAGGAGTGGGTCTATAGGGAAAATGAGCCCAAGATTGTAAATGAAGATGTGGTTGCACTTGGAAAGGCCTTGAAATGTTCATCTGGTAGGCAGAGAAGAGACATTAAGGGGTTTGCGAGAATAACATTACTGACATCTGCTTCAAACTTCCAACAGTGCCCAGGACTGGTTGGAAGGGAGAGTGAGAGGAAGGAAAGACAGCCTGGAAACCTGTTGTAAAGGTCTAGGTGAGTGTCTAGGTGAGAGTCGGAGTTACCATGTGGTATATGGGAATACGGGTCATATGTGTTTTTGATGCTTCAAGCGGGGGTCATTGGGAAATGGCGCTGCTCTTCCTCATGGAATGTATACGAAAAACAGCAATGAGGACTGAATAGTACAAAGGGGTTGACAGAGAATCAGCAACATAGTATATCAGGTCAGAGATTCCGTCAGAACCAAGTTATAAGGTCCAAATAAAAGTGAAAAATGCAATCCAGGGCTTGGGGAGAGGTTGGAGCTGGTGACTTAGTTTTAATAATTACCTGAAGAAAAATGATTGTTAGAGCCATCAGAATGAGTTAAAATCCCAGCTGGCTTCTTAGGCCCTTGCAGCCCCTCAGCTCCCCAAGCTCTGAAGGTGAAAATGTCTCAGCGCTCAGTCTTTGTAACCCTTCTCACATCTAACCATACTCTGGTGACTTGATTCAACTCATTCGGTTTTAAATGTGATTGAGCTCAGACTATGCCCCGGAATACCAGAATAAGATATCGGACTACCTGCTCAGCACCTCCCCTTGGGCATCAAATAGGTCTTTTGAACTTACCTCCAAAACCAAGTTCATTTCCCCCCAACCCTCCTCATCTCAACAAATGGCAACTCCATTTTTCCAATTATTCCAACCAAAGATTTTGGAGTCATTCTTCACTCTTCTTGTTGTAATATAGCATACATAAACTGTCATCAAATTCTATCACCTATGCTCCAGCCAACTCGGGCTATTTCATATAAATGGAATCATACCAGATGTGGTCTATTGTGTTCTTTCTCCTAGAATCATGCTTTCAGGGTTTATCCACATACAGCGTATGTACTGACATACAGTGTGTGTCAGTACTTTGTTCCATTTTGTGACCAAACAATACTCCATTAGGCTGATATAACACATTTGCTTTATCTGTGTATTCCTTGATGGACATCTGTATGTCTTCCACCTTTTAGCTATCATGTGTAGTACTGCTATGAACATTCCTGTACAGTTTTGTTTGAACACCTGTTTTCAATTCTTTGGAGCATACACCTAGGCATGGAGTTCCTGGATCATATGGTAATTCTAGGTTTCACTTTTTGAGGAACGGTCAAACTGCTTTCCACAGTGGTTGCACAATTTTAGATTCCCACCAACAAGATATGAAGATATCAGTTTCTCCACATTCTGCCAACGCTTACTTTTTTTTCCCACTTTTATAACCATTCTAGTGGGTGTTAGGTGGTGTCTCATTGTGATTTTTATTTCCATCTCCCTAATGATTAAAGATGTTGAGTATCTTTAGTTACAGTGGCTGGCAATTTGTATATCTTCTTTGGAAAAATGTTTACCCATTTTTTAACTAGGATGTTCATTTTTTTGTTAAGTTGTAAGAATTTTTTATATATTCTATATATTAGACTCTTATCAGATATATGATTTGCAAATATTTCTCCAATTCTTTAATTATATTTTGACTATTTTGATAGTGTCCGTTGATGCATGAAAATTTTCAACTTTGATGAAACCTAATTTATCTACTTTTCTTTTGTTGCTCGGGCTTCTGGTGTCATATATAAGAATTCTTCACCTAATCTGAGGTCATAAATATGTATTCCTATGTCTTCTACTAAGAGTCATATAGTTTTAACTCTCACATTTTTGTTTTTTGATCCATTTTGGGTTGATTTTTGTATGATGCCAGATAGGAGTAATCATACTATATCCTGTAACTTAGTTATTTACTCTGTTTATGTCCCATATCTTCCACCAGAATATAAGCTCCACTAGGGCAAGAAGGTATTTTGTTCACTCCTCTAGCTCTAGCCTGACCAATAGTAACTTGCACATAACAGAGGCACATTATTTGTGAAATGAATAAATTAATTGGCCAAGGAATGTTCCAAAGGGATGGCAGCTAAGATGATCTTATATCAGTATATTACTATGTAAAAGATTATCCCCGATGGAAAAAGTTCAATACATTTTACCACAGTTCTACAATAATGTGCTATAAATACAATAGCTCATATGATTTTTGTTCTATAAAAAGCAAAGTCACTTGAGATTTTTTTCAAGTTTCTTTTTCCTTATAACTTGAGGGGAAAAAGAAAAGAAAATAAAAAATCTCATACAACATTTGAAGTTTGCTTCTATGTATTTTTTTTTATTTAACTGTTTATTATAACATACAAGTGTCATTTTAAAAACATCACTCCATCAAACGATGCAGAAATAAGTATGCAAAAAGTCTGTAAAACAAAACATACTTTAAACATGTTAAAGTAGGGGGACTCTCTGAAATTCCGGATTTTTCAGTCCCTTTGTTATTAGGCTATGGAAGCCAAGCAATGCTTAACTTCAATGGGAGTAAGCCTCCTGGATCTGGCATTGCAGATTCCCACCTCTGTGCTGTCTTCAGCCATTTGCCCTTAGAACCTTCCTTTAGGGTTAATCTAGCTGGATGATCAGCATCTTCAAGTTCCAGGTCTTCATTATATCTTTTCTAGAGGGAAGTCTTCCCATTGACGTAGTTCTTTCCCACTGCCGTGGCTTTCCAGGCAAAGTAAGCTCCAGATAGATCTGACTGAAATAAATATGGTTGCCCCTCATTCCAACCACAAATTAGTACAGAAACTCCAAATGGATGAACACTACCTCAGTGTATTCTTACATCGCAGAAGCTACTCTCTATACCAGATGAGCTGTGGGAATGGGTTCTTGGTAAATGAAATGGTGTTGCTGAGCTAGTTTTCGAGCTCTGTACACGAGCACTCTATCATCTGGGCCCATGCCACTATACAACAAGCCTATATGGCTGGTAATTGGTTCCATGTTGTGTATACTTTACTCATCTTACAGAATGGATTTCTGTTTCTTCTCAGTTGCTAATACCACACCATTTGCAGCTTTAATTCCCACCGAAGGAGCTCCTCCACCTACACTAGCCAAAACATTTTCAGTCTGGACAGGTCTACCAGACGGGCTGAATGTAGTCTGAGAAAAGCTGTAACTGCACTCCATCTTTACCTGGAGTGCCCTGGAGTTTGCTTTTAAAGAGCCTTGTAACAAATTGCATCTTGATCACCTTGGATCTTCAAGTGCCCTAGAAGGATCCATTGGCCAATAACTAGATGAAAATTTGATGTTCAGAGTCATAAAGAAAGAATACGTAATTTTGGAATTTCATTCACTGTAATTTTTTCATTTACTGAGAATGTGTCAGATACTGTGGTAGGTGCTGATGGGAAAACACAATTCAAGCAATCCTCAAAGTTTGTCCTAGTGTTCACCATAGGGAAGACAAACACATGCATTAGTAAGCTATGCTCTTAATGTTAGAAAGAATGAAAATATGCAGTCCATTACTAAAAACACTACCACTGGACAATAAGGCATGCAAAGTGCCCAGGAGCTGGTGCAGAATATAGATGTATGCTTGCCATTCCCTCTCAGGGACAGTTTGTTTCCTGTGGACATTGAGGATCACCTCCCTCTCTGAGCACTCCTCTCCTTGTCCTCTGAAATCTCCTTGCACTTTATTCCCTCTGAGTTCCACCAAGGTTGAGCCTTCCTCCACTATGCTTTGGCCTGTGGAGTCTATCTACCAATGACCTGAGGAAAAGGGAACAGACTTCCAGATTCTGGAAAGGACACAAAGGAAAATTGTCCTTCCTGGTCTAGCTTCCATGAAAATAATTTATAACACAAATCAAGCCCTTTCCTGCTGAGATTGGTTGTCCCCATTACATAACTCCTCTGTTATTATACTACAACAGTATCTTTCTCTTTTGTCTGCATTAGCAAGCTAAACAGAGAGCAAACAAAGAACTCAATTTTCCTAGTTATATATGGCCCAGGACCTCAGAAATTGATGGGTATGTGAGCCTTTCCCCAAAAAGTAAGGAAAGAGTTTCAGAAAATCCCATTTTTCATAATAATATCAACTTTTGGTGCTACTCATGTCAACTCTAGTAAACAGTAAATCAAGCTGAAGTTATTTACCCTAAACCAGGGCTAACGATCTGCTGGCCCTAGTCCAGAGAGCCATATTGGTTCATTTCAGTCTATGGTGACTCTAACTGATTGCTAATAAGACGTAACAGTTGATAAACATTTTAAATACTGCTTGTGGATCACCTTAAGAACACAATTTTTGGAGGATAGTTCTCCAAAGAATTAACAGGAAAGAAAAGAGGAAACCAAGCCTTACTAGAATAAACTAAATTTTATTGCTAGAAATTTAAATTTAGTTTATTGCAGATACTAATAAAAGATCTCATTTACCCCATTTTCTATGGAAAACCCTAAAGCAATTTTGTTGGCACTGGGTAACTAACCCACTGAGGCCATGAAAATCTATCTAGGCCTCTACTTTCTTTACACAGTGGAGAAATTTAATGCATTTGGAAAACAAAATGGACTCCAACTCTCAGTAATAAAACTAATCCCTCTTTAATTGTTGAAAAGCACTATCTCTTCAAAATCCAAGTGAGTCTTAAAAGTTGATCAATAAGGCATAAAAAGCTCCAAGTACATAAATTTACTGAACATCTATTGTGGGAACTCTTTCTTAATGTGAAAAAAACAAAAGCAGCTCACAGATTTTAATAAAACTAGATTACTTCCACCTATAAAGAATCTGGTTTTCCTCTGAACTCCAATCCACTTCATTAAAACTTTGTTAGATATCTTGTTTTATATTTAGTACCATATGCATATATGGAGGTGAAGGGGGGAAAAAAGAAACTGATTTTATTGTGAGAGGGATCCAGAGGGAAAAAGTAATAAAACACTCCATCTAACCAAATAATATTAATTTCATCTCCTCTGGTTCAGAATCATCCATTTCTGGTAATTATGAAAACAAATCAAAGTTCAACTCCCTTTCAAGGTATCTTTTCCTTCCCAAGATGGTATCTGGGTACAAAGAAAAGCTGGCCACCCCACATGGCATTGAAAAAGGGATTTTGTGCTCTACTTCCCTTTTGATTTTTCATCCTAGTAGCCTGTAAGGAGCAAGCAGCCTCTGTCCTCACTGGTTCATGCTGAATTAGCTGCAGTTTAATTTGCCTACCCTCCTTAGGGAAAGGAACTGTAATTTCTCTCAGGAAATGTGTCCACCCACCTGCTCTCCAGGATCTCCTTCTTTTCTCATTGGTGTTAAAAATCTCCCATGGCCTGACCCTGATGCCCATTTAATCCCCAACATTAATATCGCCCTTCTGCACTCCTCAACTGGAGATATGTGGAATTTTTCAAATCCTTTCCATCACATGTGAAAGAAGGAGACTCATAAGAATTATTTTTGGTCCCTCTTTACCTAAATATCCTATGCAACCATTTCTGTTCTGGGATGAGCAGGTAGTCAAAGATACTATATTCAGGATTACAGTTGAGCAATGTACAACTCCAGAAATGCAACTGAGATAGACTATAATTTAACTAATATCCCCTAAATTTGTGTAATGCTCACAAGTACATGGTGACCTATAGTGACAGTCTTATTCCCAGAGTTCCCAAGAGGAAAGGAGGCACAAAACTCCATAATTTTGGTTTCTATCTCAATTATATATTGTCTTCATTTCTCCCATCTTTCTATAACTAGAATCAAGGCTAAAGAGAGCTGCCTGGGATATATCTCTTTCCCCTAGTTCTTTAAGGTTTCTATACTTTCATACCACCAGCACAACAAAAAAACTTTCCCTGCTGTTTGGATAAGAGCTTTTTTCACATGTCTTGTAATCTCCAGACACTATCCTTTATAAGACTCTAGGATCTCCAAATATGTATGTATGTATGTAAGTATTTATATATATATATATATATATAAAACTATATTTACATATATATATGAAACTATATTTACAGTTATATCTAGGCAAGCTTCTGAGACTTTGAACACTATTTTCTTTCTCAACAAAGTTTGTTTTTTAATACTATTTTTCCTTAACTTAAAATTACTTTTGAAACTTAAGCATGAATTATTACTTCTTTGTTTTCTCTGAGTAGTCCACAGTTTCCAAAGACAGTGGAATCACAAGGCAGAATGATTGATGGGATATAAAAAATAAATGAAGTACATTTTTTTAAAAATATTTATTATACTGGACTTTAAACTCCTTAAGGATAGTGTTTATGATGAATTTGTTTTGGTGTTAACCTGAGTATATATATTGATTAAACCTGGATTAGTGTTTAAGGGAATTAAAGAAACACGTTCTTTCTTAACCTAATCTAGATTCTGATCTCAATAAAGACTGAATATAGAAAGAATTTTTTTCTCAGTTAAATGCTGTGGAACCCTTGTATGTACACCTATAGGAGAAGAATTTGGATGAGAAAGGCCAGAGAGAGAAATTTCATGTGAAATAAAAAAGGACAGAAGATTCTCCAGTACCCAGGACTTGCTGATATGGGGAGAATGAGAAAATTGAATAGAACTTAAAAAAGAACTACTTGTTCTTCCTCTCTGCTAGATCTCTAAGCAGACCAAGCTTTCGTAGGAGAAGGACTATACTTGAGACATGGCTAGCAGGGTTTCCCTTTTCTTTTCATCAAACCCTCCAAGCTTTTGCTGTTTCAGGAAGTTTGCGCTAGCGTTTGCATAGCTCATTGCTATTTATCCTACAGGTTTTCCCTCAAATGTCACCTCCTCCTAAATTCGTCCCTAACCACCTGACACATTATAATCTCTGCCCTCCTGTCCCCAAATCTCATTATTCTGTCACATCACTTATTTTGATTCTTTTTCACATGTACTAGTTTTTCATGTACTTATTTGTTTGCTGTCTCTCAAACTCCTCAACTCCTACACACATCATTTACTAGCATGTAATATAGCTAATTTAATGTCTAAGCTAGTTATTTTATCCAGGAGAACATGGATAATAATAGTACCTGTCTCAAAGTGTTGCTTAGAAGGCATTAAGGAAATAATACATGTAATGCAATTACACATAGTAATTTGACACATAGTAAGCTCAAAAAACAACTGTTACATAAAAGAATTAACAGGTGAATACTGTTTATGTCCATATCCAATAGTTCTGTGGCAGAGGGCACAGTCTCTGAATTTTTCCTCTGTTGGGTGTTCCTCCTCCTAGTCATTTTGGTGAGAGGTGGTTGAGGGGATTTATAGCTGAATATCTTAGGCTGATTTCATGGATGTTCAGACTGTTCTGGTAGATATTTAGCTCACTTTAGCGGACCGGTTGAAACAGGGTCTCCAACTTCTCCGCCATCTTGTTCTTCCCCCTGAATAGATGAATAAACAAAACAAACAAACAAAAAATATCGGAACAACAAACTATATGTTCTAAAACAATATGAATTAAATATTGTTTAAAATCTTTACATCTCAAACCAATTTCTCTTTTTTATAACATCCCAACTTAGATTCTAGTCACAAAATGTCACAAAATGACAAAGACAACAAAATTGTAAAGTTAGTTCTTTTTCTGCAACTAAATATGATCTTCCTCTTCAAACTACAGGATCTTCCTCTTCAAAACCCTATTCTTTACCCATGCCCTCTCCAGCTCCCATATTTTGCCGGGTTCAAATGTTAATGGTTCTGTTACTAGCCATATGTGTTATCCTCACAGGGCTTTCTAGGAATAATGAGCTAATGATAAGGCACCCCACTTGATGGAAATTACAATGCTTATTTCAAGAGACTCTGCGATGAAGGAAGTGTTATAAGTCCAGAGGGCCACTTGGATGCCCCTCAACTATAGCACATAGGTTCCCGCTCATAAAGTCAGTGCAGACTAAACTGTGGAAACAATTCATGAAGAACTGAAATGTAGTGCCTAATTTAAAATTCAACATAAATCTTGTAATATCATCTTAATTCTGTATACAAAGTACTCCAAAATTACATAGATTTTGACCTGAGATCATTTAAAAAATGATTAAGAAATGCAATAGGTTACCCAGTTTGGCACAGTTTAGTAAAACACAATGACTTGCTGAAGAGAAATACTGTGTATTTGTAATAGTAGGTCAAGAAGGAATTATGAAGCATCATTTACAAAACAAATTTATAACCTGAGTGTATTCAATCATACCAAGATCACAGAGACTTCACTGTTGTTCTAAAATTTAGAATTTAGAAAATCTGGCAATATACTGCTGAGAATTGTAATGGAGGAACAATTTCTTTTGCTAGAAACAATAGAGTATAAATATAAACAGTAATTTCTTTTTTTAGTAGTAGTTGCCAAAGGGCAGAGCAAAGGTTCCAAACAGAAGTAGAACATGTAAAAGACTTTCTTCATAATTTACAGTAAATTTAAGTTAATTTATTCTAGGCCCCCAAACTTTCAGATGCTATCTTTTACTTAACTCATTAAGTCACATTAAGAGTTTAAAATGAGGGCGCCTGGGTGGCTCAGTTGGTTAAGCAACTGCCTTTGGCTCAGGTCATGATCCTGGAGTCCCAGGACCGAGTCCTACATCGGGCTCCCAGTTGCATGGGGAGTCTGCTTTTCCCCCTGACCTTCTCTCCTCTCATGCTCTCACTCTCTCGTTCTCAAATAAATAAATAAAATCTTTATTTTAAAAAAAAAGAGTCTAAAATGAAAAGCTGCTTAATATTATTGATGAGATCTTATATCTGAATATTATTTTAGCTAATCTCCTGAAAATCATCAAAGCAATCATTTTTCTTCTCTTTCCATTCTCATTCAATAATGTGATTTTATTCCTGACATTAAAAATAATGTCCTCTAGGGGCAGTGGAATTCAGTGTGATGTGAGCAATCAGCATATGCCCCCAGATGAAGAGTCAGCTATATGGGAAAATGAGCCCCTTTGGTTCATCCCCAGCCTTGAGTCTCAGATGCCTTCAAAACCAAAGCCCACGTTAAATTAAAAACAGGAAAGTCTATGCTGGTTCCTTTCTTAGTAACCAAAATTTAAAAATAAATAAATAATGTATTGATCACATTTCTCAACTAAAAAAATTGAATATATTCCGAAACATTTTGTAAGACCTGGATCTTTAGCAATGCTCTGCGGTTTTGGGCACAGCAGTAGGATATGCCCTTCCAGAAAACTCCAGTCATTTAGTAGATATGATTGGAGCTTCCAAAACCTTTCATTCTTTGTAATCCCTTTCTTAATATTTTGATTTCTTCATCTACACTACTTTCAATGTCATCTATTGCTCCTGTCACCCCCAAGACACATTTCTTTCCTCTGCAAATGTATCTTTATGTTTCCTAGAGAGTCATCTTCCTTCACACTCAGTTCTTGTGGTTCAGTTTATACTAATCCTCCTTCTGAATCCAAGCATTAGGCATAGGACTCAAGACAGAGCATACATCCCATTGGCAACACAAATTGAATTAGGAAAGGACATGTGATCCAGATGTTACAACTAGGGTATTTCCCCTGTCTGGCCAGAGTCAAGGATGGGCACAGGACCCTAGCAAGTCAATGAAGCTCAACCAGAACTTTTGGTGGCATTATTAAAATGTAGATTATCTTTCTTTTGGATTGAGTTTAGTAATAAAGCAGCCTTGAGTGCCTGAGAGCTATCTAACCTTCCTGTTGGAAGGACATTGTATCTAGCTATTCCTGAAGACCTCCTGCCCAATTTTTGCTTACATATATGAACTAATATTTCCTTTTTTTCTGAAGACTGATTCAGCCGGGTTTGTATCATCTGGGACTGAAAGATTCTGTCAGTACATTGCTCCATTTCTTTTCCAGAAGGTCCGGATCTCATGTTGTAATATTCAAACAGACAAAAACAATGTTCACTGAATTATTTTAACAGAAAGTAGACTGGAAAATTTTACCTGTTAATCCAGAGATTAGTGAAGGAACAACTGCATTAACTTGGTTAGCCATGGCCCCAGAGCGAGGTTATTACAGTCTCCCTGGGTAACTAGATGTATAGTAATAACATTAGTATAATTAAATAAGTGGCCACATATGATTAAGACCTGTGCTTATTCTTTAAAGACAGACATTAGCCAATCAAAATAAATGCAGCAAATTTTGAACATCATAGTTATTTCAGATTTTAAAGTTACATAGTTCAGTCAACTCATACTTCAGTTATATTTTCAGTTGTCCGTTCACTCATTCATTCATCCATTTAAGGAATATTTGTTGGATACCAACTGTGGGCCAGTCGTTTTACTTCTTGCTGAATGAACAATATCTGCATAAATTAATAAGCACATACTTTGCCTCTTAAACCCAATGGGCTATTTAAGTATTCATCAGTACTTTCAAGACGAATAAAAGAGAAAAAAAAGAGATGAAAATCTTTTCAGTTATATGTCATCACCTGTAAATGATTTTACTGGTGGCTGAATGGAAAAGGACTTTCAAATGAATGAACAATGAGAAATTTGGAGATTATTTGTCGTTTCCATTTTCCTCTAATTTTCTTCTCACCCATTTTAATAAATCATTGATAATTGGCCATATTCCAAGTGACTAGATTTGTCAGAAAGCTTCAGTTATGATGTTCCTTAGAACTATTTCAAAAATTATCATATTTTTGTCTACACAGGAATTGGAAAGTGGGCAACTTTATAAAACTAACCGGATAATTCAAGTCAAGTGTCCTAGCTATTGATGCAGAGTAAGGTTTTTGATGATCATAACATCATAACAAATTTAATTTGGGGAAATTCAATAAGATGAAGCAGTTTGAACATTTTACCATGAACCATGGTTCCAGGAATCCAAAATTTGAATCTTCATCACTTTGTCCCCATCCATTTGAAGAAGGGAGTTACTTAATGCTAATAGTTGCAATCATTACGTCTAAAGGCAAAGAGAAAATACCGTAAACAAAGCAGGAAAATATTTTTGGTGTATGGCATAAACACACAAACAATTATCTTAAAATGTAATCTTCATGTGACTTATTAAAGTAGATTACATTTTAATGTGCATTGCAATTTGCACATTATAGAGAGCACTCTATATGCAGCGTTAACTGTGTGACCAGCCTGACAACCTGCACAACTGAAGATATAAAAAGAGAAAAAAACCCTCTGCTATCTTTCTCTAAATGGATGTATTTGGTGTTGATAGTCAGATACAGTTTTCACCTTTATCCCAGCTTGTTTCTGACCCAGTGGGTTAGTGTTAATCACCACGGTAGGCACCAATAATTTCCCCATATGTGGAATTTGATAAGTTAGAGCACCCACTTCAATTCAAGAAGATTCCAGCTGACTATCCAGTTATCGCTATGGACAGCTTCAAGCACCTCCATGGCTGGCCTTGTATTCTTAGCTTTATCAAGCGCTTTGCACTTTTTGTCTTTTATCTCTTAATTGAGACCTGACTGCAAGGAATGCCTATCTCTTCAACTAGGTTGCATTAAGTATTAACTTTAACTGCTTTGGGTACTTGAGGTACAGAAGAGGGGAAAAAAAAAAAAGCCTTAAGAAGCTGTGTAGAGTGGAAAATCTTCCCAAATCTCTATTTATAAATTGTGTAAATGCTACAGTGTTTTTTAAAAAGTAAATAAATCTTTATCTCTTTTCCAGATTTAAAAAAAAAAAAAAAGTGTTTATATTACCAACCGGAGGAAAGTTTACGAATCCTCCATCATATTTGGCGGTAATAATAATCCTACAATTCTGGCCAAAAGAGATAATATTTAGGAAGAGTAAATAGTTCAGTAATAATAGATGAGAAAGAACTTTGTATTTATGTCTCTAGAATATCTAGGGACTGACTATTCTCTAAAGGATATGGAATTAGGTTTTATGTGAGCCGAGAGCACACCAATCCAAGGATTCGGGATAGCTGGTATAGGTTCCAAGTCTTGCAATTTCCTTTTCTAAATATTTCCCATTTCTGAAAAGCACCCAATTTATACTATTTTGTGAAATCCTTGAGGGCTCTATCTGTGCCCTTCACATCTTTTCATCCCAGTTTCGTGTATGTGGTAAACCTTCAACTTATGCTTATTGACCTTAATCACATTCACACGGGGTCTCTCTCAGCATTTACAGAACCTCCCTGTGACTCCTCTCTGTGTTTCTCTGCCAGAGATCTCTAACTCCCCCAGCTCTGTGGCTCCTCTGGTTCGTCCTCCTCCATGACAAAAACAGAAGCATTACTTGCAAAATGTATGTCATGAACAAAAACAGTCGCTTTAGACAATAGACCTGAAAAACTGAAACACAAGAAAAATGGTAATTTTTTCGTGGGACGGGGGCCTGATTGTTGCTTATTGAAATGGCACTCCTCATTTTTTTTTTTTTTTACCAATACCTAAAAACCAAGAATAAATGCAAGATAGTAGTGTTGAGAAATCCCTTCAGTCAAAATGTCCTCAACTAAATCCAAGTCTAGAAAGAAACATCTCCCTAAGGGTCAGATTAAAGACAAAGCTCTAAAACTAATTTAGACCTAGGAAGATGCGCAGAAACATGGAATAACAAGACTGTTAACTCACAATAGTTATTGCAAAACAAATTAATGCTACTAATTGAAAGTAAATTTCCCATATTATATGTAATTCCAGTCAAAAACTCAGTGATAGACCATACGTTAAAGGGTGCGTGGTGAAAGGCATCTATCTTTACAAGGTTTATGAAACTTTAAAATTTTGAAATTTTCATATATACCAACTAGTACTCTAGCCCACGTTCCAAGTAGACGTATTGGTTACCAAAAAGCTGTCTAGACCTGAAAAGGGAAAAGAAAAAAGAAAAGAGACTCATAATTCTAAAAATAAATGAACGTTAAGTCCAAATGAGAAGAAATTCTATCCCCCACTGCTCATGTGGTACCAGAGCACCATAGGATGAATTAAAGTTTCATTCATTCATCCATTCATTCATTCATTTCACAAATTCCCGAGGACTGTCTATGTAGAGGTTGTAACAGAATGAACAGGCTATTTGTGCTGTCCTCTAAGCATGGTTGGCAGAGCACACTGCTTATTTAAAACTGAATCATTAAAATTTGAATTGGAAGGGCACTATGAGTAGTGTTAACTGACAGCAAATAACACAATCTATTCACCACCTATACTACCTACAAGGGAATATGGGTTTTCCTTCAAGATTCCTAATTCATTTGTTGTTCAGACACATTCAGCCTCTCTTATACCCACACACAGGTCTCAATCCCTGTAAGAATCACAGTGTATCATCACCAACATTAATTTGTAAAACCTACACTTATTTTGAGGTATAATAATATTATTAATAAGAGTTTAATATTCTGCTTTTCTGTAGATATGGAGAATATGTAAAAAGAAGCATTTTTTTCCTTCTATGCTTTTAACTTCAACTTCTAAAAATCCCCCTCCCCACTTAAAAGGCAAGACAAAATACTCTCATTTTATTGTTTTCTTATAGGCTCATAAAATTTTAGCTTTGTGTTACTTTTTCAAAGACTCTATTAAACTTGATACATGAGACTGGTAGGCTGCCACAAACTCATAAAAATCTTTTCAAAGAATCGCTGCCTAGCAGTGGAAATTGAATGGCAATTTCTAAGAATCAAGCTAATGGCTTAAACTATAGAAAATGTGAAGCCCACTAATAGATAATTTAGGATTTCCCATCTCCCCCCCCCACCACCACTGTAGAGAACAGAACATGAGCTTGAATAAAATTGCACCAAGATCTTATTAATCTTCAGTCTGTAAAAGCTCAATTTTCTTAAGCAATGGGCTGTGGTACACACACCACAGTAAAATATATGCTTAAAATCTTCTTCATATTTTGGAGCTGAAAGTTCTGCACCTTTTGACTATGTGGACACTTGTATTATTGTCAGTTTCAAGAGTTAAATATTCCAGCAGGAATTTGTTACTACACAGCGGTACATAATGCCTGAAAACCCCCTGCACCAATATTGCTCTCAAATTGGCAGCAAGTGAACAAGGGACATGAAGGATGCTTCAGCCCAGTAACCTATCCTTCCTTCTCTCCTGGGAGCCACTTGGCCAGCTTTCATCCTCATAATTATAATAAATTTGACATTTCATAGATAATATTGATTTCTGTATTTTAGCATTTCACCATAGGTGACAGTCTAGCGTCAAGAATGAAATTTCTATTGATCTCCTGCGCATTAATCTCTCATGTGTATGTGATCATTTTTATAAGACCTTTTACTGCACATAAATCAATATTTCATATTTCCAGCTATGCCAGAGGAGATGTCATATTTGTAAACTGTGAGTTGACACCTGCAATTCCTTCCTGTTCAGCTCCAACTGTTCAGTAACAGTCGATTCAGGGTTGGGAAAGGATCAAGCTCAAGAAACAAGGCAGATGAAAGGCATGAATGTAGACTAGAGTAATTAGCTTAATGAACAAAGAAGCCAGGTAGTGAAATAAAGTGAAATAACGTTTCTTCTGCAGAAACTGCTTCTGTGGATATAGCTTCTGAGAGCGAGTTTTGGCTTTCCATGCTTGCTAGGGAGCTGATCATAGATTTAAGTGTTTGTGTTAGTAAGGAACACTGAAGTACTTTTAAATAATTACTTTTAAGAGAATAACAAATCTTATTGGGTAAGAAAGTCACTACAATGTCATGAATGTTTGACAGAGAAGTGTATGATCTTCCTACCCACAACTCCAACAGGGTGCCAATGCTGAGGTAGTAGTTTTCAGAACTGTGATCAGTTTCCTAATTTTGTGAGGATTTTAAGAATTCAGTAAATCATTTACATAGTTCCATCTTTACCGGTTTTCATATTTCAAAAATAAGATCTTAGAATTATAGATGAAGATACTGATGAATCAAAATATAATAGTATTATGAATAGAATGTGAGCTCTTCTTTGTATGAATTTTAATGAAGTGTGGGAACCAGCAGGTGTTTTTAACAAGCAAATTCTTCATTCTAAAGAGCTACTACTCTTATAACTACTTAGGGATCCACTAAAGTATTTATTTTGCCAATTTCAGTGGCAAGTAAAAAAAATTAGTGTGCATTTGTATATATATGTAATCTTGTTGGACCTGCCTAAGCTTTATTATTTTCAAAACTGTTTCCTACCTATTACATATTTGGAGTTTATCTCCATGACATATTTTAAGAACTTTGGGAGTAAACCCCTGGACAAAGCTGATTTATGTGGATGTTTATGCTTCTCTGTCTAAAGTGTCTCTGCCTATTCTTAACTTTTGCTGAGAGGTTATTGAATGCAAAACTCAATTAGGGTAGGGTCTAGTATAGATGAAAAGGTATTGAGAATAGAATGTTATCTCGTACAGCATTAACATTTATTCTTTAAAAGCTTGCTATTCCACATATTTAGAGAAGTTCTGAACCCCAAGCTTTGTGCATTAGACACTTTCAGAATCTGACAAAGATGCTTTTAATTCAATAAAATATGTTCTAGTGTAAAAAGAATTACTTCAAAATTTTTTTTAAAAGAACTACTTTTTCCCAGATAAAAGTGGACTTGGAAATGTCCACTTTCTAGCAATTTCCTATAGTCACTATTGACGCACTATTATTTCAAATTATATGTCGTTTCACTAGAAGGAAATGCTACTCTTGCTTATTTTTTAAAGGCCAATCCTTTTTGCTGGTTTCTGAAACATGTTCATGGCCATAAAATATGTCAGCAAATGACTGTTTTAACATGATGACAGACACATTATCGGAGTGTGACTGACTAGTGTATGAGTGACTATATTTTGACAGTTGTGTCAGCTTTTGACTGAAAGAGCGCAATTTAAAAGGGGGGAGGGGGAACACCTAGACTGAATAGTAAGGTATTACTGAAGAAGTCAGCAGGTAGAATATATCTTTACAAATACTTTAGTTTCTTAAGTGTCAAAAGAATTAGGTGTGAACTTTACACATTATAAAATTTATTTCATTTGAGAACCAATTAACATAGCAAAGAACCAGGCAGCAGAACTTTGTGTCCTCAAAACTTAAGAACTTTGACTTGTAATGTCCAAGTTGACTGGATCTAATGTTCCTATTTTGTCTTAGTTGACTTTCACTGTACATTTTGGCATTTTATTTCTTTAAAGTGAAAATTTCTGAGCCCTGAAATCCCAAAGCTGAAATGGCCAACCATGTTCCTTACTAATCTCCATTCCTTAAGTAAATAGAATAAAGAAATACAGATTCATTCTCTTAGGGGAAAATACACCTTCAATTTTGTGAGCAAAAACTTTTAGCAATAATGGGGGGTATGAGGTGATGCTCCCCAAATTACGGAGGGCATTTTTAAAATGTGTTTTAACTAGCACTGAGGATTTTGCTACTTCTTTGTGTCTTTTTCTTCACACTTGTCAGTTGCCTTTTATATTTCAGAATCTGTAGAGATTTCTCCCGAACAGAAAGTATCATTAGCTCTGTTCTCATGCCTCTCCCCCCGATAGCCTGAACCTAATATTTGTATTCTTGGTAAGGCTCGATGCACATCTCCTTAGTTGCTATGACTCTCATGGACACTTTTGTCATTGTACTCAACTGTACTATTATTTTAAGCATTTATATTTCTTTCTTTTCCACAAGTTGAGAAATATTTTCTTTTTTCCTGTCAGTATTCCCATTGTCTTGTACATAATATATATTCAGTATATATCACTAGATGAATAAGCAAATCTTTATGGAATGAAAGAATGAATGAATTAGTAATACAATCAGGGTGCATTTAAAATATGATGTTCTACAATGAGAGGGGTCATTAATTCAATGATCTGGATTACCAGAAGAATCCACTTCCTTATTTTAACAATACTATAAATTTCAGCTCTTTAATACCATTTTTTTTTTAAATCAAAAGACACTTAGCATCTGGTGGAAGCTCAGTAAATAACCTGCACAGTGTAGTAAGCGTTTAGCTTTTGGTTCATACAGAAATATTTTTTAGTTTGTGATGCATAAAAAGTTGTTCTGTAGCTTCCATATTTTAAAAATATGCATGCTGTTAGTGTTTTAATACAGGAAGAAATGAAGATTCCAACAGTTTCTAAAATCTTTATAATAACAACAATTTTTTCTAAATACAATATGAAAAATTATCCGTTTTCTTTATGTTAACTCCCTAAATATTGATGTTGATTGAACATCAGACATTTTTAGGGAGAATTTGACTTAATTTTTTAAATTAATTTTCCATTACTTAAAATGTGATATTTCATAAGTCAAAATTTCAAGATCTAACTAAAAAATTTAAGAGGGGGGTGCCTGGGTGGTTCAGTGGGTTAAAGCCTCTGCCTTTGGCTCAGGTCATGATCTCAGGGTCCTGGGATTGAGCCCCGCATCAGGCTCCCTGCTCAACGGAGAGTCTGCTTCCCTCTCTCTCTCTGCCTGCTGCTCTGCCTACTTGTGATCTCTATCTGTCAAATAAATAAGTAAAATCTTTAAAATAAATAAATAAATAAAAATAAAAAAATAAAATAAAAAATTTAAGAGGAAAAATGTACACAACATTATTTGAAGTCATGCAAAATTTCAAATTATGGTGAAATTTAAAACTGCCTAGAAAACAAACATAGATTACAGAATTTTAAAGCTGGAATAATTTTGTTTATTTGGAACCAATTAGTTGTTTCTATAAATTATACATTTGAAGTAACTGACAATAGTCCAAAAGATTCAATTTTCAAAACAAACTTGATATCCTAAAATTATGAGATTCCCAATGACAACATGGACACTGAGAGAAAGAATAGTTTCTAGCATAAAATCGGGAAGGTTGGAATTAATTTCATGGTAGGCTTCAGAATATATGAAAACAACTAAAGTATTTCAATGAAATTCAAGAATTTGATATGCTATAGCAATAAAAATTCCCAGGATTAATATTAAAGGATAAATTCACATTAAAAGGAGTTGATTAAATATGTGAATTGAAATATATGGATATGTGCTGTATAAATATTTTTACTAATGGATTCTTATGGGGACGCATTTACCCAAAAATGTCTTCACTGTTGAGTAATTAATATCAACTACACATAACAAATTAAATTCAGAGTTCTATGAGTTTTTAAAAAAATGTTTTAAAATTAAAATACTGGAGCATGTTAGGATTAAGAAGTATTTAAAGAGAAAACTATATGAATTAAGGATTCAATGGGTATATTTTTGTTGACGTTTTTACCAAGAATAATATGGAAATTTTTATAGTGCATAAAAATGGAGAAAAAGGAAATGATTCAGTTGCTTCAGTTGCTTCTTCAGATCTAAAATTATAAGTAAAAGGAAGAGCTTTTATTTTAATTATAATCAGAACACAGTATGGAATATTTTTGTTCATGTCATACTCATAGAATCTTTTAAGAAATTCGCACATTAATTCTGGTTTCCCAAAATTTAGAAGTCAAAAGGAAACCAAACATGGAGGATTTACCCGTGAAAGTCTCAACTTAAAAAATAATGACAGGGGTGCCTGGGTGGCTTAGTGGGTTAAAGCCTCTGCCTTCAGCTCAGGTCATGATCCCAGAGTGCTGGGATCAAGCGCCGAATCATCATCGGGCTCTCTGCTCAGTGGGGAGCCTGCTTCCCTTCCTCTTTCTCTGCCTGCCTCTCTGACTACTTGTGATCTCTGTCTGTCAAATAAATAAATAAAATCTTAAAAAAAAATTAAAAAAAAAATAATGGCAGGTCTGGAGAGAACCGACAAAGTATGTATTACTTTTTCAAATGTATGTGCCAAAATGTAATTAAAAGTGGTAGTCAAACCTAAAGAATGGGAGACTACCAAAAATAACAATCATGTAATTAGACCTCCTTTCTGTAGTTTAGCTTATATCCCTCTTACTTATAGTATTTTCTTGGGAAACTGAATCTATTGTTTCCCTTATAAAGTCCTCCCTGCTAACCTTTTGAGTGAAGTCAGGGACTGTGATGAGGGGAAGGGAAGTTTTCAATTTTTATTTTCTCTGTTTGGAATCATTTTAATTTTCTACACATACTCAATTACCTCTTCTATAATTTTTTAATAAAAGAATCAATTGTTTAAGCAGGATAATGGCAGCTTTTGTTTTCCCGTCCCTCTCTAAAAATCTGTATCTAAAAGCTTTTTTAAAAAGCTAATACATGTTGGGACATCCAGGTGGCTCAGTGGGTTAAGCGTCCCACTCTCAGTTTTGTCGCAGGTCATGATCTCAGGACCATGGGATGGAGCCCCACATCAGGCTCTGTACTCAGCAGAGAGTCAGCTCAAATTTTCTCTCTCCCTCTCCCTCTGCCCCTCCCCCAGCTTGCACACACTCCCTCTCTCTCTCTAAAATAAATAAATAAAATCTTAAAATAAAGCTAATATATGCTATACACACACACAAGACTAAATGAGAAACAAAAGGTCATATATATATATATATAGGCAAATATTAAATAGAAGAAATCTTCTATACATATATGATTTTATATGTGTGGGTAGGCATGCATGTATATATATCCAACCTGTCTAGATCAATGTGTGCAAATATGACAAAACAGAGTCATCACAAAGTTAACCTATTTTTCCTTATAGTGTCTATAATGATATACCCTTTTTTATCCTGGGCCTCTTGTCTTTCAATATTGAAGCTAACATATTTCCAAAACCCCATTACTCAGATTGGAGAGACAAAGCAGCACAGTGAGTTAAGAAGGCAAATTTTAGGGCCGACTTCTGCTCTAGAGATGGGACTTCCGGCGAGTCACTTAGTTTCTCAGTGTTTTGGTTTCTCTTCTGTAGAGTGAAGAATATTTCCTACCCTCTAGGTTTGGGTGTTGTGAGGACATCACGAGTTAATATAAGTAAAGCCCTTAGAAGAGTAAACTGCTATACAAACATTAGCTAAGATTAGCATTCTCCCTCCAGATGTTCCCAAAGATTCCCAGGATGGTTTGCTCAGTCCAGTTCAGCCAGATTGTTATTATCTATGGAAAGTCTGGTCAGTCAGCTAAAGAAACGCATTTTCTCAGCTTGGCTGCTGTCACTATCACACAGTATCACCAACAAATATGGGCAGCCTGGGCAATCAAAGAAAAATGCATTGATTGAATAAACATGCGTTGAGTGCCTTCTATGGACCAAGCATTCTCCTAAGCACTGAGAATACAATGGTGAACAAAACCAAGCCCTTGCTCTGGTGTGGGGTTTATATGTACTTTATTGACCTAGCTTATAGCCAAACCTCCACAATTTAGCAGTCTAAAACTGAGGTCGCCGAGTAAGTTGATTTCTGCCAAACTATTCTGAATTTTGAATGCTGTTGTAATGGGAAGCTAAACGACAGTTCTTCCACAAAAGGAATAGGTTAAATTTCTTTAATGTCTATTGGAAATGCTTCATATTACAAAACCAAGAAAAGAATATGACATGTACAACCGCGTACTTGCGTATATGTATGTGAGCAAGGGTAGGGTCTACAGTATGGGTTAAGTGAAATCATACCTGTAGGCAGCAAAGTGAGAAAGAGACTTTCATTTAATTTTTCTATTATTTAGATTTTAAACTTAAATCTTCTCGTTCCGAATTTTCCACTCCCGGAAAACACCTTGAGAAACAAAAACACCTCAATGCACTCAGGGATCAATGGAAAATGTTAACCAAAGTAAATATTTTGTAATCAACACTAAACCCTTAAGCTTAACTGCAAATGTATAAGTATATAAGGTTTTTGCCCCCAGGAAATGTAAACATACTGCACTCTTTGTCCATGCCAGCTATCCTTGAAAAACTGATTCTACATGCCAGTGATGTAATTTCACAGAATTCAGGGAACAATGCTGATCAACAAACCTACCAGTAAAAGTATAGCCCGACCAAGTTGTTTTATAATTCCATCACCATACAGAATATCAGTGCATAGCAATCCTTAATCAAATTTGCATTCCTTGGAAAGAAAAGATTCAGTTTTACAAGAGAAAATCTCAACCAATGGAAAAAGGGGTATCTACCTATCTGCTAAATTGAAAACCCTTTATGAGCACAACCAGATGGAGATTACGCACATGCTTATAGACTTAACGTGTTTTCCCAAGTGAGGTTAAATTTCGCATTTGAAAAAGGGAGAAACATGGAACAGCTTTCATCTGGAAAATGGTATGCTGTGATTCAGTACATGCTATTGCCTCAAATGGGAGTTACTTCAACATGCCTTTGTTCATTCTGCACAGCTCAAAACAGGCCTTTTTCATAATCCATACTCAGTATTTTAGAAATCATTTGTTCTTATGGTGACAGATGCTAGCACCTGAAACTCAAACTCATGCAAGTATACTGTTTTTGAACTCCACATTTACATGTCTATATAATATATATTCATTTATTCAAAATATACACTGATCACAAGGTAGATGTCCTATATAGAGCAGTGTGTAAGACACATGTCAGCCTTACCCTCATGTAGTTTAAAGTATTATAGGATGGAAAGTAAATACACAAATAAATATCTAATTATAAATTCTGATGAGAGCTTTGAAAATAAGGAAGAAGAAGGAGACCCACTCCAAACTGTGTGGTCAGGCAAAGTTTCTAGAAAGAAGACTGAAAATGAGACCAGAAGAATAAGAAGCTTTTTAGTGAACTGGGGGACAAGAGCATGTGTGAAAGCTTTGCTAAGAAATTATTTGACTAATTTATTGAACTAAAAGAGCCATAGTTGAAGTTGGTGAGAAATGGGGAGAATAATTCCAGAAGAAAATGAAGAGAGAAGTAGGAGACATTGGATGCAGGTCCCCAAGGCCAATTGTTTTAATTAGGGGAATGACATTTTCAGATTTAGGACATGAAACAATCACACCAGAGAGAGTTCTGAGGAGGGCAAGTAGAGAAGAAGGGAGACCAATGGAAACGATGCCAGCAGTGTACAAAAATGCTATGAAAATCTTGGTTTTTTTCTGCTGACAATTTAAGACATCTTTCTTGAAATGGATTCTATGTAATTAGTAGAAACAAAATTCATTTTCTTTGAAAAACTTGTTGTGAATTGTCAATAAACAAAACAATAATATAATAAACAATTAAGTTTGTCTATCCATATTTCAAGCATGCGATGAGCTTATATGTGTTGTTATGGGATCCTAACTAACCTCTGAAACACTTCCATATGGGAAATGTGTCTCATGTGAATGTCAGGGATCATGGTTAATGGGCATGTGCTCTGTTCCAGAGGGGAATCCACTGCTCACCTCCACCTAATTTTTTGTTGGTGTACATACCGGGACTCAGTGTTGATAAATTTCTAGTTTTCCAAAATAAGCTAGAAATCTGGATTTTTATGTGAAATCTTTCAATGTTTTAGGTTGGTTCCATTTTTAAAAATATATATTTATGTTAATTTCCAGCCTTGTCAGCAATTGAAGTTTTGGCCATTTTTAAAGCTCCTCTGGCTTATGTGGTGAAGTGAATAGAGATGATTTCACATATATAAGAAGAAAATTTGATTAAACAACAAGATAATCTACAAAGTACTTTTCTAAAATTTAAACTAGTCTAAGGAATCCTCAATATTTAATAGTTTTTCCAGAATCCAAATATATATATATATATATATATGCCTTTTCTATGAATGAATTTTATGAAAAAATTAAGCATTCTCAAAAATGTGCATTGCACTCAATACCTTAAAATAGAGATTAAATAATTTAGGATATTCAAATGGTCATTTGTTCACTCATTCATTCATTCATTCATTCAACAAATACAAGGGTTCATCATTGTGTTTGGCCCTGGCACAGAAAAGATACAAGATAAAACCCTTGTTCTCGGAGTCAAGATGGCGGAGAAGTAGCAGGCTGAGACGACATCGGGTAGCAGGAGATCAGCTAGATAGCTTATCTAACCATTGTGAACACCTACAAATCCAACGGGAAATCAAAGAGAAGAAGAGCAACAATCCCAGAAACAGAAAATCGGTCACTTTCTGAAAGGTAGGACCTGCGGAGAAGTGAATCCAAAGCGACGGGAAGATAGACCCCGGGGGGAGGGGCCGGCACCCGGCAAGCGGCGGAGCGACAGAGCACAAAATCGGGACTTTTAGCGGATTCCTTAGCCCGGCCCCTGGCAAGGGCGGTGCAATTCCGCCTGCGGCAAGGACACTTGAAAATCACTACAACAGGCCCCTCCCCCAGAAGATCAACAAGAAACCGATCCAAAACCAACTTCAGTCACCAAGAACAGCGGAATTCCACAGCAGGAGAAAGCAAATCCTACCTGGATTTTCAGACCACAATGCTCTGAAGCTCGAACTCAATCACAAGAGGAAATTTGGAAAGAACGCAAATACATGGAGACTAAACAGCATCCTTCTAAAAAATGAATGGGTCAACCAGGAAATTAAAGAAGAATTGAAAAAATTCATGGAAACAAATGATAATGAAAACACAACAGTTCAAAATCTGTGGGATACAACAAAGGCAGTCCTGAGAGGAAAATATATAGCAGTGCAAGCCTTTCTCAAGAAACAAGAAAGGTCTCAAATACACAACCTAACCCTACACCTAAAGGAGCTGGAGAGAGAACAACAAAGAAAGCCTAAACCCAGCAGGAGAAGAGAAATCATAAAGATCAGAGCAGAAATCAATGAAATAGAAACTAAAAAAACAATAGAACAAATCAACAAAACTAGGAGCTGGTTCTTTGAAAGAATTAATAAGATTGATAAGCCCCTGGCCAGACTTATCAAAAAGAAAAGAGAAAGGACGCAAATAAATAAAATCATGAATGAAAGAGGAGAGATCACAACCAACACCAAAGAAATACAAACAATTATAAGAACATACTACGAGCAACTCTATGGCAACAAATTTGACAACCTGGAAGAAATGGATACATTTCTAGAGATGTATAAACTACCACAACTGAACCAGGAAGAAATAGATAACCTGAACAGACCCATAACCAGTAAGGAGATTGAAACAGTCATCAAAAATCTTCAAACAAACAAAAGTCCAGGACCAGACGGCTTCCCAGGGGAATTCTACCAAACATTTAAAGAAGAATTAATTCCTATTCTCCTGAAACTGTTCCAAAAAATAGAAATGGAAGGAAAACTTCCAAACTCATTCTATGAGGCCAGCATCACCTTGATCCCAAAACCAGACAAGGATCCCACCAAAAAAGAGAATTACAGACCAATATCCTTGATGAACACAGATGCGAAAATTCTCACCAAAATACTGGCCAATAGGATCCAACAGTACATTAAAAGGATTATTCACCACGACCAAGTGGGATTTATTCCAGGGCTGCAAGGTTGGTTCAACATCCGCAAATCCATCAATGTGATACAATACATTAATAAAAGAAAGAGTAAGAACCATATGATACTCTCAATAGATGCTGAAAAAGCGTTTGACAAAGTGCAGCATCCCTTCCTGATTAAAACTCTTCAAAGTGTAGGGATAGAAGGCACATACCTCAATATTATCAAAGCCATCTATGAAAAACCCACCGCAAATATCATTCTCAATGGAGAAAAACTGAAAGCTTTTCCGCTAAGGTCAGGAACACGGCAGGGATGTCCGTTATCACCACTGCTGTTCAATATAGTACTAGAAGTCCTAGCCTCAGCAATCAGAAAACAAAAAGAAATTAAAGGCATCCAAATCGGCAAAGAAGAAGTCAAACTATCACTCTTTGCAGATGATATGATACTATATGTGGAAAACCCAAAAGGCTCCACTCCAAAACTGCTAGAACTTATACAGGAATTCAGTAAAGTGTCAGGATATAAAGTCAATGCACAGAAATCAGTCGCATTTCTTTACACTAACAACAAGACAGAAGAAAGAGAAATTGAGGAGTCAGTCCCATTTACAATCGTACCCAAAACCATAAGATACCTAGGAATAAATCTAACCAAAGAGGCAAAGAATCTATACTCAGAAAACTATAAAGTACTCATGAAAGAAATTGAGGAAGACACAAAGAAATGGAAAAATATTCCATGCTCATGGATTGGAAGAACAAATATTGTGAAAATGTCTATTCTACCTAAAGCAATCTACACATTTAATGCAATCCCTATCAAAATCCCATCCATTTTTTTTAAAGAAATAGAACAAATAATCCTAAAATTTATATGGAACCAGAAAAGACCTCGAATAGCCAAAGGAATATTGAAAAAGAAAGCCAAAGTCGGTGGCATCACAATTCCAGACTTCAAGCTCTATTACAAAGCTGTCATCATCAAGACAGTATGGTACTGGCACAAAAACAGACATATAGATCAATGGAACAGAATAGAGAGCCCAGAAATAGACCCTCAACTCTATGGTCAACTAATCTTCGACAAAGCAGGAAAGAATATCCAATGGAAAAAAGACAGCCTCTTCAACAAATGGTGCTGGGAAAATTGGACAGCCACATGCAGAAAAATGAAATTGGACTATTTCCTTACACCACACACGAAAATAGACTCAAAGTGGATGAAGGACCTCAATGTGCGAAAGGAATCTATCAAAATCCTTGAGGACAATGCAGGCAGCAACCTCTTTGACCTCAACCGCAGCAACTTCTTCCTAGGAACATCGCCAAAGGCAACAGAAGCAAGGGCAAAAATGAACTATTGGGATTTCATCAAGATCAAAAGCTTTTGCACAGCAAAGGAAACAGTAAACAAAACCAAAAGACAACTGACAGAATGGGAGAAGATATTTGCAAACGACCTATCAGATAAAGGGCTCGTATCCAAAATCTATAAAGAGCTTATCAAACTCAATACCCAAAGAACAAATAATCCAGTCAAGAAATGGGCAGAGGACATGAACAGACATTTCTGCAAGGAAGACATCCAGATGGCCAACAGACACATGAAAAAATGCTCCACATCACTCGGCATCAGGGAAATACAAATCAAAACCACAATGAGATACCACCTCACACCAGTCAGAATGGCTAAAATTAACAAGTCAAGAAATGACAGATGCTGGCGAGGATGCGGAGAGAGGGGAACCCTCCTACACTGTTGGTGGGAATGCAAGCTGGTGCAACCACTCTGGAAAACAGTGTGGAGGTTCCTCAAAAAACTGAAAATAGAGCTACCCTACGACCCAGCAATTGCACTCCTGGGTATATATCCTAAAGATACAAACGTGGTGCTCCGAAGGGGCACGTGCACCCGAATGTTTATAGCAGCAATGTCCACAATAGCCAAACTGTGGAAAGCGCCTAGATGTCCATCAACAGATGAATGGATAAAGAAGATGTGGTATATATACACAATGGAATACTATGCAGCCATCAAAAGACATGAAATCTTGCCATTTGCGACGACGTGGATGGAACTAGAGGGTATCATGCTTAGCGAAATAAGTCAATCGGAGAAATATAACTATCATATGATCTCTTTGATATGAGGAAGGGGAGATGCAAGGTGGGGGGGTTTGGGGGGAGGTAGGAAAAGAAAAAATGAAAAGATGGGATTGGGAGGGAGACAAACCATAAAAGACTCAATCTCAAGAAACAGACTGAGGGTTGCGGGGGGGAAGGGGGACGGGAGAGGGTGGTGGGGAAATGGACATTGGGGAGGGTATGGGCTATGATGAGTGCTGTGAAATGTGTAAACCAGATGATTCACAGACCTGTACCCCTGGGGATAAAAATACATTATATGTTTATTAAAATAAAAAATTAAAAAAAAAAAAAAAAAAAAAAAAAGACCAAAAGAAAAAAAAAAAAAAAAAAAAAAAAAAAACCCTTGTTCTCATAAGGCTTATGGTCACTGGATGTGGGAGTTAAATAAAAAGGTAGGTCCACACATTGCAGTGTAGTGAATCCTTTCAAATGGGAGAGGACACATGTAGAAGGAACATATAACCCACACTTGGAACTGGGAGGTGGGGGAATGGGCTAGAGAATGTTCTTTGTAGAAGTGACTTAGAGTAGAAAGATAAGTATGCATCACCTAGGTATGAGTAAAGAATGAGTATGTTTAAAGACCAAGTAACTGCAAAGAATAAAATGCTTTCGACAAATTGTTGAATGGCAAACAGAAGTAGGCCAACCACAAGAAAGAGGAATGCAGAGCATTAGTAAGACACAGAAGTGCCAGCTTCAAACAACAAGACATTTGTGAACTTTTGGAACAAGTTGCAGCACTAAGATCCTCCAGATCCGTAGCCATGAGAAACAGAGACACTCTGTCCAAACCAGCACTCCAGGTGACCACACATTCTAGAGTTAAGAGAGTGTACAACAGGTTCCTCAAAGATTCCTGAAGCCAAGCATCAGCTTCTCATGCACGCTGTATAATAAGGAATACCTACTTTTCAGGGACACCTTACATGAAAAAAGCACAACATCTTCACTGGAAATGAACCAGAATTTAAATCAGCCTGGAACAGCCATTTGGTAATCCCCATCACCCCAAAGATACTCAGCCCTAATAAACTACCCTTCATCTTTTATTGCAACTCTGGAGAACCCAGATCTCCCCCATAGGAACTCCCATAATTACTGTGACCAGTTATCCACTATTATGCGATTTCTGTCTTCAAATGTTGTAAGAAATTCTCTTCTCAGTACTTACACTCGATTTCAGAGGGAGGAAGTGGCAGAAATAAATTCAAAAGCTACTCATCCTTTGCTTATTTCTCTTGGAGAAAATGATGTCAGGAAAGTCAAGATGCTATGGGAATATGGTTAGATAAAGAATGAGGGAGAGAAGGACTGGGATCCCCACTGCAGAACGTTCTGGTGAGGCAGGGAATAAAGGAATGACTAGCTAGATCCTGGGGAAGACAGTCCAGGAATTCAGTAAGTGGATAAAGGAAGAGTAAGTCTACATATAGCTGTGACATTCAGTTGATATATACACAGTGATTTCGCTATCTACCAGGATGTATCCATTAAGAGTCTTTTTATTTATAAAACCCAATTTAAACTGGATTACACAAAGATTATTTATTGGTTCATATAAATGAAAGGTCCAAGGAGTATGTTGGGCTTCAGATACAGCAGGAGTTCAGAAGTTCAAATGATGTCATCGAAACCAGGTTTTTCTCTTTTCCCTGCCTTCTAGTTTGCTGGCTTCCGTCACTAAACACAACACGTTGACTTCTGACAGCTTCGGGCTTACCCTGGTGGCACTGAGGTACTGAATTTGAGGTTCTGTTTTATGCCCTCATTTTAGTTCTTTATCTTATGTTCACATTTGACCTCTTTGTTTTTTTTTTTTCAATTTTTGTATTGTGTGAAAATACACATTATATAAAATTTACCATTTTGACTATTTCTTTAGGGTACCGTTCAGTGGTACTAAACACATTCACTATGTTGTGCTAATGTCACCACCATCCATCTCCAGAACTCTTTTCATCTTGTAAAACTGAAGCTCTATACCCCGACAGTATTAATTTCCCATTCCCTCCTTTCCCCCAGCCCCAGACAACCACCGTCATTTTAACTACTCTAAGTACCTCTCATAAGTGAAATCATACAGTATTTGTCTTCTGGTGACTGGCTGATTGCACTTAGTGTAATGTCTTCAATGTTCATTCCTATTGTAGCAAATGTCAGAATTTCATTCCTTTTAAGGCTAAATAATACTCTATTGTATGCAGATACCCCATTTTGCTTATCCATCCACCCATCAATGGGTACTTGAGCTGCTCCCACATCTTACTTGTGAATAACGATGCTATGAACATATGTATACAATTATCTTTTCAAGACCTGCTTTCTTTCTCTTAGATATACACTCAGAAGTGGAAATGCTGAATCAGATGGTAATTCTTTGGGGTTTTCTGTTTGTTTGTGTGTGTGTGTTTTGTTTTGTTTTTGAGGAAATGCTCTACCGTTTTCCACAGCAGCTGTACCATGTTACAATTTTACATTCCCACCAATAGAACACAAGAGTTCCAATCCTTCTGCATTCCCACTGAAACATTTTCTATTCCTTTGTTTTTGATCAAAGCCACCTCAGAGGGTGTTAGTTGGTATCTCATTGCAGTTTTGATGTGTACTTCCTAATGATGAGTGATGTTGAGCATTTTTTCATGTGTTTGTTGGCCATTTGTATAGCTTCCTTGAGAAATGCCTATTGAAGTCCTCTGCCTACTTTTGAATCAGGTTGTTTATTTTTGCTGTTTTTGTTAAGTTTTAGGATTACTCTATATAATCTCAATATTTAGTCCCTTATCAGTGTGTGACTTGCAAATGTTTTCTCCCATTCTGGTTGCCTTCTTACCCTATTTATAGCATCTTTTAGTGTAATTTTTAAATGTTTTCATGAAGTCCAGTGTGTCTATATTTTTCATTTATTGTTTGTGCCTTTGGTGTCACAAGGTGTTTAATTTTGATTTTAAAAACGGCAAAAGACTCTTTTCCAGGATTTTCCAAAAAATTTTTCATTGTCTTCCTGGCTCTGATGAGGTACACACACATACCAAAAGCGATCACTGCAACTAGACCTATACTTAGACTGTACACAAAAAAGAAGACGCATTAGAAAGAGGAACATATTTGGGGAAATGTCCTTTATCTGAAAAGTTCTGGAATGGTAATTCACAATACAACACACAAAGTTTCCTAAGGGTATACCAAACTGGAGATCAGTCTTTCTTTTGTACAAGCCCTATAAACATTTTAGCAAAAACATATCCCAACAATGAATCCTTTCTTTGCAGTCACAACTTGAAACATACTTACTATGCTACATTTTGCTCAACAGGTCAGTAGGCATCAAGAGGTACTGAAATACAGGGCCCTGAGTGTCTCAGTCCCTTAAGGGCCTGCCTTTGTCTCAGTTCATGATCCCAGGGTCCTGAGATCAAGCTCCGCCTAGGCTCTCAGCTCAGCAGGGAGTCTGCTACTCCGTTTCCCTCGGCCCCCACTTGTGCTCTCTCTCACTCTTTCCCTCAAATAAAGAAAGAAAATCTTTTTTTAAAAAAGAGGTATTGTGGGCACCTGGGTGGCTCAGTGGGTTAAGCCTCTGCCTTCACCTCAGGTCGTGATCTCAGGGTCCTGGGATCAATTCCCGCATCGGGCTCTCTGCTCAGCAGGGAGCCTGCTTCCCCCCCTCTCTCTCTGCCCGCCTCTCTGCCTACTTGTGATCTCTCTCTGTCAAATAAATACATGAAATCTTTTTTTTTTAAAGGTACTGAAATAAAACAAAAACACTTAAAAATAAGTTATATTGAATACTCCCCTAGAATACTTTCTTTTCACCTCAAGAATGATGTTGTAGAAAGAGAATAGTTTCGGAGACCAATTAAAACACAAATTGAAGTCAGAGAAAGAAATAGTTCTCAGTCTGCTCAGGCTGCTGTAACAGAATACCATAGCCAGGGAGGCTTATATACAATAGAAATTTATTTTTCACAGCTCTAAGGCTACAAAGTCCAAGATCAAGGTGCTGACAGATTAGGTATGCAGCAAGTCCCACTTCCTGTTTCACACATGGCCATCTTCTCCCTGTGTCCTCACATGGCAAAAGATGGGGGAGCTCTTTAGGGTCTCTTTTAAAAAGGCATTATTCTTATTCATAAGAGCTCCACCTTTATGACCTAATCACCTTACAAAGGCCCACCTCTGACTACGATCACATTGGGATGGGTTTCAACATATGAATTTGGAAGGCATGCAAACATTCACTCAGTACTAAAATAAAGGAAGACTTAATTATGCTTTTTTGTGTGAATGACAGGTAACTAAAAGAACGTACGAGTAAAACCTATTAACTCATTATAAGTATAAAAATATTAATTGAATAAATATTGGTTTAATAGGAATCTAGGATTTGTTGAAAAAGCATGTGCATAGTATAAGAAAGAAGTTATGAACAACTTTAATTTGAGAGGTTAGTTGATAGCTGTGATTTTTGCATAATTCAGAACTAATAGGGCAAGGACTATTCATTGAAAATCAAGCCCATTAAATTTAGAGCAAACTAAAAAGAAATTGTACTTACCTCGGTAAATAATAAATATGAGGAGCTCATTAGAAACTCAAGAAGTGGTAAACCTGAAAACTTAAGTGAATCTGAAAATATTTTCTTTAATTATGAATTGCAGAACTATTAAGTGAAACTGGCATGAATAGGACTTTAAAGATTTCATAGATAGTAATTATACGCTCTCTTAATTTCATGTTCACCAATATCTTGGTCATTATTTCACTAGGCAGCATATTCCATTATAGGAAAAACTCTGGCCATTAGAAAGCCCTTCTTTCCTTTGAACTAAAGCTTATAGTTACTTCCGTCCTACCTTAGAATCACTCAGGAGGAAAAAAAAAAAAGAAAGATTTATACTCAGAATTAAAACCATTGATCTCTATGTGATCCAAGCAATACAGACTAGAACAGAAATATGCCCTCCTCCTTTGTTTGGGACACATATCTTCTACTAATGCCCCAAAATAAAAATTAATTAACTTTATTGACAACTTACTGTTACTGAATTCTGTGCTGGATATTGATTGTTTTATAGCCAGCGTTCATTTTCACTTCCTTGTACGCTCTCCCCTATACTGCTGAATAATCCCCCTTCCACCCCTCACCCTCCTCACCTCCAGTTATCCACCTCCTAATCCCTGGAACCTGTGAGTGTTACCTTGTCTGACAACAGGGACCTTGCAGATGTTATTAAATTAAGAATACTGAGATGGGGAGATAATCCTGGATTATCCAGGTTGACCCTAAATGTAATCATGCATGTCCTTAGAAGAGAGAGGCAGAGGGAGATCTGAAACACAAGAAGTCAGTGTGATTAAAGGAAAGAGGAAGAGAGAAAAAGGTGGCATGATACAGGGTCGTGGACCAAGGAATAGGGATGCTGTTCAGAAGTTGGAAAAGTCAAGGAAATGGACTTGTCCCTAATATCTCTGGAGGGAGCATGGCACTGCTGACACCTTGATTTCGGTGGGATGAAACCCTTGTCAGACTTCTGGCTTCCAGAGCTATGAGAAAATAATAGACATTGAGAGCTATGAGAGAATAATAGACATTGTTTTAAACCACTAAGTGTTTGATAGTTTGTTACAACCACAGAAAACTAAAACACCCTCTCTTTGGGAGGGGGCAATCCAATCCCATGAAATTTGGAGTTTGGAAGAGAATCCAAGCCATTATTAACCTTCTAGCAGTAATGTCCAGGCACAGAGTATTTGGCAGTGGCTCCCAGGACCTTTCTACAGCTCAGCTTTTTGTGCTGAAAGCAGCAAGGTTTATGGCAGTGGGCATCTGCAGTTCCCACAAATTTCTGATTTCCTGAAACCTAGCAACAGCTTTCCATGACTTCCACCACATCCTCAGCTCTCCCAAATGATCTTAGCTCCTGAATTTAAACCCTTCCTAAAAATACAAAATAAAATAAACTCTTCGTGTTTGAATCACCTGGGTTGCTGTTTTCCTGACCAAACCTTGACTAATAACACCCAAGCTCTGAATGTCCTACAGCTTACTTAGAATAAACAGAGAATATTTTGCTTCCAAAAAGTGTATAAGGGTCTCACTTCTGTAAATTAACAGTCATGGGAAGAGTTAAATGTTTTCCAAAACAATATAAATAAATGTGCATAAAGAGAAAAGTATAATATTTAATATTGACTTATTCCCTCATTAATTCAACAACTGTTTATTGAGCACAAGTTCTGTTGGAGAGGCCATACACAATATTAGAGATACAAAGATGAGCAAGCTAGGTGTTATTCCTCCCAACAGAGTTGGTAAGAGGAGAAAGGTGCAAATATATAGGCAGTTGAACAGAGAATAACATTCTGTGAAAAGGTAAGTTCAAGGGGCTACAGAAGATACAACCTTAGCAGGATCAAGGAATACTTCTTGAATGAAGTTACACCTAAGCCAAGATCAAAAGCATAGTGGGAATTACTAAGGCGTTATTCAAATGGAACAAGAAATAATCCTTCTCTCCCCCACTTGGCGACATCTGCCATTTGTCCCCCCTCTTCCATCTATGAATCCCCGTGAGGCTCAAGCCATCTCTAACTTTTTTCCAACCACACCGACACATAGAAAATTATACTGCAAGTGAAAGCAGATTATTATTGAAAGACAATGAGCATATCCTCCAGGTATGAGTTTCCAAAATAAAAATCTAGAAAACAGGGCAGTCACTCGAAGGGAGAGTTTAGCAGAAAGCAGAGGACACTTCAAATGTAGAAAATGGCTCCCAGAGCTGCTGCTCACTCCCGTTGCCGCTCTGGGGACTCTGGCACTTATTTGAATTTGATGACTGGCCAGCATAGGACTTTCAAAATTTCTGAAATCAAATCTCTTTATTCAGAACTCTGCAATTTACTATGGTTCTATTGTTTGGATTGAGTACTTCACACACCTATTTCACTTACCAAGTCTCTCAAAGCATTTCCTCATGAATCTTACTTAAAATATATATATGTATATATACACACACACACACACACACACACACACACACACACATATTTACATTTATATTTAGGTCAGTCAAACCTGAATTTAGAGCTCAGTCAGCACTTGCTACATGTGTAATCTGAGGCAAACTACTGAAATTACCTAGTCTTTTTTTATTAATCTGTAAAATGAATATAATGATCTCTAACCTTCCGTAGATATAACGCCTGTGAAATGCCCAGCTCAATGGCTGACCCAACCTTCCTGCCCTTCCTTCCTTCCTTCCCTCTTTTAAGATAGTGCAGCATGTAATCATATTGCAATAATAATGTGCTAGCATCTTAGATATAAATTAAAACATTTTTTCCAGCTTGACTACGAGCTTATAATCAGCAAAGTCGCAAGACTTTAGATTTGAAACAATCTGTCAAATGGCTCAAATAAGTGGGGACACTCGGGCCCCGACTTGCCCTTCTTCCACTCTCAGAGGAATGTCTTCTCAGTTAACATGGTCCTCTTTTCTTGAATTATTAACGGCAACAGGAAAAAATTCTTCCTGGTTAGATCAGTAAATCCAATTTTCTACTGCCCACTTCAAGCATTAAGTCAAGCTCCAAATAATGATAGCATTATATCAAAGTAATGGACAAAATAGTCTATATCATGCAAAATTAAAATGTGAATTAATTTCCAAAGAAAAAAATATTTTCAGTGATATTAGTTCTTTCATTCTTATTGCCTACTGGGAATGAAGAGAACTGCTCTCAAATCATGTGATGGATGGGTCCCAGAACAAGCAGTAAGAACTAATTCACCAATTAAGTTTTAAAAAATCCAAGGAACTGAGCACATGTCTAATAAAAAGAACATGGATCCCTGAAGGGAAGAAGAAGAAAGAGAAGGAGGTGGAGGAAGAGCAGGAGCGGGAAGGCACTGGGTCACCGAAAGAAGGCTATGCGGTCTAATGAATGAAACCCTGCATTGAGCATAGGAGGAAGGGTGTTCCATTGCCGCGTGACACTGAAGGAGACACGTGCTGCTCATGTGCCAGGGTCTGAAAAGTACCCTGGAATATAAGTGACTCAACAAGAAATACTTCAGTGTACTCTGATGTTTTATTGATGCTATAAAAATGGCATAATCTGCATTTTCTTAATCTACTTTGTTTTAGGAGGATTTATCATTATTAGTCACAGATTATGAGAACCCAGCTGGCAAGAACTACCCCTTTCCCAATTTTGTGCCCTGACAATCTTCCTAGAAAAATGTTTTAAACAAACATACGTATGTCACATGAAAGGGAATCAAAAGCCAGAAGCGCACTATTCTTAGCACTTCATCAAATGATATAAGGTTTTGCCAATTGTCCATGTACTGGGACAATTATCTGGACAATGTATTTGTCCAGGAAATTATTTTAAGTTTGGAAGATATTTATTTTCTTAAACAAGGTCATAAGAAACAGGAAACAGAGTTGGTCCCATATATCAGACTATGCGGGAGATCAGGGATGGGAAGTCATTTGCTGGAAAGTTGGAGGGGCCACACATTCGCCTGAGACACTCACAGAAAAGATGGGCTTCAGGAGACTGCCCTTGGAAATGGCGAATATGGACAGTGAGGGAGGGAGGGCACAGTGCTGTCACGAGGGAGGGCAGCGGATGAGGGAAGTTGCTGGAGGAGGGCCGTACTGTTGTTATGAAGAATGATATGGAAATCGCAAATGGCAAAAAACATAAAGAACGTGAAATGTAAACACTACAGCTTATGCAGTATTGGGATTATTTCCTCCAGTGTTGGGCTGGGGAAATCAGCCACCTGTTGGATTCTTTAGAAACAGCTATTCTCGAGTTACCATGACATACGCATTTCCCAGAGTCAAATAACAAGCCAGGATGAACCGTCCGCATCTTTTCCCCCACATTAATATCATTCAGTATTTCAGATTCAGGAAAGGAGGTACGTGCACCAGGTTTCAGACAGGTTTGTCGCTTCCGGCCACCAAAAGATAAAAACTATTTTTAAGACACATGAGAACATAGCTGTAGCTAGGAGTGGGGGTTTTTTGATTGTTCAGGTTTGGTTTAGCTTTTTATGTGACTGTCTCCTTCACTCTAGCCAGAATTCCTCGAAAGTGGTAACTTTGCTACAGGCATCTTTGCTTTTGCAGCTCTGACCACGGTACCTGGCATACTGAAGAGATTCAACAGAGGTGAGATGGAGGGATGGGCAGGAAGAGGAATGGATTAAGTAAATATTCATGGATGAGTTGTGGCAATGACAGGTACTTAGAAATATCCTTTAATTAAGAGAAATGACTTACATCCTTAAGTTCCCAGGCAAACTTTCTTTCTTGAAGCATATAAATTCCTAAGAGATTTCCCATACTGGAAGATGGAGAGGTTTGTGCCCTCCAGACTAAGCTACAGAATACCTTAGAGCAGGCATATTAGCCTAAATGCCAAAACCCTAAAGCTCTGAAATGAGGGCACTAGAATAGAATGAGTATGGAGTCTGTGAAAATGAACTAAAAATTAACACTGGAGTTTTATCAAGGTTAAGTGCAAAGTAATTCGATTACAAATCTGAAGTATAAATAGAAACATTGAGAGCTCTGACTTGGGGGCCCTCCCTTCACCAAGTGCCTTCAAGTCCTTCTCCCTTGCATGAAAAAAAGCAGGGTGTTCAGATTTAGTAATTGTCCTTATGTGGGAAACACATGGCTTAGGCTTCCTATCCTAAAAGATTTAGTCTCATCTCAGCTTGGAAAATTCCTTCCTAGAAAAATAAAGAGGCAACTAAATGCTCAATGTCTCTTGAGAAAAGAGAAAATATATAAATACATTTGCTCTTTAATTCTGATTAATTGAAAGGGGAATAACATAAAACTTCATGCTTTTAAAGCACAAAATCACCAAGTTTCGCTAAAAGGAAGAATGCTCAGGTCTTCACACACGTTAAAGTATTCACTGTCACGTGATGACTACTCCTAACCACACTGCATGTGTCACTTAGATCCATCTTGCTTAACCTTGCCAACTAATTATGGTTACACACCAGAGACAATGAAGGAAGGAAATTATTCTAAAGAGCTAATCAAAATATAAAAGCCACATGTCATTAAAAATGCAAAATTAACACACCAATAGCTATTCTTAGAGTTGGGAAAAAAAATTGTTCTAAAGATAATCATTTGCTTCACATTTCAAAGAAATATTACTGTGACCATAGGAATGTCAGTAAAGGGATGTCTGTGACTGTAACACAAAGCAAAAGCATGCTTTTCTTAGGTGTAATGAATTATGGATTAATCTGTAAGATAACTATTTGAATGGATTTATTTCTTACCAACAAAAAGTGGTTTCTCTTCCTTTAGAATCCTGTTATTCCATCCTGAAACTTTTTCAGGACCTCATTGTTGTTTGGGTTTTTACTTGTTTGTTACAGAGACACATTTTTAAGAATTATTTTCTCTTAATAGTGAGCATAATCACTTTTCCTCTTACTCCAATGGTTGAAATATGTTCTTCTGTTGGTAAATGTGGCTCAGGAAAATGACTGACCTTTTCAAACGAAATTTATAATTTTAGAAACGTAAAACTTAACATTCTTTAGTAATCCAATATTAAAATACATTTAGGTTGATCTATAAAATGCTCTGATTTCAACTATTCTTTTTTTGAGTGTGCAATAGAGAAACATTAACAATGAGTGTGGTTTAGAAAAATTCATTTATATAGCTGTTTGCCATGTCATGATGTATTTTAAACAAAAGAGGTACAGACAAAGGTATTGATTTTAGGGACTTAACTAAATAAACAGTATGTAAATTGGGTCTTTTTCTATAAAATTAGATCAAGACACACATATTACACTGCCTTTTTCTATAAGAATGACAGCTATTGAATTTGGCAGACATTGGAATTTGGTTAAAGAGTTACAGACCTTTGATCTTTGGATTACAATTAAATGAAACCATTGTAAAAGGACAGTGGTGGGCCAGCCAATTCCTCAAGCACACCACAGCAGCCAGGAGGCGATACCGCTTAGTGCTGTCAAGAAACCGACTGCACTCAGGTCTAAGCCCCATGCCTGCTGGTAGATGATGAGGATGGTAATCATTAGAATACACAGAAATACCTTGAGAACACAAGTCGGTGGGCTTCCTCCCCTTTAGTTTCCATCATACACCCATGCTGATCTATTACACTTCTAAGTAATGATATAATACCCGGGGGGGGGGGGGGAACAGTAGGCTCATTTATATATATTTTTCTCAAGACTCTATGTGGGGTTATTTTTAGAGACAGTAGAGAGAAACATAGAATCTCGGGTTCGAATTCCCTGGAGTTTTAAGGAAAACGAATGGAGGGAAGGAACTTAACGTGATTGTAGCTCTCCTTACTTCCTCATTTGTAGAAATATTTGTTTTGTTCTTTTTTTTTTTTGTCCTTTCTTCTCTTTTTCTTCTCTCTCTGTCTCTCTCTCTCTCTCTCTCTCTCTCCCCTTTTAATAACACTTTCCTAATCAACCTGACTGTTAATAAATTAACTTTCACAGTCATACCCAAGGGAGTCATTCCCTTCAAGTCTTTGCTTTTTAAGCTAAATTCTCCAAGTTACAAATAACGCCATTACACCATAATGACAACATTTGACCACCATCTTTAAAAAGAGATTTATTGATAACCTTTTGAATAAGAGGAATGCTCTGTCCCCAAGTTCCCTATTAGTTCACATTCTTCATCTATAATTATTCTTAATTCTTGCAAGAAGTACCCTAATAAACGGACAATAAACAGTGACTTAGCAAGTTTTCCTCATCTAAAATTATATATTCATAGCAACAAATAGGGAAGTTAGCTCTCTCTCAGGTCTTTTTATCCAGCCCACCAGATCTGTGCTCCTTTTTTTTTTTTTTTTTTTTTTTTTAACCTTCTTTGTTATGTCATTCCGCAGACAGAGCTCAGGCTGTTTCCTGTCACCCACTGGAGCAAACTGCTCAACAGAAAGCACAGTTGGACAGCCCTTAATTAGTGCTACTTGGGATAGTCAGTGTGCGAGCTTGTGTCAGCATCTCACTTAAACAGGAATAGAGCAGTGAGAATCAGCTGACAGTTTGAGATGCAAGACACCGGGTCTTCCACTTCCACCTACAGTCATATATTGCGTGCTGCACGCCTGTGAATGGTATGAAAAATGTTGGAAATAATGTTCTGTATGTAAATTGGAGTCAAATTATCCCATCACATCTTACAGGGTGTTTATTTCTTTAAGTGATCTGGTACGTATTCTCCATCAAAGTCGAATGCGCAAAAAGAAATAAAATAAATTCTGAAATCACTTGCTCACGATGAATTCCTAAAAATTAACCAAACAGACCTGCCACAGTTTTTTAATATTAAAAAAAAAAAAAAAGAAAAGAAAAAACAGAGACTAGCACTTTGTAATTAGTTAAACGGAGCGACAGAATGCAATTAACTTAAAATCAACTGAACAATAGCCTCGGGATTTGCATTTTATTTTGCATTGGTATCCAATGTGCTAACGTGATCATTGACTATTATGATATCACCTATGTAACTTAAACGGAAATCAAACTGTATCCAGGTAGACTAGATAACTAACATACTTCTTAACCAAAATCTGAGCTTTATCAACTTAAACTTTTCGTATCTGTGAACAGAAAGATTGATTTACAGCTTAACAAATCTCTTGCGGGATAAAAACCCGAACACAGAACTCTACCATCTGCTTGCACCCCTCAAGTTAACATGACTAGCTATTTTGATATTCTATTACAGTTTCGACTCAACAGCCAAGCCCAAAATTTGAAACAGAATTTGGTTCAGTTCTGTGATGGTGGGATTTTCTTTGTTGTAGAACAGACACTGTTTAGTCTGGGTGAAAAATGAGATCAATATATTCTAAACCTGTAACTTATTATAAACATAACCTCCCCCAAAAGTGTTTTAAATTAATATTTTTCTAGTGGCTAATAGAGTCCCTTTAGGTTAAACGTGAAGGGAGTCTACCATGCATGTTTTCAGAGGGTAAACAGCCACCACTTCCTTTTTTTTTCTTTTTTAATCTCCCTGGAAGGTAGCTATTGTACTTTATACAGTAGACATTTTTAGACACTGCTTTTGCTTTTTGTTGTCGCAGTTCAGCGGTAGGATGGCGTTTCGGGGCTCGTGGCAGTACAGCCTTCTTTATAAGGATGAATGAAGATGAAAAGCAAGACAAATGGAAGCGAATGAGACACTGCTTTATGTGATTCATGATAGCTTGCCGTAAGCCTGTTAGCCTCTGCCTGGCTCTCCTCCCCGAGAAAATAATGGATAGTTACAATGTGTATAGTGACACTGTCAAACCATCAGGAATTGCTGATTATAGTGCTAAATATTGATCTCTGCTTCACATGTGTCAAAATTCTTTCTTCCCTTAATTAGAACTTCCCTAAGCACCATACAAGAACAAACTGAATATATCAGATCTCCGTGAAAGGGAGTGTGATACCAGCATATAATTGTGACCTCTTGTCTTCTCCTTTTCTCTTGAGTTCCGAGATGACTTCGGCTGTCTCTGCTGCCCTTCCCAGCCCATGTGATCATCATGCTCATTTTTCCCAATCTAACCATAGGAAGATTTCTCCCAGTCTCTGCTTTTCATCATTCTGAACCACTAGGGTAGTAGTCAGATGGCAGGGAGACTTAAAGTGCCAGAAGGTGCCTTTTTCTATTTGTTTGTTTCATGGTACACCGCACCAGGCAATGACCTGTGGCAAGAATGTCATACAAAACGGAGACAGGTTCACCCAATCAAAGGGAGCTTTAAAATTAATACAGATCCCTTCATTTCTTCATGTGAGATCTGGGAAGGGCAATTTCAGGGTGCCATAGTCTTCCTGATTATCAATCCCACTCATTTTGAAAATATTTTTAGGAAACTTTTGTTACGGAAAGAATCCTTTTTTAGCTCCAAATTCCTCCATCAACTGAACCAGGGTAAAGCTCCCTACTAATTTGACATTACTATTCAATCAACTTCTATATTCTGTACTCTAGCAGTAATGCAATATAATGAAAGGTTGTGATATATGGTTTCAATTTGCACCGCAAACTGAACACTTAACTCATTTATCTTAGTTTACCTGTAATATATTGTTATTTTTTAATCATGACACCATGGTACATTTGCCTTTAGTTTGATGTGCTTGATAAAATCAATATTTCATTAAAAGATTTTCAAAAATTGTTTATTTCAAACACAGAGCCAGACCGGTTTGGCAGCCGGTTTCCTAGAAACAATGTCCCACCGACTCTGTGAGCACCCCTGGCCCCATAAATACCTGGTATGGAGGATCTTCGTCCGCAGTCGCCTCCCTCGTGCATTGGCAAGGTCCACACTCACCATATGGGCTTTCGAGGGACAATAAATAGCAAATTCCATTTTTGACCTTTGCATGATAAACCTAGAAGAGGGTGAAGAAGGGACGGTAACATTAAGGCTCCCCACTTTTTAAAAAGCATTTCCGACAGGAATCTCTGTCCTGTGCAGAGAAACCTCCAAGTGTCCCACATGAACACAGGTCCCCTCCCATCGCTGCCCTGGTCACCTGGCTACATCTCACCACAGGTGCTCTGCGTCACTGGTAATGATCAGGTTGGCAAAGTGCAGAGAACTGAACTTTAAATTGGGCTGAAGAGCCTCAGACTGCAATGGAGAGGTGCCAGCATTTCTAATACACTGGTGCACAACGGTGACACTGAATGCTCGTTTTAATGTGGCGTAGTTTGCAAGTAGAGCTACTTACATGAGAAATGTTAACTAATGGCAACCGTCGACTTCTTCTCCCTTAGCTTAGGGATGTGGGAAGAAAAATGATCATTGGGCTGTCTGGTTAAAACACACATTACCCATTTTCTTGAAGCCATTCAGCTCACAGAAATCACACTTTTGCCTGTTTTCCCCTCCGTGTTACACATAAAATATAAATTTATCACTATAAATCAATATCCAGCTATCTTCACAGGCTGCATTTATGCCCTTTGGCGATAAATGTAGCACATGATAACTGAAGCCAATATACCATCTCTGGATAGATATTTGGCTATTATATAAATACAAGGAACATGGTGAAATATAAGTTTGTATTTGTAGATTTAAACAAGTTTGTCCTGTAAGATCAGGAAAGTAGAAAATAGTCACGGATAAAAGTACATATATTCATTGAACTATGTTCCTTCTGCGTGAAGGTGACAATGATTTTATAAATACCAAAGACTGATGAGTCCGTTGACAAGTACATATAGAGCCCTCCATCAGAAACAATCATGGGTTGAAATGACTAAATCGCCTTCTCCTTCGGTAATAATTGGATGGAACAGGATTTGCAAGGGCAGGTGTGCATAATACCTTACAGCCAATAGTACCGAAGGACGAGCGGCTTTTCTTTAATATCATCCCAACTGTGTATCACCCAAAATCTGGAATAAATTAGTCATCCTTCTATCTGCAAGAAATATTCATGACAATTCACAGCTGAGGCAGATAGGATATGGTCAATAAAGAGTCTACTAGTCTTTATGTCCTACTTATGCCCTTCCCATGAATCTGAACCAAAAGAAGTAATAAGGAAGTAGCACATACGAATAGTACCTTTAAATAAGCAAGTGAGCCTTCTTCAGCAACAAGCAACATTCTCGGGATATCAAAAATAATAACTGGTTTTGCAGCAATACAGCATGGAAACACGAGGGTATAAGATATACTGTACTTTAAGCTCTGTTTGATGAATCTGAGCACAGTTCCTGGGGGATAGATTACTTTAAACCATGCTCTTTTACTTTCTAATCCTGACTTGATTTGATTTGTACTTTAATACAGCTGCCTGGCAATTCAACAGCAAATAGAGACTATTTATGTAATCAGATTGTAAGTAGTGGGACAAGAAGAAACTCTCTAGAACCTTTTTGGAAAATAGTTTGTTGTACTTTTTATTTATTGAACAGCAGGGCTTCGGGCTTTCCAGTGCTCATTATAATTGGTTTTCTGCTTGAACTTTCAAAAACTGTCATGTCAATACTCAAACAGAATTTTTTTGCTTACTATATGGCTGTGGGCTCTATTTTCTCATGTGCAACTTGACAAAGTTTCTTGTAATACCTCAGAGGCAAAGTTCTAGAGTTTTGTTTGCTATTTAAGAAAACCGGGTATCAGAGGGCTTTAACGTTTTGCACATTTGTGTTCTTATTTTGCAATTAAATGCCTTAGTCTAATATCTGTTTCCTTTTGTGCCTACCGCTGCCTATTCACATGTCTCTATTGTTCTTTGGAAGGAGATCCTCTGTTTTTGTTTTGCCAGCCACCAATAAGCTCTGGATCCCACTACCTTGAGGCACACTCACTTGGAAGTAAGGTTGTTTTTCCATTGATGTGTCCATAATCACACTTCATATGCTAATTACCATTTGATTTAAAAAATTCGCCCTTTCCCAAAAGTGTCATTTCCTGTGCCACTACCGAAAGTGCAAATGAATTTTATATTCTCCCAAACCCTCTTCCTTCAGAAGCTCTAAAAACTCACCCAACCACTTACGGCACAACAAGAACCTCAAATGAATCTAAGACAAAGTAAAACATTTGTCCAAACTGAAAATGAATTTTTAAACTCTGTCCCTGGAAACAACCTCTTCATATAAATACGCATATGGATATTTTCAAAGATGTTAGCCCTAGCATATTCTACTTTTTAACTAGCTCGAGGTCACTTGATTATTTGTAATAATTCTTATGTGGCCAGAACAGAGATAATTGCAAGACAAAGGATTTGTGCTGAAAATCAGTGCTCTCTGTATTTGGTTTCATTTCCTTTCTTTCTACAATTTCATACTATTTAAAGCAATCATCTCTTAGGAACTATGCAATGAACGCATAGTTTCTCTTTATGTTAAAAACGCAGGACTAAAATTAAATAAATGAAGATCACTGAATAACATCAACAATTCGGTAACAACTTTTTAAAGTACTAAAACAGTCTTTGCTCAGATTGGATAATAGCATTGCAGACAGAAGTTGTACTGTTTCAATATTTCTCTCAATTACGTGATGGGCTTCCTTAAAGAATATTTCAAGAGAGACACTGTGCTATAAAACTAAAACTTTGCATTCGATGTGGTCCCATTGTCTCCGAATTTTGTCCTGGTGGTGGTTAAACGTGTGATTATGGAGCTGAAAACCATTCTTCTCTCAAAAGCAAACCCAGGTGCTACCTTTTCAAAATCCAAACGCTCACTGACAAAGCAGCCATCTACAAACACAAGCTTGACTTTAAACTCAGGCAAAAAGAAACGCATCTGCAAGGGAAAATATGCGTCATTGAAATGCCGTAGCTGCCGCTCAGATTTGCAGCCATATTCTCAAGTGCGATCCGGAGGAAGCTGGCAAGGATGCGTGCGAGCTGGGGCTCACCTCTACAACGCTCTTGTGTTCTTTTCACCCCTGTACCAGGAAAAATGGAGCCCGCCGGGGTTAGGTGGATCCTTACGCACCCTTTGGGGTACATCAGGGTCGGTTAGTACCTCGCATTCTGAACTTCTCATACTCAGCCTCTAGAAAAAGATTGCCACCACATCATGGGTGGGAGCTAGGCTGAAACGAAGAATAAAAAGAGAGTTCAATATAACAAGGGTGTGAGGGGGAATGAAGAATGCTGCAGAAGTTTAAGAAATGGAAAAAGAGCTGACAGTGCTTACTTGAAACAATAATCGGCATGGAGGCTCTTACCGGACTCTATTCTTTATTTCAAATATTTAACTGGAATGGATTTGTATATTTATACAATCAGATCTGTGAAGGTAGTCATGTTTAACCACAGAGTATGACTTTGCAGCTTGATCCTGGAAATATAAGTTTGCCGTGCTAGAGCACAGGTTTAAGGTGACTATCAGAATCAAATAAAAATATGAAATCCATTACATTCTTAGGGTAAAACTCCTTCCCTGGAACTCAAATAGGAAATTGCTTGTGGATGGCAGCTTTTTACTTTCATAATTTTATGTCCACGTGCTTCCCTATATGAGTGAATATATCATTTCTGTTCCATGCGAACTGAAAAAAAAATTATCTTAATTCTTTGAAAAAATATTTTGGAAGATATATACATGCTTATTCATACATGCACATATGCATTTGTACATACCTATAAACTAACAAATCCAGTCTGCTGATTATTAGCAAAGAATTCATTTTGTGTTTTCCATATGGAATATGCTCAGCTCTTTTAAGAAACTGTATGATTGTATTGTATTATCTGTTCTATTATCTGTTTTACCATGGGGGGGAGGTGCAGACAGTGCATTTGTTTCATCGCATAGAACAACCAGCTGAGATTTGCTGTCTCTAAACTCAGAAGACGGATCTGATTCTCTGTCTTTAGCTCCCAAAACTACATCAAGGCCACTCTTTTAGTCAACTTGGAAATTTATATACTATACACTAACCCTCCTTTAATATCCTCTCCCTCTTTCCTCTGGGCATTTATTGCTGTTCTTTCTAGTTCAGTAACCAGTGAGCAGAAGGTTCATTAAAACTAATTGAATTGGAAACTTGTCTGCCCTGGGAAATATTAACTCTTTGTTGTTATCTGTAGGAAATTCCTTTTGTTATGTTCCTTTGAATTGAATTATTGGATCTTCATGTTACAAACGCCGTGTTACAAGTAATTTCCATCTTTTTGATGGTCTAGACAGCAAGTTCCAGGGAAATATCCTTATATTGGATTGGGTTTTACAAAATAAAGCAGCATTTTATTCAGTGATGTAAACAAACAGCAATATCGCATACTGTTCAGAACTGGAACTGAACGGTGTCACCCTGTTAACTCTTGTAGTTCTCCCAGTCGCTGGAAATTAAAAAAGAAAAAAAAAGAAAAGGAAAAAAAAAAAGAGGCTTCTCTTATGGCTTATTTTCACTTGGTGACACAAATAACACAACCCCAGGTGAGCAAGTCAATGTTAGTAGAATATAGATTCTCACAGAACGTTCATCCCACAACTGCCACCATTCTACCCATTGGGAAAAAAGTGTCAAAATGAGAAGATTATAATTATTCTTAATGATATAGGGAAACTCACTTCAACTTGTCATTTGTAATCATTTAGTAAGGGTGCTGAAAAAAATACATTTGAAGTAAGGGTTTAGGAGGCTATGCATGTTCTGGAATTGTTTAGAGCAGAGAAATATTGACAAAATTGGGAACATTTGATAATAGCCACAGTGGTGGGTTTTTGCCAGCTTTAAAAATCAATTGAAAATAACAGGCAACCCACTGTTGCTAATAAAAGTAAATATTTATGACTGATTTGACTGTGCTTCAATACCAGTCAATCACTTTCTAAAGAATCTTTGCAATTCATTAACCTCTTTTTACTGGTCTTGTCCCTGTTGGTATTAGCCATTAAAAAAGAATAAGGGAGGGGGTTTTGATTTTTCTGTTCTCATCATTCATAGCTTATTTGTTCTTTCCCTTCATTCCCATACATTGCGGCTAAATTGATTGTCTGTTTAGTCATATGAATGATAAAGTAGCAGTGCCAGCAAGATTGAAAGCCTCCATTAATTTCTGAGGAAGGTGAGTTCCTCAGCTTCAACCACAACTGAAAACAAACCTACTTCTCCTGGCGTCTTCTATCACTAGTAATTCCTGTGGTGATAGGGTCCATGTAACTGTCAGACTTCCTTTTTGGACTTCTCCTTGGGCAAACTTAAAAAATAAAAAAATTATTAATATCATCTTAACATTGTCTGTCCTTCTGTTTTCAGCGTGGCTGTGATCTTTATGTACAAAAATCTACCATCTGCAAATTTTTATTTAAACATTAAAAGTAATGCTTAAGTTGTATTTTTTTAAGATGCTACCAAATTTTATTCATTCAGCAATCCATGTACTCAAAGGTAATTCTTCGTGCAGTGAGACATCTTCCTTTATTAAAAGTGCTTTTTAGAGCTCTTCCATGACACAGTTTTAGATTTCTGAGATCTGTGTTTAAACATAATAGCACTACACCTTACTGATTTTTTTTACTTCTTAAAATATTCATAAAATCATAACCATCTAAAATTATCTATAGCAACTGTGTTTCCTTACAGAGGTATTCTGTGATGTATTACGGTGCTACTTTAAGTTGTTTTAATTGCCATTGTAAGTACATATTTTGTCACTGAATTAACAGACTGAGCAGACATGTAAAACCTGCATAACTTACCAGTATGTGTAAGTCAAAGCCACCTCTAGGTACCCTTAAATTATAATCCTGTACGGAGGTTGATTTTTTTTTAACTCTTTCAATGGTATGTGGGTTTATCCCCCTCCCCTTATTTCCTTGGGAATTTTTTTATAGTGACAGCTGACATTTATTGAGCCATAAGGCTTGTGTGGCAGGTACTGGGTTTTAAAAAGGGAACTTCAGTGTGATTTCTTGTACTTAATCCTCCCAACGACTCCATGAGGAAGATCCCATTTTAACTGCAATTTCTCAAATGAGAAAACTAAGGCTGCTAGAGAGTAAATAGTCTTTCCAAAATTACATGCATGTTAAGCAATAAAAACTGAATTTGTGGGACACCTGGGTGGCTCAGTCAGTTAAAGCGTCTGCCTTTGGCTCAGGTCGTGATCTTGGGGTCCTGGGATGGGGTCCTGGGATTGAGGCCCGATTTGGGTTCCCTGCTCAGCATGGAGACTACTTCTCCCTCTGCCCCTCCCAAACTTACTTCATGCCTGCTCCTGCTCCCTCTCTATAAATAAATAAATAAATAAATAAACTGAATCTGCACAACATTCTGAAGCCAGAGCCCATGTTCTAAATGTTACCCTTTACCTCTATTGGACTGACCAGCATGGTCTGCCCTGCACAAGAAATACTTGTAGATTTTTCTGTTTTGCCATCCCAGATGATAACATCCCCCAAACACTGGAATATCTTATTCCCCTATGACCCCTAACTCTGCCTCAGCTTGGCCCTTTGCATATGGCGGGTGCTATCGAATCACCAAAATGTACATACTATATAGGAACAAATTCTAATTATTTAGAATTCTTAGCTTTCTTCCTTTGTAAAGGCTCCAGGAACTATATGAAAAATAATGCTACAGAGGTTAGTTTCAGAGAAAGAAGCAGAAATACATGCACTCATACATACACACACACCAACACAGAGGATGGGCGTAATGAGTGTGGCACAGCCAGCAATACAGAAAGCAGGGTTTGGAAGCCCTGTCCCCAAGCCCACCCAGTTACTTTCATATTTAGGGTTCTGAGTGTGGCCTGTGGCTTAAGATCTGTACCATTGTTCTGGAAAAAACCTGAGTTATTAATTTCATCCACACTGGCACTCTGGTGTCCCATATGAGACAAGGTTTCTGAAAGTCTTTTCATCAGCCCTTCAATGGAGAGTCAACACCATTGAAGTCAATTATTAATGGAACATTTCTGGCCTTAGATGGTAGCATTTGGTCCCCGGCAGTCCAAAGTTTGGAAACATCCTGTCCACAGACTCTCACTTAAATCCATTTCAGTAGAGAAGACGAACCTTCAATTGTTCTCAATAACGGATGCACGCAGCGCATTGTCTTCTCAGACTTCAGCTAGAGCACAGCAGGGTCTTTTGTGCAGCAGAGAATCCATAGGATCAGACCCAGCAGATCCTGGGCAACACATGCATTCTAGGAAACTGGATGAAGAGATGACTTCAAGGAAAGTAATACATCTACCCGTAATACAAGCACATCCCATTCGTGGCAAGAATGGAAAGAAGGGGGAGTAAGCTCCTCACAGATATAAACCAAAAGCAGAAAGTCCATGGTTTTATTTGGTAGGCTTTACTTATCTTTCAAAATTGTATCCACACCATAAAAAAGGAAATGGGATTTCCTCAATGGTGACTTCTGAAAATGGATACCAGATTCCTCAAAGGATGTAAAAGGCAGACGAGGGCAAAGCACTAAAAAAAGGTTCTACTGTGAAGCCACATCTTTTAGCTCATTGTGTTTGGGGAAAGAAAAGTGCCCTGAGAGCAGATATAGTAAAGGCAAGAAGTCTGGGTATTCTGGTATTCCATTAAGGATTAGAGTGTTAACCAACAATTTCTATGCTCGCTTTTTCAAAAGGGGTACTAAAAATGAGTATAAAACAATCATTAAATTAAAAGAGTCACTGTGCTGAGGTTTAATATTTTCTTCAGTGTTATTTTTTCTTGTTATTTTAAGAACATGCTTTTAGTAACTTATAGATGTTTCAATGTTTATATTAAGAAATTAATAATATTTGACATCTTGAGGGAATGTAATAAGTTCACAAAAGTTATACAATTTTGTTTATTTTAGCACTGAAATATTTTGCTGGTGAATATATCCTAGACACGTTATTTACCTAAAATACTGACAATTTTTTTCCACACTAAAAATCTATCATAACTCTCTTTGACAATGTTGACAAAATACCCTTGAGAAGAGTAACGCAGCAGGTGGGTAAATTTTTACATTGGGAATAAGGATGGGGAGGGGGGAAGCCCAAAGCAGCAAAACCAATCTGTTGATGACAAAAGGTTCCATTGAGATTGCCTACTCATAAGACATTCGATGTTAGTGATTCTACAAAGAAGTTGGCCTTCATTTTGGCAAGTGCCCCCCAGGGAACAGTTTTGCATCAGGCAGGATTACAAAAGTGTTGAGGCCCTGGTAATAGCTATCTTGAGCATGATTTAGAGCACGTTAGATATCCTAGGTCAGATGCTTCCATCTTCCATCTATTCATCCTTGCATACAAGCCCCGAGAAAATTATCTACACACTTACTCTGAGAAGCAAATAACTATGAGTTTCACAGCATTCCACCCAATGCATGTCTTCCTACTCTACTGTGTTGGAATCACTAAAGTCACTCATTAATGTGGGCTCACAAACTGCCCTTGTATTTACCCCTTCTTTTTTAGATACAATGCTCTTTAAGTGGAAACCAGTTTTTAATTCACAGTTCACGATGGTTTTCAAATAGTAGCAAAGAACACTTATATCCCAGAAGTGTTTTGCTAAGAAGTTTTAAAAATGAATGACAGGAGATAATTTATATATTTAAAGATATTTAAATTATTTTGAAACATGCCTGCAATGACACTTGGATATCTAGAAATGATAGGTGATACCAAATTAAAATTTTTTGTGACCTACATGTTAAATCAATTAATAATGATTCCCCCAACCTCAGTCACTAACTCAGATGCCTTATACTGAAACCCGGAAGAGGATTTAAAAACATATCTTTAGGGAAGTCATCTAAAATCTTCGGATCTTTGTTTTCTCTTCCGAAAATGAAATGACTGAATGACTTGATCTCTTTAAATCCCTTACAATCCCAAACACTTTGACAAATTTCCACAGAGGAGGAAGGAGGACGACTTGAGCTACCAAGTGGGCAAGTAAAAAGGGAAGACTGGAAAGGTCACTGATGACAAAATTCATAGTTTGGTGCTAAGACTTGGCCTGGTGAGCAGTGCTGAAAACTGGTAAATGTTCTGAGCTTATCTTCAAGATTAGGAGCCAGAGTCAATCAAAAAGATTAATTTTTGTAAGTTTGAAGGCCCCTAAAAAGAAGCTAGAAATTCAACCCACTGATCCTGAGACACCCTGTTGCCCTATGATGGTATCTGTCTCAGAGGGAGGGGCCAACGCCCAACCTTTTGTGAAGGAATCTTCCTTGTGTGCCTCTCTCCTACAGCCAGAGTATAACCTTTGAATTTCAGAAGGAACAGGACCTCTGGCCTTAAACGAGACACCTTGAGAGCCCGGCCACAGATTTCTGCAGCACGCAGCAACTTCTCACGCAGAGAGTATGCCCCTCACTAATACCTCTTGGTACACGGCCGGAGCAAACTTGGTTTGAAATGTTTACAAAAGGGTAACTTTCTCTTAATCCCTCTTATCCTTTCAACTCCTAATATGGAAGTAAAGAACCTGGAGTCTGTGAGGTTCACTCAGGAAGTAACAGAAATACGGTAACACATCAATCCATTCATAGATCTGTTGGAAAATGTGTATGACCTTTAACTCCTGGGAAGATTTTTGCCAAAGCCAAAGTCATCTAGAATTTCTCTCTTAAAGGTGTCTCGTAGAGGTAATTTTGTTTTTCCCTCTTTCTCTTAACCTGCCAGAGACTTTGCCGTTTGGATCATCTTTCTCAAATGTTGGGTGTTTCCTTTGATCTTCTTGAGAGGAAAGATGAATATTACAATAAAAAATCATGTTCAGGAGATTTCATCTTTAATACACTTTGGTGGGATCTGGATAAATTTCTCTCTTCCTTTTTAAATATATTTATCACTGATTGCCCATGCTTTTAATGAATAGATGGAATTATTGCATTATTGTAAGAGAATTTCAAAGTTTATTACTTTATATTCTGTGTCATTGGGAATAATTATCAGCATTTACTAAATGTTAAGGTTGGAAAAGTCCTGAGACAGCATAAATTATAACCCTTAATTTTCAGAGGAAGAAACTGTACCTTAGAGAAATTAACAGACATCCAAGATAGGATTTTTTAAAGATTTATTTATTTATTTATTTTGAGAGAGACAGAGAAAGAGAGAGAACAAAACTACAAGCAGGAGGGGCAGAAGAAGAGGGAGAGAGAATCCTGAGCATACTCCATGCTGAACACAGAGCCTGATGCTGGGCTGGATCTCACAACCTTGAGATCACAACCTGAGCCGAAACCAGGAGTCAGATGCTTAACTGACTGCACCATCCAGACACTCCCAAAGGTTGTTAATGACAAAGAACTCGATCTTTTGACCCACTTTAGGTGAAATCATGGGTTGCCAAAGCTAATAAGGACCTTGGAGATGAACCCAAAAAAGAAGCTAAGGACTTTCTAGTGTCCTTCAGGGTCCCTTTGCTCACCATCAGGAAAGATCTATCTGACAAGATGAGGAGATACAGACCTTGAGGAGAAATGACCCATGAGCACACGATGACAAAAGGAAACCTGCATCATAATCCATATTAACCCCAACACTCCCACAATGCATCTCTTCCTAGTACCCTCACTTCAAAGGAGTATTTTATTGAACTGTGGGATTTCTAGCACAGTGAAGACTAAGGAGACAGAGATCTTTAAGGTAAGTGATGCCATAAGATGCTTCAGCCCATCTCATGTAAACCACAGCTCATTTCATCTCTGTGAAGGACCCTACCTGTGCCCTGTGCCACCCCAATACATAGATAGATGATAGATAGATAGAAAGAACAATCAAAGTCAGTATTGTTAATGTTGATATAGGAATTGTGATTGCCTACAGGTAAACAGCCAGAGACAAAACCTAACTGACTTTATTGGGCCATTATAACGTTCCCAAAATACAAGTGGTTTATAGTATACAACTGATTTCTATTCATAGTATGAATTCTGTTTTCTCATTCTTCCTCTTGTGACTCTAGTTACTTTCTTTCATTTGTTGAGATGAAGAATGTACATTAATTACCCATACACCACTAAGCTCAGTAGTGGACTTGGAGTGTAGTTTTGAACAAGACAGGCAAGATCCTTGAAATCTTTGTTAAAGAGTGGAATTTCAGGGTGGTAAGAAAGCATATCTCATGGAGGACAAAACTACCAGAGATTTAAGGAAGACCTCCCTAAAGAAGCAACATTTAAACCAAACTTTGAGAGAACTAATAAGAGCTGAAAAGTCACTGAGCAGGAGGAGGTATTCTGAGCAAATGGAGGAGAATACATAGAAGCCCAGAAACAAATAGAGGCATGGTGGATTTAAAGAACTTGAAAAGATCAATACAATCGGAACAGCAGGAATGTCGATGAAACACCTCTGGACTACGACTGCCTGGGAGAAACTAGAGGAGAGAATCTAGATGTGCTGTTGGAATCAGCTCTGCTGGTTTGGGCACCTGAAGACTTGCAATGGCCTGTGCACGAGGGCTGGTGCTCTATGTGGGCACAGGTGCCGCTCATCCCCCCTTCTGCCGACACTTGTATCACCAACCTCTTCCACCCTAGTGGGTAGGCTACCTCCCTGCTTCTTGGGGCGGGATCATCCTCCAGTCCTCTTAGGTACGTCTTCAGCCAACCGGATCAGGTCTGGCCACTTTGTATAGACTGCAGGAGCCCAGAGGAGCAGACCACATCTGTGCAATACTACGCAGAACTATTCAGTTTTTCTCTCTGCCTGACTTTTTTCTCTGTCTTTTCCTCCTGCCCAAGTAATCGCAGAGGTCACATTAACAGAAGTCTAAAGAGGACCGGGATCCTGATCTCTTTCTCTCGGGCACCTCCAGCTTCTATGAGTAAGTATATTGAACGTCCCTCTCTTAAGTTGGATGAAGAATACTTCCCTTCTCTCTCCAAAGAGAAGAGAAAAAGAATAAAAACCTCAGTTCTCTCTCCTCCTCAGATTCATGAATGACTCCACTTCAGATTTCAGCCATCAGCCCTGTCCCCTCTCTTCTCTATCCTCTCGCTCTCCCTAGTCCTCTGTTTAGAAATTAGGAAAGGGGAGACGTTATGCCTACAGAATCCATGAAGCGTGAGGAAAGTTCTGATAATAGAAATAGATTTCTTTCCTATCACCATCTCCCACTGGTTTGTTACCAGAAGGTAAATTTATCAAATGCATATCTTTAAATCCTTAAACTCGACATGGGAGGCAGCACTTGACAATGGGCTGTTTCTTTAAGATCTCCTGCGTCAAGGACCGCAGAGATCCACGCTCAGCCATTTTAAAGCAATCTTGATTCCAGAAGATGTTGACCCCTGGAATTAGTTTCCTTTTAAACTCCCCTTCTGCCCCCTCATTTGCCTCTGATGTTTCCTGACTTTGATGTGTCTTCAGGATTCCAATTCTGGTGTCCACGCCATTCTGCTCCTGGAGTCTTCTGTCCTGACACCCTGTAATTGAACTTGGCTTAACCCTCCAACTTTTCCTCTGCCGGGGCATCATGCTCTCTTCTCTTTCCCTGGTACTGGCCCCCAGGATATTGCATTTATATCTTAGTGGTATAAATTCTTGACATGAATCTTCAATACTAGGACACAGAAAGTTCTCTGGGATTCTCCAAATCATAGCATTATGTATTTTCATAAGATTTTATGTGCTTTTAATTAAAAAAGAGTGACCAAATAATAAATAGCAAATCATTCTTCTGACTGAGGCTTTCTATTAAACTTTGGGAGGTTTTTTTCTGCTAACAAAACATGGTGTAACAAATGCATGACTTGCTAATATTGTAAAACAATATATATTATAAAATTCAGTAATATAAAAATGATCTCTATCTGATATAAACATATGATAGTTGAAAACATTAAAAGAAATCAGGAGTACAAAAATACCAATAAAAATCCCTTCTAAAAAAACTAAAAAACATTACCATAAAGATTTAATATTTAAGAGATGCTACTCTTAAAATGAAATTTTAAACATACAAAGCATTAATTACCCTATCCAATAGTCCTGACCTTTGTTCCATGACAAATATTAAAGATGTAGAAAAGCTTCTTTCATTTTGCAATGCTAAGAATACATCCAAAAGTACATTCAAGCTGGGTGTTAGGGTGTAAATTACTTCATGTGAACAGATTCTCTTTTGAATGATGAAAATATTTTGTCTGCTTGCTCTGATTTTAGTTTTGCTGTTGAAATTGATATTGCTTTTGCTAATTTAGATTTTAGATTGTTTTTTGACTTCTTATCTGAGTACTGAATTCAGTTCTTTTCCTCGTATTTTTTCTGCTAAAGTACTTACAAAGAACTGTAGACTCCAGCAAATATTCAGATTCCAGGAAACTACAGAGAACATTATTGGGTAGTATTCAAAGAAGGAAACATTTTGCATTACCTAGCCAGGTTAATAGCGCTACACAGTCTCACAAGTCAAAATTTCCAATTTGAAGAGTTATTTTCTTCTAAAATTTGTTATCTTGTGGAAGACCACTCACAGGACTCGTTTAAAACATATCATGTGCATGGACTTATCAATAATTGTTTTATTTGCAAGACTGACTGTGTCGGCAGCAGACAGGGCCATAAACACACACCTACAACCAGGCGACAACTCCAAGCAAGACTGACTGAATAGATGGTGACCACTGCTCTCCTCCTTTCTTCCATTCCAGCTTCTAGACACTCCAACTCCCTTGTCAGTGTATTCTGCTCTTGCTTTTGTTTTAACATCAGTGGATTCCTTCAATTATTAAGCTTTAATTCTCACAGGAGAATCATAGTACCTCTTCCAATTTTTCTGAATTCTCAGCTGATTTTTCTGAAGATTGAGGTCTCAAAAAAGATAAATCACCTGAGAAATGTCTGAAAGAAACTCCTTCATGGAAATTAAGTCTCGTTATGACCCAACACATAATCAATACATGTCAAGGTTTAAGTGATATAATAAAATATAGAGTTTTATTTGCTAGTAAATAGAATTTACTAAGTAGATATACTATTTTATTTATGTGTGTATATATTTGAGAATACATATATAATTATATTACATATAATTGCATATGCTAATACATATAGATATAGATGTATAGAGAGATATATCTATCTATACTCAAATTTAAAACATCCAGTTTTGGACCTGAAAACATATGCGTCCCAAACTCTTTCATGTTGTGGGACTCATAGGAAGTGATCGTATTTGCAGAACATACTGAAGTATCTGGAGGAGGCTGCCCTGTGACGTCTGCCACCCCAAGGCCTTCCAGCCTTCTTGGAGGCTGAGGAGATAAAATTCTAAGCAGACCATTCAGCCGCCCCTACCATGTGACCTGGGTGTTTGCTCTTGTCGGGAGAGACATGACAGTGACAGCTCCCCGTGACTAAACTAATGTAGACAGCTCCCCCACCAACTCAAAACCAAGATGGAGGCACCTGAGAAAGAAATCAACAGCATGCGGAGGGGGAAAGGCAGTGATCTCACAGGGGGTGATCTGACAGAAACTATCCATTGCTTACTCACCCAAATGTATATTGCTCAGGCGTTAATGGATTACAGTGTTAGGATTTTATTATTGTTGTTGTTTTTGTGGTTTTGGTTTTTTGCATGTGAACACATTACATTTTCATTAATGCTTTATGATGTTGGCATACCATACTTGTATCTTCATTTGGCCAGTAGATGATGATCAGACTTAACTGCCAAAGGGAGCTGAGAAATAAATGAGTGGCCTGGACCCTGGGGTTATAGAGAGAGGTGTCTGCAAGTATGTGAATGAAGCTGGGAGCCGACCCATAGATTCTTTTCTCTTAACTCTATTCAGACACTAAAGCCTATGGGAGTCCAAACTGATTTCTCTCTATTCCTGGGAACCTAAAACTCAGAGAACATTTCCCATAGGGTAATCACAGGCTCTGTTTGCCCATGGATTGGCTCTTTCCCAGCTGGTCAAGTCAGCTTTTTGGCAGCACATGCAGAGGTCATCTCATACCTTAAGGTGCGCCTTGTGAAATTTAAGTCCTGGGAGTCCACAGCAATTCCTCAGATGATCCTTAAGCAGAAAAGTCCAACTATTTGGCAACAACTTTCACTCATACAGAAAATTATCAGAAATGAGTTGATATCTCACCAACGAATAGCTCACTAACTAACCACTGGCTGTACGTTAAAATTTCTGGAAAGTTTCAACACTGATACCTGGGTGCCATATCATCCTGTTCTTCAAAGAATCATATTAACTAGTTTGGAATGGGACCAGGGCATAACAAGTTTTTTTGTTGTGTTTTGTTATTGGTTTTGATGCTATTTTATTCAAAGGGAAAAAATCGCCTGGGTACAAAAACGTCAGTTCTCACTGTGATGTCCCCTGACATAAGGGATAAGAACCTGAAGGTTTAGCCAGGATTGAAATCCTCACAAAATATCCCCCCCACCAGACTTCATTTAAATTCAAGTTAGTTAACATATAGTGTAGTAGTGGTTTCAGGAGTAGAATTTAGTGATTCATAACTTACATATAACACCCAGTGCTCATCCCAACAAATGTTCTCCTTAATATCCATCACCCATTTAACCCATCCCCCACCTATCACCTCCCAGCAACCCTTAGTTTGTTTTCTATCATGAAGAGTTTCTTCTGGTGTGTTTCCCTCTCTGTTTTTATCTTGTTTTATTTTTCTTTCATTTCCCCTATGTTCATCTGTTTTGTTTCTTACATTCAACATAAGAGTGAAATCATGTGGTATTTGTTTTTTTCCGACAGACTTATTTCACTTAACATAAGACACTCTAGTTCCATCCATGTCATTGCAAATGGCAAGATTTCATTCTTTTTTAAGGCTGAGTAATATTCCAGTGTGTGTGTGTGTGTGTGTGTGTGTGTGTGTGTGTGTATACCATTGCTTCTTTATCCATTCATCAGTCAATGGACATCTGGGCTCTTTCCATAATTTGCTACTGTTGAAAGTGCTGCTATAAATGTTGTTGGTTTTGGGGTGCTGAGTTTGATAAGTTCTTTCTAGATTTTGGACTCTAACCCTTTATCTGATATGTCATTTGCAAATATTGCAAATATCTTCTTCCATTCCACAGGTTGTCTTTTAGTTTTGTTGATTGTTTCCTTCCCTGTGCAGAAGCTTTTTATCTTGCTGAAATCCCAACAGTTCATTTGTTTCCCTTGCCTTCGGAGATGTGTCTAGGCCAAGGTCAAAGAGGTTGCTGCCTGTATTCTCCTCTAGGATTTTGATGGCTTCCTGTCTCACATTTAGGTCTTTCATCCACTTTGAATTTATTTTTGCTTATGGTTAAGAGAGTGGTCCAGTTTTATTCTTCTGTATGTTGTTGTCCAGTTCTCCCAACACCATTTGTTGAATAGACTATTTATTTTTCCATTGGTTATTCTTTCCTGCTTTGTTGAACAATAGTTGACCATACAGGTATGGGGTATCACAAGTTTTTAAAATCACTCCAAGTGATTCTATTATATAGCCAGGGTTAAGAATTCCTATGGTAAGGATGCCTGAGTGGTTCAGTCAGTTAAGCGTGTGACACTTGATTTTCACTCAGGTACTGATCTCATGGTTTTAAGATAAGCCCTGCATCAGGCTCTGCACTCATTGTGAAGTCTGCTTTAGATTCTCTCTCTCCCTATCCCTCCCCCAATCACTCGCTCTCTCTCAAAATAATAAATAAAATCTTTAAAAAAGAAAAAAAAAAAAGAATTCGTGTGTTAAGTCATAAGATCTTTAGAAGGAGATGATGGCCTTCCCCATTACCTAGGGAGTATTCTCCTTTTTATTTGTTCACACAAATGTATTTGACAGAAGCACTAATTTTACTCACATATTTAATGTATGTCAACATTTCACACAGTCACGTAAAAATATTCCTTCTTCCCTTAAGAAATAGACATTCTAAATAACAACTTTTAATCAGTGGCAAATTGTAGTCAACAATAGGTGCAAAATAGGAGCTTCTTGGAGTATATATTAGAATTTCTGGTCAGTGAATTTTCTAAGATGCTGGACTGTATTACAAAAAGAGCCCATGGAAACTTCTCCCCCCAAATGGTAGAAAATAGGCTGTGGACATTTTCTTTTTTTTCTAATCGAAATTTGAGGGCAAGCGCATCTAAAAAACAAGAGTCTGAAGAATTCAAATATGCAATAATTCTGACAATGATTTGGCCATGGAAGCTTTTCCCTCCTGAAATATCCCAAGAGCTGACCTATAGATAGTCAGAGTCTATATCAGAGTCTATATATCAGAGTCTATATATCAGAGTCTATATCAGATATAGATATTCAGAGACTGTGGATAAATTGGGAGGCACACTTGTCCAAATAAGAGGTCCTTACCCTTCAGATAACAGATGCCTCAGAGTTACTGTTCTACATGTAACACCAGAAAATGTTGAGACGCTAAACTTCAAATGACTAGGGTAGTTTTGTGCAAAATCAGACCTTGTCTCACACAGATTCAAGCAAGAGCAGCTGATATAAGTTTAAGGAATATTTATAGAAAAAAGAACTTAAAATTGAAAAAGGCTATATTTATCACTTTTCTGTGTACATATTTAGGGAAGAAAAGTCTGGAGGTTTATTGAGCATAAGAACAGAGGGATGCTGGAAAATTTTAGGTGGATATAAGAACTTTAGGAAAAGAATATACAAAAGTTCTGGAATTAACACAGGCTTAAGGAATAAGGGCCATAATTCCACATTAAAATTAAGCCAATAGCACGTCAGGTGTACTTCTGGTTTATACATTCACTGGAAAAAAAAAAAAATCATTGGCCTATTTAAGAACAACTCAGGTTTACACAAATGGTTTATTGAGAGAGCCCTCAGGAACTAAATATTAGTGCTGTGGGAATATCATCAATCTGTAGATACTTTATATATCAGCATAGCCAGCAAAAGTAAGAGGAGGACATGGGAGGTACAAAACTCTAATATTCAGTATGAAAAAAAATGTACATATTGTGAAAAAACCCAAACAGAGTCTACAAGGATGATGAAGTAGACAGAAGTAGGTAGTCAATCTAGGTCCCATGGGTCTGGTGAACTCTGGTTGGGAGGGATGCACTAGGGAAGGTAAGTCTGAAACGCACTCAAGTCCAGACTCAGCCGTCCCAAGAACTGTCATCAGTAACCAAAGCAACAGGAGCGATCTCAGATTTTATGCAAAATATTACTTGGAGTTGTAGAGAAAAATAGGAAAGTTATACAAATTGAAAACTTCCTTCCTCCAACATGAATTTACTGAACAGCTTATTTATGAACTTTGGTGTTAAAATGAAGAAAGAATCATTTCTCTGATTGAAATAACTGAATTGAATTATTTTGTTTCATGGATGATAATTCTCATTAACCCACCCTTTGGTATGTGTATTACACAGTCAAGCTATTAATGCCTTTTTCTGGTATCCAGGGGAATTGTGATGAAAGGCAAAAATTCAAGATATTTAGGGGCGCCTGGGTGGCTCAGTGGGTTAAAGCCTCTGCCTTCAGCTCAGGTCATGATCCCAGGGTCCTGGGATCGAGCCCCACATCGGGCTCTCTGCTCAGCGGCGAGCCTGCTTCCCTTCCTCTCTCTCTGCCTGCCTCTCTGCCTACTTGTGATCTGTCTGTCAAATAAATAAATAAAATCTATAAAAAAAAAAAAATTCAAGATATTTAGATTTGTTAATACAATTTTCCTCAATTACAGGAAATATCTGTAGAGTCAAATGGAAATTGGAAATCAGCATGTGTCAGATCTATTCCTGAAGCTGAAAAAGCCACTCAAATTTCAGTTTCTTAAGATCTTAATCTGTAAAACTGTAATAATAACATATCCCTCCCTCTTCCACTGCCTGGGAGAGTGAAAATTAATGAGTTATGTCTACAGTGCCCTATAAAATTTTTAAAAATAATTATTAAAAAGTAAAACATAAAGAACGTTTAAGAGCAGTATTCAATAATTCTTTTCTAACTAAAAACAAAATTCTCTTCTATTTCCAAAGCAGACATACACACACACATCCATACCAATATATACACATACATATAGACATATATCTTTACTTGTTGAGAGACGGTAAAGAGAGGAAGAAGAAAGCCAATTTTCCTTCCAGAAACTCTTCTGTGGAGGTAGTTGGTTCAGTTATGGAAGCCTTCATAAAATGATGCATCTCAATCTTCAATTGTCACCTTATCAATCTGTCTGAAGGGGTGTGGAGCTACTGAACTTAGAAGTTCAGAGACTGTTGGACCTTTTGCTCATCTGGTTCAAACTTACTTTGACAAACAAGAAGTATAAGGATCTTATAAAGAACCCAAGAGGACAATAATGGAAGAACTCTGTTTAATCGAAGCCTTTTTCTTCCTCCACTACCAACCTGTTCATAGTTCTGACGGAGCTATGATTACCAAAATACATAGCCCATCTTAGGGTAAGTTAAGCCCATATTGTAAATCTTTTATTGCATATTTCTGTCTCAAACATTAGCCTGAGGGGTTATGCTAGAGCAAAGTGATATTAGGAGACTAGAAATTCACCAGTGTCACATTTCTAAATGACTATTTTAAAAGGTGCCCTTTAATTTTATTTTGTCAATCATTAATTTTTATGGTACTTCTCATCCAAGGGGTAAAAGTTTTCAATATTATATATTTTAGCCTTATTATATACAACTCATCAGTATCATGATCCCACCTCTTTGAAATAATGAAATACGTTTAATTTAGCTTTATGTCCTACACTGAGCTCAAGAAAGTTTTGCACATAACAGGTAATGAATATAATCTTTAAAACAACTATTATTAATGAGCACCTGTATTAGTGTGGGTTCTCCAAGGAGCAAACACCAAGATGCAAGGGTTTTATTAGGAGAAACATCTGTGAGAAAACATGAGGAAGGAGCTAAGAAAGGCTGGGAGAGCCTTCAGACCTCAATGCAAGTAAAAGAGAAGGAAGGTTAGGTGGAAGTGTCCAAGGCTGCCCTGCAGTGTGAGGAAGGTTCAACAAGATCAAAATAAAGGTGTCCTTGAGCCAAAGCAACCCATGCTAAGGAGGCACCTGTCTTCTAGGAGTAAACCTGCCTTACTATCCCTGATACACCAAGACATTGGCTGGGAACAGCCTACACACGGCTTCATTGTCAATGTGCTGGTGAATTTCAGATCACAGAAGCTGATGTTCTTGATCAGAAATGTTTCCTGCAACTGAAGCTCTGCAGGTTGCTTTCTCACGGCTGCTTTAGCACCTGTCATGTGGTAGACCACAGATCAGGTAGTGTATTCACACATGTCCTTCTGCACCACAACAGCCTTATAAAGTAGTAATGATCATCCCACGTCCACCCGCAAGAAAATTCGTAGTCAGTGAGGCTCACTAACTTTCCCCAATGAAAGCCAGTATGAAGTGTAACCAGGATTAAACTGCAGGCCTGTCTGATTCCAAAGCTTACACATTTATTGAATGAGTTAATGAACAATTTAATAAACGAAGGGGAGTAGCCTAGATGTATGGGAGGCGTAAAAAGACAAGTGCATTTGGAGGTTTAAAGCTGATGCACTGAGAAGTATACCATAAAGTCACTCAGCTAATAGGTCATAAAAATACATTTGGAAACACAGATTTCCCAATTGATTTTTTTCTACTAACTTCTAGCATTTTTGTGTACTGGGAGTTTTTATTGTATCTATACATACATATTTTATGAGGGAAAATGAAGATCTACCCCACAAGAAGCTCAACTTTGTTCACGGTTTCAGTCCTACTTATAAAACTGAATAATTAAAATTATATGCAAATTCACCTGTGTACTTCAAGAGAGGAAGAGTTCCTTACACTATGACCTATATTTGTTCAGCTCCATGGAAACCATTTCATTCCATTATCCACACACAATTTACATAAAACTAAGGGGAAAAAGGTAAGAGATATGAAGTGGCACAACCTGAAAGGAAACAATAGTTCAGCATTCATTACTGAGCAGTGGAGGGGAGCCCAGAGGTGTTTGCTGAGCCATCTACCTGTAAGTGTGACGTTGTCTCTTACAGCAGGAGATTGAAGGAAAAGAAAAATCCACACTTCTCTGTTCCCAAACAGGCATCCAGACAATTAGGATCCTCCTTAGCAAGTGGCTGGATCTTGCTTACACAAAAATAAGCTGTGTTAAACTGCAAAATAAATAATGACAGCGACTACATACACACACAAAATGCACATCATTGTACCGCTCCTTATTCCATCAAAAGAACATAGGAAAGGAAGGAATAACACAAATGACTTTGTCCCCAACCCTTCCACTGTTTGAACAGTGAAAATGAAAAGTCATGGAATATTGCTGGAATTACATAGTTACTTGCTTCAGTTGTCTACTTCCTTATGCTGTAGGCCTCTGGCCATCCCACAAATAGACTGTCAACCATGTACTCAGGAAGGTAAACCTGAGCTGCCACGTCGCCCTTCCAAATTTGATTATCCCTTAAATACGGATTGCCTAACATCTTCTCTTTAAAAAAGAGTGATCCTTCTAAATGCCGCCCCCCACCATGTAATTCACTGCTCCATAGCATGAACGAGTTCTCTGCCTCGTTCCAAACAAGGGAAATGGTTCTTGCTGTGGAAAATAAGGAACCACACACCTGACCTTGAGAATGTTTGCTCTGTGTGTGTATTCCACTTGAAGTAAAATGGTCCTGGATTTGGATATCACTGAGTTGAGAAACAGGCACACTGTGCCCTTAGAGTAAAGCCGATTTAGCGGTGACACTTCCCTATTTGCCAAGCCAAAGCTATTGCACAAATCACACACTGTAAAGGGGAAGGGGAAGAAAACCGCTTCATCCAGTTTTGTGGCCTCAGGGCTGAATCAGAGACACCTCAGCTTCAATGGCAAACCTCTCCCAGGATGTGAACTCCTAAGTGTGACATCAGCAACCTTGTCTAGGACAAGTACATTTTCAAGGTGTGACAGCTTGAGGCACAAGTTATGACCCAGTTACCAAAAACCATAGTGAATTAAATACTTCATGTAATTTGATTTAGAAAGGGCTTCCTTTCCAGGTTATATTTTTAGTTTTGTCTGATTAGGATATTTGGTGGGTAAGAGGATGTGAAAGCTGTCGAAGTGATAGCGATTGTTGGTTTTTCTAATTGACCTCCATTAGCTCTTGCTTTTGAAATAAACAGGCAATGAAGGTTGTATGTATCCATAAACATTTTCTAGCTTTCGGATTAGTGGATTTCTAAATGCCGATATGGCAGTTACCAAAACTGTAATTCATTCGAACCAATAGAAAAATCCTCTGATCATAATCTGAGCATCATTTATTACTTCACCGTTGTTAATTCTCCTGAAAAGACAATGATCATCTCAGCTGCAATTTTCATTTCAAATGAAGACAGCCATCCTAATGAGAGCAGATAATGTTTTATTTTTATATTTTAAAAGGAATTTAAAGAGTTACTGTCACAATAAAACGCAATTATGGTTGAGGACAAATAGTAAGAAAACTGGTCAACCTAAGCGGATGAGCACTGAAGATCTGTACCAAACAGACATCGATTTCAAGTGAAATTCTAGAACCAATGGTTTTATAACGTATCTCAGAGCCAAATTATAACAAACACTCCACAGGAACAAGAAGAGCAAATAGTCTTAGTCAACTCAAATGTTGTTTTCCTGATTTCAAGGAGGATCAGTTAATCTCCTAAAGACAGTTAAGGAGTATTATTCTTTCCCACTGTAGCACGAAAGGACAACTTCGATGCCAAACTAAGAGGTTTTGAATCACAGTATGTACGAAAGGTCCAATGAAAGTTTTGGTGTGAAACAGCAACTTGGAATCTAATTTGATGATAATAAAAAAAATAAATTCAGAGAAAAAGAATATAGAAAGATTATTTAGAAAACTAGTGCAGTAGTACTGATTTTAATTAAGAAAGTGCCAACAGAAAGGAAGAGGATGACAGGAAAGGTAGTGGAAGTAAACTTTCAAGGACTTAGCAACTGATTACATGTAAGAACTGGGAGAGTTGGAAATATGAGGCAGTTTGGGGAGATGGAGAGGAAGCTTCATTTTCATTATTTTGGAACATGCCACATTTAGAGATTTACAGCAGCTGGTTGACAATGTAGAGCTGAATCTCCATTGAGCTAGAGGCATGGCAATAATATCACTAATTATCCACTTCAAGCTAAGAGGTGTGTGTGCCTGATACTGTCGACATGGAAAAGAAGTAAGGAGACTGATGATGAAGACCTGAACCTTGGAAAACACCTACTTTGGGGAATTTAGAAAAGGAAAAGGAATGAAACAGTGGTTAACTGGTGTGTGAAAAACCTACAAGGGTACCATTTAGAAGTTCATTTGCAAAGACTAAGGAATGATTGAGTGATGAGGTACTGGGGGCTGCAAACTTCAAGAACAGAGTGAGAGAGAAAGCAAAGTAGCTTGAAAAGTTTGCCTGAAGGACTTGGTTAATCTTCCACATTCCATCTTGTAGGATGGGGGAAGACCATTGAAAAGAGACATGAACATCGCTCCTGTCCTGGCAGATGCACTCCCTATAACAATAAAGACACAAATAAAAGAAAGAAGGGGGAAACACGTGATGCTCAGGACCAAGAAAGAAGGAGGAAAGAGTAGGGGGTTGAGTTGGAATGGGAGGACATTGAGTTGGGGAAGTCACTGAGCACGGGCTGGGGTCTTGAAGTAAGTGAGAAAATGTGGAACATGCACTAAGGGAGCCTAGAGTACTACAACCACTTTAACTGGGCACTGTCCTATCACTGTGTATTCTACCAGTGTGGAGGCAGTTTTCCCCACGTGTTTCCTGCCTTCATTAAGATCCGATTTGCTTTCAAAATCATTAGATAAGCAATATCCTGGATAACGAGCTAACCCACTGAAGTTTATACTCTGCAACTAACTTGTATCCATTCTTCATTTACAAATTGAGAAGTTTGAAACGGTAACCAGTGACGACATTTTAAAGAAAAAACTCAAGTGTTTATTTCTTGTTTAATTAAACATGATACCAGTGTCTCAGGAAAGTCAATGCTGAATCCTTAGAGAACAAGAGTCTTGGCAAGCTACATCTGGTCCCTTCAAATTGTTTCTGTCACGTCGGACTCTACTGCAGGACAATATATACCATTGTTTTCTCGTCCTAAATTGTCACATCCGGTTGCTCTACAAGAGTCTGCAGGTGCCAAGTTACACCCTAAAGAGGGATGTTTTCCAATGGTGGGTCTGTAGCACAGCTTCATAATAAGAACCTTAGTTCCAGGTGAAAGAGCAGATCTGGGAAGCAGGCTTCTAGAGCAAGAAAATTGCCAAAGAGAACATAATAAATCAAAAGTGGAATAGAGGTTGATTTTGAAGTTCTGGCACGTAAGTACAGGAACATGCATGATGGCAAATCTTTCTTTGGAAATGTACAATGAAGCCACTTTAGCATTTACATTTTTATTCTTAAAAAGACACCAGATCTTTAGTTAAGAGTGTGTCCTCTAACCTACCTGATAAAAACATGATAAAATGCCATGAATTTAAAAAACACATACATATTTATATTATTATATTAGATATTATATATAATACACACACACACACAAAACACACACACACACACACACACACACACGGAGGAATTTCTTGAAGGAAAAGTCTAACTCGAAGAAATCTGATTGGGAAGCACAAGAACCACACCAAATCCCTCAGAACAGTCTATTTTTCTCAAAGGAACCAACTTTCTGGCTTGATTACAAAGACCAGCATGGATATAACAGTTTAACTCAGTTTCAAGTCACTATATGTGTGCCATATTTATACTAGGAAGGTGGAAAGGAATACTGAAGAATGATCTCAGTCCCACCTCGATGAATAGCCAAACATACCATCAAAGGAGACACTCTCTCTTCTCCTTTCCTTCCTCCTCCTCCTCCCACTCCTCCTTCTTAGGCTGCTTCTGCTTTCTCTCTGTTCTCAGATACGATCCACTCTAGTACTCTATTGCCATAATGTTCAAATTCTTCATTCAAACCCAACAAAAAAATTTTTACTTACTCCAACATTTGTGTAAGTATTATACTTCAGTTTTCCATGAGGAATACTTCTAAACCTTCAGCTTTAAAAAATATAACTCCTTTATAAGACAAAAGATATCTACTAGCTAACTATCCAAAGATTTTTTAATCTCCTTTGGTGAACTTATTTCCTTTTCCTGTAATGCTTTTTAGTTGTTTTCCTCTAGGCTACTATTTTTATCTCTACATATCTTTAAAATGCAATAGTTAAAACCAGACTTATCCAAAGTAAAATTGTAAGCAGTGTGAGAGTGCCGCATCACACACTCTGGAGAGCTCCCTGGGGATTGCGGTGACTTTCGCTAAGCCTGAAGTCTACGTATGATTTCGTTCACTGTGAAGAAACAAGAACAAGAGATGATCCAAGGACAAGGCTGTTTGTCCATTAAGTATAACATAAATATTTCACAAGCATAACAAGCCGATAGTGATAGATAGTTCATAGGTTCTTAAACTATGGGATAACTATAGCTTTTAATTTTTCGAAATGCATGGCAAAGGCCACCAGGAGCCCCCAAAACGTGGTGTGTTTTTTTTTTTTCCTTTCATAATAACAAGACTGTAGGTGAGCACATGATTGACCATATTTCCCAGCCCCCCCTTTAATTTCAAGGTGGTTGCATGACTTAGGTCTCTCCAAAAGAATATAGAGGAAGAGATATCTCCCATTTCTGGATCTGAGGTTGAAAGAGAATGGTTATGTCTCTTCTGCGTTCTTTCAACTTCCATCTGCTGAATGCAAATGGTAATGAGGTCTTAGAGCAGTGGATGCTTTGCTCCACTGGGGACATCCAGGAATGGCTGAAGATATTTTTGATTGCCAAGAAGGGGCAGTGGTTTCTAGTGATTAGAGGCCAGGAATGCACCTAAACATCCTACAATGAATAGGCCCCAAAACAAAGCTCATATTGCTAAGTTTGAGAAACCCTACCATAGGGGATTACAGAGCTTTAATATTGGATGAACCTGGGTCCTTTTGGGTGACTGCACAGAACAGAGCTACCCTGCCTGCCTAAACACTCTCCAGAACTATTACCAGATCTGGACATAAATTCCTGCTGTGTTACCAGAGCTAAACATACGACCTAAGACCTTTTAGTCCATTTATTACCACAAATCAGCTTACCCTAAGAAGGATGCTAAATAACATGAAATTTTCAAAACACCAATGATCTTGAGCACCTACACGTGTAGGTCTCCATTAACCTTCTCCTGATCTTTCTTTGGTTCCTTCATAGACATATTGGCATTTTAAAGATTTTTATTTATTTATTTGACAGGGAGACACAGTGAGAGAGGGAACACAAGCAAGGGGAGTAGGAGAGGGAGAAGCAGGCTTCCCGTTGAGCAAGGAGCCCAAGACGGGGCCCAAATCCCAGGACCCGGGGATCATGACCTGAGCCCAAGCCAGATGCCCAACGACTGAGCCACCCAGGCTCCCCAGTATTTTAAAATTGTTTTATGTCTTCACACGTTTTCTTCTACAGGGAGCTCTTCTTGTTTGTTTTCAGGTTTGTTTAAGTTCATTGTTCCTAGTGAAACATAAGCTCCATGGGGGCAGGTCCATACCTCTTTTGTGCAGCAAGATATATAGCAAGAAGGGTCATAGTATTGAGCCCATTATGGAGTTGGACTTACAAATATTGTTAAGTAAATAAATGAATTTCAGAAAAGAAGATCTCAATAAAGAAAAACAGCCTATAAAATCAGTCTGCAATAAGCTGTTTCTAGTAAATTAGATGAAAGTGTGCAAGGACTCATCTTCTAAACACTCACAAAACTATGTGACTCGAATGAGTCATTCTAGAATTTTGCTTAGGAATAAACTTATAGTCACCAGATTACAATCCGTGGGGTCCATCGCCTTGTTTTTTGAAAAAAATCAGACACTAAATCATAAATGAGATCATCTGGTCCCTACCATTAGAAAAACACTGATCCTCCTATTTTAAGGAGATAAATCGCAAGCCCTCACAAATGGAATTGTAATCCCGAATAGCACCAACAATTCTTGATTCTTTCAAATTAGGAGGCAACTCTAAAAAGAATGCAATAGTCCATGTTCAACATCCTTTTCTGACTCTAAACAAGGATTTTCACCTGTGGAAAAAGGAGGAAAATAATATATATAAGTCACATTCAGAGGACCTTTAAATGGCAATTAAGAGACACACCTATGACTGGTGATTGATGGCAGGTGCAATGTGCAGTTAACTGTGGGATAAAACAAACACCTCAACCAGCACTGTGTACACAAGAGACTTCGGTGAATGGAGTGGTGTGTTTAGACAGTGATTGCTAGAGAACAGTGTACCCATAGTTAGCTCATTCCTGGGAAGGATATGCTATCAAGTGTTTTAGATTAGGAAAAAATAATTTTGTTGTTATTTCTTGCTGACATGGAATCCTAACTTCATTTAGTTAAGCAATTTTTGTACTTTCTCTGGGTCTGTATTCCAGTATCAAAAAGAGACATTGAAATGCATAAGGTTGCCAAGAGAATGACACCAGCAGGCTTAAGAAATTTGAATAATCTTCAGTGGCTCAGAATTGAATGGAAGCTAAACTGCACACAACCTACCTGGTCATTCAAGGTCTTCTATAGCCAGAATCCAGTATACCTTGGCTGAATGAACGTCACAAATTGTTCACCGCAACGGAACTCCTTTCATCACTGTCTTCCAACGACATGGCGCAATGTCATTTTCACAAACTGTTCTAAAACAGAAAGGTCACAGGGCTGTCTGGCTGGCTCTGTTCGAGCAGCATCCGCCTTTTGATCTTGGGGTCAGGAGTTCGAGCCCCATGTTGGGTATGGACCCTACTTTTTTAAAAAATAAAATAAAAACAATACTTTGCCTATTGACCTACACACTCTTCAAACGCAAATTCTAATTCTATCTCTTCAACACCAAAAAAAAATCTTCTCTATCATAGCCTGAAGCTCTCTCCTTCTCCATCCCATGAAATCCCATGGTTCCTAAGCGTGTCTTACTCTGTCAGGTTTCTTGCACTGTCATCATAAAGACTGTTACCTTAAATAGTACATTCAAGCCCTGCTTTATTGAGTTTCTTGCGGGGTAATTCGAGTGACTTGGGAAGTTGTCAGACAGCAGGTTCCATGGGTCACCACGGTGTGTGTAACATATACATATCAGGAGCATTCAATAAATACTTAAAGAATTTCCTGAATTATACATTAAAGAAGAGATTTCAAAAAAGTTTTCCTTAGGTCGGTGTCGTTTAAGAATAATGCGATCTGAAAGAATGTGTTCTTAAAGCAATATGAACCCCAACTAAGGACTATGAGTACTATTTTTATTGCTACGACTAGTATGTTCTTGTATACTACTTTCATTGATATAAATTATACATCAAAAGGGCATGTTCTGACCTTAAGTAGATAATTTGGTGTGGCTCCATTTGCGTTTGTTTAACCAACTTGGTGCAATGCCCAGTAGAACAACCAGGACAATGTGGAACATTTTACCTGCTACTTGATGCTGACGCTATAACCTGAACTAACCGTTGCTCCAAAGTGCTTCCCCACCTACCAAAGGTGAATTGAGTTCTCTCCAGAGCTCCAATGTTGTCCTAAGCCAAAGTCACTTTTAAACGCAAAAGTCTCCTCAAACTTTATAGGACCCATAAAATATTCTGAATCATGGCCCTTATGACTAAAAGTTGTTTTAAGGGTTTGTTTTTTTTTTAAGGATGTTTAAGTTAAAAGAAAGATGGCATCTAAATTCTCATGCTGATGCCCACATTTAACTCTCAATTTCATTTTAGACCATTGAATACCTTGCACTTGATCTTCCAATATCCTGAGAAAAAACTACCTTAATAAGATATTGAGGAAATATAATGCTGTATGAGCATCAGCATTTAACATTTATATTTTTTAAATTTCTGCATAGACCAAACATTGTAAATCCCTGATTTACAAGCAGAAAATAACATGGAGAAAAAAAAATCTGAGTTTAGCATGAAATCAGTACTTCCTACCTACAATGAATATTGTTCATTATAGAATGCATCCATTTTAAAATATAATTTTTTAGGGCCTTTCCATATCAGTGTGTTTTAAAATGTTTGCCACCTTTCATTATTCTGATGACCAGAGTTTACCTGTTTATGAGTCTAGGATCTCTCACTGAATTGTGACTATACAAACTTGAATCACATAATCCTCTCTCAAGAACACAGAAATGTCGAGGGTAGGAAAACACTATATTAATAACCTAGCGGTCCCTTCTGCCTTGCCCCACCCCCCCCAGTGCAAGCAGTCTAGAGAACGTGACTGTTCAAGCTGCCCGAGAATTCAAGTCAGACACACCAGCAACTTCTAAAGAAAGGGAAACTTAGGATTAATATATACCTGGTTATTGTGTAATTATCTCATAAGAGAAAAAGCAATTTGCATGTTTCCAAAGTAAACGACAGGAGCCAATTCTGCCTTCTCCCCTGTGTCCCGGTTACAGGCTGATAATGCACAGAGATGGCAGGGCACCTGACTATGAAAAGCCGAAAGGAGACCAGCTTTAACCCTTTAAGGAACATAAAAATGAGCCCAAGGCTACCGATGTCATCAAGAGTGGACCAGAATTCCCTTGTGTGGGAAAAATACATGAAGCTGCACTGCTCTTTTTTATTATTAGTTTTGTTTTAATAAAATTTATTTATTGAATTTCCCTTACATTTAATCCTTAATTATATTACATCAATATAAGAAAGCTATGTGTTAATTTAAGTGAGGTTATTTTCAAGGATGAAAAACCAGTTGAAAGCAGGGTTGGATGGGTTATAACTCATCCTTGGCAAACCAGAGAAGTAGAAATGTGGACGTCATTTATCAGTGTAGGGAGTATGACCTTCCAGGCCCATTTGTGTAGTAATAGAATAAGAGGGACAAAGCAAATCTTATGCCCAGGCATCCCACACCAACTCTACAAACTGGGGAGTAGCTATAAGACCTCTTAGTGATTAAGCAGCTCCATTTTGAACATCCCACATCTTCTCCTAAAGCCACGCAAATATAGAAATTCCATTTACGGTAGGGTACATGCACTTCCCAAAGAGCTGTCTTAAACTTTTTCAAGTTACAACCTTTTTGCAATTCTAATACCGCTGTGAACACCTCTCTTCAGAAAAATTCCTAAATTTACATACACGCCAATCTGGTATACATTTCCAGGGATTCAGAAACCCCCTGAAATTCCACATGTGGATAAGTAGGTCCCTGAAACCAGGCCAAGAACCAGTGCATTCATGGGTGATGGAAGTGGAAAGTGGAGGGCCCCAAAAGAACTACTGATCATGGACAGGATACTTTATTCTCTTGAAAGGGATGGAAGAATTCAGAGCCCCTTAAATTTTCTGTATTTTCCACTTCCTTTCTTTAGCTTCCTCATTCCTTCAAGTGAAGGTCAAAGTCTCAGATATTGAACTTTCCAGAAACCACCTGGAGAAACCATTGCACATTTCATTTGCCAGAGGGGGTCACTATGCAGCTAACTGTTCACATACAAAAATAAAGCACACCTTTGTTCTTTTCCATAACTGTGCCCAGAAGAATTACTTTAAAATGCATTTTCCACACTATAAAGTGTGTCCTAACAAAACACAATATACTCAACAGCAATGTGATTACTGTGCTTGTAAAACAGTTGGTGTTTTAGCAATATGCCCTTAAAAAAAAAGTATGCTTGGAAAAATGGATTCTGTTTCAACAGTTAAAAGGACATAATTATTTTTCTGCTGCATAACAATTTTTAAATGTTAATGAGTTAAAATACAGCACCAAAACAGCTCCCATGCAGTAATACAGTGTATCATTTGGCTGCCTGGCCCCCTTCCTTTATTTTTCCTCTGATGGTCAAATACAATGCAGCAACCAGGAAAAACCACACGTATTAAGCAACTACCACATGACCATCACATGGGACAGGCTTGCTCTTCATAAACTTTCTCTGGATTCATAGACCACAGTTTCTCAACCTTGGCCTCATAAACAATTTGGGTCTAATGAGTCTTTGTTGTGGGGGTTACACTGTGCAATGTTGAATGTTGAGCAGCTTCCCTGACCTCTACCCACTAGAGTCCAGCAACACCTCCACTTCCAAACCCAAGCCAGGACCATCAAAATATCATGACCGGATATTGCCGAATGTCCCCTGGGAGATAAAATTGTCCCCAATTTACAATCACTGATAAAGAACATAGTTACAGAAAAGGAATCACAGGTAAAGCAGAATGTACCAGATACTGTACCTAAACAATCCACCCACCAGACAGGAGGCTAATCTTCTTCAGTTATATTTGTCTAAAATTGTGAGCAATGTCAATGGCATGACTCATATCGGTGAAATAAGTCACCAGCCTCACCAAGCAAAAAGCAATTGATTTGCAAACTTAACAATATCATATAACGAATAAAGAAACCCTAAAATCTCATTAAATGTCCCCACTCATAAGTGTCTATTAAGAGCCTAGACTACATCAGACACTGTGTCAGAAGCTGGGTTCCAGAGTAAAAGTGACAGAAGCATTTCTGCCTTCATGGACTCTCAATGCCAATGGCAGTATCAGGTAAGAAAATGGACAACTATGGTATATAGTTGTGCTATATATAGTACAACTATATGTATGTTATAGGTAGTATGTGCTGTCATGGAGAAAGTAGCTGGAGCTCTTTCACTGGATTTAAGAGACTGAAAGAAATTCCCTGGAAAACATTCTGTCTAAGCTAAGACCTAAAGGAAGAACAGAAATGAGGCATAGAAAAGCACTGAGAACATGACTAAGAAGTTGAAATGACATGACAGGGGGCCCAAAGTGGTCAAAAGCACGGAATGGTTGCAGGAATATAAATATTATAATAACAATAGGGAAATTTGTAAAGAAGTGAGGCTGGAGAGGACAGCAGGGGCTAAATCATGAAGGAAACCATATCAAAAAGTTTGAGGTTCCTTGCAAGGCAAAGGGATCTCACTGAATAATTTCAAAGGGGAAAGCACAGTTATTAGGCTGTTGCTGAGAGATCACTCAGGCTGCAGTAGTTGTATCAGTCAGCGTTCTTGCAGGGAAACAGAACTGATAGGAGAGATCTGTTTGTGTATTTATATAGAGAGGGACAGACAAACAGAGGGGCATATTTAATATAAGGGATTGACTTATGAGATTATGAAAGCTGAGAAGTCTCACAACCCGTTTTCTGGAAGCCGAAGACCCAGGACATCCAGTGATGTAGTTTTAATCCAATCCCAAAGGCCTGAAAACCAGGAGACCCAGTGGTGCATCTCCAAGCCAAAGGTAGTTAAGTGGGAGAAAGTCTCTCTTATTCAGAGGTGGTGACAGCTGATGAGCCAGTTTATAACTTCAACTGATTGGATGAGGCCAACCCATATAGGAAGAGCAATCTGCTTTACTCGACTGATTTAATCTCTTCCAAAAACACCCCCACGGAAACACCAGAATAATGTCTGACCAAATATCTGGGCACCCTACAGCCAACTCAAGTTGCCACACAAAATTAACGGTTACAGTCTCAAATGTTAAAAACAAAAGAATGAATCCAAGGAGTACACAAGAAAAGCTGGCACAGTAAACAAGGTAAGACATTATCATGAGCTGAACAAAGTGGAAATTTCACCACCCATTTCTTTTTTAGTAAAGGTCCTAGCCTGGCACATAGTAGCAGCTTATTGAATATGTATTTAATATTTGTCAAATTAGTGAATGAATGTGAGTGAATGAGATCAAAAAAATTTTGGAAGGATGTATTTCACTGTAAAGCTTGGGAGGTAGTCCCACATGCCTGTGATAACACGTCTACATCTTAATCATTTCATCAATCCTGTTCAAATCAGAAAGCATTTAATGTTATTCCAAACCTCAAGTACTGTCAACAGTTAATACTGGTAAAGGTCCAATGAAAAAGACACTCCTAGGCGCTGTTGGAATTTCTGGATAGCATCTGGCAGCATTAAGAGCATTAAAAATGTTCTTACCCTTTGGTTTAGCAACTCTCCCTCCAAGTTTCTATTCTAATGACTGTTCATTACAGTGAAAAAATGAAAGCAACTTAATCTCTAACATGGAAAAAGCACTAATTAGTATCCACCAAGTAAAAAGTCTTGTTTTCAATGTCAGTTTGGTAAAATAGGCAATGCATTAAAAATTATGTTAACAAATTAAAATACAAAACTCTCTATATAATATAATCCTAAATGCTCGTCTATTTCTTTTCAGGCTTATCTACATTAACTGAGACAGAGAGCTTAGACATGTACAAATGAGGAAAATAATCTTAATTTATAAAATATACATGTATACGTAATTGCAAGGACTTAACAATCTTTAGTTATTCACTTTTTTACTGGAGTTAGATTCTCTCAGCTAAATGGCCATTCAAAAAATATGTTTTAAAAGAAAAATGAATAAAAGAGTGATCAGTGAATGGCTGCTCCTAATTGCAAATGACCAGATGTCTGCACAGTGACTGTAAACGCTCTATTTGGCTCACAATAGAGGAAAGTAACAGACTTCTGATGACTCTTTCCAGTGATACGATACATACCCTGACTGCTTTGAAAGGACTTTAAGACCTTGGGTTTGGAAAGGCAGAATAGTTTACCAGAATTTTTTGTTCACAGAATCACATAATCCAATTCAGTTAGTTTTCAAATTTCTATAAAACTGTGAAGGGCCTCAAAAGGTCTTGCAGCCTGGTCTCTGTCAACTGAGATTAACAGCTGAGCATGTATGTGTGTGTGAAGGGACAAGTACAGAACCTCCTTTCATGAGTGTTTCCAGTACTTAAGAACCTCCTTTGTCAATTCTTACTTCAAGTTCAGTCCGTTCCTTCTTGTCTGGCCTTCATAAAGTAGAGAACAGCTGGGTTCCATGCTTCTTATATAACCCTTCAAACACTATCAGAGAGTTACTTGTTCTGTTCATCGCCAATGCTTCTCAACCCCATGCCCTGCAGAGTTAGCTCACCCTCATCAGCCTGATGCCATGCTCTCCCACCAAACGAAGTATATGTCCTCTGTCTCACTTCTTGCCTCCTCCTGATGCCTTGCCCAATTGTAAGGGTGTTATAGAATTCACTGCTGTGCCAAGCATTACTTGAAAAAAGTCAGTACTTGGAGGTTGACTGTATACAGAATGGGAATAAGTAGATATACCCATGCTATTTATTTCCTAGCTTATTCTCCTAATGGGAAGGGATAAAATGCCTTTGGTGTGTTTGGTCTTTTGCCCAACACTTTGCTTATAAAGAATCTGCACAAGAAGGTGTTTTTAGAGTATGTTCACTTATTTCTTTTTAATCACTGCTCTGTTACCCTGAACAAAGCTGTTTATAAATGAAAAAATCTACTATTCACCGAATTCCCCACTTCTTCCTCAGAAGTGGATCACCCATTAGAAGCTTCTAGCTCACTGAGTGTCCTCATCCTATCAAAAAATGTGTCAAGGGGGAAAATCTTGCTCAGAGGAGAAATGATTTAATGGCCATCTTTTAGGTTATTAATATTTTAAAATATGCTTAACTTTTATGGTTTATTCAGTTGGAAAAATGAAGGAAAAGTTCCAGGGAATGGAGAGACAAAGACACCATGCTATGGTTATAGAGTAGATTATGAAAGCTCCTCAATAGTCCTAAAGATACAAATAAGAAGCTACCTCAGTGAACTGCCCTGTAGTTCTGTTGTTGGAGTACTTATTCCTAAAAATAGGGAACATATATCTTCCTCCTTTGGCATTCAATTTTTTTTTTTTTTTTACTGTGTCATTGCTGATGACTAGAATAAAGTGCTATTCAAAAGGCAACTGATAAAAAAAAAAGCAACTGATAAGAATAGCTACATCTCTCGCTCTCTTCCTCTTTCTCTCTCTCTCTCTCTCTCACACACACACACACACATACACGCACACGCACACACACACACAATTCCAAAACGAAATTGCTGTGAGGTTTTTCTGTGCACCAAACCCAAGCCAGTTAAAAAGCTTAACCATCATTGCCAAACCACTGATCTTCAAAACTGCAGCAAAGAATTAAACAAAACTTTAAATGCTTTGTATTATTACTTGAAAATTATTAAAATAAAAAAACCCTTGGCAGTATAAATCCTATCCATGTGATTCATTTGTTAATTAAATGTGTGTTCAAAATCAATTGCTAAAAGTCCTCCAGATAAATAAACACTAGCCTAGATGCTCTTTTACATCATTAATAAAAATTACAAAAAAAAAGTTATCCACAACCACAACAATTAGGTCTCTGCTTTCCAGATGGATCCAAATACTGAACCTATTCTTAGATTAGATATTAAAAGTGTTTTTCAGTGTAACTGAATATTAATTATAGCTCACATATCAAGTACATTTGATTGTAACTAATTGTGAAACTGAGCAGTCTATATAACATTTTCACACATATTTTTATACAGTTGTCAATATAGTATCATCTTGGAAGCTTACAATTTTGTAAAATAAAATATTTCACCTGGGAGAGAACACCAAAAGTATTTTGTAAGAATTAGAAAGCTAGAAGACACTCTAGAACTACCAGGGGGAGCTAAATCTATAGATGAGAGATTAGAAAAAAATAAGAGTCATTGGTTTTCTCCATGAAATGTGACTACCCAAAAGCTCTCAGTCCACTGTGCTCATAGGGAGTGATCAATACAAACTTGTTACTCACAGAATCCTTGGTGCTTATTTCAGTAGTATATTTTACTACACATGGCTGACTAAAAAAGGATGAGGAACTTCTATTTTTTAATCCAGATTTATAAAATTGTCTTTAAAATCAGGGTTAAATAGACATTTCTGTGATCTTCTTTGGATAAAGATTTTCTTTTTTCAGTTTGTCTTTTTTTTTTTTTTCCTTTTGACAGCTACAGTCCCCAAAGGAACAAATGAGAATAGTATTTCATAGATGAGAAATCATATCCCCGTCATCAAACATATCACCTCTTGACATTACTTGCAATTGGATAAACATAGGGGAGTGTCCTATTGAACTGATTCCAACTTTGGCTGGACAATAACAATTCACCTGCTACATTTTCAAAGCAAAGTGATTCTGCTATCAGTAGAGTCTTTAAAATGCTGAGCGTGGCTGAGAGATACTCATCAAATGGGACATTACAGTTCAATAAATATTTATTGAAGCCCATGCTCTTCACAGGGTAATATTTCCTTTCTTTGAATGAATGGCTTTAACTTAAAAGAGGGTGATACAACACTTTAATCAGCTTAATTGCATTAATTTTTCCCAGTTCCTTCACTTTTACTCATTCCAAATGAGACATGCTCCAACACTTTATAAATTGTGCACCTATTATCAGGTTGTTGAGTCTCATGTGAAATATCTTTGTCCAGACCATTTCCTTGCATGTGCTAGTGACCACAAGACAAATTTCATTATTACTTACAATTAAAAAGTTAATGCTGCTGCAAACATATTTACAATTCCACCATTTCATTTATCACATATGGTGATGGTTAAAAAAATCAAAAACCACATTGTAGCTTCGTTTTGAAAGACTAAAGGAATACATAATCCTATGGAAGGAAGACGGGAAAAATATTGGGTTGTGTTTGTAGCACATTCTAATCAAAACATTGTACCCACACTTGTAACTACACTTCTCACTCAAGGAGGTTGTCCCAAGGAAAAGAAGCAGGTCTGAATTTTAGAAAACATAAAGTAAACTCCCTACAAGAGCAGGAGAGGGGGAAGAGTGAGAAACAAAATGTTACCTCTCTACTCGGGTGGCATGGGGTGAGCTGAGGTGCCCTTACGCTCTTGCTAACCCAGAAGCCACTCTGTGTCAGAGCCCACTTTTGTCATGATGACAGCAACAGCTACAGCAAAAGGTTGGAGTATCGCCGATGTTATTTCAACATTTTAAATATAAGACTTTGATTAGAAGACAATATTACAGGCAAATGAATTCTTCTTCACTGACTCACAGATTCTCTTGTTTTCCACTTCATCTGATTTAGGAAGTACTCAAATCATATTCATAAATCATACCCATAACATGACACCTTATTAGGTGGGGCTCGGGTGAGGAAAAATTGCTCTAAGTAGATTACAATGACTGGCATGAGGAAAGAAAAACCCCTCCTAGCTGTTCTTACAGGACTTCACTTCGCATCAACAAGCAAAATCAAATCTATTCTTCGCATGCAAAATGTAGGGTGTACAGAACCTTGTGCAATGGACACAGATAGAACCTACTTGACCCATTTCTTACACTTTGATGGGCCATTATAATGCCATCAACAAAACTTCCTTTTAAAAGTTTCTATTTCAAAGATGTAATCTGAAATGCATAAGTGTTTTTTAAGTGAAAGCAATGATATGTAACGTGATAATTTACCATGTTCTTTAACCATTCTCCTAACATTCCCAAGGTCTAGACCTCACCCTTACCAAAGTGCTCTCCCATATTAATAACCCTGAACTGGACAAAAGTTCAACTTATATTCAGTTGTGCAATGTCTTTAGTGATTATTCACTGTGAATCGAGTTAACTTCTTCAAAATACATGAAAATAATTATTTGTCCCAAATGTACACACAAAATACCCATTTAAAATATTTGAGTATTTTGCCAAACACTTCCTCAGCACTGTGGTCTGAGTGCCAAAGACCACTCAAAGACAGTATACTGAGGAATATTATGGACAATCATATCTAGGTAATTCACAAAATAAGACCACACCCCTCTTATGAAGATGTCTGGCCTGACATAATTACTGAATAATCTGTTCCTTTTTCAGTCACAAACTTGATCCAAAGACAACAGGGCACTAGTGCCTAAGGAGTTAATTAGTGTAAATGCAAGGGTACACCCTGGGACTTCTTCTCCAGGGTTGGTTCTTTGCTGAAAGAAACCAAATTGCACACACCCATTATTCAAGAAAATGACTCTCTTCAATTCAATTCAAAACATTCTTATTTTGAAACTACTTAGCACTAACTAACTACATTATTTGGGCTTCTCAGATATGCAAGACAAATTGATTGTTTATGTTCTAAAGAAATTCACTTAGTAAGTTTTGTAGTAATTGTATATCTAAAAATTGTGCTTCATTAAATGATTCTAAGGCCACAAAGAACAATAATATTTTATACTCTGCTTTTTCCTTACTTTATTACCTGTCATTCTAATACTGTGGAATTTAAGCAGAAAATCCAGATTGAAATAAGAATAAAATAATCATATTAAGATGTAGAATCTTAGTCATATGACCACTAATTCACAAAATTTAAGTTAAAGGAATAATAGAGTTTACTGGACAGTAGTTAGTAATGATAGCAGAGAAATAAGTGGATTTCATCATAAATGGGCATATTCTGCTACAGATCTAAAGTCCTTTCTTAGCTGATTAAGTCCAAGAAAGCACCTGTTGGGTTATACAAAAAGGCAACCTGGGCCCAGACCCAATGCATCAGATTGGGAAAATGGTGTTGCTTCTTTTCTCTTAGAAGAAAGGAAGGAACAGGAAGTGAGGGAGGAAGCAGGGAGGAGGGAGGAAACAAGAAAAAGAAAAAGAGAAGGAAAATTACAGCTGTTCTCTGTCACTGTACACTTTACTTAAGCTAAAAATGCCTTGTGAGCAATGTAGTTTTATACATGTGTGTTTCTCTACTTCCTCTTTACATTCAGCCTACAGAAAGGTCCACTTCATTCAATGCAAAAGGTTGCCTCTACCCCCTTGGACCCCAAGACCAAGATTTGACTTTTTCTTTTAATATGTTATAGAACACTGCAGCTATTGAATCTGTGTGTGAAAACTATCTGTAGCTCAACTCTCCATTATAATCTGCTAAATGAAACAGTTGCTCTCTGCTTGCCCGTAAATTCCCAGAAGAGAATATTCCCTGAACATTAGTGCTTAGCATCAATCTCAGCAGAACCCAACCATCAGAAAAGAGGGTCCAAAAGACAAGTGTTCAGTCTGTTGTTTGGAGCTCAAAACTTATTTAGCCAAGAAAGAGAAACACTTTCATGATAGTTTGGCCCACAGTCCCTCCATAATAATCTACTTAGCTTATAATATAATTTAATGTATAATACCTTTGAATTTTAAGAGAATAGAAAATGATAACATACGTAAAAATACAAGAAGTGCAAGAAGGAATAGAAAAGAAGCTTCCTTCCAATGTGGGTAAAAGGCTCATGCCAGAAAAAATGCGAAACAAGCAAAATCCCCTTGCTTACATCTCCTTTGCATGCTTCTTTTCCACCTAATTTCTCCAGCCTAGTTCCTCCATTGCTTAGAGTTATGCTCAACCCTCACAAAGCACCTCACACTAACAGCTACCAGTAAGCCAGTCCTCTGTCTCCAAGTGATCTCAGTGCCCAGCCTACCTACTGCCTATCCCATTTCCAGTAAAATTGTCACACAGTTTATACAGCACCCTTTAACGCTTTAAGAAAGCAATATAACTAACTGATCATTTCCATTATGTGTGAATAATTGTTATCTTCTTAAAATTCCTTGAGTAGTTATCAGTGGTTCTCTTTATTTATTTGCTTTATGTCTGAACCTTTTCTAGAATTCTATCTTGATTTACCCACAGTGCTTTTGGGTATATCTCCATGTATAGTTTTTAGTAGTTGCTCTAGGTATCACACTCTCTCAGATACACAACTTTCACAATTTCTCGTGTTGATACTTTACCAGTACAAGTGACATGTACAAATCTTAATCCCCTTTAATTCCCTTTGCTCTCCCCCATTCATTGTTTGATATTTCCTCCATATACAATGCGATCTACATCAGACATTGAAAACCACCAAAAATAATGTAGGAAACTCAAGAGAAGGAGGAATGTTAATTGTACAGACCATAGGTTTACTCTTCACATTGTCCATTTTCATTGTTCCAATGTACCTTCCCATATTATTTCCCTTCTGTTTAGAAAAGTTCTTGTAGTCATTATTTTCGGGTAGTTCTGCTGGCAACAAATACTCTCAATTTTCCTTCACTTGAAAAATGGTTTAATTTCCCTTCTCTCCTGAAGGATATTTTCAACAGATACAGAATTCTGAGTTGATGCTTTCTTTTTTTCAGCACTTGAAAATGTTGTGGCATGTTCTCTAGCCTCCATGATTTCTGATAATAAGTTCTCTGTCATTCAATTATTTTTCACTCTAGGTAAGGTATCATTTCTCTCTCACTGCTTTTAAAGTTTTCCCTGGTGTTAAGCTTTCAGGTCTTTGATCATGATATGTCTTGGTCAAGGTTTTTCTGGGTTACACTGTTGAGGGTTTCTTCAGTTTCTTGAATCTCTATGTTTATACTTTGTGCTAAATTTGGGAAATTTCCAGCTGCTACTTCTTCTGATACTCTCCCAGCCTTCTATTCTCTCCTCTCTTTCTGGGATGCTGACAAAATCAATGTTAGCACTCTCATTACAATCTCAAATGCAGGAGAGATCCTGTTTATTTTTTCCTGTGTATTTTCTCTCTCATATGCAAGTTGGGTAACTTCTATTGTTTTTAATCTTAAAGTTCATTGATTCCTCCTATTCTCCTCATTGTCTCTTTGAGCCCCTTCAATAAAATTTTTGCATGGTCTTTTTTTGTTTTGTCTTGTTTCTCAGATACTTTATTTTTCAGTTTTCAAATTTCAATTTGTTTCTATATCTTTTCTTTCTCTGCTGAGGCTTTCTATTTTTCCATTTGTATCAAGCCCTATTTATAATTGCTCCTTGAAGCATTGTTATTTATAAAGACCATTTTAAAATCCTCACCAGGTAATTCCAACATCTTTGTCATCTGTGTTGGCATCTGTTGATTATTTTTTCTCATTCAAATTGAGGTTTTCCTGGCTCTTGATATGATAAGTAACCTCATCACAGCTGGGAACTGGTGAAACTCCTGAATTCCCATCAGGCAGGGAGAGAAAAGTGTGCTCCTTAGGTTTGAGTAGGGCTGCAAGTCCAGCCTCCTGCTCAGTCTTCTCTGATACTGCCCCATTCTAAGGTGGGGTCATCCATGTCTTACTTCTTTCCACACTTTTTCTTTTTTACCTTCTACCCACAGATTTTTCTTAAGATCTAAGATTTTCTGCAAAGGATAGTAGAATCAGATGGAGGATGATCAGCCCAAGTTGTTGGTTTTTCCCTGTACACTACGATTATTTTTAAGATAAGCAACTTCCCATAAATATACAGTATCTACAGAATAAATTAGGGTGGTAAATCTGCTAGGACATTTTTTTTTCCCCCAAAGGCAGATTCCTGTTTAGGAGAGGTATACTGGGGAAATATATTGTTTAGCTTAAAGGCAACAAAAAGAAAATTTTTAAAAGGTCATGAAAAAGAGGGAGAAAGGAGGCCCCAAAAGGGAAATATTTTCTAAATATTATTCATGTATTCCTTACCTTTAATTTGGGTTTCTGGGTGTGTTGGGCTTTTGTTTATTTGACTCTTAGACTTTATTGTCTCCACCTATAATTTCTCCAATGACCTGAATTTATTAAGAGTCCAAAGATTAAGGAAATTAAACAGAGGAAAAAATAAACTTGCTTACATGCTAGGTGTGCAGAGCGTCTCATAAATCTAAACAAATGGTCAAGATGCTTTTTTAAAAAAGATTTTATTTATTTATTAGAGAGAGGGAGAGGGAGAGCACAGAGAGAAAGTGAAAGGAAGAAGCAGACTCCCCGCTGAGCAGAGAGCCCAATGCAGGGCTTGATCCCAGGACCCTGAGATTATGACCTGAGCCAAAAGCAGATGCTTAACTGACCGAGGCACCCAGGCACCCACAATGATGTGTGGGGTTCTTTTAAGATTTTATCTATTTGAGTTTTTATTTATTTTATTTATTTGGGTGAGAGAGAGAGCGAGAGCATGAGCAGGGGGAGAGGCAGAGCGAGAAAGAGAGAGAGAAGCAGACTCTCTGCTGAGCAGGGAGCCTGATGCAGGGCTCAATCCCAGGACCTTAGGATCATAACCTGAGATGAAGGCAGATGCTTAACCAACTGAGCCACCCAGGTGCCCCCCAAGATGCTTTTTTTAGCTCATGATTTTTTTACTAAAGAAACAATTAATTTAATTAATCAATTAAATGTGTCTATTGAAGGAAAATTGCAATATTAACTGAAGTCTGTAAAACCCACACAGTTACTTCATTTCATGTCATGGGAATAGAGGTGAAATTAAACAATTACCTTCCCATTCCTTTTCTGCAAACACTTCTCATAAACAGAATTCCAAAATTAAGAACACCAAGCAAAAGAGAATCATCTCTGACCTTTACTATTACTTCTCTTTCAAAACTAGTACTTCTTTTTTAAGCTCAAATTTAAAAATAAAATAAAATAAAATAAAATTGGGTCAAGGACAAAGTGGAAGTAGTAGCAAAATCTGAGGAAGCACAGGTGTACTTTGCACAACTCACTTGGTAACCCTTTTTTGAAACATTCAAGAGAACCAGTCACACAATTATCGGGATTAAAAAAATACATATATATATATATATATATATGACATGACAAATTAAATACCTCCTCTATAAATGTGTATCATCTAGAGCAATACCTAGTAAAGTATGCTAGATACCCAGACAAGTGAGACGGCCAAATACTTCTTCTCTCTAAGTCACCCTCTTGGGCCGGCACCCACTTAATATGCCTACTACCGGAAAATGATATGATCCTAATGGGGAAAAAATACATAGTTCACTGCCAAGAGAGAAATGTCAGGTATTACCTATCTGGAAGATATGTAGTTTTATCCCTTCACATGTTAAACTAAAAGGAAGAATTTTTCTAAACTAAAAAAAAAAACTCCAAAACTTTTCTGCCAGTTAATTAACTTATTTATGTTTAAAATATATCTGAAAGATAATTTAATCCAAAGTTCTGTTTTACAGATGAGGCGGTAGAGATGATCTTACATAATGAATCTCCAGAAGTCTTTCTTTTCATGTTTTAACATCGGTAAAATATGTGTGTGTGTGTGTGTGTGTGTGTGTGTATACACATGCTTTCTCTGTACCCCTAATGAGTAGAGAAGAGGCAGAATCTCCTTTGGCGTAATAAAACCACAGTGCATCTCAAGGATGTCCTCAGTTGCCTTCTTAATTCTGACAAGTCTCAGGACTTAATGGTTCGAAAGAACATTTCCTTCCACATCTTTAAGAAAAAAAGAAGACTGTGTTGGAAAGAGCTCTGACTCAGGAGCTTGTGGGATCTTGGGCAAATTACCAAAGAGCCCAAGCCTTCATCTTATCTTGGAAAAATAATACAACATTTATAGAAGTATTGTAAAGATAAAATTACAATAATGACTTACAAATACATTTTGTAGGAGGTCCACTTTGCAGGTATCACTGTTATTCGTATGACCTCTATGGAGAGTAATTCGGCATACCTAACAATTCCACTTCTAGGAATTTACCCTACCAATACACACACATATATATATAAAATGACATAATATGGATATTCACTGCAGTATTGTTTGTAATAGCCCAAGATTAGAAACAAATTATGTGCCCATCATAATAAATTTAATAATATCACACAATGAAATTTCTAAGTTTTACAAGAAATATAGATGTTTTATAAGGTATATAGATGAATAGATGATACACAGATACATAGATAGATAGGCAGATATTTCTCCTTATGTGTATACAGAAGGATCATGGATGAAAAAGAACTAAAACAATTGACTCTCTGAGGAAGGAACTGAGTGGTGGGAGACAGGACTAGAAGACAAACTTACTTCTTACTCTGCACCTTCTTATATTTTTCAAACTTTGTTCTGTATCCATGTATTGAAAGAAAAATGGATGAAATTTAAAAAGTTTTAATTATGGAGGAAGCTATTAAAAAGAATGTAAGATTTAGGTTTTGTGTTTTTTTTTTCATTGTGTGTTTGCTTTTGTGGGTTTTGGTTTTTTTTTAAGACTTTTCAACTGCTTTAAAGGATAAGAGTGAACAATTAGGAGCACATTTACCAATAATAAAGGTATTAAAATCAGAATCAATAATTATATTAATATTTTGCACCAAAGTTGTCAAATTGATTCGCTGAACATAATTATAAAAGAAGTTTGTAACTAACACACAGCTAAACACTATTATTACATCAGTTATTCTTAGTAGGGCTGGGAAAGATAGTGTATTAAATTGTGGTTATCTGTGACAGGTTGGAAGGAGGTTTTTCCAAATAGACATATACATGAATGTGCCCGTGTTCATGTACACATATGACATAGGCACACAGATTCATCTACACTTGAGATTCTGAATTTCAGTCTACTCAGACATTGGGAGTCAGTGACTTAGAAGCAGCCTGTGCCAAGTTTAAATGGTATTTGGAAGCTAAATACAAATACTGATTAAATAAGTCTATGGTTTAGTTATGTGAAATAACAATCTTATTTAGTGATTTTTAATTTGATATTTCATTGCTAATTTTTTATCCCACAAAGAATTTATGATCATTTTTTTTTTAATTCTGTTCTTGGCACCAATAGATGGTGGAAGGCATCACCTTCTACCAGTTGTCAGTCACAATGCAATTGAAGAGAGCTGTATGTGGGCAAACTTTTCAATGGAAGAAAAGACTCTGCCTAGTTATACGATGGCAGCGTGTCTGCTTAGTGACATCAATAATTGTGAGGAGCGAATGGCAAAGATTCCTCAGTGACATTTTATGTTTGTGTGTATGTAACAGGGGAAAAAGAGAACTGACTGAAACCACTTATGCTTCCAAAGAATAAGCATAATCTCTCTGTAATAGATGATCTTCTGTTTAACAAAACACCTTGACAGGCCACTTGGGTTTCAATACTGAGGCCCCCAGAGACTAGTTTGGAAAAGGACAGAGACAGATCTATTTGAGTCATTCTATGCGGAAAAAAAAAAGAAAAGAAAGGAGTAGGGGCAGTGGTTAGAAGCAGTCTTAAATGGGAGGAGATTCTTCACAGAAGCAAAAGAGGACTAGAAATCTGGAAGCCAGAGAAAGACGAGAGAGACCTCTGTACAAGGTAAGGAGTAGGAAATGTTTTACAGCCAAATTTTCAGTTAAGTCTGGCACACAGACAGGTGTGAATAATTGATATTTTTAAAGAAAAGAAAAGGCCAGATAATCAGCGGCTCACAGAAGAGGTGAAAGGGACATGAAGAGCGGCAACAGAGATAGTCATCTGGGTGTGAACATGAGAGTCGCCTGATTCTTTGGTGATGGTAGAGAAAGTTAAACTTTGGTGGAGGTGGAGGGGTATGCAGTGAGAATGAAAAAAGCTAACATCTGAATAAAATATATGCTATAACTACCAATAATATTTCCCTCCAGTCACCTACCAAAAAAAAAAAAAAAAAGACAAATTGCCCCTTCCATCCTTCATCTATTTGATCATCAGTAAAAATGAATATAAAAAGTTTTCATGCATATTTGAATGCACTAGATGTACTAAAGCAAAATCAGAGTCTTTGAAGACCCCATCTGGGTAGTAGTTTGATTCTGGAATTTTATTTTGTATGAATATGTAGATCACAAATGGGTTTCTTTAATTACCACCTGTATCACTATTTTAGTGGTTACACAAAAATCATATTTAAAATTACAGTGCACTGTTTCTTCTATCTAGGTAAATAAACCTGGTTTCCAAATCTAACAACCTTACCTAATATTTGAAATTAATTTTTAAAAATGCACAGTTATGCATCTCATATTCTCATGAAAGGTTTCATCAAAAGGAAAGACAAAACCAAGGGCATATCAGTCTAGTGGCAGTGACAGATACTAGATATTAGAAAGGCATATAGAAAATCTTTTTCATTGCAAACACTCTGAATGACATCCAAATCAAGATAAATATCAGATGGATCTGAATATTTTTAAAAGGTCTGAAATCCATTAAGTGAACAGAAATGTTTTCTTGCAGTGCATAAAAAGAGAGAGAGATAATATGGAACAATAAGGATAAAGAATAATCTAATAAAATGGGTTAGAAATTCTTAGGGCTCACTATTTTATTACAATCAAAATTAATTTTTCTGCCTACTTAATAGAAATATTAATTGGGAAGTCTCTCCAACAACAAACTACAGATAAACAATTCTCAATTTCCCACATTCATAAAGAGTGGCTCAAGTGTGTGATATAATGTAGAGGTTGTTTACATTTGACTCATTAATTTTTAATTAAAATTTTACTTGACCAACCTAACCCTGCTTATGTTCCTTGAGAATACCTCATCTAAGGGGCAAGGAATGGCCAGCAGTATATTTTCTATAAGTAGGCAGATCAAAGGAATTATAATGTCCAAGAAGGTTCTGAGAGATAGAAAAAACACACACCTGAGATTAATTACATTTTTTTAAGTGTGACATTTTAAAAGTGCCCAACTCATAAGTTCGTGATTGTTCATAAAGTAAATACAACTAGGGCGCCTGGGTGGCTCAGTGGGTTAAAGCCACTGCCTTCGGCTCAGGTCATGATCCCAGCAGCCTGGGATCGAGCCCCGCATCGGGCTCTCTGCTCAGCAGGGAGCCTGCTTCCTCCCTTCTCTCTCTGTCTGCCTCTCTGCCTACTTGTGATCTGTCTGTCAAATAAATAAATAAAATCTTTAAAAAAAAAAAAAAGTAAATACAACTATTTAACATGAACTCAGGCCAACAAACAGAGTATTACTAGCACCCCATTCCTTACCCTCCCCCCATTCCTTATTTCTCAATGTAACCCCCATTCTGACTTCAAACACTATCCACTAGGTTTCACTGTTTTTGAAATTCCCATAAATGGAAACACACAGGGTCTACTTTTTTACATCTGGTTTCTTCCACAATAGTATGTTTTGAGATTCACCCACATGACTTCATGTAGTTGTACTACATTCATTTTTATTGTACAATGTTGATATCACTATTTATTTATCCATCCCATGGCTAATGGACATTGTGCCATTACAGTGGCTGGCTGTGAAGATGCTAGTCTGTCTTGGTAAGCTAAGGTACACATATCCTTTGGGCATATGCCTAGGACACATATCCAGCTTTAGTAAATCCCAAAACAGGGTTTCCAAAATAGCCCATCCACTTAGCATTCTCACCCTCTGTGTATGAGTTCTGAAGATACCGCAACCTTCTCGATACTTACCAAATGTGTGTGTTTTTCATTTTTGGTTAGTTTATTTTCAAATCTAACCATTATGGTAGATAAAAAGTGATGTATCATTCTGCTTTTAACCTTTGTTTCCCTGAAATTTAGTGAGATAAAGCTCGTCTTTTGGATATCATCATTTGGAAAGTACCTATTCAAGTTTTTTATTCATTATCCTATTGTACTCATCTTTTTGCTTATTGATTTATAAAAGCTCAGTATGTATTTTATTTAAGTCTTTTGTTGGGTATATTCACCATACCATCTATTTCCACTTTGATGGCTTGGTTTCTCAATATTTTCAAGATCTGAGATTTTTAAATTGATATTTTAATGACACATGGATAAACAAGAGTTTATTTTTCCAAGAAAACAGAGGTAGATGGCAATGAATAAATACGGCCTTGGCACATTGAGAAGAATAAAATACCAAGCATGGTAGATTTGTAGTAACGATAATATACCATTTAGCCTCACTGTTCCTCAGTTTTCTCATCTGTATAGTGAAAATAAGTATTTGTTTTACATGAAATCTCTCTTACTGCTAAGCTTTAGGCTAGCAAAAGAAAAAGGAGGTGGGAGAGAATAATAAATGTTAATTTGTGATGTCAGGTAGTTTTACCTGTAAAAATAGATTAAATAGGTCTTTTAGTGGATGCACCTTGATATATCTTTCTACAGAGTCATCCTTCGTAAACCACTGCAGGGGTAGAAACTCTGTTAAAATCGATTGGAGGAAACCATTACCCTCAACTTAGGATGGCAGTATACAAAACAAAGAGGAAAGAGTTCAGCGAATAATCTTTGCAAGTCACCCAACCTTCACATTCTTTCAGGAACAAATCGTGTCTGGTGAATGTTTAATTAATCACACTGTCAGCAACATCAACTTCAAAAGCAAAATATGCAAACAAAATACAGCACCATAGTTTTTGTATAATTTAGTAGAAAGATGTGGTGTGATGTAGAGAAAAGAAGGCTGACTTTGACATCAGGCAGACTTGAGTTTAAATCTCAAGGATTCACTTCATAGCTAGAAGAGCTGGGTAAAATTATTTAACTTTCCTAAACTTATTTAAAAAAAGGGGGGGGGCTAATATCTTACAGAGTTCTATGAGATTTCTAAACAATTAATTGATCATTCCTGGCACATAGTGGGTACCTAATACATGGTAATAATAATATTTATCAATTATTTTTCAAAGGAAAGTGAGAGCATTTTGTTGCCTATGATTGTGATCACATGAAAAGTTTTTTAAGTGACCAATAAACTGGATGTTGTTGTGGATTATCTCTTTTAGTATTGGGGAACATTTCCTTTAAGGGTAAATTTAAAGCTTTTCCCTAGTTACCCAACATTCTAGTGTCATTGAGCCATGAAACACTTGCTCCATAGGTAGAAACCGATTGATTGATTTGGTTAGAAAATACAGGCACAATCTCGAAAATGTTCATCCTGATCCCTCTAAAGAGACCTCATTTAATTAGAGTAATAGATTTTCTATTTTCTTTGACTACTGTCTTTTCAACTAGTCTTTAATTATGTAGATGCAGAGATCTAGTTCCTGAGCTCATTTACCAAACTACATCCCTCTCAAGCACAAACCAAAGCATGAGTTTTACTTTTTAACAAAGTTCCAGCATTGTTAGTAACAGGTAGTTGTTCAACTCAACCAATCTGTCTTTTCCCCTTGAAGTATTCTTTTGCAAACTTATATCAGTAAATTTGTTCTACTTCTATACCACCAGACATTCATCAAAGGTAAGACATGTCTGCCCCAAGGCTGTTGTAAACTATGTTACTAATTACAGTTACTTGGTTTCTCTTCCTATCTTGGTATCTCTTCCTTCCAGAGAGGAGGATTATACCTCTCCACCCCCATTGAGTTGAATGTGGCCTTGTGGCTTGCTTTGGCAAATAAAATATGAAGAGAAGTGGGATGAATCTTTAAGCACACATCTTCTTTCCCTCGCCCTTGAGATTGGCAGTGTGTGGTGAGTTGGAACCTCTGTTAGCCTGGGTCCCTGAGTCACTACTGAGCTGAACCCATTGCCACCCTCAATCAAACACGTAGCATAAATAAGAGAGAGACTCTGTTGTTTTAGCTAGCTAAGATTAGAAGTTGTTTCCAGCATGAAACTTCCACCCAACCCGACTGATGGAACCCACGAGACAAAAAAAATGCATGATGAAAAGTTGTGCTCTATGAAATATCAGGTTTTGTAAGGGAGATAGTTAAAGACAGGAAAATCTGGAGTTCAGTGTGGTACAGAAAAAAAGCTATATCAATCATCACTGATAAAGATGTTGCATTTATTCTCCTTAATAATGATTACCTTCCTAATAACAATTACTCTACCCATTAGTAGTGGGGAAATTTAAAAAGGAAAATTATATAGAGAGTGAAAAATTTAGAAAATCTGATTGTCACTTTCTCTAGGAAATGTTTCTAACAAAGTTGACAAAGGGGTTCTTTGAAACTTTAGAAATAACTTTCTTTAGAGTAATGATAGGATAATAATGATGGATAAAATAACTAATATTTACTGTAATATAAAGTTAGAAATTAAGGATGGTCCATCACCAGAGCAAACAATTATTCTAACAATGAAAAACAGCATTTACTCAAAACAGTGTAAGAATATTTCTCTAGTGCAATCTCGACTATATACATACCAAAACAAACTATAGAACTGATATAATTTGCTTTGGAGAATTATAAATGAAACATAAAACATTTTTCTGAGAGCAAGTTCTTTTTACTTTAAAATTACCATGATCAACAATTCTCCACTGCATACAAATCACTCACCAGAACAATAATAAATCAGACATTTTTACGTTCCAGCAAATAACTTTGTCAAGGACTACAGTTCAGAATAGACCATGATTACTCAGGGAAAAGATTCTTTCAATGAATTTTAGCCAGTTTCTGCAGAAAGACAAAATGTTTTTCCTCTCTTACGAAGGATTTATGGCCAAGTTCTGTTAGTCCACCTTAAACAGGGGATGCATTCTAGAAAAAGGACAAGCATCATCAAAAATTGAGATGGTAAAACACAAAGATGTACAAAAAGAAATGTAATCCGGGTTAGCTACGGCTTAGGGTACTTGTGGAAATTAGCAGGAGAAAAAGAAAAGTTAGAAAATGTTGTGACAGAAGCTGATAGTTATCCTACAAGATGCAATCTCCCCAGTTTTCCTCAGTAACAAAACCACCACCTGCAAATAAAGACTTTTGGGCAGCTGGATGTGGCCAGGTGTCCAAGTTCTGGGCAATGACTAATTGCTGAAAGTTTTATGAACAATTTCTAGAAGTTTCCTTAAAAGGAGTGAGCAAACCCATTTTGAGGATAAGGGAGAAACAAAATAGGAACCTGAGTCTTTTGCACTGTGGAAAGCCGTATCATCTCAGAACTACCTAAATTCACATGAGGGAGAAATAAATTTGTAGCTTTTTTTTAAGCCACTCTTATATTGGGGATTTTAAGCTGAGTCTAATCCTAAATATTACATGTTATGTACTGAACTGTGTCCCTATAAAAACCATAACTTAAAACCCAGACTCCAGACAGGAAATGGGTCCTGTAAAGAGATAACTAAGGTTAAATGAGATCATAAGAGTGAGATCCTAATCAGAAAGGACTGATGTCTTTAAAAGAGGAAGAGACACTGGAGATCTCGAGCTCTCTGGAACACACAAGAGGAAAGGCCATATGAGGACAGCAGGAAGGCAGCTGTCTGCAAGCCAAGAAGAGAGGTCTCACCAGGAACCAACAATGAAAGCATCATAATCTTGGACTTTCTAGCCCCCAGAAGTGGGAGAAAATGAATTTCTGTTGTAGAAGGCACCTGGTGTGGGTTATTTTGTCATGGCAGCCAGAGCTCAGCCAGAGCTACAGAGAGTAAGAGCCACATCCGAGGCAGTGCATGACATAGTAAGGAATTCATGTTAGTAGATAGAGGTGTTGGAGAGCAGGGGTGGAAATGATTCAAGGTGCATTCAGAGAGTGAATATGTAACAGTGATCAAAGGAAAGAGTGAGTCAATAAGAATGTTAGGAGGGAATAAGACCCATATTATATGAAATTTCATATAAGAGATGATAAACTGGATGAGACCTGGGACATTTCCTTTTTCAAGTCTAGGGCACTCTTGAAAATAAAGTCTGAAAAACTGAAGGGGAAAATAAATAATTCAACAATAAGAATGAGAGACCCTGGGGCACCTGGATGGCTCAGTCAGTTAAGTGTCTACCCTAGGCTCAGGTCATGATCCCTGGTCCTGGGATGGAGCCTCACATCTCCCTCTGCCCCTCCCCCCTGCTTGTATTCTCTGTGTCAAATAAATACATAAAATTAAAAAAAAAGAATTAGAGACCTTAACACCCATTTACAATAATTGAAGGAACAAATGAGCAGAAAGTCAACAAGGAAACAGCAGATTCAGACAACACTATAAGCCAACAAAATCTAACACAATTCCAGAGCACAGCATCCATTTTTTCCTCACATGCCAAACTATTTTATAACTTTTTCAGTATTTATACAATATAGAATTTTTCTTTCTATATTGTATATCCTTTATACTGTTCTTTAAGGAATACCTGCCCATGAACAAACTCTGACCAATAAAACTTTATGGACCTAAATCCAGGGAAAGTATTTTGATTGAATTTATCTACAAAATCAATGTTCAAAATATGGATTATTCATAGTGTTTGTTTTCAGTATGCCTCTCCAAGATCCTAGACCTGTCTTGTGATATTTGTACTTTGCTTCCTAGTGATACATATGAATAAAAAGCAGACTTGTTTTGATATTAGCTCAAATCAGGCATAATGAGACTGACAAAGGTATTGCGAATAAAAATAACTCTAAATCTCAGTATATGTGAAAACTGGTTTGCCTGCTGCTCAGAATTTAGCATTCTATTGATCTTTCCATTTGTGAGCAGAATTGAGAATCAAGGTGTAATAATATCATTTTCCAAAGGAACCACAAAGATACATGTTTCAGAGTTTGTGCTAAAATATTTAAAAATGTCAATTTTGATATTAGACACATTTTAGTATGCTTGATTTTATTAAGTTAATAAATATTACATTTGTTATAATTTTACTTATTTTCATCTAAGAAGAAAACATCTATTGATTGTATCCAACCTGTCAAATATTTATAAATTATGCCTTATTTAACCTTTACTCTAATACTATGAGGTATTATTACAACCATTGTATGAATGAAGAATTTGAGTTCAAAAGAGTTAAGAAAACATCTTCCCTAATTGCAGAGCTAATAAGTGACCAAACCAAGGACATATGTTAGAACTCACTCCAACACTTTTTAATTTTTGCATATAAGACACTATATAAATACCATAAATATATATACCATAATTGTTGGATATAAAAATAACACATTTCTATTTATTTTAGAATGTGAAGTGAAACTAAAAGTGGCTATAATTATCCAGATAATTGAGTAGCTTGAAATACACTAATTCAAGTAAAAAGGGGATGCTGCTCCAAATGATTAAAATTAGTCACCAAATTTAGCTAGTATTTCTAATTACTTAATTCTGCTTCAGTTTGCCTACATGAACTGAACCTAATTTACAACACTTCTCATTTTATGTTGTGTCGTATTATTTATCATATTTGTAATTAGAGATAGTTGACTTTAGAAATCAACTTTAGAATGAGTCGACTTCTGTAGACTTTTGCTATTCATGAAGTAATATTCTGATGTCTACTTCTTTAAAGATTTAAGCAAAATAACCCAATTAATTATTTTTAAATAATTTCAAACCTTATGGTCAGAGAGTATCCCAAGTGCTTTATGTTTCTCAAAAGTACCAGAAACTAAATAAATGTTTTATATTATGTTTATGTGCACTCTGTATCAAACTAATTCATTTTGATATAGTTGACATGAAGATAAATGACTTCTGTATTGACAGGTAAATAATAGGCACCCAAATAATATTAACTAATTCCTTTCACTTGCATTGTTCTGAGGAACTAGGTAGGAGATTGAAATCTGTGTCATATTTTTCATTTTCTAATTTTCAAAAAAAGTTATAAGAACTGATAATGTTTCAATTAAAAATGGGGTGAAAAATGCTAGAAGAAAGAAAAAAATTCATATTCCTGTTACACAATGAAAAACACCAGTAAATTTACCCTAGGTATTTTTCTTTTACTTCACTATTTTGTCCTTGCTTTTTAAATTTACCTTAAAAAGTAATATATTCATTTTAGAATATTCAACAAAAACAGAACTGCATTCACAAAAAGTGAAAGTCCACGTCCCACTTCTTTCCTTTAACAAACACTCCACCCTGCAGAGAAGCTCCTTCACACACACACATGCTTACACTCACTCATACAATTATGAGCTGTGTTTCATACAAACTTACCTAAAGAAGAGTGGATGCAGGACTACCAGAATGGTGGGTTGAGAAACATGATAAGCCTTTCTCCTCCATAAAAGCAACAATCAAAAGAACATTTCTTTAAGAAAAACAGCTGAACTTTGGTGAAAACTAGCAAAGTTTATAACACTATGATGTGTCCCTTCTCCCAATGCTGCTATAGACCAAGCAACTGGGTACCATAGCCTAGCAAAGTCAACACACAAAATTAATCATCACAACCATGATCTTATACCTCTGGCTAAACTTGAAGCTCTGAGCAAGCAAGAAGTATAAGTTAAGCCAGAGCTGTTAACTGCTAGTGAGTAGAAGGCCAACACACACACACACACACACACACACGTGCACACACACACACACACACACACACACACTTAGCAAAGGGTAGAAGATTTATGAGTTCAAGAATTTTTAAGGAAATCTCTGCCCAAGCATTTGATAACCACTAAACTAACTGGAGCAGAGATTTCCAAAGCCGTACACTACAAGAGAGAAATGTTCTGCAAAAGTAAGCCCGGAGAGTCACTAAACAAACAGCAATCAAAACAGAAAAAGCAGCAATGGCGAGCCCTGAGGATATGTGGGATGGGTGTGGCTGATTTTTAGAATCACCACATTATATTATGTAAAGTGTCTAGTTGTCAATAAAAACAAAATAAGAGAGAGAGAGAGAGAAACACAGAAACAAGGAAGTATGGCACTTATCTAGGAAAAAGCTTTGAGTAAAAATTCTCTCTGAGGGTGTTTTAGATGTTGGATTTACTAGAAAAAGACTTAAAATCAACTATTAAAAAATTTTCAAGGAACTATAGGAAAATGTTGTCTAAGGAATTAGAGGAGGCTATGACAATGTTTCCTCACCAAATACATAAATCAATAAAGAGATAAAGGGTGATAAAGGAAAAACAGAGGAACCAAAGCAGGTAAGACATTGAAAAATAGCAAAAAAGCAAACACAAATCCTAAACTGTCAGTAATTACGTCAAATGAAAGTGAATTAAACACACAGATTAAAGGATATATATTGGCAGAAAATACTTTTTTGGTGGCCCAACCATATGCTGCTCCAAAAAAAGACATTTTGTACTCAGAAACATAAATAGAGTAAATGTAAAATGATGGGAATGATATAAGCTAGCCGAAAGAGAGCTAGAACAGTTATACTAATATCAGGACAAACAAGACATTAAGACAAAATTTTTACTAAACACAAGAAAGGACACTTTATAATGATAAATGTTTCAATCATTTAAGAACATATAGCAAGTATAAACATATGAACCTAGCAACAGAGTCCAAATATCTATAATATATAATGTCTGAAAGAATTTAAGGGAGAAATAATTAATCCAACAATGAGAATAAGAGACTAGAATGTCCTGTTTGCAATAATTATAGAACAACTAGGCAGATGATACCCAAGGACACAGAAGACGTGGACAGCATTTCAAACCAACAAGGTCTAACAGACAATTCTAGAACACACCACCCAATTGCAGTAAAATATATATTCTCAAAGACACAAGGAATATTCTCTAGGATAGATCATATGTTAGATGTAAAACAAGCCACAAGAAATTTAAAAGGATTGATATCATACAGAGTATGTTCTCTGACCATAGTGCAATTATATTGGGAATCAATAAAAGTAATAGATCTGGAGAATTCACAAATATGGGGAAATGAAAACTCCCAATACAGAATGAGTCAAAGTAGAGCTATTAAGGAAATTAGAAAAAAACTTTCAGAAGGAGTAAAAACAAAAGGATCACTTACCAAAGTTAATGGCATGAAGCCAAAGTAGTGATAGAAGAAAATCTGTAGGGACGCCTGGGTGGCTCAGTCCTTAAGCATCTGACTTTGGCTCAGGTCATGATCCCAGCATCCTGAGACTGAGCCCCGAATTGGGCTCACTGCTCCAAGGGAAGCCTGCTTCTCCCTCTCCCACTCCCCCTGCTTGTGTTCCCTCTCTCGCTGTGTCTCTCTCTGTCAAATATATAAATAATATCTTTAAAAAAAAAAAAAGAAAGAAAATCTGTAATAATAAATGTCTGTACTAAAAAAAGAATAATGATCACAAATCAATAATCTAACAGTCCACCTTAAAAGACTATAAAAAGAAGAGAAACCCAAAGCAAGCATAAAGAAGGGTACAATAAAGATTAGAGCAGAAACAAATGAAATAGAGATTAGAAAAAAGTAGGGAAAATCAGAAAATAAAAATTGGTTCTTTGAAAATTTCACAAAACATATAAAAGTTCGGATAATCTAGCCAAGAAAAAAGAGACAAGAATCCAATTATTTAAGTCAAGAATGGAAGAGGAGATATCACTTTGAAAGAGAGAGTAATGACCAGGTGAATATATCCTAATCCTAACTTACCAAACCTATGACCATTACCTTAACAGGACAAAAGGGACTTTGCAGATATGATTAAGTTAGTATCTTGATATAGGGATATTGTCTTGATTTCTAGATGGGCAGAGTCAAACTAGATAGAGTCTTAAAATTTGAGGACATTTTCCAACTGTACTCAGAAGGAGATGTGATGATGAAAAAAGGTAAGAGAGTTAGAATGTCACTGGCTTTAAACATGGAGGGAGTGGGCCACAAGCCAAAGAATGTGAGCAATGGTTTCTAGAGATAGAAAAGGCAAGGAAGCGGTGCCTGGGTGGCTCAGTGAGTTAAAGCCTCTGCCTTCGGCTCAGGTCATGATCCCAGGGTCCTGGAATAGAGCCCTGCATCGGGCTCTCTGCTCAGCAGGGAGCCTGCTTCCTCCTCTCTCTTTGCCTACTTGTGATCTCTGTCTGTCAAATAATAAATAAAATCTTTAAATTAAAAAAAAAAGCAAGGAAAAATTATTTTTAAAAATCTGTGGTTTATCAAGCAAAGGGGAGAAGAGAGAGAGAGAGAGAGAGATAATCCAGGAAACAGACTCTTAACTCTAGAGAACCCACGATGTTTAACCCAGGGGGAGGGAGATGGAGGGATGGTGAAAATAGGTGATGGAGATTGAGGAGTGCACTTGTGATGAGCACTAGGTCTTACATGGAAGTGTTGAATCACTATACTGTACACTTGAACCTAATATCACACTGTGTGTTGACTGACTGAATTAAGTAAAAACTTAAAAAATAAAAAACTTAAAATTTTTTTTAAATTAAAATCTGTAGTTTATTACTTTGATGGATTATCTCCTGGTGAGTTGTCCTTCCATTCCTATGAAAATCCTTAATATTTAGAATACTTTATTCTCTATATACAGACCTGAATTAAGTTTGAGAATATTTTCTTTAGAATTTTTCTATCTAATTTTAGAAATGAAATAAATCTATGAACCAGTTTGTTAGAGCTGTCATAACAAATACTATAAATTGGGTGGCTCACACAACAGAAACTCATTTTTTCACAGTTCTGGAATCTAGAAAGTCAAGGTTAGAGTGTCGACAAGTTTGTTTTCTCCTGAGGCCTCTCTTCTTGGCTTGCAGATGGCCACTTTCTCATTGTGTCCTCAGATGATCTTTCCTCTGTTCACACATGTCCCTAATGTCTCTCCATGTGTCCAAATTTCCTCTTCTAATGACACCACTCAGACTGGATTAGGGCCCAACCTCGTAACCTCATTATAGCTCAATCATTTTTTTTAAAAAGGCCCTATAGATAAATGCAATCACGTTCTGAGGTATTGGGGGTTTGGGCTTCAACAAATGAATTTGGGGGGACACAAATCCACCCATAACAATCTATAAAATACTGCTTTTACATACACTGGCATTTCCCAATTTTATTATAGTGACACCAATTTCACAAAGCAGTTCAATAATTCTTATTTTTCTCTTACTAGAACAATTCAAATAGTATAAACAATATCTTTTTGTTGAAGGTTTGATATATTCAAACCAAAGAACTATGTCAACCCAGTATCTTTTTCACACTTGATACTTCCTTTTTCTTTGTTATTCTGGGTGTATTATTCTTATGTTCTTATAGAATTCTTATAGAATTCTTATATTCTATCAGTTTATTGAAATCTAGAACTCTGACAAAGTATTGTATATGCTCATTTAGCCAGATGTCTATAAGTGTAGGGTTTTTTTAAAAGATTTATTTATTAATTTGAGACAGAGAAAGCACAAGCAGAGAGGGTCAGAGGGAGAGAATCCCAAGCAGATGCCATGATGAGTGTGGAACCTAATGCTGGGCTCAACCTTATGACCCTGAGATCAAGAAAACCAAGAGTTGGATGCTTAATGGACTGAGGGGATGGTGTCCTTGTTTTTTGTTTGTTTGTTTGTTTGTTACCTGTGTATATAATCATGCTGTGAAATTTTGACTTACTTTCATTCCATCATATCACAAGCATTTCCATAAACTAGAAATTATTCATAATGATGATTTTAATGACAACTTAATATTTCATCTATTCAATGTACATTTAACTCTTCTCATTTTTATTTAATTAATTTTAATTTTACTAAACTTAGATACACTTCTCTGTGGAAAAAGCTTTTATTTATTTATGATTTCATGTTAGATTCCAAAAACGGGATGATTAGGTCCAAAATTAAGAATATTTTAAAGCTGTATTTTGATAATTAAAAAAAAGTGAAAAAAAAAATGGGAAGAAGAGGACTCCAATTTGCAATGTCACTGATAAATGACACAAAGCTTAAAACAGCCAGTTGATGTGATGTGTCCATTCACTTCTGACATGCAATAAGCCATCCTAAAACTTGGTGGCTTAACACATACTTATTTCACTCCCAGTTCTGTGGGTCAACAGTTGGTCTAAAGGTCTAGGCTGGGCTATGGTATCCATGGTCAGCTGCCGAATCTTCGAGGGGCTGGAACAACTCGTCTCTGCTCCACATGGTCTTTCATCTCCCAAGAAGCTGGAGCTGATTGACCTGATGGCCAGCAGGCTTCCGAGAGGCAAAGGCTAAGTTGCTCACAGTTTCAGGAGGCTGAAGCTCACGACTGGCACAGTATGGTTTCTGCCTCATTCTATTGGTCAAAGCAAGTCACATGGTTAAAGCCAGTTTAAGGGGTCAAGGAGAGACTCTAACTCATGGAAGAAGAAATTGCAAAATCACTTTGCAAAGCTGCATGATTTCAATGGAGTCTAGTAATTGGTAACTTTCTCAAACTCTCTGCACAGTGTCATTTCTTGGCACTTGTTCCTAGCCTCTGCCACAGCTTTGAAGACATCCAGAGGCAACCAGTAACTGATTTGAAAGACGAGCACTGGAGTAAGAATCAGGAAATTTGCTTCCCTATCCTGCTCTGCTCCTGCCATCATCAAACTGTGTGATGCTGTAACTCTGATTGTGTCTACAAAATGAAGGGGGTGCATTCAGTAAACTCTAAGATTCTTTCCATAAAAAAAAAGAATATTTTAAAGTTTTATACAGTGTGATATAATTTTTAATTATAAATGTGATATAAATTTTAATTTTAAGAACATTCTATAACTTTATAATATAAATTTTAAAATTTAACAACAGAATTTCACTTTGCCATCACCAACATTACAATCATCTTTTTTTTTTTTTTTTAACAATCATCTTTTTTAATGTTAGCTACAGCATGGGTAGACAGTACCTACAGTTTTTCTAATTTTCATTTGCTTTATTACTAGTAATATTAAACATTTTTCATTATTTCTCTATATTTATGATCTCTGTCCATTTATATAGTGTTCTTATTGAATTTATTATAAATTTATGTGGTAAAGATCTCAACTGTCCATGTATCTTTCTTGCATTGGCTAGTTATTTTTTTACCTTTTTATTTTTGCACATAATTTAATTTAATGTAGTATAATTCATCACTCTTTAAACAGATTTATGTAATTAATTTAATACAATGGCATCTCACAGCCAGAGACTTGATAGATATTTAAACTTATATTTTCATTCCTTTTATTATTTGATCATTTATAATTTTTCACCTATAACTTCTTACTTCCCTTTAAAAGACAATTTTGTACTGGGGTGCTTGGGTGGTGCTATAAGTTAAGTGTTCAACTCTTGCTTTCGGTTCAGGTCATGAACTCAGGGTGGTGAATTGGAGCCCCATATCAGGCTTCATGCTCAGCATGGAGTCTGCTTAATATTCTCTCTCCCTCTGCCCCTCCCCATTATGCTCTCTCTATCTCTCAAATAAATAATTTTTTTTTTAATTTTGTATCATTTTCTCATTTGCTTCTTTTGGTCAGGGTTCTTAGCTACAAGCAACAGAATCTTCGTCATCTAACTAAAACAAGAAAGGAATATATGGAACATTAGGCAGTTCACAGAATTGTAGAGAGGGCTAGAGAAACACACTTAAATCTAAACTTCTAGGAATGAAAAAGGTCCAAAACCATGCCAGAAATCTAGCAAGAAACTGTTGCTAATATCGCTGCCACCAAGCACCAGAATTTTATTTATGGCCCTGATGACAGCTTCTAGCACTCATGTCATTTCTGCCTCAGGACACTGAACTTTCAACCAGTCCCAGACACCAGCAGAACAGAAGCTCCATGCAGGGCATGTTTTCTGCAAGTCAAAGATTCATGTGTATGCATCCAATTTGCCCAACTAGGTTTTATGCCTGTGCTCCAGTTGTGAGAAAGCCTGATAATTGGATTTTCAAATCAGAGGACAGGACACATAACATTAGAATTACTCCCAAATATACCAAAGGAAGGCAATCGCATATAAAACAAACATCCGATTTTTATTGGTCAAGATGGCAGAGAAGTAGCAGGCTGAGACTACATCAGGTAGCAGGAGATCAGCTGGATAGCTTATCAAACCATTGCAAACACCTACAAATCCAACAGGAGATCACAGAGAAGAAGAACAGCAATTTTAGAAACAGAAAATCGATCACTTTCTGAAAGGTAGGACCGGTGGAGAAGTGAATCCAAAGTGATGGGAAGATAGACCGTGAGGGGAGGGGCCGGCTCCCAGCAAGTGGCGGAGCAACAGAGCACTAAATCAGGACTTTTAAAAGTCTGCTCTACTGAGGGACATCACTCCAGAGGCTAAACCAGGGTGAAGCCCACACGGGGTCAGAGTGGACCCAGGTCCCGTGGAGTCACAGAAGGATCGGGGGTGTCTGAGTGTCACAGAGCTCGCAGGTATTAGAACGAGGAAGCCGGCTACAGAGACAGAGCCGAGGAGTGAGCTCTCAGTTCGGGGTTACCTTGAACGGGTCACAGGTTGGGTGAGATCAGAGCGAAGCCAGAGGCCAGGGAGACAGGAGTGATTGGGCTCTTTTCTTTGATGGCACACTGAGGAGTGGGGCCCCGAGCTTTTGGCTCCTCACGGCTGGAGATTGGGAGGCCGCCATTTTCATTCGCATCCTCCGGAACTCTACGGAAAGTGTTCAGGGGACAAAAGCTCCCGAAAGCGAACCCGAGCGGATTACTTAGCCTGGCCCCTGGTAAGGGCAGTGCAATTTTGCCTCGGGCAGACACTTGAAAATCACTACAACAGGCCCCTCCCCTAGAAGATCAACAAGAAATCCAGCCAAGACCAAGTTAACCTACCAAGGAGAGCAGCAGAATTCTAGAGGAGGAGAAAGCAGAGCACGGAACTCATGGCTTTCTCCCCATGATTCTTTAGTCTTGCAGTTAATTTAATTTTTTTTAATTTTTTTTCTTCTGCTAATTTTTTTTTATTTTTACCCTTTTCTTTTTTAACGTTTTTTAACTAGTTTATCTAATATATATATTTTTTTCTTTTTTATATTTTTTCTTTATTTTTTTTAATTTTTTTTTTTCTGAACTTCTTTTTATCCCCTTTCTCCCCTCCACGATTTGGGGTCTCTTCTGATTTGGTTAAAACACATTTTCCTGGGGTCTTTGCCACCCTTTTAGTATTTTATTTGATCCTTCATATGCTCTTATCTGGACAAAATGACAAGGTGGAAAAACTCACCACAAAAAAAAAGAACAAGAGGCAGTACCAAAGGCTAGGGACCTAATCAATACAGATATCGGTAATATATCAGATCTAGAGTTCAGAATGATGATTCTCAAGGTTTTAGCCAGGCTCGAAAAAGGCATGGAAGATATTAGAGAAACCCTTTCTGGAGAGATAAAAGCCCTTTCTGGAGAAATAAAAGAACTAAAATCTAACAAAGTTGAAATCAAAAAAGCTATTAATGAGGTGCAATAAAAAATGGAGGCTCTTACTGCTAGGATAAATGAGGCAGAAGAAAGAATTAATGATATAGAAGACCAAATGGAAGAGAATAAAGAAGCTGAGCAAAAGAGGGACAAACAGCTACTGGACCATGAGGGGAGAATTCGAGAGGTAAGTGACACCATAAGATGAAACAACATTAGAATAATTGGGATTCCAGAAGAAGAAGAAAGAGAGAGGGGAGCAGAAGTTATATTGGAGAGAATTATAGTAAAGAATTTCCCTAATATGGCAAAGGGAACAAGCATCAAAATCCAGGAGGTAAAGAGAACACCCCTCAAAATCAACAAGAATACGTCCACACCCCGTCACCTAATAATAAAATTTACAAGTCTTAGTGACAAAGAGAAAATCCTGAAAGCAGCCTGGGAAAAGAAGTCTGTAACATATAATGGTAAAAATATTAGATTGGCAGCAGACTTATCCACAGAGACCTGGCAGGCCCAAAAGAACAGGCATGAGATATTCAGAGCACTAAACGAGAAAAACATGCAGCCAAGAATACTATATCCAGCTAGGCTATCATTGAAAATAGAAGGAGAGATAAAAAGCTTCCAGGACAGACAAAAGCTGAAAGAATTTGCAAACACCAAACCAGCTCTACAGGAAATATTGAAAGGGGTCCTCTAAGCAAAGAGAGACCCTAAAAGTAGTAGATCAGAAAGGAACAGAGACAATATACAGTAACAGTCACCTTACAGGCAATACAATGGCACTAAATTCATATCTCTCAATAGTTACCCTGAATGTTAATGGGCTAAATGCCCCAATCAAAAGACACAGGGTATCAGAATGGATAAAAAGCAAAAGCCATCAATATGTTGCCTACAAGAAACTCATTTTAGACGTGAAGACACCTCCAGATTTAAAGTGAGGGAGTGGAAAACAATGTACCATGCTATTGGACATCAGAAGAAAGCTGAGGTGGCAATCCTTATATCAGATCAATTAGATTTTAAGCCAAAGACTATAATAAGAGATGAGGAATTACACTATATCATACTCAAAGGGTCTGTCCAACAAGAAGATCTAACAATTTTAAATATCTATGCCCCTAACATGGGATCAGCCAACTATATAAACCAATTAATAACAAAATCAAAGAAACACATCAACAATAATACAATAATAATAGGAGACTTTAACACTCCCCTGACTGAAATGGACAGATCATCCAAGCAAAAGATCAACAAGGAAATAAATGCCTTAAATGACACACAGGACCAGATGGACATCACAGATATATTCAGAACATTTCATCCCAAAGCAACAGAATATACATTCTTCTTTAGTGCACATGGAACATTCTCCAGAATAGATCACATCCTGGGTCATAAATCAGGTCTCAACCAGTATCAAAAGATTGGGATCATTCCCAGCATATTTTCAGACCACAATGCTCTGAAACTAGAATTCAGGCACAAGAGGAAATTTGGAAAGAACACAAATACATGGGGACTAAACAGTATCCTTCTAAAGAATAAATGGGTCAACCAGAAAATTAAAGAAGAATTGAAAAAATTCATGGAAACAAATGATAATGAAAACACAATGGCTCAAAATCTGTGGGACACAACAAAGGCAAGAGGAAAATACATAGCGGTACAAGCCTTTCTCAAGAAACAAGAAAGGTCTCAAATGCACAACCTAACCCTACACCTAAAGGACCTGGAGAAAGAACAAGAAAGAAAGCCTAAACCCAGCAGGAGAAGAGAAATAATAAAGATCAGAGCAGAAATCAATGAAATAGAACCCAAAAAAACAATAGAACAAATCAATGAAACTAGGAGGGGGTTCTTTGAAAGAATTAATAAGATTGATAAACCCCTGGCCAGACTTATCAAAAGGAAAAGAGAAAGGACCCAGATAAATAAAGTCATGAATGAAAGCGGAGAGATCACAACTAACACAAAAGAAATACAAACATTTATAAGAACATACTATGAGCATACTATACGCCAACAAATTTGACAATCTGGAAGAAATGGATGCATTCCAAGAGACATAAAAACTACCACAACTGAATCAGGAAGAAATACAAAACCTGAATAAACCCATAACCAGTAAGGAGATTGAAACAGTCAGAAAAATTTCTCCAAACAAACAAAAGCCCAGGGCCAGACGGCTTCCCAGGGGAACTCTACCAAACATTTAAAGAAGAACTAATCCCTATTCTTCCAAAAATTATTCCAAAAAATAGAAATGGAAGGAAAACTTCCAAACCCATTTTATGAGGCCAGCATCACCTTGATCCCAAAACCAGACAAAGATCCCATCAAAAAAGAGAATTACAGACCAATATCCTTGATGAACACAGATGCAAAAATTCTCACCAAAATATTAGCCAATAGGATTCAACAGTACATTAAAAGGATTATTCACCACGACCAAGTGGGATTTATTCTAGGACTGCAAGTTGGTTCAACATCCGCAAATCAATCAATGTGATACAACACATTAATAAAAGAAAGAACAACAACCATATGATACTCTCAATAGATGCTAAAAAAGCATTTGACAAAGTAGAGCATCCCTTCCTGATCAAAACTCTTCAAAGTGTAAGGATAGAGGGCACATACCTCAATATTATCAAAGCCATCTATGAAAAACCCACTGTAAATATCATTCTCAATGGAGAAAAACTGAAAGCTTTTCCACTAAGGTTAGGAACACGGCAGGGATGTCCATTATCACCACTGCTATTCAACATAGTACTAGAAGTCCTAGCCTCAGCAATCAGATAACAAAAAGAAATTAAAGGCATCCAAATCAGCAAAGAAGAAGTCAAACTATCACTCTTTGCAGTTGATATGATACTATATGTGGAAAACCCAAAAGACTCCACTCCAAAACTGCTAGAACTTGTACAGGAATTTAGGAAAGTGTCAGGATATAAAATCAATGCACAGAAATCAGTTGCATTTCTCTACACTAACAACAAGATAGAAGAAAGAGAAATTAAGGAGTCAATCCCATTTACAATTGCACCCAGAACCATTAGATACCTAGGAATAAACCTAACCAAAGAGGCTAAGAACCTATACTCAGAAAACTATAAAGTACTCATGAAAGAAATTGAGGGAGACACAAAGAAATGGAAAAATGTTCCATGTTCCTGCATTGGAAGAACAAATATTGTGAAAATGTCTATGCTACCTAAAGCAATCTACACATTTAATGCAATCCCTATCAAAATCCCACCCATTTTTTTCAAAGAAATGGAACAAATAATCCTAAAATTTATATGGAACCAGAAAAGACCACGAATAGCCAAAGGAATATTGAAAAAGAAAGCCAAAGTAGGTGGCATCACAATTCCGGACTTCAAGCTCTATTACAAAGCTGTCATCATCAAGACAGGATGGTACTGGCACAAAAACAGACACATAGATCAATGGAACAGAATAGAGAGCCCAGAAATAGACCCCCAACTCTATGGTCAACTAATCTTCGACAAAGCAGGAAAGAATGTCCAGTGGAAAAGACAGCCTCTTCAATAAATGGTGTTGGGAAAATTGGATGGCCACATGCAGAAAAATGAAATTGGACCATTTCCTTACACCACACACGAAAATAAACTCAAAATGGATGAAGGACCTCAATGTGAGAAAGGAATCCATCAAAATCCTTGAGGAGAACACAAGCAGCAACCTCTTCGACCTCAGCCGCAGCAACTTCTTCCTAGGAACATCACCAAAGGCAAAGGAAGCAAGGGCAAAAATGAACTATCGGGATTTCATCAAGATCAAAAGCTTTTGCACAGCAAAGGAAACAGTTAACGAAACCAAAATACAACTGACAGAATGGGAGAAGATATTTGCAAACGACATATCAGATAAAGAGCTAGTATCCAAAATCTATAAAGAACTTAGCAAACTCAATACCCAAAGAACAAATAATCCAATCAATAAATGGGCAGAAGACATGAACAGACATTTCTGCAAAGAAGACATCCAGATGGCCAACAGACACATGAAAAAGTGCTCCACATCACTCGGCATCAGGGAAATACAAATCAAAACCACAATGAGATACCACCTCACACCAGTCAGAATGGCTAAAATTAACAAGTCAGGAAATGACAGATGCTGGCAAGGATGTGGAGAAAGGGGAACCCTCCTACACTGTTGGTGGGAATGCAAGCTGGTGCAACCACTCTGGAAAACAGCATGGAGGTTCCTCAAAAAGTTGAAAATAGAACTACCCTATGACCCAACAATTGCACTACTGGGTATTTACCCTAAAGATACAAACGTAGTGATCCAAAGGGGCATGTGCACCCGAATGTTTATAGCAGCAATGTCTACAATAGCCCAACTATGGAAAGAACCTAGATGTCCATCAACAGATGAATGGATAAAGAAGATGTGGTATATATACACAATGGAATATTATGCAGCCATCAAAAGGAATGAAATCTTGTCATTTGCAACATCGTGGATGGAACTAGAGGGTATCATGCTTAGTGAAATAAGTCAATCAGAGAAAGACAACTGTCACATGATCTCTGTGATATGAGGAAGTGGAGATGCAACATGGGGGGCTGGGAGGCAGGAGAAGAATAAATGAAACAGGATGGGATCAGGAGGGAGACAAACCATAAGTGACTCTTAATCTCACAAAACAAACTGAGGGTTGCTGGGGGGAGGGGGGGAGTAAGAGGGGGGTGGGGTTATGGACATTGGGGAGGGTATGTGCTATGGTGAGTGCTGTGAAGTGTGTAAACCTGGCGATTCACAGACCTGTACCTATGGGGATAAAAATACATTATATGTTTATAAAAAATAATAATAATAAATTAAACATTTTTTAAAAAAATCCACAAATTATTTTTGGCAAACTAGACCAATATTTCTTTCAAATTTTCATGCTTACTTCCAATTATTAAAATTATATCTGGGTTAAGAGCACTATGGGATTAAAAAACTGAAAAATATGATTCAAATGTTGCAATTTCATCTAAGTCCAAAGAGAAAGAGCATGGACCCTGGAGCCAAACTGCCTGGGTTCAAATTCTGGTTTTGCCTCTTACTAAGTGTGTGACTTGCACAAGTTAATTGCCTCAGTGACCTCATGTATAAAATAGAGATAGTTAAATACCTACTTCATAAGACTGTCTTGAGTATCAAGTGAGTTAATGGATGCAAAATGCTTAAAATTGTACCAAACATAAAATAAACACAAAGCGCTTTAGTGATTGTTTTTTCAATCTTCTTCCCCAAGGTATTCTTTGTCCTGCTTGAAATTTTTCCATTTACTTGTACCCTTAACTTCTGCCCTTGGCCAGTGTTCAGTCTAAGCTGTCAACTTCTGTTCTATTTCACAAGTCTGCACCTTGGACATGTGCTTCTGATGCGGAACTCTGTTAAATGCTATCTGAAATGACTTGTAAACTGTGGCTTGCTTGTCCAGTGTAGCAGTACACGTCAACACTGCATACACGGAAATCATCTCGGAGGATTACATGGGGTTATTGAAGAAAGTGAGTCAAATCTTCTTTCCAAAATGCATAAAAAGCTGCCTACAAGTAACTATGCTAACTGCACATTCCATACTGGCCCAGCCTTGTGCTATACACTTCAAATACATTGCATTATGTAAGTTTTGCAATAAAACTTTGAGGCTGTTTTTTGGAGGCAATATGTAAACCTCTTTACAGGTTTGAGGAAAACAAGGTTCAGAGAATTTTACTTCTATGGTATGGGGATCCTATTGCTGCTTTAACAAATTACCACTGACATAGAGCACTTAAAATAACCCGAATTTATTATCTTTTGGTGCTGGAGGTCAGAAGTCTGAAATGGGTCATACCATCTTAAAATTAAGGTGTTGGCAATACTGCATTCCTTCTGAAGGCTCACAGGAAGAATCGACTCCTCATCTTTTCCAGCTTCTAGAAACTACCCATAATACTGCGTTTGTGGCCCCCTTCCTCCACCTTTGAAGCCAACAATAGCAGATCAAGTCCTTCACATGCAGTCATTCCTTGGGTTATCTCACTCTGTTTTCTTCTTCCACTTACAAGGACCCTTGTGATACACTGAGCCCACCCAGATAATCCAATATAATCTTCCCATCTCAAGATAATCTGATTAGCAACCTTTTTAAAAAATATATTTTATTTATTTATTTGAGAGAGATAGAGAGCATGAGAGAGAGTTGAGTGAGTGGCAGTTGGGGGCAGGAAGGGTAGAGGGAGAGGGATGAGCAGGCTCCCCCCTGAGAAAGGAGCCCAATGAGGGGCTCGATCCAAGGACTCAGGGAACGTGACCTGAGCCAAAGATAGACAATTAACTGACTGACCCACTCAGGTACCCCATCTGATTAGCGATCTTATATATAATCTTAATTTATCTTTGCCATATAAGGTCGCATATTCACAGATTTTAGAAATTAAGATTTGAATATCTTTTTAAATACTTTATTTTTAAATGATCTCTATACCCAATGTGGGGCTCAAACTCACGACCCCAAGATTATGAGTCACATGCTCTTTCAACTGAGTCATCCAGGTGTCTCCGAACATCTTTGAGGACCTGCTATTCTACCTACAATCATTTCCTAACATTTGTGATTCCCCGGCTTTAACAATGTGCCTAGATTTCTATTTCTCTCTCCTTACACTTATCTAGTACTTTGCAGCACTTAAACTTATCTTCATAGATGGGACCACTTCAAAATTTAAATCTGGTTCTAGCTGGGTATAGAAAATCCTCAGTAATTCTCTAGAATGGAATTAAACCTGTCGTTGGCCCTTCTCTCATTCTGAGACTTGTACCATCCCATGATCCCTGTCTCCCTCCTGATACCTAAATAGCTCTCTAATACCCCTGAAAGCTAATCTACTCAGTTTGAGTCTTCTGTAACTCAACTCATTCTACCACTACCCCTGACCTGAGGATAATTATTTTCAGAATAACTATACTGAGAATAATACCACATCATTCTTGTAAATGCTAAGTCTTACTTAATGGCATACTGTTTTATTAACAGCTAGTATAGAGTGTTGCATAGATCAGGTGCTCAAAAAAACTTTATTAAATGAATAAAGAAATAGTTTCTTAAAATAAATCAAATTATATTTACTATTTCCTTACATCCCTTGTTTAGAAAAGTCTTCACAATTTATTTTTTATGCTCAAATATTTACATAGACTTCATGGTTTGTCTAATGTACAAAATAGAAGGGAATTATTTGCAAATTTATTTAAATATTTTTATAATGAGATGTTATGTCTTACAAGACTCTGAATGTAGAATACAGATGAAAGTTCACAAAATGTTGGCTGCAAACTTCATAATTCCAATTCCAAGCTAATACAGACCAAAATGAAGCTTAAATAAGATCTACCAATAATAGATACAAAATTAAAAATGGAAACATTGAATTGTTAATTATATGATATTTATGGTAAGTATTACATTTTTAGTCTTCCCATTATAATCCCAGTTTGTCTGAGGAGTATAGTGTACTTGGGTTTCTAAACAAAAACAACAATAACAAAATTAATTTAAGGATTTTTTTTGCTTCATCCAATCATGAAACTGAGTTCTAAGATCCAAACAATCCTGAAGTCATAACTATACTGATAAGTATATAGAATAAGCTCTGTGCCCCTCTTCATTGTGATTTATTTGGACTTGCAAGAATAAATCTCAGTATGTTCTGCTGTCTATGGATTTTCTCAGAACATGCCCAAATCTTAAAACCATGATTATTTATATTCTAGTTTATAGAAGAAAAACTCAGTGTCACATAAAAATAAATACAGTAAGTCTTTACTACAGTGGAATATTCTCAGTATCTCATAACTGTAACTAAAATAATCTGAACAAGACCTGTCTAAAGGTAAAGCTAACATTTGACTCTTTGTTACCCTTTTTAAGAATGCTCTCTCCCTGGTGCCTAGGTGTCCCAGTTGGTTAAGCGTCCGTCTTCGGTTCAGGTCATGGTCTCAGGGTCCTTGGATCGAGCCCTGCATTGAGCTCTCTGCTCAGCAGTGAGTCTGCTGCTCCCTGTCCCTCAGTGATCTCTCTGGCTCTCATTCCCTCTGAAATAAATAAAATCTTTAAAAAGAGAGAGAGAGAGGAGGCGAAGAAGGAGGAGGAGGAAGAGGAGGAGGAGGAGGAGAATGCTCTCTCCCAACCCTCTTACTGGTGGGAATGAAAACTGGTATAGACTTTCTAAAAAACAGTATGGAGATTGCTCAAAAAGTTAAAAATAGAACTACCTTATGACCAAGCAGTTGAACTACTAGGTATTTATCCAAAGGATACAAAAAATAGTGACTCAAAGGAGCACATGTATCCCAGTGTTTGTTGCAGCAATGTCCACAATAGCTAAAATATGGAAAAAGCCCAGATATCCATCGACAGATGAATGAATAAAAATATCACACACACACACACACACAATGGAATATGACTCAGCCATCAAGAAATGAAATCTTGCCATTTGCAACATCATGGATGTAACTAGAGGATATTGTGCAATGCAAAATAAGTCAGAGAAAGACAAATACCATATGATTTCACTCATATGTAGAATTTAAAAGACAAAAAAGATGAACATAGGGGAAGGGAAGGAAAAATTTAAAAAGATAAAAACAGTGAGGGAGGTAAACCATAAAAGAGACTCTTAACTATAGGAAACAAACTGAGGGTTGCTGGAGGAGTGGTGGGTGGGGGAAGGGGTAGTTGGGTGATGGGCTTTAAGGAAAGCACTTGGTGTAATGAGACTGGGTGTTATATGCAACTGATGAATCACTAAAGTCTACTCCCAAAACTAATTATGCACTGTATGTACTAAAATCACTATGTATTAAATATGTACTAAAATATGTACTAAAATCACTAAAGTCTACCCCCGAAACTAACAATGCACTAGATGTACTAAAATTAACTAAATTGAATTATAAAATAAAAAATAAAATAAAATAATAAAATAGAATAAAATAAAATAATAAAATAAAAGGAAGGCTGTCCCCCATCCTTGGTTCAATGCTTCTTGCCCATAAGCAGTGAGCCTTTTGTGTTTTTGAAATCTCATTTATGTTATCTTCTACTGTGTACCTGTTCTTCTCTCTTTCCTCCATTAAAACTCATTTGTTTCTGCTTATGTCTGGGAGATGGATAGCTAACTGTTCTGGTAACTGGTGCTAGTGTGATAATAGTGGTTATGGTTTATTAGAATAGGCTTCATATATAATATAATTATAGTATTTAAGCATGTGATGAGATAAGACCAATATATTATTAACTGTGAATTTTTGAGATAATGAGTCAGACAGTAGTGGATATTTTGAAGCAAGCAGGACTTTGTCATACCACTCTACAACAAACTGCTTACTCAGGGTCAGCTGCTCTTACAAAACTGTAGCTCCATTCTTGCATGATCACTGAATAGAGACCTTAGAAGCATATCAAAAGTATCCCATTCTTTCTTATTGTAAGAATTCTTAGGAAAAATCTAATGTTCAACGCATTAGCTAGGATGCTTAAATCCTCTTATTAACCAATAACCCTATTATGTAACCCCTTGGAATTCAACTTTTTCCCATTACTTTCAATAGTCAAGTCAGACAATTATTCCATGCCAAAAAAAAAAAAAAAGCTAGGACACAAAAGTTGTTTATTTTCATCGCCATTTTTTGGCTATATTTCTAACAGGTGTGGATTTAAAAAGAATAATTCTAGAAAATGAGACATCTAGTCCTATTTCTTCATCCCCAGAGAACCTCAGTATAAAGTAGACTGAAAAAAAAAAAAAAAGAGGCTTCTTTTTTTCACCCAATCCACTTGTGTCAAAATTAAACATAGCTTGGGGTAATGCACAGCCTAGCCAGGAAGAATTTCACCTGCTTCTCACAGTCTTAGCCTCAGGTCAGTGAAACATTCATCAATTAAAAAAGAGAAAGTTACCTACTAGGCCCAGGAATCAAGAATGGAGTAATTAGGAAGAAATAACTGGACAAGATTATCAGCAACATATGTCCTATATCTCTTTTGCTTCTAGGTACAAGACCTTACACAAGTCATTCAACTTCTCCGAACCTGCTTAATTAACTATCCCATGCAGGGATTTGATTCTCAGCCTAACATTTTAACAATACATCAGAGGAATGTCCCAATAAAACCAAGCTTTTAAAAGACTTCTGATAAAATCTAGTATTATATTCCTATAAATAAAAAAAAAACAGGAGAACTGGAAAATGATAGATTTAGATGGATTTATGTCTCTTCTAACAGATATACTAACAGAATGAAGTTTGATTCATTAATTACTTCATTAGCTACTTATTAATTAGTAGATTAGTCTCCCTAAATAGCAGCTTATAGTGGTATGTTGTAGCCTCTCCGATCATCTCTCTGTCCTACCCAACTTTTTTCTATTAAATTTCGTATGGATAAGACAGTATGTTCAATAAATATGAAAATTTGCTAGAACTAGGAGGTTCAATGAATACACTTTACAAAATAAGTAAAACAGACTAAATCAAAGTGCAATTTAATGGAGTTAAATATAAAGTCTGTGACATTCCAGATTTAAATTCCATGAAGTTACAGCTTTTTAAAAAAGGCACAAAACGGATGGGGAAGGGATGGCTTTGCAAAAGTTAATGCAAAGAAAACTCACTGCTTTCATTGGCTGCCTGCTCAGTTGAAGGCAACGTGGGGAAGTGGTGCAGATGGTGTCTCTTTGGGCTGCTTTGACAGAAGTGCAGAGTCAAGAACCAGGTAGGCAATGGGCTTATTATACTCTGTTCTGCTCATGCTTCACCTAAAATATCATAATCAGTTCCTGGTGTTAAACTCTAGCAGGGAAATTTATCATCCAATGATATTCAGAGAAGAAGGCAGGGATTGGAAGAATCTAAAAAAACATTAATTACAAGAAATAGCTTTAAGAACCAATGTTGTTAACTGGGTGAGAAAAAAATATTTCACTATTTTAAATACAGCTAGAAATGGGCACTCCCTTATCTGGAGTTCTGAGAGCAACTTTCATCTTCATTCTCCTCCTTGGACAAATCTAAACGAACTGGAGTAAAGACCATCATGATTTGCACAGATCTTCACCACTGTTGTTGATACTTTTTGAAGATGAGGATTGTTTGCAGATCTGCTTTTAAGATTTCAGGATGCGGGGCGCCTGGGTGGCTCAGTGGGTTAAAGCCTCTGCCTTCGGCTCAGGTCATGATCCCAGGGTCCTGGGATCGAGTCCCACATCAGGCTCTCTGCTCGGCAGGGAGCCTGCTTCCCCCTCCTCTCTCTGCCTGCCTCTCTGCCTACTTGTGATCTGTCTCTCTGTCAAATAAATAAATAAAATCTTTAAAAAAAAAAAAAAAAGATTTCAGGATGCTTTGCCATAAAATCCTTAGTGCTATGGTGAAAAGAAGATCTAAAAATCTGAAAGAGAAACTCTACAGAGGACTGACCTGAGGGAAAGAACTGCCAAAACACAGCAGCAGAGTGCACACAGCATATACCAGACACTGGTTTATGTGCCTAAAGCACTCCCTATCAAACTACCACCAGTATTTTTCAAAGAGCTAGTACAAACAATCCTGAAATGTGTATGGAACTACAAAAGACTCGGAATAGCCAAAGCAATCTTGAAAAAGAAAAGCAAAGCTGGAGGTATCATGATTCTGGACTTCAAGCTATATGACGAAACTGTAGTCATCAAAACAGTGTGGCACTGGCACAAACACAGACACATAGATCAATAGAACAGAAAAGATAACCCAGAAATGGACCCTCAATTTATGGTCAACTAATCTCCAACAAAGCAAGAAAGAATATCCAATGGAAAAAAGACAGTCTCTTCAACAAATGGTGTTGGGAAAATTAGACAGCCACATGCAGAAGAACGAACCTGGACCACTTTCTTATACCATACACAAAAATAAATTTGAAATGGGTAAAAGACCTAAATGTGAGACAGAAAACCATCCAAATCCTAGAGGAGAATACAGGCAGCAACCTCTGTGACCTTGGCCATGGCAACTTCTTACTAGAAATGTTTCTGGAGGCAGGGGAAACAAAAACAAAAATGAACTGTCAGGACCTCATCAAGATAAAAAGCTTCTGCACAGCAAAGGAAACAGTCGACAAAACTAAAAGACATGGAATAGGAGAAGTTATTTGCAAATGACATATCAGATAAAGGCTTAGTATCCAAAATCTATAGATAACTTATCAAACTCAACATGCAAAAAAATAAATACTCAGTTTAAAAATGGGCAGAAGACATGAACAGACATTTCTCCAAAGAAGACATACAGATGGTGAAAAGATGTTCAACTCCACTCATCATCAGGGAAATACAAATCAAAACTACAATGAGATATCACCTCAAACCTATGAGAATGATTAAATTTAACAACAGGAAACAACAGATGTTGGCAGGGATAAGGACAAAGGGGAACATTCTTACACTATTGGGAATGCAAATTGGTGTAGCCACTCTGGAGAACAGTATGGAGGTTGCTCAAAAAGTTAAAAATAGAACTACCCTATTGGTAGCAATCACACTACTAGGTATTTATCCAAAGGATACAAAAATAGTGACTCAAAGGGGCACGTGCCTCCCAATGTTTATTGCAGCAATGCCCATGATAGCCAAAATATGGAAAGAGCCCAGATGTTCATTGACAGATGAATGGATAAAGAAGATGTAGCATATATACACAATGAAATATTACTCAGCCATCAAAAAAAAAAGAAAGAAAGAAAGCTTGCCATTTGCAATGATGTGGATGGAACTAGAGGACATCATGCTAAGCAAAATAAGTCAATCAATCAGAGAAAAGCAAATACCATATGATTTCACTCAAACGTGGAATTTAGGAAACAAAATAGATGAATATAAGGGAAAGAAAAAAAGAGAGAGAGAAAGAGAGGTAAACCATACAATGGACTCTTAACTATAGAGAACAAAGTAAGGTTGCTAGAGGGGAGGTGGGCAGGGGGATTGGTTAAATCAGTGATGGAATTCAGTTGGGATGAACACTGGGTATTATATCTGAGTGATGAATCACTAATTTCTACTCCTGAAACTAATATTACGCTCTATGTTAACTAAGTAGAATTTAAGTAAAAAATTGAAACAAAACAAACAAAATCAACAATATGCAAAGATATAGATAGATAGAGATGTCTACCCATCTCTATCTATCTACATCCATATCTATATCTATCTATGCACCTAGACACAAAGAAGAAGAAATGCATAGAGAGGGAAAAAAATTGGATGAAATGTAAGATTTCATAAACAAACCCACTGTTTGTTCATATATTGAGCAAATATTTATTGAAGATCCACCATATGCCAAGACTTACACTAATTGCTAAAGATTCAGAGAGAATACAGTCTCCACCTTCAAAGGCATTTACAATCTTACAGAAGAAACAAATGAAAAGGTAATTCCACTAAGGCTAATTAATACTATGAGCATGCACTGGAGATGTGCATTATCTAGCACTGGATGGGCCTGAGAAGATTTCCCAGATGAGATATCTGAGCCTAGCACTGAGCCTCTTATGCCATCTCATTTATCCATCTCATTTCATGTGGCTATAATGAGCAGGATTAAAACATTTGCTTAGGAGTTATATGAAGATATTTGGGCCTAAATGTAAAAAAAAAAAAATTATTTTCAAATCTACAGTTATCCAAGAATAGAATGATTATCATAAAGAAGTTATGTCCCTTGTTATCAGAAGAGCTCAAATAGAGGATTAACAGCCATATAGTAAGCTGTATTCTGTGCTGTTTCTTCTGGATCTAATCTTCTACTTACTCCTAAGGTAACACTTCACATTGCATTACAATCTGTCTTTTTCACTGGATTCTAAATTCCTTCTATACCTAAAAATCGCTGAACTTGCAAATCAGCAAATTTATAAATTCTGACTTGTCTACCTCCATATCATCAAGTGTTTGCTGATTATTTGATACAGTACCATGAGGGGAATTAATGCTTTGAGTGGACAACTGAACTTAGTGGATCCAAAAATACTCGTCATTCATACCAGAATCACATGGGGAAATCTTTAAAAAATTTGAACTAGAACACCACCAAAAACCTGATTTGATATACCTGACGTGAGACTGGGAAAACTTTATTTTTAAAAAGCTCCCCAAAGTTATTCATGGCCAGGTTTGAAAATCACTGGTCTCAGTGAATTCTGAGATCTTTTAAAATTCTGAGATTCTATTATCTCCTCAATTCCCATTGCTATCAAAACGTACTGATGCAATCTATTTCTTGGGAAAATCTAATTTACTCATTCTGGTATCTAACCAGTGTGATCTCTGGTAATGAATGTTTCCCAATTGCATTTTTAAGGAGCTATTTCTTGTCCTTAAACTCCACACCATGGGTTCTACCACTAATTCTTTAGGCTACAGGTAAAACACCAGCCAATTACAAAAAGAAACATGGACTCAGACTGCTTTGAGACTCCTGAAAACTCAAGCAAGTTGGTCAATTAAAACCAGATTGTGATCTTAGGTGTATGCTACTTCTTATTTTTATGTTCTTTTTGTTTGGCTTTTATAGAAATGTATCAGCAGGGGAACTATGACCTCATCTATACATGTATGTATAAAGAAGCAAACATTTTCACTATATAGTTTGGGCCACTGTGAGGTTGTAAAGTATATGGTTGAATGCAACTCTGGTCTGACAAAAAGCATTAATGGCTCTATTATTTCCTATTGCACTGGAACAAATTACCACAAATTTAATGACTTAATATGACACAAATTTATTGCCTTCCAGTTGTGCAGATTGGAAGTCCAACATAGATCTCACGGGGCTAAAGGCAAGGTGTCAGCTGGGCAGCATTCCCTTCTAAATGCTCTTGGGCAAACCCAATTCCTTGCCTTTTCCAGTCTCTAGAAGCCACCCAAATTCCTTGACACTTCCCCTTCCCATCCTCCCTCTATCTTCAAAGCCAGCAGCACTACAAGTCTCTAGTCCAATCTCCTCCCTCCCTCTCTTCTTTTTTTTTTTTCTTTTTTAAGATTTTATTTATTTAGTTGACAGAGAGAGAGATCACAAGTAGGCAGAGAGTCAGGCAGAGAGAGAAGGGGAAGCAGGCTCTCTGCTCAGCAGGGATGCTGAGGCAGATGTGGGGCTTGATTCCAGGACCCCAGGACCCCGAGATCATGACCTGAGCCGAAGGCAGCGGTTTAATCCACTGAGCCACCCAGGCGCCCCACTCCCTCCCTCTCTTCTTTAGACCACAGTCAGGAATGTTTCTCCACTTTTAAGAATCATGTGATTAAATTGGGCTCACCCAGATAATTCAGGATAATCTCTCCATCTCAAGGTCCTTATCCTTAATCACATCTGCCAAGTTCCTTTGCCATGTAAAATAACCTATTCAGAGGTTCTGGGTAATAAGACATGAACATCTTTAGAAAGTAATTTTTCTACTCACCTCTATGCTCAAACAGGCAGCATTTTCCTCTAGATTGCTCTAAATCCAAACTGTATCACTCATACAGTCTTGGATGAAAGATTTTGGACTGGTGTAAACTATATATAAGCTTTATCGCATGAATATTCCTGTATCTTGTATAACTAACCAAAATCTCATTTTTACAGTCATTTTTATATTGTGGACCATACCACTAAATGGTTGGTCAACAAATAAGGGAATTGTTAATTCATAAGACACTGCCCTACCTTCAAGCATTTTGACAAAATAAGATGGATACTTAGAATTTTGTGGACATTGTAGAGTGCAAATCATACAAGTTTTATTATAAGTAGATACATACAATTATTTAAAGGTCCATACTCATTCCAATTTGAGTTCCTCAAATTAAATTGGAATCATTAATTAGAATAGCATCTACTCTAAGAATATAACATTCATCTGCTAAGATTTTTATTTTCCATGTTTATGGAAAGGCCATGAAAGGACTTTAATATCACTAACTTTCACTTGGTATTTTAACAAGTTAGAAAACAGAAAATATCAAACCATTATAGATTTAAGTAAAAAATAAATCCAGATCATCTACCTTCTGAAATAGAAAAGAATTATCATATTATGTTTTAGTTACTGTCTAGCATAAAATAAAACACATACATTCTGCATATTTTTTAAGATTCCCTCTGCCTCTGTTCACTCACAGCTAAGAGCTGGTTTAAGGAAACAAGGAATAGATTAGCTCACAGCACTGGGAAGTCCAGTGTCAAAATCCAGGCACAAGAGAATGCAAGGTGTCGACGATGACATCAGGATGAATTCAAGCTCTTTTACTGTGCTTTATTCGTGTTTTTTAAGGCTTAGGCAGAGTTCCCATTGTGTACTCCCGGAATACCTGAGGCTAGAATATAAATCTTCCCAGCAAAAATTCCTAGGTTGGTCCTGATTGGAAGATCTGGGGCATGTGTCTTTCTCTGAGCCAATCACAAAGCTAGGAATATACATTATCCTGATTGCTTTAGTCTGAGTCAGGTGTCACCCTGGAGCAAGAAGTAGATCAGCAGAAGCACATGAGTAGAGAATTGGTGGCAGAGAAAGTTTTTCTCATCAGAGAAAAATGAGGATGTTGCATCCAGGATAACCAGAAAGGATTCTAGATGGACCAAAATAATATTTTTACCTCACTGTGAGGAAGGAGTCAGCTTTGTTAATTTTGGTACCTCTGATATGTTCATTCATTTATTCAACACATATTACTATGTGTCAGATGCTGTGCTGTGTAGACTGAAGTCTCTACAACTTCTTTTTCCTCTAACTTCCCATCAAAGCTCTAGCCAACTACTTTCCTTTTCGATGACAAGAGTTAAAAATATCAGAAATCTCTGAGCTCTGATGTCCATCACTAATTTTTCTTTACCCTTTTCTGATTTCCTCTATCTATGTATGCCTACACCAATATGAACTAATTCTGGACCTATCTAAACCCCTCTTCACTTTCTTGCTGTACATGAGTTCCTACATATAGCTGGGGAGCTATATGATACTTATTTTCTAATTCACATAGCTATGGTTTAGAATGTTTTCTTAATTCAAAAAAAAAATCTGCAATATAATGTCAGTATAATTCTTTTCACCCCCCTCCTTCTTTTGCTACTCTAAAGAGACCATTTTCAATCAAAATATCTTTTAATGAAAACTGCATCTGGTCTAAAAAACAGCTGCCAATTTCTAACCTGTTGTGAATTATAGGAACTAAATTTGAAAAACTCCTAAAATCAAGGTATATAATGGAAAGGTTGCCAGACATTTCTCTGAGTAACAGCCCTAGCCCTTTTCTCAAGCTCACCAGTAACCATGACCTATTCTCCCCAATCTGTCCTTTTTTAAAAAATGCCTGCACATTTCTGAGGTGTCACACTAACACTTTATCCTGGCATTATCAAAAGTCAGTCTGCTTCCTTAAAAAGCAAGTTAGGGAAAACAGCTACTGTTAATATTATCTCATGAACTCAAACAGCCACCAAAGAGGGGATCTGGCTACTCAGCCAATGTTTAACAATGACACCAATTCTAAATCAGTCTTCATTGAAGAGAACTCTGTTTTCCATGGTAAATGCTACCAATCCCTTCACCAAACCTGGGCATTTTTTTTTTAAGATACCTATCTATCTATCATCTATCTATCATTTATTTATTTATTTGAGAGAGAACATGGTGAGGGACAGAGGGAGAGGGAGAAGCAGATTCCCTGCTGATCAGGGAGCCCAACACGGGACTGGATTCCAGAACCCTGAGATCATGACCTGAACAAAAGGCAGATGCTTAACAGATTGAGCCACCCAGGGGCCCCTGAACATGGGCATTTCTGTCCTCTTCTTCCTCCCTGCCTTTCTTTCCATCTGGCCTTTTCATCCAGATGCCTCTCTTCCTCTTCTTTTTCTGATGTGCTGCTCATCATCCACTCTGCTTTCTTCCCTCTTTCTGTTTCACAGTCTCCTGCTGGCAGTTTACTGTTCTATTCAGTGACTGATGAAACAGTAGCAAAAGAGCATGGGTTCAGAATTTATTTGCCACAGAATTAAATAAGATCTAAATGCAACTCTGTCTGAGTCCTAATCTGGTGAAAAGATCAGAATTTGAACCCAGATCTGATTCCAAAGTCCATGATTTTCTATCACCTCTATCTTTAACCTAGAAATTCTTATTCACTTAGTCCACTAATTTCACAAAGTAAATCAAGTCCTTCTCAGTCACTACCATACACTCTGTTTTATTTAGTTCAGAGTATGTGTTACTGTATGAAGTTATCTCTTTCTTTTATTGATTTATTTATTTACTGGCCATATTCTTTACTTGACTCAGGATTCACTTCCTTAGAATTAGGGACTTTGGGGGGTACCTGCGTGGTTCAGTTGATTAAGCACCTGTTTTCAGCTCAGGTCATGATCCCAAGGTCCTGGGATCTAGCCCCATGTCAGGCTCCCTGCTCAGTGACGAGTCTGCTTCTCCCTCTTCCTCAGTACTTCCCCTTGCTAACACTCTCTCTTGTCCTCTCAAATAAATAAAAAATCTTAAAAAAAAAAAGAAAAGAAAGAATTAAGGACTTAGTCTCATTCACCACTGTATTGCCTGCCTCATCATGGTTTATCAATAACTATTTCTTTAACATAAGCATAAAAGCATTTGAGAGCTCCATTGATGTAAAGAAAACAAAAACTGTAGCCAAATTTTTAATATAGGCCTTTTCTAGAATATAGGAAAGTAAGGAGCACCTGGGTGGCTCAGTTTGTTGAGTGTCAGACTCTTGGTTCCAGCTCAGGTCATGATCTCATGGGCAGGAGATCCAGTCCAGTGCTGGGCTCCTACTTAAATATTCTCTCTTTCCCTCTCCCTTTGCTCCTTCTCCCACTTGAGTACTCTCTCTCTAAAACAAATAAATAAATCTTTAAAAAAGATTACAGTAGAGTAAAAATAATAGCATGATGGAATCCATCCATATAAACTCCAAGTGGATTCAGTAGCTGTCAACATTCTGCTGTCCTTGTTTTCTCTCCTCCCCCCCATTTCTCTCTCGAATTCCCACTTTATTTCGTTAGAAAATGTATCAAAAACTGACGATCAACTTATAAGATATAAGGAACTTTCGCATCAATAGGTAAAAGAAACCCAAGGGTACCCAGTAGCAAGATAACTTTATGAAGAGATGGCATCCCTTTATACCAATCACATGGGCCAAAACTAGAAATAATGCCAAATGTGTGTGAGAATGTGGAGGAATAGGAATCCGGTGAATCACTGACAGACACGCATGAAAGTTGACTGGCAGTGCTCATTGTACTGCAGAACACATAAACCATATGATCCAGCAAGTACATGACCCAGAGAAATATGTGCAGAGATAGAGAAGGAGTGATGTATGACCATGCTCATCACAGTATTGTGAGTGGCAAAAGGAAGTTGGAAAACAGAAATTCACTTTGCTAGGGAAATAAATAGATGCAGTAGATGCAGACTGTGGAATATTATGCTCAGAGCAAAACAACACGAATGACAATGTGGACAAATCTTAACGTGGTGAGGGATGAGGAAGTCATAAAAAGAATGAGATGATAATACTCTGTTGCTTATATAAATTTATAACATGCAAATACAAAATAACATTCTATATTTTTCAGATACATGTATCTTCAACCACAATAGAGTGGATTTCTGCTTGGGAGGGAGAGGAAGATTGAAAACAAAAAGAAGAGATAAAATGAGGGGACTTGCAGGGACAGAAGATAATAGCATGCCATGAACAGAGAAATGTGATTGGCCCAATTTTCTGTACATACATCTTTTAAAAACTTTTAATAAAGTAAAAATAAGAACGATAAAAAAAAATCTTCCTTCATTTGTAAATTGTCTCTTAGTAACATGCCCATCAACAGTACACAAGGTTCATAGTGGTTAATCATCTCTTCATACAGTTGGTTTTCCTTTGGGTACTCCTGGGTTTCTTTCACATTATAAAATTTCAGTGTTTATAAGCACTCTCAATATGGACATGGCCAGATCAACAAGAATGTTCTATTTTACACTTACAAAATTGAAATAAAGAAAGGAAAACAACACTACCAATAATAGGATAAACTGATATCATGTGTATACTTTAACATGTGATACATGTGTGAGAAAGACACACCACCACTGTTGTATATCTTTGGCAAAGATGATGACCCTGTATTTAGTAATGACAAAATCAGATGAATCTGATTTTGACATTCAACATGACAATAGGCCTAGACTTTCCAAAAATGTCAATGCCATTTAAAACAATAAAAAGGTGAGAGGATTGTACTAGATCAGGGATTGGCAAACTAGAAGCCATAGGACAAATCTAGTCCACTGCTTGTTTTTGTAGCCCACAGACAAGCATGGTTATATTTTTAAATTTGGGGGGGAAATTGTAAGAAAAATAATATTTTGTGAGTCATAAAATTTATATGAAACTCAAATTCCATAGTCCGTAAATAAAGTTTTATTGGCACATAACCACACTCATAATTTACGTATTGTCTATGGCTCCTTTTGCATGGTAATAGCAGAGCTGAACAGTTACAACAAAGACTATATGTGGCCTGCAAAGCCTAGAATATTTGCTATCTAAGCTTTTACCAAAAAAAAAAAAGAAAGAAAAAAAAGATATTGCAAACCCACTTATCCATATTCAAGGACACTAAAGATACATAGTTTCAGGCAGTGAATGATCATTGATTGACTCAAGGATAAGTGAAAAAAAGGAACATTATTTGGACTACTGAGAAAATTTTCATTATGGCCTGCATATTAACAGCATTGAACTAATGTCAAATTTCTTTGGTTTTATGCTTATGTAGGAGAATTTCCTTGTTTTCAGTAAGTACATCCTGAAATATAAGAAGTACAGTCACATTATATCCACAACATACTTCCAAAAGCTTCAGAAGGAAAATTGTGTGTGTTAGCATACACATGGAGAGGAAAAAAAGCAAGTGTTGCAAAATATTAACAGTTGGTGGGTGGATATAAGCAATGGGTATCTAGTTGCCCACTGTACTACTTTTTTCACTTTCTCGTTTAACATTTTTTTTAATTATTAAAAGAAAAAATGTGCACTAGTATTTTAAATGATCATTTCTTTTGAGATTTCAGGAAGTTAAAATAAATATTTTCCCAAAATCAGCTCACTCACTTTCCTGAGGAAACACAGTAAAATAGATTTCCCCACTTAGTTCAGTCGAGGAACCTTAATTCTTTTTGCCCTTACCCACACTGAATCCACCTTCAAAACTCTACCTTAATAATATATCCAGAAACTGAGTAACTCCACCACACACTAGTTCAATCCACCATCACCCCTCACGTGATGTGCAAGAGCCTCCTAGCTGGTGTCTTCACCAAGTAGCATTTTAATCAGTGATCTTTAATCCTGTAAATGAGATCTTGTGACCTTCCCGTTCCAAACTCTCCTGTGGCTTTATATTACATTTTAAATAAAACCCCAGTTCCTTAGCACAACCTGTAAGACCTGTACAATATAGCTGTCGCTCAACTCCCTGGCATTATCTCCAACCATTCTCTCTCTCGAATTCACAAAACATGCTCCTATCTCAGAACCTCGATACTTTGTTACTCCTGCCTACTCCCAAATCTTTTGATATCCGACATCTTCACATCACTCAATATCCTGCCCAGATTTGCCTTCCCAAAGAGGACTGTCCTGACCACCCTGTCTCAAGTAACCAAACACCTTCTACCAATCACTCTATTTTCTTAGCTTCATTGGTTTTCCTCCTAGTATAATGGCAGTCTGAAGTTATATTTGTTTCTATTCCTATTCTCTGGAATTTTTGTTCATCTGTTTGTTTTGTCTTTTCCAACATCTCCGTACATATCAGAATATAAACTCAAAGAAGGAAAGAATTTTTTAATGATTAGTTGTTATATTATCACATAGCCATATAATTTGTTGAAGAATGGTCAAAGGCTTTATTCATTTTACAAATATTTATTGACTTCCTACTATGTAAGAGTACTGTTCTGGTTACTTAGTCCACATTAGTGAATAAAACAAAAAACCTGTGCCTTTATGGAGTTTACACTCTATCAAGGAATGACATCATAAAGTATGTGGAAAGAGAGGAATCGTGGGGAGGACAGGTGCATTCTTGTAATATTAGACACATGTCAAAGCTATTCTCTAGACCGGTTAATAGCCAGAATGTGCCCATTACCGCATCAACATTAAAGACATGGGGGTGGTTTAAAGATTTTATTTATTTATTTGACAGACAGAGATCACAAGTAGGCAGAGAGAGAGGAGAAAGCAGGCTCTCCACGGAGCAGAGAGCCTGATGAGGGGCTCGATCCCAGGACCCTGGGATCATGACCTAAGCCGAAGGCAGAGGCTTTAACCCACTGAGCCACCCAGGCTCCCCATGGGGGTGGTTTAAAATGGAATGGAGGCAACAGTTGGAAGAGACGTTTGTAGGGAGAGAGGAATGGGGTGTCAGGAGGCCCAGAGCAAACAGCATTGGCATTGGGAGGCTCAAGAGGCTATATTTTCTGCAGTATCAAGATGGCAGAAATACAATGGAATTGGCTGCTCTCAGGATTCCACCTGAGTCATTCATGTGGTAACTGTTTCCATTCCAGTATAGCTGTGGTCTGGGAAGCTAGATTTCATAAATACTTTGCACTGCAGTCTAAATGGCCTTTGCACAGTGTCCAGGAGAATGGTTAAAAAAGGGTTGTCTCATTCCTTCTCAAAATCAGACCTATTGAGAATATTGTTGTATGTAAATTGTACCTCAATAAGTCTGATTTTTTTTTTAAATCAGCCCATTGTAGAGAGAGAAATCACAGTTGAGACAAAGTTCCCGATGACTTTAGGCTTTCTCATCCCTCTTCTATATATTGAAACAGAAACAACGGGGTGCCTGGGTGGCTCATTCGGTTAAATGTCTGCTCAGGTCATGATCCCAAGGTTCCGGAATCACGACCTGCATCTGACTCCTTGCTCAGTGGGGAGTCTGCTCTTCCTTCTACCTTTTCCTCCCGCTTATGATCTCTGTCTCTCTCAAAGAAATACATAAAATCTTAAAAAAGAAAAAAGAAACAAATTGGTTATTTCAGTTCATTTGCATTTTAAAGCTTTTATCTCTAAGATTTTGCTTCCAGAGTAAAGAGGCTTAAGCCTCTATAAGCCAGAGTTTCAGAGATTTCAATGTGCTTGAGTGGGAACTGCTTGGGGTAGGGGAGTGGTTCTGAATCAGAAAAGATAGAGTAACTTTCTCTTTTCCTGATGTCTGCTCACTTCCTCCTGTAAGCTGCTCTAGACCAATGCACTGAAACTGGTGGATGTTAGGCTCGGCTGACATCACCGTCCTCATTCGCTTAGAAGCGGTATATGCGGACTTGAAGCAAAGGTACCAATCTACTTCCTCCTTTCAGTAATGCCTATCTCATACATATGTGCCCCAATATTCTCTGTCTACCTCACTTCCTATCTTCCTAGAATGGGTCTCCACCCCATTTCTCCCACCTGCTCAGTAGCAACAATACCATCAGTTTATATTCTACCCCAAATCCCACCCCACCCACATTGCCTTGAAAATAAGTCTCTTAGCCCAGAGATTCTCCTGGTCCCAAACCTGTACCACCATTAGAGGCAAGAATTGTAGAGAAGCAGAATAGACAGCTGAAGAACCGCTCCTTGAGGGTGCTTGAGAATTGATAGAATAACAATAATATTAACACCTTCTCCAATGTACTGTTTTTACAGTGTTTCATACTGTGTATTAGATGCTTCATGAATACCTTATTCAATCTTCTCTTCGCAAAAACCTATGGCTCAGGCATTACTATATCCACATTTACTGAGGAAGTAACTAAAATCCACAGAAGCTGCTTTGTGATTGGGATTCAAATACAGAAATTCCACTTCTAAAACTATGGTTTAGATGCTGGAGATTTTAGAAGAGAAAAATGCCAAAAACTGGATTTTCTTGTTTAAAAGAAAATTTTACTTTTACTTGTTGCCTATACTACAATTTATGCCAAATTCCGACTGCCTCTTTCATGCTAAGTCTTCATAGTTGTTCGCTCAAGGGATGGGACATCCTGTTCATACAATTCAAAACGAAATAAGGAAAACACTATTGGAAATTTTAAATGCTTAATATTGAGTTCTGAAAATCGAAGACCTGCAAAATTATGAACTGCTTATAGAACTGATAACTTGCAAGCACTTAGAAAATAGTGATCATCAAATGCCAGCATGGATTCATCAATAACACATTATTGTCTATCTAGAAATTATAATGAAATGCATACTTGAATGAATGGCTATCCAATTAGCCAAACTTCCATATTAATAGAATTATGAAACTAGCAAATATACAGAATAGCAAGCATTGGTTATTATGTTTTTAGTGAGAGATTGCACGGACACTATTCTTTTGATCAGATGGAAAAATGTAAACCGGACGATGCCAGTTTCATGCATGTCTTTATCTACCTGTGTTGTAGACAGAACTTCCAATGATTCTGGATTAATACTTAATCTGCCACAAATATTGGCTTTTGAGAGATATTAGTTAATATGCTTTGAGGAAGAGATATATTTTACATACAATTGAAAAGCATACAGTAGACTTTATAATTCCTTTCATTAGAGTCAAAAACACTGAATAGGATGGCTGAACCGAGCATCAACTAACTCAAGAACAAAGCCATAAGCAAAAATGAAAACTTCTGTTAACAACTGCATTCATTTGGATAAGGCCAATTTGCCAAATTAAAAATATGAACTTTCCTAAGAAGCAGTAGTGGTTTTAGTATGTTTACCATTCAGTATCACTAATAAAACACCTCTAGTAATGTAAGCATTCAATTCCTCAATTCTCATAAAGATTTCTTACTAATATTTACTCTTATGGAAGATTTCCTATATTTCTAACATAGAGTTAAGTATTTTACATATATTTCTTTATTTAACCAATACATAATCATATAAGATAAAGATTTCTATACCTGTTTTATAGATAATAAACTGCATCTGTGAAGTCAGTTCTGGTAGAAAAGTAGTTTTAAAGGTTAGGCAGTATTGGGTGCCTGGATGGCTCAGTTAGTTAAGCGTCTGACCCTTGGTTTTGCCTCAGGTATGGTGAAATCACACTTGGCATCAGGCTCCCCACTCAGTGCAGAGTCTGCTTGAGACCCTCTCTCTGCCCCTTCCCATTGTCAGCTTTCTCTCTCTAAAACATAAATAAATAGATCTTTTTTTTTAATTAAATAAATAAATAAGTAAATGTTAAGCAGTATTATACAGAGTTTATTATTTTTTTTTATTTCTTTTTAGTTATCATTTAAAGGCTCAGAGTTGGGCACCTGGGTGGCTCAGTCAGTTAAGCATATTCCTTCAGCTTCGGTCATGATCCCAGAGTCCTGGGATCAGAGTCCAGGTCAGGCTCCCTGCTCAGTGGGGAGTCTGCTCTGTCTTTCCCTCTGCCCTCCTTCCTATTGTGCTCTCTCTCTTGTTCTCTCTCCCTTAAATAAATAAATAAATAAATAAATAAACAAAAAAATTAAGGCTCAAAGTTTTGGTTTTCTGCTAAGAAAATATTATTAACATTCACACACTCACCAAATACATAAATATATATATATTTCTGCATTTTATATTTGTGCATGATTTCTTATATGTGCCTTATGTATATCAGAAAATCTATGTGAACTAATTTTGTATTTTGTATATATGGTCAATATTTTCCCCTCAATATGAACACAAAATTGATTTGCATTTGTAATGAAGATTTCCCTTTCATTTGCTTTTCTTTATTAAAAATGGCAAAATATGGGGCGCCTGGGTGGCTCAGTGGGTTAAAGCCTCCGCCTTCGGCTCAGGTCCTGATCCCAGGGTCCTGGAATCAAGCCCGCATCGGGGTCTCTGCTCAGCAGGGAGCCTGCTTCCTCCTCTCTCTCTGCCTGCCTCTCTACCTGCTTGTGATCTCTGTCTGTCAAATGAATAAATAAAATATTTTTTTAAAATGGCAAAATATGCTATGAGAATATTTCAAGCATAAAATAGAGAAATTTTTGTGAAATTCATTTAAGCAAACTTACATTCACATTGTTCTTTATTTTATTAAGATGAACTGAGGTTTCTTCTATATATGAACAATGAGCCTTTTCATAAATATTAAAATTTTCTATAGTTTTTGACATAACTCTCAATTCTCATCTCTCATCTCAATGAATCTCATTTTGATTTGTCAAATATCCATTTTCTTGACCTTTACGGTTTTATATTTGATAGTTATTATACCTTTGTCCCTAGTTCTGTGATTCGAATCTTCTTAAAGTTTTTGATCCCTTGTTTTTTGTTTTGTTCTTAAAATTCTGCTTACCTTTTTATAACTTTAATGTTATAGTACATTGAGAGTTTGCATAAGCCTTTCATTAGCTAATGATGTTGGCTCACACTCACACCAAAATGAACAATTACTGTTCTAATTATTATCAATCAGAACTATTTCTTAAGATCAACCTGGTCATTCATCACTTTTTTTTTCTGTATTTTTATATTCTCTTGGTTTGATGATCTGTTATTTAATTTGAGGGAGTCCTAAAGCAGTGGACCCTTTATAAAGAAAGAAAGTCAACTAATTCCATGGATATAGTTTTTTTGCATTGATGCTCCATTGGTGTTATATTAAAATCAATTGGATATGCGATATATTTATTTTTTCTACACTAGTTACTTGTTCATCTTAAGCTTTTCTAATTTACCTAATTCTTTAATTTTCTACATTCTCTCTTCTTTATGATCTCTGTGGACAGGTTTAATATATTTTTAGACTATATCTGATTAAATAAAAGAATAAATGCATTCATTTATTTTTTAAAGATGCATAAACCTTGCTTTTCTCCTGGACAAATGAGTAAACATTCCCTCCAAAGGGTAGCCAGTGAATTAAGAACAGAAATAAGAGCAGCCTACCGATGTGTAGACAAATAAGTATTTGAAAAATCAAAGGTCAAAAGTTAGTAAAAGAAAAGGCAAGAGGTGGAAACATTTTCTTGTCAATAATGTATGGGTCAAAGAAAACTGGCTGAAAAACAATTTCTATGAGAAACCAAACCCTGATTTTGTTTTTTCTTGGAATGAAAGTCTTATACTATTTCTAATTATCTTATTGGTATCTCCCAATTTTCCAAAAGAGATTTTTGGATGAATTGATTACAATCAACTTTCTTCAATTTATTCAATGCTCTTCAAAGTCAGCTGGACTAAAGACAAAGCCTTTCAAGCTATTACCTTTCTTACCCATTCTCAGGTGATTTCCAATCTGCTGGTGTGATGAGACACTCAATACTCACCAGCTTCCATCTTATTTATCATACTTGGTTCGCTTCCGAGGACTAAAGGCCTAAGTCATTAAAAATTATATGCCCCATTTAAGCAGGTTTTCTGCATACTTTACTCAGGGAAAATGTTGAATGCTTTTCCCCTCTTATAAAAGTATATCTTCTTTATGATCAATCAACATTTAAAACTAGTATAATGTTTAATAGTGAGGTGCCTCTCAGCCTCACACACTAGTGGTGCGTAACTCCTAAGAACAGCAAACTTAAGTAATAAAAGCATCCTTGCCCAATGTTCCCTTCCCATTCCCAGGTAGTTATTCTTTGGGACAAAAATCTCCATTTATCAACCTATGCAATTTGACCTGCTTTCCTTCAGTAAAGAAACTAGAGCACTACCTCCTTTAGGGTAAATTTAGCCAAGTGATTGTTTCAAAATAACAAATCACTTGTTCTGTCTATTTTACTGCTTCTTTTTAAAATGTGTATTTTTAAATTAAAATATATGGTTTCTAACATGGTTTAAGTGAATGTTTATTTAAAATAAAAGTTTCTGAGCGCCAAAATTATTTGGAAGAAAAAAAAATGAGTTATACCAACAGTATTCCAGCAAACAAGATGATAACCATAAAAGATAATAAATAGAGCTTTTATGGTAACTCTTTTTTAAATATTTTATTTCTTAATTTGACAGACCAAGATCACAAGTAGGTAGAGAGGCAGGTGGGGGATGGGGGGGGAAGGTTCCCCACTGAGCAGAGAGCCAGATGCAGGACTTGGTCTCAGGACTCTGGGATCATGACCTGAGCCAAAGGCAGAGGCTTTAACCCACTGAGCCACCCAGGCACCCCTATGGTAACTCTTTTAATCTACAAAATGATCTTAGGAAGCAAAGTACTGTCATTATTCCCATTTTACAGATGATGAAGCCAAGACACAGAAAGGCTGATAACTATATTAAAGATTTCTCAACCATGCTAATTTTAGTAACTTGTGATCATACTGTTCTAAGCCTTGGAGCTCTGGATTTCATCACTAGGCTGTTCCTAATTCATTCTCTATTGCTCCATCTTGGAGGTTCCCATATTTTTATTTCTTTATCACTACATGAAGAATTTCAACATAGTCTTCAAAAATAATCACTTTAAGATTTTGCTTACTTTCTGTAATTATACTACATGCTCCAATTTTTCTTTTACTAGAAGGAGAAATCTATGTTTCTTAATTCTTAACCTGGGGCATGTGCCATTTGAAAATGTGGATCCCAATATCTTTCTGTGCTTAGTATCTCCATCTCCTATACCCACATTCTCCCTTCAGTTAAAAAACACCAATAAAAGCTGTTCATACAATGGAGTATATAATGAAATTTGTAGGCACATGATATAGGTATATTTATTACAATAAGAAACAATTCCCAAGAAGAAAGTATAAGTATTATTATGTATGTATTATAGAAGTCTTCAAGCTAGAAGGAGAAATTTGGCCAAAGGATGTTGCTTATTAAAATTCCTCATCTCACTCAAAATACCCAAGCACTCAATACAATATTCTTCTAAAGTGAAAGGAATAGAGATCTTGAACAAGGTATCTTGTAGCACCTTATTCTACCACTAAGTACCACAGCACAATAAAATCAAGTTTTCTCTCTCTGGGGATATGTAGCTACTGCTTGATATAATGCTTTTGCTAGACTGACATCTGAGAGCATCATTTTAACAAACAGCACATATATTCCTACTCCTCACAAGGGTTTTATCCTCACATAATGCCTCCCAGAAGCTCCCACTCATTGGAGCAAAGTAGGACCCAGTCTTCCCTCATATCCCTCCCAAGGCTGTAGCCTCAGAAACAGAGCCCATGCTCTCATTTGCTGGTTTCTCCTCAGGACCCACTCAGAAAAGCTGAGAAATGAATCACTGTTGGCCTGACTGCTTTAGCTCATATAAACATTTGGTAATACTTAGCAATTGAAACATTCCTATGGCCAAGTTTCACTGCCCAATACAATGTTATTTTTAGTTGACACACTCTAAACAATGTAATTTTTTTAATCATTCAGTAAAATTTTTATTTGTCTTCCTTCTCAAGATGCAGAGAGGAGGTTATCATGAACAGTCTTATATAGGAAAGTCTACATATACAGTTTGAAACCTGCTCATCTTTCTTTCTTCAATCTACAAGAAAAGTGAATTTAGAGAACTTCAAAAGATATGTTAAATAACATATAATGGAAAATCCAAGAGAGGAGAGTACATGTACATTCAGAAAACATACACATATATACAATAAGCATACAAGAGAGGAGAGTACATGTACATTCAGAAAACATACACATATATACAATAAGCATACAAGTTATCAACTGTTTCTAAGTTTTTCATTAATATTTACTTGCTGTTCCTTCATTTGCTCTGTTTTCTATTACCACTGGTAGACAAAAAAAAAAAAATTTTTGAGAGAAAAAAGAGTTAATATTTACTGAGTTCCTCCAAGTGGCACACACTCAACTTTATATATAATATTTCATTTCAACTTGAAAACAACCTGACAGAATATGTAAGTGTTGCTTCTGTTTTTTCAGATAAGAGAGTTGACTGTAAGGCCATACTTTATCCACTGTACCTGATGACAACAAAAATTTTGATGTATCAGCCATAAACTTAAAATGAAGAATCAAATGATATAATTTGTTTCCCGTGAAGTGGGAGGAAGACCGCCATTGTTCAGTTTAGCAGTGTAACCCTTGATTCCACTTTCCTTACACCTTTCTTCCCCCAGAGATGTGCCAGACTCTGTTCTCGGTGTTTTATGAATATTGGCTAGTTTAATTTTCCCAGAACCCATGAAGCAGATACTCTAAGAAAACAAGCAAATGAGAGAGAAAGATGCCAAAGGTCAGAAGCTAGTGAGTAACAGAGCTGGACTTTGAGCCCAGAAAATCTACAGTCCATGTCACTCTGTCCTGTTGCCTCTCAGGACAGATGTTGGAAACCAGAGGTCTGAAGAAATGTGTGCTGGATCAGTCACCCAGGAATGTATATCTAGACCTGACTTTACCACTAATTACTAATGACCTCATCTCTGGGCCTCACTTACCTCTCCTGGAAAAGGAAAAAGTTGCTTTGAAAGATGACAGGAATTATCAAGGAATGAATGGGCTGTTAAAAGGGAAGAAGTTTTTCGATAAATCCATGGGGAACACTGGTGTTTAAGGGGCCTTCATAATTCAATATCTCAATTTACTTTTGCAAGAACAGAGATCGTGGTTCTTAAATTATCATTCTGTCTCAAGAGTGTGCACTAATCCCTCAAAGCCTATTATATCAAAGCCAACCTACTCTTTTTGGTATACAAATTCCTCTGTAACCAATGTTTCTGCAATCTTATTTCATCTTACCCTCCAACCCAACTTTTCACTACAGTTAGTGTCTGTCTTTCATACATGCCTACTTCTTTCTTAGTTCCCTGATCTTTACATAGAATCAACTTCCTCCACCTCTTTACCTATTCCAAATCTACATTGTGTTCAGTACATCTATACAAACCCATTCCTCCTTCATGGAGCTTTCCTTCATTTCTATTTCAATTTATCTCTCACATAATTAACTGTAGGTCATAAGGAATCTTTTACTGTACCCCAACCCTTCATTTCTGCTTATTTTTTCCTCATCAACAAAATTGAGAATTAAGTCCTTATTATTTTCCTCCATTTATACTTTCTTTTTTATTTGTATATACTTTATTTATTTTTTAATTATGTTATGTTATTCACCATACAATACATCATTAATTTTTGATGTAGAGGTCCATGATTTGTTGTTTGTGTGTAACACCCAGTTCTCCATGCAATATGTCCTGCTTAATGCCCATTACCAGGTTAACGCATCCCCCTACCTCCTCCCCTCTAAAACCCTCAGTTTGTTTCCTGAGGTTCATTGTCTCTCATGGTTCATCTCTCTCTCAGATTCCCCCCTTCATTTTTCCCCTTCCTTCTCTTAATGTTCTCCATGCTATTCCTTATGTTCCACAAATAAGTGAAACCATATGATAATTGCCTTTCTCTGCTTGACTTATTTCACTTAGCATAATCGCCTCCATATTGATGTAAATGGTGGGTAGTCATCCTTTCTGATGGCTGAGTAATATTCCATTGTATATATGGGCCACATCTTCTTTATCCATTTGTCTGTTGAAGGGCATCTCAGCTCTTTCCACAATTTGGCTATTGTGGACATTGCTGCTATGAACATGGGGTGCACTTGGCCCTTCTTTTCACTGCGTCTGTATCTTTGTGGAAAATACCCAGTAGTGCAATTGCTGGGTCATAGGGTAACTCTATTTTCAACTTTTTGAGGAAACTCCACACTGTTTTCCAAAGTGGCTGTATCAACTTGAATTCCAACCAACAGTGTAAGAAGGTTCCCCTTTTTCCACAACCTCTCCAACATTTGTTATTTCTTGCTTTGTCAATTTTTGCCATTCTAACCAGTATAATGTCATATCTTAATGTGGTTTTGATTTGAATTTCCCTGATGGTTAATAAACAATGAGTATTTTTTCATTGTCTGTTAGCTATTCATATGCCTTCTTTGGAGAAGTGTTCATCCATGTCTTCTGCCCATTTTTTGACTTGATTATTTGTTTTTTGGGGGTGTTGAGTTCGAGAAATTCTTTATAGATCATGGATATCAGCCCTTTATCTGTAGTGTCATTTGTAAATATCTTCCCCTATTCCATGGGTTGCCTCTTTGTTTTGTTGACTGCTTCCTTTGCTGTGCAAAAGCTTTGTATCTTGATAAAGTCCAAATAGTTCATTTTTGCCCTTGCTTCCCTCATCTTTGGAGATGTTTCTAGGAAGAAGTTGCTGCGGCTGAGGTTGAAGAGGTTGCTGCCTGTGTTCTCCTCACAGGATTTTGATGGATTCCTGTCTCACAGTTAGGTCTTTCATCCATTTTGAGTCTATTGTCTGTTTGGTGTAAGGAAATGGTCATTTCATTCTTCTGCATATGGCTGTCCAATTTTTCCAACCTAATATGTTGAAGAGACTGTCTTTTTTCATTGAACATTCTTTCCTGCTTTGTCGAAGATTAGTTGACCATAGAGTTGAAGGTCCATTTCTGGGTTCTCTATTCTGTTCCATTAATCTATGGGTCTGTTTTTGGGCCAGTACCATGCTGTCTTGATGATGACAGCTTTGTAATAGAGCTTGAAGTCTGGAATTGTGATGCAACTAGCTTTGGTTTTTTTCAACATTCCTCTGGCTACTCAGGGTCTTTTCTTGCCCATACAAATTCTAGGATTATTTGCTCCATTTCTTTGAAAAAAGTTGATGGTATCTCGATAGGGATTGCATTCAATGTGTAAATTGCTATGGGTAGCATAGACCTTTTAATAATATTTGTTCTTCCAATCCATGAGCATGGAGCATTTTTTTCATATTTCTGTGTCTTCCTCAATTTCTTTCATGAGTATTCTAGTTTTTGGAGTACAGATTCCTTGCCTCTTTGATTATGTTTATTTCTAGGTATCTTATAGGTTTGGGTGCAATTGTAAATGGGATCAACTCTGTAATTTCTCTTTCTTCTGTCTTCTTGTTGGTGTATAGAAATGCAACTGATTTGTGTGCATTGATTTTATATCCTGACACTTTCCTGAATTCCTGTATGAGGTCTAGAAGTTTTGGGGTGGAGTCTTTTGGGTTTTCCACATAAAGTATCATATCATCTGCACTGAGTGAGAGTTTGACTTCTTTGCCAATTTGGATGCCTTTTCTTTCTTTCTTTCTTTCTTTCTTTCTTTCTTTCTTTCTTTCTTTCTTTCTTCTTTTTTTTCCTGATTGCTGAGACTAGGACTTCTAGTACTATGTTAAATAGCAGTGGTAATAGTGGATATCCCAGCTGTGTTTCTGATTTTAGGGTAAAGGTCTCCATTTTTCCTCAATAAGAATGATATTCACTGTGGGTTTTTCATAGATGGCTTTTATGATATTGAGGTATGTACCCTCTATTCCTACACTCACTGTAAAGAGTTTTAATCAAGAAAGGATGCTGTACTTTGTTAAATGCTTTTTCAGCATTTATTGAGAGTATCATATGGTTCTTGTTCTTTCTTTTATTAATGTAATGTATCACACTGATTGATTTGCAGATGTTGAACAAACCTTGCAGTCCAGGAATAAATCCCACTTGGTTATAGTGAATCATCCTTTTAATGTACTGTTGGATCCTATCGGCTAGTATTTTAGTGAGAATTTTTGCATCTATGTTCATCAGGGTTATTGGTCTGTAATTCTCTTTTTTGATGGGGTCTTTATATGGTTTGGGGATCAAGGTAATGCTGGCCTCATAAAATGAGTTTGGAAGTTTTCCTCCCATTTCTATTTTTTGGAGCAGTTTCAGGAGAATAGGTATTAATTCTTCTTTAAATGTTTGGTAGAATTCTCCTGGGAAGCATTCTGGCCCTGGGCTTTTTGTTGGGAGATTTTTGATGACTGTTTTAATTTCCTTGCTGATTATGGGTTTGGTCAAGTTTTCTATTTCTTCCTCATTCAGTATTGGTCATTTATACATGTCTAGGAATGCACCCATTTCTTCCAGATTCTCTAATTTGCTGGCGTATAGTTGCTCATAATATATTCTTATAATTGTTTGTATATCTTTGGTGTTGGTTGTGCTCTCTCCTCTTTCATTCATGATTTTATTAATTTGGGTCTTTTTTTTTTTTTTTTTTTTGGTAAGTCTGGTCAGGGATTTATCAATCTTATTAATTCTTTTAAAGAACCAGCTCCTAGTTTTGTTGATCTGTTCTACTGTTCTTTTGGTTTCTATTTCATTGATTTCCACTCTGATCTTTATGATTTCTCTTCTCCTGTTGGGTTTAGGCTTTATTTGCTGTTCTTTCTCCAGCTTCTTTAGGTGTAGAATAAGGTTGTGTATTGGAGACGTTTCTTATTTCTTGAGAAAGGCTTGTATTGCTATGTACTTTCCTCTTAGGACTGCCTTTCCTTCATCCCAAAGGCTTTTAAGACTTGTGTTTTCATTTTCAATCATTTCCGTAAATTGTTTTTAATTCTTCATTAATTTCTTGGTTGACCCTGTCATTCTTTAATAGGATGGTCTTTAGCCTACATGTATTTGAGTTCTCTCCAAATTACCTCTTGTGATTGAGTTCAAGTTTCAAAGCGTTGTGGTCCAAAAATATTCAGGGACCGATCCCAATCTTTTGGTACCAGTTGAGACTTGATTTGTGACCCAGGATGTGATCTATTCTGGAGAATGTTCCAGGTACAATAAAGAAGAATGTGTATTCTGCTGTTTTGGAATGGAATGTTCTGAATATAACTGTCAAGTCAATCTGGTCCAGTATGTCATTTAAAGCCTTATTTCCTTGTTGATCTTTTGCTTAGATGATCTGTCCATTTCAGTGAGGGGGGTGTTAAAGTCCCCTGCTATTGTTGTATTATTGTCAATGTGTTTCTTTAATTTTTTTATTAATTGGCTTATGTAATTGGCTGCTCCCATGTTAGGCCCAAAGATATGTAAAATTGTTAGATCTTCTTGTTGGATGGGTCCTTTAAGTATGATATAGTGTCCTTCTCATTATAGTCTTTGGTTTAAAGTATGATATACTTTGGTTTAAGTATGATATAGTGTCCTCTCTTGTTATAGTCTTTGGTTTAAAATCTAATTTGTCTGATAAAAGGATTGCCACCTCAGTTTTTTGTTTTTGTTTTTTTTTTAATGTCTATTAGCATGGTAAATGGTTTTCCATCCCTCACTTTAAATCTGGAGGTGTCTTTAGGTCTAAAATGAGTCTCTTGCAGACAGCACATTGATAGGTCTTGTTTTTTTATCCATTCTGATACACTGTGTGTTTTGATTAGGGCATTTAGCCCATTACATTCAGGGCAACTATTGAAAGATATGAATTTAGTGTCATTGTATTGCCTGTAAGGTGACTTACTGTGTATTGTCTCTGTTCCTTTCTGGTATGTTACTTTTTGGCTCTCTCTTTGCTTAGAGGACCCCTTACAATATTTCCTGTAGGGCTGGTAGTTCATGAATTCTTTTACTTCTTGTTTGTCCTGGAAGCTCTTTATCTCTCCCTTTATTTTCAATGACAACCTAGCAGGATGTAGTATTCTTGGCTCATATTTTTCCCATTTAGTACCCTGAATATATCACACCAGTCCTTTCTGGCCTGTCAGGTCTCTGTGGATATGTCTGCTGCCAATCTAATGTTTCTACCATTGTAGATTACAGAACTTTTGTCCCAAGCCACTCTCAAGATTTTCTCTTTGTATTTGAGACTTGTAAATTTTACTATTAGATGTCAGGGTGTTGATATTTTTATTGATTTTGAGGGAGTTTCTCTGTGCCTCCTGGATTTTGATGCTTGTTTCCTTCTGCAAATTAGGGAAGTTCTCCACTATAATTTGCTCCAATATACCTTCTGCCCCTCTCTTTCTTTCTTCTTCTTCTGGGATCCCAAATATTCTAATTTTGTTTTGTCTTATTGTATCACTTGTCTCTCAAATTCTCCCCTCATGATCCAGTATTTGTTTAACTCTCTCTTTCTCAGCTTCTTTATTCTCCATCATTTGGTCTTCTGTATCACAAATTCTTCTGCCTCATTTATCCAAGCCGTCAGAGCCTCCATTTTTTATTGCACCTCATTAATAGCATTTCTAGTTTTGACTTGATTAGATTTTAGGGATTCTCTATTCAGAATTCAAAGGGATTCTCTATTATCTTCTATGCTTTTTTCAAGCCCAGCTTATATTTGTATAATCATCAGTCTAAACTCAGGTTCTGACATCTTACTGATGTCTGTATTGATTAGGTCTCCAGCAGTTCATATTGCCTCTTGCTCTTTTTTTTTTTTTTTGAGGTGAGTTTTTCCATTTTGTTATTTTGTCCAGAGAAGAACAGATGAATGAGAGAACAAAATGCTAAAAGGGTAACAATAACCCCAGAAAAACATAAACTAAACAAACCTGAAGAGACCCAAAATCATGGTGAAAAGAAAGGGAAAAAAGAAAAGAATATGATCAGATTAATGAATAGAACAGAGCCACACACTAGATTTTGGGTGTAGTTTGGTCTGTTAGAAGAAACTGCCTCCCAAAATTTTAAAGAATGAAAGAAATATAGATATTTCTTTCTCTCTCTCTCTTTCTATATATATATAGAGAGAGAGAGATGTATGTGTGTGTGTGTGTATGTATATATATATATATGTATATATATATCTTTATATCTTTATTTATCTTTATATATATCTATATATATATATATCCATAAACACACACACACACACACACACACACATACACACAAATAAGATAAATATGATGAAGGGATGAAATATGACTGTAAGGATGAAAATTTTAAAAGACTTTTTAAAAGGAATTGAAAAGTTGATTGAAAAAAGAAAAAAAAAGAAATGTATATATAAATAAGTAAATAAGAGAATGTGATCAGGCTGGAGACTAAAACAAAGCCATACACTAGATTTAGGGTATATTTTGTTCTGTTAGAAGAAATTATATCCCAAAATTTTAAAGAAAGGAAAATTGATATATATACAAAACATAAGGTTAAATACAAAGAAGGGATAGAACATGACTGTGAAAATGAAAATTTTAAAAATTTAGAAAAGGGATTGATAAAATATTGGTTGAAAAAGGAAAGAAGAAAAATTTTAAAAAGAGAAAAATAAAGAATACTTTAAAAATTAACTTTGGAAAGACTAAAGGATCATGGGGAAAAGCCTTGAATTCTATGTGCTATATTCTCCTAGTGCTGGAGTTTTGCAGTACTCATTGACAAGTAAATTTGGTCTTGGCTGGATGTTCTTGCTGATCATCTGGGGGAGGAGCCTGTTGCAGTGATTCTCAAATGTCTTTGCCTGAGGCAGAATTACACAGCCCTTGCCAGGAGCCAGGTTCAGTAATCTGTTCAGGTTTGCTCTCTGTAGCTTTTCTTCCCTGAAGGCTTTCTGTACAGCTTTATAGGATGAGAATGAAAATGGCAGCCTCCCAATCTCTGGTTCCAGAGGAGCCAAAAGCTCTTCAGTGCACCCTAGAGAAAAGCAATTATTCCCTCCCATCTCCCTGGTCTCCAGCTGCACTTCAAGCTCACCTGGCCTGTGACCAAGCATTTCTATCTCTGGCACACAGCCCCTTTTGGAGTTTCCAAACCCAGTGGATTCTCGCTATGTGCTCTTGCACCACTTCTGTCAGAGGAGGAAGGAGGGGATCTCTCTGGATCTGCCCTTTGTGGGGTCCCTGCTCAAAGGACAGTGGCCTGACTGTGCCATGGATCATGGTTTATGGCAACAAGAGCCCCTCCTTGGCTCTGTCTTTGCAGCCACCTGCCTGCTCTGATACCTGGGATCTCTGGTGCACCGAAGAACCCCTGTTTTTATGTGACCCCAAGGGTCCTGAAACCACACTGTCCCAGTGAAGGTTACACACACACACACACCCAGTTAGCTACTGGAACAACGTCCCTCACTGGAGCAGACTTTTAAAAGTTCTGATTTTGTGCTCTACTGCTCTATCACTTGCTGGTAAGTGGCTGATGGAGGCTCCCTCCCCATCCCATTCCCACAGTCTATCTTCCCGTATATCACCTCGGATTCACATCTCCTCATGTCTTACCTTCCAGAAAGTGGTCACTTTTTTGTTCAAAGAATTGCTGCTATCCTTTTCTTAACACTCGTATTGAGTTTGTAGGTGTTCAGAATGGTTTGATAACTAGCTGAATTCCTGGGACCAGAAAAAATTTAGGTCTCTTACTCCACCATCTTGTTTGTCCTCCATGGATGTTGGTTTTAACGGCAAGGACCTGAGTAAAAAATTATCAGAGTCTATTTCTGGACAATTGATTATAGTATGCAGGATATCCTTCATAGTATGTAATATTAATTGAACAAAACTGTGTTATAAACAATTTTAATGATATGGAAAGTTGTTCACTTCATTAAGTGAAATAACATGTATCAAATATTTATGTACTTCATTTACATGGAAAAATGTGGAAACTGTACATGTAAAATTTCTAGTGGTATTGCTAAATGTGATTTTGGTTTTTGTTCATCTATTTTTTTTCTGAAAATTATTTAGCAATGTGTCTTTCATAATGAGAAAAAACAACAAACTTCTGTTTTTTAAGTCAGACGTCTCCTCAGCCTACAGAATCATAAATAGTTTCCCTTAACTGGTCATTATGTATCTATCATCTCTGGATTCATCCAAGTCTATTTTGAAGCTAGTTCTACATTTTCCACCAAAATCACCTCTTTCAATACCAAATTCCGTATGTTTACTACCTGCTGCAAATTATATTTCTTTTCATTTGTGTTGAAATTTCCTCTTTTAAACTTCCAAATAAGCTTGCACAAGAAGGGAATTAACATTTATTGAACACCTACTATGTGCCAGGAACTATTTAAATCCCATTCACATATGTTAGTTCATTTGCATTTAAGTCTGGTTCCAATTATACATAACTTTCATAATTTGACAGGCATCAATCATTTTTCATTTTAGCCTGCATATTGCCAGACAGATGAGAGCAAATATTTTTAGATTGTCCTCAGATGGCAGCACTCACATTCCCTTGATTCAGTTCAGGTGCCCTTTCCTGGACCTTCTCTAGTTATTCCTTTGGTTGCAACATCCAAAATTCCATACATTGTTCTTCTGACTTTAATACCCTTTATGATAATTCCCAGAAATAGCTGGTATTTTGAGAAACATGTTACTTTCCTGTGGAAGAATCCACCCTTAAAAATCTCTCAAGGAACCTCAATTCATGGGAATGAACAGATTAGTAATATATTTCAACAGCATTTTTAAAATATAAACTAAACCTACTTTTCACACAGCTGAGGCCCCATTAATGACTTAACAACAAATGCTTCCACAGCAATATATCTTCCAGTTTCTTTTTTTTATGAGGTTTCTACCTTTTGGGAGATGATCTTATTCATCCTTTCTCTGTGCCTTCTCTGGAGCACAAAAAGTCTACCACTCTATCCCAAATTAATCTGGAAGCCCCCCAAAATAGAATTATCATTAAGCAAGCCTTTTTCTTCTAGGGTCAGGAAAAACCCCAAGGAATGAAAAATGGGGAATAAACTTCTTCATTTAGTTTAGCAACATAGAAGGCTCTCATTAAGAGGTACTGGTTAAAATTGACCAGACTCACACCGTCCCCCAACTTTCTCTCTTATCTCTCTCTCTCTCTCTCTCTCTCTCTCCATATGTGTGTGTGTGTGTGTGTGTATGTCTCAATCTCTGTCTCCCTCCTTCCCTTTCCAGCAAAACAATGTAAAGTCATTAGGGCAATTGACAAAAAAGCTTCTTGAAAATAGGATTGTGCAAAGGATGTCAGCAAGTCACAGAGTGACCTTAGTAACCCCATGAAGCAGGTCTTTATGCAAGATCAACCTAAAAACCTCCATTTTCTATTCTTTAGGAGCTAATGAGCTAAGGAAATTTGATAACTAACACATGACTTTATATCTCAATTTTAAAGCTTATTACTGCAATGAATATGGATACTGGTCCATAGAGCCAAACCCAAAAAGGACTCCAAACGGAGCTAATGAGAATTATGGGGCACACCAAGAGGAAATTAAGCAGAAGTCCTAAAATAAATCAAATACTCTATAAAGCTGTACATGAATGCCAGTGTCTGTGAAAAGGATTACCATATGCCTTATAGACCAACCATATTATATGAGGTTTTTACTATAAAACTCATAGACTCTAATTGATTCTCAAGGCTTTAAAGAAATAGAGTTCATCTAGCCAAAACTCTGCCATATTTATAAGATTCCTCCTCAACAAAATCATCAAGGAACCACTGGCCTACTCTTAAACTTGCCCGGTGACAGAGAACTTATTAACTCCCTAAGCAGTCTATTTCAGCTCCAGAAATCTCAAATCATAGAAAGGTCTACTGCTACTAAATTGAAATCTGCTACTCTGATCTTTCTATATCCACCATATAGGAAGAAAGCATGTCTGAGAGTTTCCTAAAAATGTATGAGTATCTTTGCTAAAAATTCCCAAAATGTATGTATATATACAGATAAATATTGTGTGCAAGTGCATTTTCTGCATCAAATGTCCAAAGCATTCATCAGATTCTCAAAAGCATCTATGATTCATAGAACTTGAAAGTCCCTGTTCTGGTGGTAACACAAGTCTGTTCTGCATGAGAGATATTTGAAGACAATTATATGTAGACCTGTGAGTCTTTCCTTTCCAAGCCAACTGTATGAAATTCCTTAACCTGTTTCTCATTTCAGTAGTTCATTCAACTCACTCTATTTCTTCAACATGTTCAATGTACCCCAAACCAGACACAAGAGGCCAAACGTTCTGCAGCACAAGCAGGGCAAGCTTGTCACTTCCCCACCACTCCCTGCAATTTTCTGGATGCTCCACTTCTATCATTGAAGACCAAGAATCCAGTTGTTTTTATCAACTGGACAGTTGCTAGTTCTGTGGCCAGACTTTGCTCTATGTAAATAAGACAGAGGTTGCAGGAAAAGGGGGTCATGCCCAGCCAGCAGAGCTCATCCCTTCCCTGACAAGATGCACAGCCAGAGTGCGAAGAGTTGTCAGGAGTTGTGTCTCAAGGTGGCTCCCTCCGTGGGTAGAAACACCCTTACCATATTTACAAGTAGCCAATTTTCCAGGTGCCTGCCCGAGTACCATCTGACATTATCAAAACGCCAGACTAGATCTGCCAGTAGACTGTCTGCAAAATCTGTTCTTCTCTCCACCACATTGACTTAATACTTCCTTATGAGAATTTTTGCTTGAGGACAGGGGAAAGGAGATTTTAATTAGTCTTCCTAGCTCCCCTGTGTTAATGAGAGAAAATGAGGTTAAGGAGAGTCACCAGAAGGGCATATCAACTGAAGGGGAAGTGATGCTTCCCATTCCTCTCCCTTGAACCACTTCCCTCATTAGCTCCCTGTTCCCCAAAAAATGGCTAAGTGATTGGTCCACCAACAAAATATATATCCTACTATAATTTGTTATCAGGCTAGTGTATTCTCAGAAATACAAAACTGTAGTTCCATAGCACAGATCAGTGGTTGCCAGGGATTGGGGGAGGCATGCAGAGGGTACCTATACGTATATAGAAATAATCTGTGGTGAGGTAACAGTTCTGTATCCTGAAGGAATGGTTATAGCTGTATGTGTGTTAAAACTCATCTGTACCCCATACCCTGATGTTCATAGCAGCAATGGCTACAGTCGCCAAGCTGTGGAAAGAACCAAGATGCCCTTCAATGGACGAATGGATGAAGATATGGTCCATATATACAATAGAGTAGTATTATGCGTCCATCAGAAAGGATGAATACCCAACTTTTGTATCAACATGGACGGGACTGGAAGAGATTATGCTGAGTGAAATAAGTCAAGCAGAGAGAGTCAATTATCATAATGTTTCACTTACTTGTGGAGCATAAGGAATAACACAGAGGACATTGGGAGATGGAGAGGAGAAGTGAGTTGGGGGAAATCGGAGGGGAATACGAACCATGAGAGACTGTGGATTCTGAGGAACAAACTGAGGGTTTTGGAGGGGAGAGGGTAGGGAGTTGGGTGAGCCTGGTGGTGGGTTTTAAGGACAGCACGTATTGCATGGAGCACTGGGTATAGTGCATGAACAATAAATGCTGGAACACTGAAAAGAAATAAAATAAAATGGGAAAAAAAAGAAAGAAAATCTTTTAAAAAACTCATAGAACTGCAAGTCAGGGGGTTTTTTAAAAAGTCTATTTTACTTTATGTTAATTTAAAAAGTTTTTTTTAGAGGAAAAAAACCTTCCCTTGAATCTCTAACAACTGCAATAATAATAATTAATAATAATAATGACAGAGAGACAAATACCACCCTTAAGCCGGGTGCAACTACAGTGAAATCTGCTCCTTCTCTTTCCTGCTTCTTACAACTCTTTCTCCATTAACAATTGGATATGTGGATTGGATTTCGGTAGAGCCATCTTTAGCCCCTGGACACAAAAAGCTGATTTTTACAGATCCCAGAATCAAATCTGAATTTAATTTGAGGGGGTGCAGCCTATGAGTGGGAAGAATTCTGGTGTCAGATATCTATTGCTGTGGCTGAAATGCCGCCTCTGATGAGCACAGCCTCTAATGATCCCAAACTGAATTCTCAAGTATGATACTATTACTCCACTCACATCATGGATGCAGAACTGGATGCCTAACATTGCCTGATTTGTGCCTCCTTGCGATGTCATCCATCATAGAATTTGAGCTCCTGCTCCAGAGATGATGCACTGATTTTCAGACTTTTTTTCTGAATGATATGATCGGAGCCAGCAAAATGCAGGCTGATTCATAAGTCAAGCACAAGAAAATGACAAAGAGATGGGTTATATGTCTATGAGAGAAAAGCAAGTTTTATCAAAAATCCACCAAGTTATCCATACGTAAGTGCGGGTTTTTCTTTAACACAAGTGAGAATTAACAGAGAAGAAAAGAGTAAAGCAGATCCAACGAAGATTTTTGTCAAAGCAACTGTTCGGTCCTGGGAGGCTCTGCCAGCTGTCTGGTTGAGTGAGGAATCCACAGCCATGGCTCGCTGGTTTGCAAAGCTGGGAAAGGAGTCAGAACTGTAGCTTCATTGCCATAGGAACACTAACTTCTGCATTTTCCTTTTCCTCATAAAACCATACAAGAGAACTGCTAATAAGTTTCACATTTCTTGGCTTTACATGAGAAAAATCTTAAGATGTGCATAACTTGGCAGTATTCTTCAAGTTGGAAGCTTGATGGCGTTTTCAGAGTATTGCTACAGGATATGTCCTTCTATTCATTAAAAAAAAAAAAAATCAGGAGAAGAGTTGATACATGAAGAAAAGCCACATAAGTTCTATGCCAGTAAGAATAAAAAAATAAAATAAACCTTCTTTTAATCTAAAAAATTCAAACAGACTGTTGTGCAGTCATATCTAGCTAATGCATTCATTATCATATGGATTCCTTCAATGTGTTCAATTACATCAGGCTTAATGATCCAACTTTCCATCACTTCTAGGTATTATAACAATCTTTTCTTGTAAGGAGAGCCGATTACATTGTTTTTGATATGATAAATAACGTATTAACATCTACCTTATGACACACCAGAAATTGGTCTAGGCTTCAGGGAACAAATAGATGACTAAGAGAGTTCTTCTTCTTCTTTTTTTTTTTTTTTTTTAAGATTTTACTTATTTATTTGACAGAGAGAGAGATCACAAGTAGGCAGAGAGGCAGGCAGAGAGAGAGGGGGAAGCAGGCTCCCTGCTGAGCAGAGAGCCCAGTGTGGGGCTCGATCCCAGGACCCTGAGATCATGACCTGAGCCGAAAGCAGAGGCTTTAACCCACTGAGCCACCCAGGCACCTGAGAGTTCTTGTCTTCAACTACTTATTTCAGCCTGGGAGAGGAGACGGTCCAGTCAGGGAGATCCCCAGACCAAAATACAGTGAAGCAAGTACAACCTTTCATACGTGTTGCACAGGGCCTAGTTAACCCTATCAGGTCTTACAAGTTTCCATCACAAGAAAGCAACAAATGTGTAGCTATGTGAGATGATAGACATTAACTAAACTCATTGTGGTGATCATCTCACAATATATGCACACATCAAATCATTATGTTATATACCTCAAACTGATACAAGGTTTGTTACATGTCAATTATATCTCAATTACACTGTAAAAATAGAAACAAAGTAACAACAAACAACGTATCAGAAAGTCGAGGCTGGGGGAGAGAGGGACACCTTCCCTGATACTAAGTAAGTTCTGGGTCGGACAATGTGAAAAAGAACATTCTTAGCAGAGGAGACTGTGCATTTGCTGGTTCTTATAAGAAGAACCAGTTTACAAACTGAGTCAAGAACCAGGGAGACTTCATATTGCTGAGAGTACGTGGCTTCTAGCATAACACTCTGTGAACTAACACAGCGATCAGTCTCACACTTGATTACATGAAAATGTAAGGAAAATAAATTCTAAATAAAATGGGCTTCTTTTTTTTTTTAAGATTTTATTTATTTGACAGATAGAGATCACAAGTAGGCAGAGAGGCAGGCAGAGAGAGAGAGAGAGGAGGAAGCAGGCTCCCTGCTGAGCAGAGAGCCCGATGCGGGGCTCAATCCCAGCACCCTGAGATCATGACCTGAGCTGAAGGCAGAGGCTTTAACCCACTGAGCCACCCAGGTGCACCTAAAATGGGCTTCTTTTAGGCTCTCTGTAATTGCCATGAATCTTTCTTCTCTATGGTATTTGAAATGTGTGGGATATTGATTTTAAAAAAAGACATTTGTGAATCTGTTTGATGACATCTCATCAATAAAACAACAAAAATGCCACAGTAAATATTATTTATCAAAAATTCGTATTTTTCCAACACTTACATTCCAATATTTCTGTAGTCCCCATTCTCCCATTGAATGTGATTATTTTCTATAAACACAGTATGATATATCATCAGTTAAGATGCTATACATGTTATTTTTATAAATTGGGAATTTTTTAGCTGGAGATTTGTTGTCATGTCACTTTGAATGAATCACCAAGAAATGTGTCTCTTTTCACTATGCTGGAAATTAGGAAAGTAAAGATATATTTAGGACAAAATCACCTGTGAATCTTAAAAAAAAATGGATTTGTGTGTTTTGAAGTGAACAGCACAGTCACAAAGGATAGGGTAAATTTAAATTAGTTAATGCACAAAAATAGATGTGTCTCATATTAACAAACAGCATGTAGAGAGTGGTAAAGCCAATATTCCGACAGTTCTCACTAACTAATGAAAGCGGGTTTTTTAATAAAGGGCTTAATTGTGGTGAGGCTCATTCCTAGGAAACTCTTCATACTTAGGCTTCAGAGAAGATTTAAATATCTGATGCCAAAGAAGGGGAAAATGCTATGAGTGGGAGATTCAATTACCTAATTATTATTAAATTTGCTAGAAAGAATTAGTACCACTCTTTTCTTATAATGATGAAGCTAAAATGGCAAAAGCTAGAAGTAATTCCAGGATTTTCATTATGTTATCTATTCAACAATCTCTGGCATATCTCTGCTCATGAATTAATACCTTGCTTAAGAGTGACTTCTCTCCCGGTAGGATGAGTGCTACCTTAAGTTGAATGCTATATTAAGTAGATATGAATTTGCAAAATCAGAGTTATAAAAGAATCTGTACTATTTTACCCTTATTATGTATCATCATTGAACAGTTCTAATGTATAATTTAGGGCACTTCGTTTTAGTCTTAACATTATTTTGAGAAAATTACACACATCTTTTCCACATTATAATGTATGAGAATTCTATTTCTATAACATTTGCTTCCTCGGTTATAAAATAACTTCAGAATGCTGGTTAATTTATTGGTGCCAAGGCTACTTTGATCGTTAGTCTAAAGCGGCATTGAAACTGAAGGATTTTTTTTATTGGCAGCTACTTAACGTGTTCTCATTTTATGCACAGCTCACACAGTGGGAGGCAGCTGTTCACGTCCACAGACAATCGTGGGAAGTGCATTGCTTGTCCTTTCCCCTGTGCTCTCAGAGAGGAAAGGTGTTCCAGCTTCAACTTCACATCAAAGTCACCACCACATAACGTTATGATTGGCAGAGCTGATATTTTTTTTTAGGAACAGCCCATTATACCATTACAAACAAGAAAACCACTTCACTTGAATGAAATAAAAATAACTCTAGCAAACGGACTTAAAATATTGGGCAGTTTGTTCCACGTGGTTAAAATCATCATGGAACTATTGATAATTTGCTATGACAGCAAAACGATTTGCGATGTAGCAAAGAAAATAAACAATACTTCGAAGCCTATAAATCAGCCTTGCCACACAATATTACCATGCGGCATATATATCTGTAGTTAGCTAGCACTCTATAAAGCTTAAAAGCAAAGCAAATGGTAAATCTACTATTACATGTTTTAAATTAATAATGGGATTTATGGGCTAATAAGACTAAAAATGTATAGCCATGTCAGTCAAGTTTCCTCATTAAATCCTTCCCTTTTTATCTAGGCCAACATGATAAAAGTGTTCATTCTGAGGAGAAACTGAGGCTTGAGGTGAAGCCCTCTGCAGAGGGTGACTGCCTACCCTGCTTTCCACATAGCTTAGCATAAGGGGGCATCAGTGGCTTGTGGGGCAGGGCCAAGCAGCAGGCATGGGACACGCATGAACTTAGCCTCAGCCACTCAAAAAAAAAAAAAAAAAAAAAAGCCATTCTGTTTTGTTTTGTTTTACTTTTGGCTTTCTTCTAGTAAGTTCGGTACCTTTTTCTCATCTGCCTTAGATGCATTCCCTGCGCTCTCAGAGTTGTTTGTACATGACTTTGCAGCACACGCTCCCCCAGCCCCTGTCATTTGCGCTTTACTGACCTCCCTTTCCCCCACTAAACTATATCTCACCTGAGGACAAAAGTAAAAATGTCTTTCTTGACTTTGCATCCCCAGGGCCCAAAACAGTGCCTGGAACATAGTATTTGCTTATGAAATACTCAGTAGGTTAAAAAAAACAACCAACACAAGGGGAAATAAAGTTCAATATAATGTGAATTACTATTAACAACTTGTCCTTGTCTTTGTCATTGCCCAGTCTTTCCGCTTCTCTCATTGTCCTCACTCTCTCCTCTGGGATCTCCTACCTTCTTCTCCCTCCCAAAAATGCTATGTGTGGTAACTATTACTAACAAGGTAAAAAATAACCTAACCAATCTCTACCAGATAACCCGTAGATTAGAATATTCTCACTAAGTAATTTTTAAATAAAGGAAAGGAGCGAGCAAAGTGGGGGAGAAAGGAAAGATAGATAATACTCAAAAAATCTTTAGATATGCTATATTTTTAAGGTTTATCACAGTATAAAGCAAAGTTATTACCTTGCCCTGTCTTCCTTTGATGGACTTTATTATCAGTTTGGTACAAACCATTTACATTTTTACAAAGCAACTGTGATGATTAGTTGTTGGTTAAGATTTAACACTACTGGTATTCAAACATTTCTATTAACATTAAAAAATTTGTTTAGGTATTACATACCTCTTGAGTTGTTCTCTGTAACTCCTCTTTTCCTTTAATTTTTTGAAGATTCAACATGATTTAAATGGAAGAAATAGAATCCACATTGAGAAATATTGTAGCCCATTTCTTTGACTAAGAAATAAGTATGCTTCTTGTCTATCAGACTGTCAGTTTGTAGGGAAATCAATTACACCAAATGATGCTCAAAACCCCAGGAGTGTAAGAAAAGTCAAACCCACACCCACCCATCCACTTTGGGTGAAGAAAAACTAAACAGCATGTGGAATCTGGATTATGGGTTCAGTTTAATTCAATCAATGTCTCAATATTTGTTTAATTCAATCAATGTCTGAATATTTGTTTCCTGGATGTTTGTTAAATATTTGCATGGGGGAATCGGGTTAATTAATGCATAAAAGTAGTTTGAGTTCAGAGTAACTTTCTGTATAATTAGGAAAGAAGAAAAGCTGGAAATATCGGCTCTTTATGGAAGTCGATTTCTCTTTTGTGCTGACCAAATATTAGGAAAGAGACAATTTTTGGCAAAGATATTTTATTTTGAGAGCATATGATATAAGTGACATTTTCTGAATTTTGTTATAATTAATTTTTCTAGCCTAGCAGGTATTAGTAGAGGTCTGTGATTGTATTAGGTATGACTTTTTAAAGAAATTCTTGCCATTGAAATTGTCACTGTTTTCACTTAAAGGCTTATGTAAGTGTAATGAAATAGAGCTATGGCATTAGTGACTTTGTTTTTTAACATACTTTTTTTTTTAAAGATTTTATTTATTTATTCGACAGACGGAGATCACAAGTAGGCAGAGAGGCAGGCAGACAGAGGAGGAAGCAGGCTCCCTGCGGAGCAGAGAGCCTGATGCGGGGCTCGATCCCAGGACCCTGGGATCATGACCTGAGCCGAAGGCAGAGGCTTTAACCCACTGAGCCACCCAGGTGTCCCTTGACATACTTTTTAAGAGAATTGAATCCATTCAAGAGAAATTTGTCATTTGGGAGAAGACTTTACAGAGATGGTTTAATTTGTTGACAGTAAAACTCACCCAGTCCAGCAAAATATTTTCCATGGGCATATTCTGAATCATTGATTTTTGTCACCTTAAAAAGTGTTCTCAAATTGTTGCAAAGTTGGTGTGAAAGATAAGCAGCATATGTTCTATCTGCCCTATATCTAGGAACCTAAACTCCAAATCACTACTATGTCTAAAACCACAGGTAATGTGCATCCAGGATCAGGTCCCACAGAGTGGGAGATTCCCTGCTCCATAGGACTAGACCAGGCCCAGTAAGTCATTCCTGCCCATCTGTAAGATACCACCCTTGTCCCCACGTGCCACCATGCTGGAAATTCTCTCTTTAGAGATTCATTCATTTGGGATAAATATTAACTTCTGATTGAAAAATGTTACTAACTCATGAAAACCACAAATCACAAGACTGAAAACAGCCCTTGAAATCATCTATTTCTGCCTCTGTTCTATAGAGACTCTGTGCCTGATGATAACCCTGAAAAATGGTAGGGAGGAGGAACAGGATACAGACAGAGAAGGCCATGGGTAATGAACATAGAGGTCATCTTATTCACCATTGTTAGGAACTAGGTGTTGGCCTACCTAGCTAATGCTATCCCTATCTTGACATATTATTCAAAAGGTGGATTTTGAAGACAAACAAAACCACCACGCTCTGGCTATATAACTTAGGTAAGATTTGTCATCTTTTTAGCTTTGGTTCCTTATTATAAATAGAAGACAAAGAAGACCTGCCTTTAATGGTTGTTTTCTTTTTTCCCCCAAGTTTTTATTTAAATTCCAGCCAGTTAACATACAGTGTAATAGTAGTTTCAGGGATAGAATTTAGTGATTCAACATTTCCATATATCACTCAGTGTTCATCACAAGTGGCCTCCTCATTCCTTGTCACTTATTTCACCCATCAGGGCTACTACATTCCCTCCGATAACCATCAGTGTGTTTACTATAGTTAAGAGTCTCTTTCTACATGTGAGTGAAATCGTATGGTATTTATGTTTTTCTGACTTATTTGGCTTAGCATGCGTTCTCTAGCTTCATTCACATCTTTGCGTTTTTATAGCTAATACATATATATACACACACACATATATACCACACCTTCTTTATCCATCACATCAGTCAATGGACATTGGGTTTTTTCCCATAATTTTCCATTGTCGGTAATGCTATAAACACTGTGTGTTAACTAACTTGAATATAAACTTTAAAAAATTACACTTAAAATATAACTTCCTATAAGTTTATTTTAAGAACATATGTGCAAATGACATATCTGATAAAGGGTTAGCATCCAAAATACATAAAGCATTTATAAAACTCAGCACCCCAAAAAAACACATAATCTGGTTAAAAACTGGGCAGAAGATATGGATAGACGTTTTTCCAAAGCAGAGATACAGTGGTAAACACATGAAAAGATGCTCCACATCACTCAACATGATACAAATAAAAACTATAAAGAGATGTCACTTCATACCTGTCAAAATGGCTAAAATTAACAATCAGGAAACAACAGATGTTGGTGAGAATGCAAAGAAAGGGGAATCCTCTTACATTGTTGGTGGGAACACCAACCTGTGTAGCCATTCTGGAAAACAGTATGGAGGTTCCTCAAAAATTGAAAAACAGAACTACCTTACAATCAAACAATTGCACTGCTAGATATTTATTCAAAGGATACAAAAGGAAAGGAAAGGAAATTTTATGACAAATGTTGGTTTATTCTTTTATTTTTCTTTTTTTTTAAGTATCTTTAAACTATCTAAAACATCTGGTGCCAAATTTTACATGAGACCAATTTTCTCAAAAGTGAAGTTGCTAAATATTCATATCATTGGCAATTCCTGGTTGCACTGTCAAGGGTGTTGAAATACTACTCAATTTTATTTCAACTTGGATTCTTTTTTTTTTTTAAGAGTTTGTTTATTTATTTGAAAGAGAGAGAATGGGAGAGAGAGAGAGAGAGCATGAGAGAGGGGAGGATCAGAGGGAGAAGCAGACCCCCACTGAATCAGGAAACCCAATGGAGGACTTGATCCTGGGATTCCAGGATCATGACCTAAGTTGAAGGTAATCGCTTAACTGACTAAGCCCCCCAGGCCCCCTCAACTTAGATTCTTAAGAACAATAAACTTATATGATTACTCATAACTGTTAGTATGTACATTCCACAAATGCAGGAATTTTAATTTTGTTTGTAGCTGGATACCCAACATTTAGAACACATAAGGGAGCACATAAATAATCATTGAATAAATGGATGAATGACTATCATCCTATAGCTCTACAACATTGGGAGAGGCTTTATAAGACGGAAAGCATATCATGACTCCCAATAAGTTTATCTTATGTAGACATGCAAAGGTTATAGTATTAAAAAGGTGGAATTTTGAAGAGGAAAAGAAAACAAAGAATATTCAGTCAGCATTTCTTGTGTATTTATTTGTGCCAAGGATTTTATGGACATTGATTTTAAATCTCACAACACTCTCTGTGAAAGGTTTTATCATTCCCATTCTAAGATAGGGACACTGATGGCCAGAGATATTAGGGCTTGCCTATCAGAACAACACTGGTTGTTGTAAATAAAATTTAAACCCTGAGACTGTTCGACTTAACAATCCTCTTCCTTTTTCTGTACCATGTCCCCTCAAACTTACAAAATAGAGGAGCACCTGGATGGCTCAGTGGGTTAAAGCCTCTGCCTTCGGCTCAGGTCATGATTTCAGGGTCCTGGGATCGCGCCCCGCATTGGGCCTTCTGCTCAGCAGGGAACATACTTCCCTCTCTCTCTCTGCCTGCCTCTCTGCCTCTTGTGATCTCTGTCTGTCAAATAAATAAATAAAATATTAAAAAAAAACTTTCAAAATAGAAAAAAATTTATTGACAAGCCCAAATGTCCAGGTGGAATGGGAGAATAAAGATAGTAGAAGACAGTTTCACCAAAAGGAACATAAATATTTCTGTTTTCAAAGCTGACATGAGTCTAAGAAAGTGTTTCAGAAACAGTCATGAAAACTCAGGTCCAAACTTCATTGATTTTAACTTTACTTTGAAAAATTTTTCTTGAGATACACCGTTCTAGCTACAGTGTAATCAATAATAGTTGACTGAGTTCACACCCATTAATGATCACACCAAACAGAGAAAACCCTCACTGACAAATTCTGATATGTTTTCCCTATTTGAATTTTCAAATGACTTTGAGTATTCATCTCAGGGGTTATAATTGATTTCAACAGCTTATGCTCTAACAGCATGGTTGCAATTTCTAGAAAGTGCACCTAATGATTCAGCAAATGAATCATTAGACAAGGTAGGAGGCTAACCAAAAGGCTGAGAATTGGCAGACCCCAGTGTAACCTGTGACTGTAGGAGAACTGGTGGGTACGTTCATCCGAGACGCATTGAGTGCCATGGATCAGAGCTTTACCTCAACAAGTTGGAGAAAGTCACACTGCACCCTGGGGAGGAATAAGCGAAACCGAACTGAATTAAAGTCTATTAGATTGATCAGCCAGTATGTTAATAAGCAATCTGCTTCCCAAGTCACATTATCTAACCTGATTGAAAGGGGCATGGCTGACACCTGCAAATGAGTTTAAGACAGTTGATGTATGGACACAGAATATGTTTGGGCAAATTCAAACCAGAACAAACTAAGTCAAACTAATATTTAAATCATGTTAATGTTAACTAGACCAGATACCCAGAACCTAATGTAATAACACAAGCCAGCATGATAGATAGTTATATATAGATATATCTAGATATAAATATATAGAGATAGAGAGAGAGAAAGAGAGAGAGCTCTAGATATAGATATAGAGAGATAGATCTCTCTCTCTCTTCCTCTCCATATATATATATGAAACAATCATCACCAGGTCAAGTTGTAAGTTGTAAGGGAGAACTGAACCAAAGGAGAGTTAAGCCAGGTAAGTGAACTAGGAAAATCAGAAGTAAAAAAGAGATAAAATAAAATTGGGCAACCCTAACCATAAATGGTGAACAGACAAGAGCTATGTCTGCATCCTTTCAACTAAAGGACAATTCTCTCTTATACTTCCAGGGTTATGCTTGCTCAGAAATTTGAAGGATAACTACTTATTGCAAACCCCTTTGCCTACACAGTATAATTTGCAAGTAATAACAGAAAGACTCAAACAAGGATAATGAAGGGGCACCTGGGTGGCTCAGTGGGTTAAAGCCTCTGCCTTAGGCTCAGGCCATGATCTTAGGGTCCTGGGATCAAGCCCCGCATCAGGCTCTCTGCTCAGCAGGGAGCCTGCTTCCCTTCCTCTCTCTCTGCTTGCCTCTGCCTACTTGTGATCTCTGTCTGTCAAATAAATAAAAAAATAAAATCTTAAAAAAAAAAAACAAGGATAATGAATTAAAAGGTGTTGATGACTTCATGAAAGAGCTGGGGTTCTATGGCTGAATTGAAATACCATTCCCATTTTGTTCATATAAGAGAGCATCAGCACCCTGCCAACATGATGACCTGCCCTCTTAAATAACTTTACTAAGGTTTAATTTATCAACAATAAAATACACCCATTATAATTATATATTTCAATTACGTTTAGAAAATGTATGAATTGTGCAAATATTGCCACAATCCTGTTTTAGGATATTTCTATTACCCTAAAAAAAAAAAAAAATCCCTTGCACCAATTTATGCCAAATGCTGGTCCCACATTCAACTCCAGGTGACCATTGATCTGCTTTCTGTTTCTATAGATTGGCCTTTTCCAAAGTGTATTTATTTTTTGTTGTTGTTATTTTATTAACATATAATGTATTATTTGCACCAAGGGTGCAGGTCTGTGAATCATCAGGCTTACACATTTCACAGGACTCACCATAGCACATACCCTCCCCAATGTCCATAATCCAACCACCCTATCCCTACCCTCCCCTACTCCCCAGCAACCCTCAGTTTGTTTTGTGAGATTAAGAGTCTTCCAAAGTGTATTTAAATAGAATCAAACAAGCTGTAGTTCTTTGGGTTAGACTTCCTTGACTAAGTATAATTTTTTTAATTACTTCCATATAGTAGTGAATGTCAGTAGTTTGGTCCCATTTACAGCTGAATAGTAAACCATTGTATGGGTACCACCACATTTTTTTTAAGATTTTATTTATTTATTTATTTGACAAAGATTGATACAGCGAGAGAGGGAGTACAAGCAGGGGAGTGGGAGAGGGAGAAGCAGGCTCCCCACTGAGCAGGGAGCCTGAGGCAGGGCTTGACCCCAGAACTCTGGGGTCATGACCTGAGCTGAAGGCAGACGCTTAACTGACTGAGCCACCCAGGTGCCCCAGAGGACACCACCACATTTTATACAACATCCATTAATTGATAAACATTTAGATTATTTTGGGGGGAGTCCTTGTAAATAATATTGCTATGAACACTTGTGTACAAGTCTTACATGGATGTACGTTTAAATTTCTCTTGGGTAGAGACTAGGAGTAGGATTGCTAGAACACATGGTAAATTTATGTTTCTCTTAAGAAACAACTAGATTGTTTCCCAAAGTGCCTGTACCACTTTACATTCCCACCAGCAGTATATGAGAGTTCAGGTTTTGCCACAGCCTCACCAACACTTAACATTATCAATCTTTTTTAATTATAGACATTCTTGTGGGTATGTAACAGTACCTCAATGTAATCATAGTTCTTATTTCCCTAATGAATAATGTTGTTGAGTATCTATTCATGTATTTATTAACTCTTGGATATCTTCTTTGGTAAAATGTCTATTCACATATTCTATTTCTTAATTAGATTATCTATCCTCTTATTTTTAAGTTGTAGGAGTTCTTTATATATTCTTGATCCAAATAGTTTATCAGATATATGATTGGCAAATATTTTTTCCTAGTCTTTGTCTTGTCTTTTTATTTATTAATTGTATCTTTGAAGAGCTAAAAGTTTTACAAACTCCAATTTATCCATATTTTTTTTCTTTTATGAATCCTGCTTTTGGTGTCAAGTCTAAAAAGTATTTGCCTAGCCCAAAGTCACAATTTTTTTTTGTTTTGTTTTGTTTTCTTTTTGGTTTATCATGTTAGCTTGTACATTTAGGTCTAATGATCTATTTTTATTTAATTTTTTTGTGTGGTATGAGACAAGGTTCTACATTCCCTTTTATTTATAATTTCATTAGAGTTTCTAATCCATGAATGGATATAGGATTTTATGCTTTCTCTATATAGAGAAATGCTTTCTCTATATCTACTGAGATGATTATATGGATTTGTCCTTTATTCTATTTATACGTTATATTACATTAAATGATTTTTGTATCTTAAATCAACCTAATATTTAATGTAATTATTGGTATGGTTAAATTGACATTTGCATTTTGGCTGTTAATTTTTTGCATATGCCATATTCATTCACCTATTCTTTTACTGCTTTCTCTTACACTAAATGAATATTTTAGTATATTGTTTATAATTTTATTTTTAATTATATATTTTAATTTTTAATAGTTGCTGTGTAGATTACAATATGCATCTGAACTATTCACAATCTGCTTAATTTAATATTGTCTGAATTCCAGCAAAATAGAACAACTTTTCTCCAATGTCATTTTATTTACTCTCTCTTTGTGTTATTACTCATGTATTTCAATAATGCATTTAATAAAACAAAAATAAAGTTATAATTTTTGCTTTAAAATCTTATATATTTCAAAGATATTAAGCAAATATATATATTTATAGTCTTTTATATTAATCAACATATTTATATTTTATATTTATCAACGTATTTACATTACATTGCTTTTCACTTCTTTCTGTATATCCAAGTTACTATCTAATGTCATTTTTTTTCATCCTAAGGAAATATTTCCTTTAGTATTTCTTGTGAGCCAAATAAGCAACAAATTCTTTAAGTTTGCACTTTGAATCATCCTTATGTCTTCTTCAGGTATGGAAGATAATTTTGCCAAATATAACATTCTTTGTTAACAAGATTTTTTTTGCTTTTTTTGTGTGTCTTTTTGTACTTGAATATGTCATTCCATTGCCTTCTGGCCTCCATTATTTCTGAAAAAAAATCACTTATTTGCATATTATATTTCTTCTGTATATGATGATCATTTTTCTCTTAGTCACTTTCATTGGTTTGACAAAGATGTGTCCAGAGGTATGTTTATTTGTGTTTATCCTACTTGGGATTCACTGAGATCCTTAGATCTGTAAATTAATGTCATTCATTAAATTAGGAAATTATTCAGTCATTATTTCTTCGAATCATTTTTCTACTTCTTCTTTATCACCCACTTCTTTTTTTTTTTTAAAGATTTTATTTATTTGACAGAGAGAGAGAGATATCACAAGCAGGCAGTTGGGGGTGGGGGGAAGCATGCTCCCCGCTGAGCAGAGAACCCAATGCGGGGCTCAATCCCAGGACCCTGACATCATGAACTGAATGGAATGCAGAGGCTTAACCCACTGAGCCACCCAGGCACCCCTTATCATCCACTTCTGACACTCCTATTACACATGTGTTAGTACATTTACCATTATCCCATAAATCTCTGAGATTCTGCTCATTTTTTTAAAGATTTTATTTATTTATTTGACAGAGAGAGAGACCATAAGTAGTCAGAGAGTCAGGCAGAGACAGAGGGGGAACCAGGCTCCCTGCTGAGCAGAGAGCCCGATGCAGGGCTCAATCCCAGGACCCCAAGATCATGACCTGAGCCAAAGGCAGAGGCTTAACCCACTGAGCCACCCAGGTGCCCCATTTTTTGTTTTTTGTTTTTTTAAAGATTTTATTTATCTGCTCATTTTTAATCAAATTTACTTTCATTGTTCTTAAAATTGATTAATTTCTTTTGCTATATCTTCAAAGTCACAGATTTTTTTTTTTTTTTTTTGGGGCGTCTCAAATCTGCTGTTTAGCCTATCGAGTGAATTTTTCATTTGGTTACTGAACTTTCCAGTTACAACTATGAACTTTTATAGCTTTTATTATTTTTTTTCTTAATATTTTACTTGTTTATTTGACAGAGAGAGAGCGAACACAAAAAGGGGGAATAGGAGAGGGAGAAGCAGGCTTCCCGTTGAGAAAGGAGCCTGATGTGGGGCTTGATCCCAGGACCCTGGGACCATTACCTGAGCTGAAGGCAGCTACTTAACAGCTGAGCCACCCAGGCACCCCTATAGCTTCTATTCTTTATTGATATTTCATATGTAGTGAGTTACCATCACCATATTGCCCTCGAGTTCTTTAGACATAATTGCGTAGTTGTTTTAATTCTGTTTATAATAACTGCTTTGACATCTTTTCTGCTAAGTTTAACATCTATGCTCATTCAGAGTTAGTTTGTATTGACTGTTAATTTTTTCCTGAGTAAAAGAGAAATACTTGGGAAAATACTTTATTTTTTATGCATTTTGTACAAGTTTTCATTGAAAACTAGATATTACAGATAATGTCAAAAACTGGATTCTGATCCCCCCTTAAGGATTGTTGTAGATTTTTTTTTTGCCTTTTTTTTTTTTTTAATGACTTGCCTAGACTTTATCTGTGGAAACTTTCTTCCCCCTGAAGAATGGAAACCGATGCCTTTGCTCAATTTTTTTTTTAATTTTTATTTTTAATCTACTACTTCCAGTGGAGTCATCCTGACTGCACAGCAGTGAACCAATGCTTGATTCCAGAGGATGTGTTCAAACATTTTCAATAAAGCTTCTACTTCTGCTGCTAAATCTATATGTGAGTTGTAGAGCTCCTTTTAAGTCTTCCCTGGCTTTTACTTTTCACAAGTCTCTCTAGGGTCTTTTCTGCTTATGTGCAGAGCCTCCCAATCAACAATGAGTTGTAGAGAACTTATCTAGCCACTGAGTTTTTATCTCTTTTCCAAGATCTCCCTATTAAATGTTTAAGTTTGTCTATTCCTGCCTTAAACAGGACTATTACCTTAGCCTAGGAAATCTATAGGTTTTCTCCATGCATTTTCTTGAGTTTGCTAAATTTATTGGCAACACCACATAGGTTTTTTTTTTTTTTTATCCTCCACTCCAAATTAAACCAGGTTCCTATGGCAGTGAAACTGATGTTTTTACGGCTAACACTACCCTGCGTTATTACTGTGCTAAACAGGCTGAGGAATAGTGGGGAAGTTGGGCAGAGAAAGAAACATCCCCAGACAGGATTACAACAAATTCCCACTGTTTTTACCTAACATCCTACAGTTTTTTATGAACAAACATTTCTCAATTCATTGTTTACCATTAGTTGACTTCTAGAGGTTATTTTTGACAATTTTATCCAATTTTAAAGTTAGGCTTTTTTTTAATTGTCAGAAGAATATTAAATATGAGATCTATCCTCTTAGATTTTTAAGCATACAATACAGTATTATTAACTATAGGCACAATATTGTACAGAAGATCACTAGAATTTACTGTCTTTCATAAGTGAAATGTTATGCCCATTGATTAGCAACTCCTCACTCATCCGTCCTTCTAGCCTCCAGCAATTACCATTCTACTCTCTGCTTCAGTGAATTTTATTATTTTAGATACCTCATATATAGTGGAATCATGTAATATTATGTATTATCAATCATGTAGTATCTGTCCTTCTGTGACTGGTTATTTCACTGAGAATAGTGTACTCAAGGTTTATCCATGTTATCACATATGGCTGGATTTTCCTCTTTTTTAAGGCTAAATAACATTCCATTTATGTGTATACTACATTTTCTTTATTCATTAATCCATCAATGGACATTTAGATTTTTTAGATTATTTCTACATCTTGGTTATTATGAATACTCCTGCAATGAACGTGGGAGTGCTAATGTCTCTTCAAGATCCTACTTCAATTATTCTAGATAAGTATCCCAAAAGTGGGATTGCTAAATCATATGGCAGTTCTATTTTTATTTTTTGGAGGAAACTTCATACTGTTTTACATAGCAACTGCATCATTTTGCATTTCCACAAATAAAGTACAAAGGTTTCAACTTCTCAACATCCCTGCCAACACCTGTTATATTTTATTTTTTTGATAATAGCCATCTTAACAGGTGTGAGGTAGTATCTCATTGTGGTTCTGACCTTATGTATAAAAAACCCTAAAGACTTCAGAAAAAAACATTAGAATTAATAAACAAATTTAGTAAAGTTGCAGGATACAAAATCAACACACAAAACTCAGTTACATTTTCTATGCACCAAAAATGAACTATCTGAAAAAGAAATTAGGAAAAAATACTATTTACAATAACATCAAAAAGAATACAATCCTTAGGAATAAGTTAACTGAAGAAGTGAAAGACGTGTACACTGAAAACTACAAAACATTGATGATAGAAATTAAAATGGAAGCAAAAACATGGGAAGACATCCACATTCACAGATTGGAAGACAATATTTTTGAAATATCCAAACTTCATAAAGTGATCTACATATTCAATGCAATCTTTACCAAAACCCCAATTAGTATTTTTTACAGAAATCAATAAAACAATTCTAAAATCCAGATGGAACCACAAAGGACTGCAAGTAGCCAAAACAGTCATGAGAAAAAAAGAGCAAAGCTGAAGACATCATACTTCCTGATTTCAAAATATATTTTTAAATGACAGTAATTACAACAGTATGGTTCTAGCATAAGACAGACATAGAGACAAATAATATAGAATAGAAAGTCCAGAAATTCATCCACACATAAGGTCAACTGACTTGCAATAAGGGCATCAAAAATGCACAATGGGAAAAGGATAGTCTCTTCAACAAATAATTCTGGGAAAACTGGATACGCATGTGTAAAAGAATGAAACTGGACCACTGTCTTACACCATACACAAAAATAAACTGAAAATGGATTTAAGACTTAAACATAAGACCTAAAACTACAAAACTCCTAGAAGAAAACATAGAGGAAAAGCTTTATAATATTGCTCCTGGCAGTGATTTCATGGATATGACACCAAAACTACAAACAATGAAAGAAAAAAAATAATTGAGACTATGTCAATCTAAAAGCCTTCTTCACAACAAAGGCAACAATCAGCAGTGTGAAAAGGCAACCTATGGAATGGTAGAAAATATTTGCAAACTATATATATGATAAGAGGTTAATTTCAAAATATACAAGGAGTTCTTACAACTAATAGCAAAAAAAACAGTTGGTTTTCATGGAAGAGGATTTCCCAAACTTGTTAACTTTGCCATCACTGTAACTCTTATCTAAACTTACATATTCTTTGTTTCTTTTATGATGTTCCCTATTTTATTTGCTTGAATGTTCTGAGCATGTTCCATTATTCTCGAGGTTCTTTTTTTTTTTTTTTTGTCACCATCTTTAGCTATTGATATTACATTTTTTCTTTCTAGAATGTATTTTCCTTTATTCATTTTTATATTTGTTATGTGTATTTATATTTCCTTCCTTTAAAGCTACTTAGAATTTAGTGATAATTTGCTTCAGGCTAAGGGTACCTAGATGGCTCAGTCAATTAAGTGTCTGCCCTTAGCTCAGTTCATGATCCCAGGGTCTTGGATCAATCCTCACATCAGGATTCCTGCTGAATGGGGAGCTGCTTCTCCCTCTACCACTCCCCCTCTGCTTGTGCTCTCTTGCTCTCTCTCTGTCAAATTAATAAATAAAATATTTTTAAAAATATTTGGTTCAGGGGCACCTGGGTGGCTCAGTGGTCATGATCCCAGGGTCCTGGGATTAAACCCCCGCATAGGGCTCTCTGCTCAGCAGGGAGCCTGCTTCCCTTCCTCTCTCTCTGCCTGCCTCTTTGCCTACTTGTGATCTCTCTCTGTCAAATAAATAAATAAAATCTTTAAAAAATATATTTGGTTCAGACTATTACTTCACATACAGGAATATAATGCCTGGTTGTTTTATATTTTTAAGAAAAAATGATAAAGTACTTATTTTTAACCTCTATCAGAATTTCATATCTGCCCTTGTCATCATCTTGGGAAGACTTAGATAACTGTCTTAGAATATAGGGCAAGCTGAAAGGGACAATTGAAGCCATTTTAATGAAGAGGCCACTTATAAAGTTTTAAGAGAGTGGTTCTCAACTGGAGATGATGACTTTTTCCCCCAGAAGATATTTGACAATGTCTGGAGACATTTTTGGTTGTCACATTGGGAAGTGTTACTGGCATCTAGTGGGTAAAGGCAAAGGGTGGTACTAAGCATCTTACACTATACAGGACAGTGCCCATAACAAAGAATTATCCAACTGAAACGCTGATGTGTCAACGTTGAGAAACAAGCAAAAGATGATGAAACCCTCAGGGAATCACAAAAGCAGGAAGACATTACTACCCTTAGACTGAAAGGGTCAAGATGAAAGATCTGTTATCAGCTCCAAGTTAGTGTGGAGAGGGGCTATGAGATAAGAGCTGATACGGGTGTCATAGGGTTTAAGTTTATATAATTTAGAGTATTTTCTTTAAGAAAAAATAATACAAAACAACAAATATGAATACTTGTGAATATTTCAAAATAAAGAATTACAAATTTTAAAAATCTAACAAACACCACAAACATAACAAAATCTAGAATAGTTAAATATTTCATTAATTAACAAACAGAGCAGCTTTGGAACATCTTTTTTCTAATGTTTTTCACTGCATATTCTGTTTGCTTCTTCATGTATAAATTTTGTAAGATCAGATTTTATAGAAGAATAAAATAAAAATAAGTCAGTACTTTCTCCTACATGAAGGATTGAAATTTGTTTTTTATCACTGATAATTAAGAATCAACTATCACAATTTACAACTGCACAACCCCTATTATTAATGTCATGTAATTTTTTGTTTTGTATTCAAATTGGAGAAGTTTGTCAAGTTTCTGTCTCATATAAACTATCAGATTTCAATGCATTTCAAGTTTTTTTGTGTAGTGACTAATACTAACTACAGTTCAAGTTGACAATAGTCATTAACCAGTATGTCCTAACTGTTCTCATTATAGTGTCTTATTGTGAGTCTTATATTATCTTCATCAATGCCAGTAACTCATGTCAAAGTACCAACAAATTTGTATCTTTCTCCAAGGTGTCTGTATGATTCATTCCTCTCTGTTAATTAGATTATCAAACAATTTGAGAGCTTATTTATTTTGTCTATTCAAAATTAATCTCTGAATTACAGCTTTTAGTAAAATCTAAAAATTTTTTGTTTTATTTTTTAAAATCAGAATAGTCCATACTGATTATTCACTCAATCTATCACTTATGGCTCATATTTCATTAATTGTTTATATTCTCTCTCAGATTCTTCAATAAATATATTCAGAGATGATAAAAGAAAGTAGCTTTCATCTCTTAATCAGGAATCTCACATTTCTCACCTGTGTTGAAATATTCCAAAATGTCTTCCTAAATACACTTCTTAATATCAGAATTTTTTTTCTCCTTTTGACAAAAACATAAGGCCACGAAAGCACATTATCTGGGCCCCTCTGTAGGCTTTGGAAAGAGCCTGTACAGGTGAGTGGCTCTGAAATTAAAGTTTTATTCATTTCATGGAAATCCTCTACCAGATGCAATTAGTGCCAAATCTTGTCCCAGCAAGGAAGAGCCAAGGAAATAAATATCTGAACCTCTGTCTACTGCTGGTGCCTCCAATTGGCCAAAGGCGACTGGAAGAGCAGATCTGAAGGGACCAACTGAATAAAAAGCCCAGATAAATGTGTTTAAATAAATATTGTCCCCTAAAACTTCTATTCTGCAGCACTTACACCTTATTTTGGATTTTTGTGCTTGTGTCCATAGAGAAGAAAAGCAAAATAAAGAACGTGATTGGCATTTGTTCATAGAAATCATTCTTCAAGAAGCACCTGCTACCCTAAGTATGCCTGTGAAAACTGTACAATCTTGGTTCAGCATAGCATATTCATCCCATTACACATTCTCATTTCATAATCATTTTGAAAGCTTCAACACATGTCTTCTAATGGTGTCACTCTATATAATGAGATATGCAAATTAGAATGTTATAGAGAGTCTTAATTGCATTATATCATTCAGAGTTGTAAATGTTCAGCTAGTTACAGCCCAGGTAGGGCAATCAGAAGAAGAAAAGAAAAAAAGAAATATTCTTTTGGCTGTTTGACCCAAAAATGAAATAGACTTACATTGTTAATAGGCATATTAATATGCTCCTCAGACATCTGTAGTAACAGTGGGTTAACAGAGATGGCCTCAAGAGATGTATCAGCATTTCCTTATAAATGCTTTATGAACCCTGGCTTCAGTGTTTTGGGGTCCCCATGAACTAATTTATATACTGTTTTAAAGCTTATTATAAACCTAAAAGAATAAAGAAAAGAATACTTAAATATGGATTGTCCGGTAAAGAGCATAGCAGTGTATCGCATATCTAAAGAGAAAATGTCTCACTTTCATATACTTTCCATGTAATTAAGTAAATTCCATAATGCTATTTTCCAAACTGTAAATTCTATCATAATTTAGCAAGATATGAAAATGAAACCTGGGAATCTTTTTCCATCTCAGAGTAGGTAGCTTCTATCAGTTATCATCAACTTCTAAGCAGGGAAAGAATCTCTAATAGATTGTTCTACAAGATTGCAGTCATCCACCAATCCATTTTCACATCTCAATTTCCACTGTATATTGTTCTAGGTGTGCAAGATTAGATCCCAGAGCAACAAACTATTTAAATAAAGACTAATATTCCAGTTATACCCATTCTTCATTTAAAAACCACCAGCATCCTTTCCTGTACCCCCCTCCAACTCCCTCATCCTATCAAAGTCCCATCACAACTACCACTATTACTATCCTTGTTACCAAGAAACCACTGTGCTGGGGCCATACTTTTCCAGAGTTGCTTTTATCTTATTGCAGTTTCTTGAATGCTCTATCTAGAACAACCTGCCTTCAAAGTCACACATACCTACTTAGTCATGTTAGGATTGGTGAAATTCGGGGCACCTGGGTGGCTCAGTCATTAAGAGTCTGCCTTTCATTCAGGTCATGATCCTAGGGTCCTGGGATCGAGACCCATATGAGGCTTCCTGCTCAACGGGAAGCCTTCCTCTGCCTCTCTCACCCCTCTGCTTGTGTTGCCTCTCTCCCTATCTCACTCTTTTTCTGTCAAATAAATAAAATCTTTTAAAAAATTTTTTTCTTAAAAAAAAAAAAGGACTTCTGAACCCTACACCCAAAGTATCTGATTCAGTAAGTCTGAGGCTAGAAAACTCACATTTCTAACAAATTCCTATGTGAGGCAAACGAAGCTGGACCACACTTTGAGAATCAGTGCCTTAAATAAACACATTAACACATTCTCTGTGCACTCTCATATAAATATGCATTCTCAAATTCTGCAAAGTGGCTAGAACAGCCACTCCACTTCAGTCAATGCACAGTCTCCTCAGACTTCTTGAATCAAACTCTCCCTCTCCCTGATTCTTATATCTTTAGTATCTATGGCTATAGCATTGGTTTGTTTTGTTATATTTGGTTGGTTAGTTTGTTGTTGTTGGGGTTTTTTAGGGGGTTGTTGCTTTTTGGTTTATTTTGAGAGAGTGATTTTTTTTTTTTTTCCAAAACAGACTTGATTCCTAATACTGCCTCCTTGGATTCTAATCCTACCTCCAACTGTGTGATTTTAAGCAAGTTATTCAAACTCTTGGGCTCTTCTTCTCATTTGTAAAACAGAGATAATAATACCAATTTTTATTTTGAGTGAAGATATCAACACTTAGTTAGTTTTTAACCCTTTACTCACTACTTTCCTGTTCTGGCTATTACATTATGACCCTACCATTTAGAACCATTTTCCTGCCTTCCCAATTCTAGAAGCCAATGTGGCCACCAAACACTTGTTTTATGGGATCTTAGTAATTCTGATCATAAAATTTCCAAGGTGAAAAGACCCTTCTGGTCACTGAATGGAACCCCTTCATTTGAGCTCATTGTAAGAAATGGCATATTCAGTAGATAGATTAAGCTTAATTCACTTTTCCTGACTCCACTTTCCTAGGTAAAAGCTTTCTTCTGAAGTTAAAAAGGTTTCTGACATGGTGTATGGTGGCATAGATAGTGGAGGAAAGAGGTAATTTGGCTAAGGGGGTCAAAGAAACAGAAAACATATAGACATTTTTATTCAAAAATATCAATTCCTTCATATCATAGTCCATTATTATACCTTCATTTTTCTGAGTCTTAAAAGTCAGTGGGTTAGAATTACAGAGTGAAAAAAAGCTAATCTCAAAAGGTTACATACTGTATGATTCCATCTATGTAATATCTTTGAAACAATAAAATGACAGAGATGAAGAGATTAGTGGTTGCCAAGAGTTAGGGATGGGTGGGGGGCAGGTTTCTATTAAAAGGAAGCATAAGGAATAATGCTTGTGGTGACATAACTCTTCTGCATCTTGACTGTAGTTCCACAAATCTATACATGTGGTAGTGTAGCATTGAACTAAATACACACACACACACACACACACATACACACACACACAAATGAGTTCACTTAAAATGATGAAATCTGGATAAGGTCAGTGGATCATATCAATGTCAATTTCCCAGGCATGATATTATACTATAGTTATGTAAGATGTTATCATTGGGGGAAATTGAGTGAAGGATACATGGGATATCTTGACACTAATTCACAGCTGCATGTGAATCTACAATTAAACACAAAATAAGCTTAGTTTTTGTTTGTTTGTTTGTTTGTTTTTTTAAGTCAGTGTCATGGAAGGGTAGAGTTCTGTTGGCTTTAGGGTAATTTCCAAACATCTTGACGTCCAGTTTAGAGAGCAAAATCCTTTTGGGATAGTAGTAGGATATTCCTGGACTATGGCTAGAATTCCTGGATGAAGAGAAAAAAAAACTTATGAAGATACAAAAAAAAACCATATCTGCTATATTAGTTTTGCCTAGTCCTAGCTTTAAATAAAAGTGTTAAAGTGAGAAAATCTTAACATTCTTGAACAGTGTGAAGGTTTCACTGTCCTAGGCCCTACCAGGTAAATTCAATGCATGCTCATGTTAATCATTCAAGAAATATTTATTGAGCACCTATTACATGCCAGAATCACTGACTTTACCTTTGTCATTTAATATTTAAGGTCAAACATTTTAGAAATAGAATTCATTTAAAGGCACTATAATCCACCCTTGTAATTTATGTAACTCAAAACAGAATGCCTCACTCAAAGCATAGCGAGTCTGAACAACCAATGTATACTTTACCATTTGTTGTTTTATTAATTTAGGCATAAAATGCCTTTCTTTCCTTGCTCCCTCCACTCTTCAAAACATATAGCAACTGGGGCTGGTTTTATGGCCCATCATCTACCCTTAAAACATGAACCTTCCATCATAAGTTTTATTCAATTCACAAGCTTTGTTCTTAATCCTGATATACTATGCCTACAACATAATTGTTCCTTTTCCTATTTTTCTTATGTTATCCCAGTCAGAGAGAGAGAAGACTAAAAACACCAAACTGGTGAAACCAGAAAGAGTACTAAACCAGAACTAGGCCAGAGTATACATGAAAAAGTGTTTTCTATATCCCATTCTTAATAGGGTCCTACTCAGTCTGAAGATACCAACAAGAGTGTTTGTTATTAAAGCTTAATTAACCATGAATGATTTACACTGTCAAAGGAAACTCGTAAAGACAAATTGCAAACAAAAAAGAATTGTCTTCTTGACACAGCAAATTAGATTGTTCTAGCTCATGTGAAAGCTTATGTCCAAGCCATGCTTTAAGCCTAATCCAGCCCTTAGAGGGGAGGGATGTAAGAGTTTGTCCTGGCTATCTATTGCTCAGTAACACAAACACACTACTTAATCATTTTATTATGCTTATGATACTGAGCATCAGGAAGGCTGAGCAAGGCACAGCAGTGATGGCTTGTCATTGCTCTACTATGTCTGAGACCTCAGCCCAGGTTCTCAAGTAGCTGTAGATAGACAAACTCAATCGGGGTCGTATGTCTAGGTCCTCAGATATTCATAACTTGGCATCTTCTGGAGTTGGAATGTACAAGATAGTCCCTTTATTCACATGTCTGGCACCTGAACTGGGATCGCTGAAACAACTGGAGGCTAGCCTACATCTCTCTTTCTCCATACATCCTTTGTGCATGGCTAGCTTGGGCTTCCTTGCAACTTGGCTATCCATGGTTGACTTCAAATATGTTTGAGTACCAATAACTGGTCCCTTCTCTACTTATGATGTTCCTATATATACAAACCATTTTTTAGTCTGTGTTTTACATTATATTAATCCTCTTCTTTTTTTTTAAGATAGATTTATTTATTTATTTATTTATTTATTTATTGGAGAGAGAGAGCATGCGAACATGGTGAGGGGAGAAGCAGACTCTCCACCGAACAGGGCCTGACTCAGAGCTCAATCCCAGTGCTCCAGGATCATAACCTGAGCCAAAGGCAGATGCTGAACCAAGTGAACTACCCCCTAAGTCTCTTACTTCTTATTAATATTGTATTAAGCCATAATTTGCACTGATTCCTAAGACCAGCTCTGACACAAAGAACTCTTAGAACTGAATAAGAAAGCAACCCAAAAAAAAAATGAGCCAAAGACCTGAACAGACACCTTACCAAAGAAGATATACAGATTACAAATAAGTATATGAAAAAGATACTTTACATCATATGTCATTGGAGAAATGCAAATTAAAATAATAATGAATACCAGTATATACCTATTAGAGAGGCCAAAATCTAGAACACTAAGAACATCAAATGCTGGTAAGGATGTGAAAATAAGGACTCTCATTCATTACTGGTCAAAATACAAAATGGTACAGCTCTCTGGAAGACAGTTTGCTAAATTCTTATGAAACTAAACATATTCTTACTATAGGATACAGCAATTGGACACCTTGATATGTACCCCCCAAAAGTTAAAAGTGTATGTCCATACACAAACCTGCACATGGATAGCAATTTTATTTATAACTCTTAAAACTTGTAAGCAATCAAGATGTCCTTCAGCAGGTGAATGGATTAATAAACTATGGTATATCCAGAAAATAAAATATTATTCGGTGCTAAGAAAATGCACTATCAAGCCTTGGAAAGACACAAAGGAAGCTTAAATGCATACTACTAAGTAAAGAGGGCAATCTGAGAAAGCGACATACTATATGATTCCAAATACATAACATTCTGGAAAAAGAAAAACTACAGTCAGTAAAAAGATTAGTGGTTGCCAAGGGTTGGGTGAAGAGAGAGGGATAAGCAGGCAAAAAAACAGGATTTTTAGGGCAGTGGAAATACTGTGTATGGTACCATAATGATGGATACATGATATTATATATTTGTCCAAACCCACAGAATGAGCAAAAACTCCAAGAGTGGACCCTAATACAAACTATGGGCTTTAGGTGATGATGTATCAATGTAGATTCTTCAATGATAACAAATGTACCCCTTTGACAGGTTATGTAGGTAATGTGAGGATTTATGCATCTGTAAGTGTAGGGTGATTCTGTGAAATCTTTGCACCTTCCTCTCAATTTTGCTGTGAACTTAAATGGCTCTAAGAAAATAAAATCTTAAACACACAGAAATACACACAACACAGCTCTGACGAATAGGGCTGTAATTACTCTAATATTATAGGAGATATTTGATTAAAATTAGATAGCGCTCTTCTGGGAAGTTCAGGACACCCCCACTGGGAACTACTAGAAGGGAATTACTACATTTAAATCAGTGACAGAGGGTTTCAGTGGTTCTTCAAGTCCTCAAACATAATCCAAACCGGATGAGTAAGAGCAAAATTTATTTCATTTCCAAGATAAAATGCTGAGTTGAGTCAAGTCTATAAGTAAGAGTATAGGAAAAACTATTTTTTCCTGGAGTAGACTACCGCAAATTTCCCAGAGGGCTGAGGATGCCTGTGGTGCTAATCTCCCCCTCAAAGGACTCAGTCACTCTTGTGCTGAGCCCTAACAAGCTGTGCAGTGCGGTTCAACATTGGCGTTATTCTCCATAGGAAGTACATAAGGTTCCAAGTCTTTCATCCTTCTTTCAAAAATTTAAGGGACTGTGCTATCCCCTTAGGTTTGCAAACTTGTTTAAGGTTCAAACTTGTTTAAGGTTAAGCTAGATTATTTAGCGATGTAGTCCATGCTAATGTAAGAGTGCATTTCACACATTTACTGTTTCAAATAACTATATGCTTTAGAGGGACCCTCTAGAATATCCATCTCATATCAAAGGAGTAACTCTTCTGATAGAATTGTCAGCAGTCTACAGCAGGTCTGTTGAAGCAGTGGTGTATTTATGACTGTCAAATTTTATCATGATCAATGACAATCTAAGTTTTATAATTTAGGAATGCAGCATTAAAATGCTTTTACATATATAAATGAATATTTATGTATTAATTCATTCTGAAGTCAGTATAATTTACTGATCAAGAACAACTGTTCTGAGCCTGGCTACCAGAGTTTAAAACCTGGCTCCAATCTGTTTTGGCTGTGTGACTTTGGACAAGTTACTTAACCTCTCAGTGCTTCAATGTCCTCATCTATAAAATGTAGAATAGAATAACACCCTCTTCTAAGGGTTGTCTTGACGATTAAATGAGCTAATGTATGTAAAAAATACATAGTAAGCACTCCATCAATGACAGTTGTAAATATTCATCCGTCTGTAACTGGTTTGTTCCCAAAAGGTTTAAACAAGCCAACTGAATAAATAAGACATTATATATGTAAACCAATTCCATTTTTATGATGCTATCTTTTTAGAAATAATAAACAAAGCAAGTCACTCCTGAACAAGAAATACAGCGTTACTCATCCATAACTACTAATTACTATCATCTCAAATTAGATTTTGAAATGACTCAATACTGAGAAGTGACAGCTACCAGTGAGGAAGAAGGAAAAAAAATTCACCAACTAGAAAAACACAACGAGGTGGAATTGCCTGTTTAGTTTTCTAAATTTTTCACTCGACTGTATTTTCTGTAGGAGCCAGGACTATGTCTTTCTTTTTCTTATCAATTTCCAGCTCTAGCATATTGCTTGGCACATACTAATACATGATTAAATGAATTAACACTGAGAGTCTTGCGTACCAGAGTAGATGGTGCAAAACAGTAAATTTTTATTTGTCTCAGTAATCTTCTAAAAGTAAATCTAAGTAATCTAGAAGTAAATCTTCTAGTGAAAGATTTGTCATATCATTATTCTATACATTAAATTATATTAAAATCTGAGATGTTTTAGGCCAACCCAGACCTTCCACCTGGGAAAATGCCAAACCCATGTCAAACTCATGTGTGCAATATTATTTCAAAGTAAGAAAAGTCTTATACACCTTTGCAGATTTCATACACACACAAACACTTGAAGTATTTTGAAATAACTTCCATAAACTTCACTTGTCTACAAAAAAAAAAACCACTCGTATTTTTTTAAATGTTCTAATATGGAATAAACATGCTTCTTCCTGTGTTCCTATAACAAAATATGCATATTTTTAGCACAGCTCCTTATATAGTGTGTCTACTGATTTTTGTGTGTTCCATTAGGCTCAGCATGTGTATTTCATTTTTATATCCCCCATTTTATATCCCCCATGTTATCTGGTACATAATAGAAACCCAATAACTATTTGCTTAATTAATGTTTGGGGCGTTATCTGGGTGACTCAAGCAGTTAAGTGTCTGCCTTGGGCTCAGGTCATGATCTCGGGGTCCTGGGATCCTGGGATCCTGGGATCTAGCCCTGAGTCGTGTTCCCTGCTCAGTGGGGAGTCTGCTTCCCGTTCTCCCTCTGCTGCTCTCCCTGCTCATGTGCTCCTGTTCTTTTCCTCTCTCATTCAAACAATTAAATAAATAGATATCTTTTTTAAAAATACCATATTTTCTCTGCAATTTTTTTCTTTAGGAATAGTTGTCCCCAGAGAAAAGTCACCTTTATCTAAGCCATTATCTTCCAGTAAGAATGGTAGTATTTTTTGTATTTTGTGCCAGCGGCTACCCATTGCCCTCAGCTAATGTCATTAACAATGACTAAAGGTCCTATAGATCTAGCTCCTGCTTCTGTCTCCAGACCCTTCTCCTGTCATTCCCTCCTTCACAATATCCTTTGAGCTGCGCGTGCACTGCATTGTATGAATTGCCTAACCAGGAATTCTCCATGAGGTTTAAAAAGAAAAACCTCAAGACTCCAGTTAACCTATTATTCAAAAAAAATAATAATTTTAGGGAGAAATTCTTTGTTTGAGATCAGTAAGAAAGAATACAGGTCACTCTGCAGGGCTTCAGCTGATAGCTCTTTTCTCTGATTTTTGATTGTTGAGCTCTAAACATGATATTTTCTTGTCCCTGAATTATAATTTACTTTGATTAGAGATTGACTCTTACTTTAGTAAATATTTATAACTTTGAAATAGATACATAGGCAGCTGCAAACACATGATTTTTTAACAATAGGTATTACATTTGGTTTTGCCATAAATTTTCAATAAGATATAAATAAAATACAAAAGTATATTATTTCCATAGACATATTTGCATCTTTCTAACCATATGTGGGTACGTCATATACTGCCATGAAATGGTGATTAATGCCATCCTATTGTTTTAAAGGATGACATGCTTATTTTTCCCTAATCCATTGTGTTGCTTCTTTGAAAAACAACTTCTAATTTTTATATGAGCTTTATTTCATATGTATCAACATTTACATACTCTTCTCCTTACATAAAAGATTATAATTTAGATATGTGAATTTTTCTCTTGGAGTATGTGTATTTTTTTTTTCCTTTCAAAGAAATTGAGCATTTACATTACCCCACTTGAAAAAGAAAGTATAAAGTGGACATTTCTTGATAGATAAATTAAATAGCTTTGGAATAAAAAAGACTTTTCTCTCCCAATAGCCAACACCCCTGATATTTTGCTTACCTTGCTTACCTATAGAAACTTCAAAGGGACAATCACGACATGCAAAATATAAAAAAAGAGGTCATATTCCACACACATCTGTCTATAGAAAAATTCATAGCCTTCAAGTGGACCATGCAATTTGATGCTTTGAAATGTGACCTGGACACCCAGAAGCTGCCTTTAAAAACAGAACACATCATCACTTTGTGTTTCTGGGGTTACCCTTTGCATAAGATTTGTCAGCAGCAAGATACGTGACAAACATGAATCTGAACTTAGAGTTTGAAGCTGGGAAGTAATACCGACACCCCTGAGAATGAGGGTCTTCTTAAAGAAACCAGGCAACATTTTCAAAGAACCAAGTGTTATCAGCAAGCAATTAGTGATAAGAGGAAAGAAAATCAATATGTATTCACTTTGCAATATATACATACATCAAATCATGTTGCGTACCTGAAATAAACATAATGTTTAGAAAAGCAACAAGAACAAAGATCCATTAAAATCCTTGTCTTCTGGATACATGTAAGTTATGAAAAACAGATATTATTTCCATGACCCACTATGCAATAAACGTGCCTTCAGGGCAGCAGGTTTTATATTTTAGTTTAAATATGGCTCCTGTTTAAATGAGACAGTTTTCTTCTTTTTGTAAAGTTTTCAGGAATGTTACAAATTTGAAGTATCCATATACTATTTATTTTTTTTACAGAAGCATAAATATCAAAGAAAACTAAATCATGCATGTGGGAGAAAAAATGAAATTTTGATCCTAGGTTAACTCATATGTGTGGTAGCTGATTTATTCTTCTTTGCTTCTTTCTTCTCACTAATGAAAACTAATTATCACTCATTCCTTGAGACTCTCACAGCCAAAGGCTGTTGAACCAATCTTGATAGATGATTTTCTTTGTACACTGTACTCCATGTATCCTTCAAGAAAGGCAGAAAATGTTAGGAAATAGTGGCAAATATGTTTTCAATAATAAAGTGTAAAAAAATTAGAAATAAGGTATAGTTGTTGTTTTATTGTAAAACTGCTTCTCAAGCCAGGATATTTACAGCTTTCAAGGTATGGGTTACAGTGGTAGAAAATATTCTAAAGCAACAGAATTAAAATGAGGAGTGGATGACTTTTGGTTAACTTCACTTGACGGTGAGAAAAAAGTCTTTTTTTTTTTAATTTACCAAATTTATACATAAGTACATGGTCCCTAGAAAAAGTTACCAATGCAAAAGTCTAAATAATAAAATGGAAAAGATTTCTCCACCTTCTGCCATTCCTATACCCCTCTCCATAAGTAACCACTGTCAAATGAGTGAGGAGAATGACACCACCACCTTGACAACATAAGTCATTCCTTAGTTCATTTCCATTCTCCAGTCCCAGGGATAAATCCCAATTAATCATGGTGAACGATTCTTTTGAAATGCTGCTGAATGCATTTTGCTAATATTGTTTTGACGTTTTTTGCATTCATGGGGCACCTGGTTGGCTCAGTTGGTTGAGCATGTGACTCTTAATCTTGGGGTTGTAAGTTCAAGCCCCACAGTAGGTGTAGAAATTACTTAAAAATAAAATCTTTAGGGAGAGGGTGGTGGGGAAATGGACATTGGGGAGGGTATGTGCTATGATGAGTGCTGTGAAATGTGTAAACCTGGCGATTCACAGACCTGTACCCCTGGGGATAAAAATACATTATATGTTTATTAAAATAAAAAAAATAAAATAAAATAAAATAAAATCTTTAAAAAAAAAAGAAAGAAAGAAAATTTTGCCTTTACTTTCATCAGGGTTATTGACCCATTGCTTTGTTTTGTTTCTTAGTAGCTTCTTCTTCTGGGTTTGATATCAGGATAATACTGGTCTTATAAAATAAGTCTGGAAGTGTTTCCTTCTCTTTCATTTTCTGAAAAAGTTTGAAAAGGATTGGTGTTAATCATAAATGTTCGTTTGATAAAATTTATCAGTGAAGACATCTAGTCTTGAGCTTTTCTTCATTGGGAAATTTTTGATTACTGATTTAATCCCTTAGTAGTAGTTGGTCTACTCAGATTTCCTATTTCTTCCTAATTTAGTCTTAGTAAATTGTATGTTCCCAAAATTTTTCATTTCTTCCAGGTTGCCCAGTTCTTAGTCATCTCTTAGGATTTTGAATTTTTGTATTTTTGTGGTATCAGTTTTCCACACATACTTTTGTTAATTTGGGTTGATTCTTTTTTTGCTTGGTTAGTCCAAGGGTTTGTCAGTTTTGTTCATCTTTTCAAAGAATCAAAGAACAAAACAAGTTTCATTCATCTTTCCTATTGTTTTCCTGTTCCTATTTCGTTTAATTCTGCTCTAATCTTCATTATATTCTTTCCTCTATTAACTTTGTACTCAAGGCTCAGTGTTAGGATGTTTATTTGGGATCTCTTTCACTTGTTAATGTAGGCATTTATTGTTATGAACTGCCTCTTAGAGCAGCTTTTGCCGCATCCCAAGAGTTCTGGTATATTGTGTTTACATTTTCATTTGTCTAAGGAAAATTTGCTATTTGCCATTTAAGATCTTCTTTGATCCATAGGTTTTTCAGGAGAGTTTTGTTTAATTTCCATGTGTTTGTGAATGTTCTAGTTTTCCTCTTGCTAATTTCTAGTTTCATGCCATTGCAGTCAGGGAAGATTCTTGATATGGTTTCAGTCTTCTTGAATTTGCTGACTTTTTATGTGGCCTATCATATGGTCTATCCTAGAAAATGTTCAGGCACCCTTGAGAAAGATGTGTAGCCTGTTGTTGTTGGATAAAATGTTTGTATATGTCTGTTAGGTCTATTTGGCCTATAATATGGCTCAAATTCTCTATATCCTTATTGATTCTCTGTTCAGATGATCTATCTATTGCTGAGAGTGGAGTATTAAAGGCCCCAACCAATTTGTATTGCTGTTTATTTCTCCTTTTAGCTCTGGTAGTTTTTGCTCTATATACTTTAGAGTTCTGATATTGGAGGCATAAATATTTATGATTGTTATATCTTCCTGATGTATTACTCCTTTATTATTATACAGTGACCTAGTATGTCTCTTTTTATTACTCTTAAAGTCTATTTTGTCTAATGTAGATATAGGTATATACCCCTAATGTTTTTTGATCATCATTTTTTGAAATGTCTTTTTCAATCCCTTCATTCTTGGTCTATGTGTGTCTTTAAAGTTAGCATGAGTCTCCTGTAGGTAGCCTATTGTTGGATCTGTTTTTCTAATCCTTTCAGCCATTCTATGTCTTTTGCTTGGAGTATTTAATCCATTTATGTTTAAAGTTATTGTTATTGTTACTGTTGTTTGTTTTTTAAGTAGGCTCCACATTCACAGTGTGGAGCCCATGTGGGGCTTGAACTCACTGAGATCAAGACCTGAGCTGAGATCAAGTGTCAGACACTCAACCAACTGAGCCACCCAGGTTCCCATATTTATGTTTAAAGTAATTATTGATAGCTAAGAATTTTTATTGCCATTTTATTAATTGCTTGCTGATTGTTTTCTGGATCCATTATTTCTTGTTTCTTATTCTCCTGTCTTTTTTTCCTATGTTTTCATGTGTTTTGATATCAAAGTATGCTTTGATTTTTTATTATTTTTTCATGTAGTTTATTATTTTTCCATGTAGTTACCAAGAGGCCAACATAAAATATCTTAAACTTATAAAACTCTATTTTAAATTGATAACTTCAATGGAATTCATACTCTTTACCCATTTACTCTTCTCCCCCTCACATTTAGGTTATTGCTCTTACAATTTATATGACTTTTATGTTGTGGAACTAAGAATGAATTTTTGTATTTATGGTTATTTTTGTTTTTGTTACCTTTTAAAAACTTTTAAGTTAGAGTTGTGAGTTATTTGCAAGTGTTGCCATATTGCAGAATCTAACTATGACAATATGTTTATCATTACTAGTGAGATTTATGGTACCTTTTTGTGCTTTTTGATTTTAATTAATTTTCTTTTACTTCCACTCAAAGAACTCCCTTTAATATTTCTTGTAAGGCAAGTCTGGTGGTAATGAACTCTCTCAATTTTGTTTGTTCAGGAAAGTCTTTATCCTGTCTTTGTTTCTGAAGGACAGCTTCATTAGGTATAGAATTCTTAGTTGACACTTATTTTCTTTTAATATTTTGAATACATTATCCCTTATCTCCTGGTCTGAAAAGTTTCTGTTGTGAAATCCTTCAATAGTCTTATTGACATGTGAAAGAATGAAACTGGACCCCATCTTACACTACCTGCAAAAATTAACTCAAAATGGATTAAAGACTTAAACATGAGACCTCAAACCTGAAACTCCTAGAAGAAAACATAGCAACAAAACTCCTTGATAGGATGCCTGGGTGGCTCAGTCAGCTCAGCAGCTGACTCTTGATTTCAGCTCATGTCAGAATCTCAGGGTCATGGCATTGAGCCCCTCATTAGATTCTGCATTGAACAGGGAGTCTGCTTCTCTCTCTCTCTTTCCTTCTCCCTCTGCCCCTCCCTCTGCCTGCACTCTCTCTCAAAGAAAGAAAGAAAGAAAAAGAGGAATCTCTTTAAAAAAAGAAACTTCCTTGATATGGGTCTTGATAATGGTTCTTTGGACATGATATGTAAAGCACAAATAAACAAGTAGGACTGCATGAAACTGAAAAGCTTCTACACAGCAAAAGAAATCATCAACAAAGTAAAAAAGACAATCTATGGAATGTGGAAAAAATTGCAAACCATATATCAGATAATGGGTTAATATCCAAAACATATAAAGAACCCATACAACTCAATACCAAAAAGGGCAAATAACCCAATTAAAAATGGGCAAAATAACTGAATAGACATTTCTCCAAAGAAGCTATGTAGATGGCCAACTGGTACAGGAATAAATGCCAATCATAACTTGTCATTAGGGAAATGCAAATTAAAACCACCATGGGGGGCGCCTGGGTGGCTCAGTGGGTTAAAGCCTCTGCCTTCGGCTCAGGTCATGATCCCAGGGTCCTGGGATCGAGCCCCGCATTGGGCTCTCTGCTCAGTGGGGAGCCTGCTTCCTCCTCTCTCTCTGCCTGCCTCTCTGCCTACTTGTGATCTCTGTCAAATAAATAAATAAAATCTTAAAAAAAAAAAAAAAAGCCACATTCCATTGTGCTTTTTTTTTTAATTTTATTTATTTATTTGACAGAGAGAGATCGCAAGTAGGTAGAGAGGCAGAGAGAGAGGGGAAGCAGGTTCCCTGCTGAGCAGAGAGTCTGATGCAGGACTTGATCCCAGAACTGTGAGATCATGACCTGAGCCGAAGACAGAGGCTTAACCCACTGAGCCACCCAGGCACCCTGGAATGTGGTTTTAATGTCTTATGCCTATTAGATGACTGTCATCAAAAAGACAAGAGATAACAAATGTTGTCATGGACATGAAGAAAAGGGAAGCCTTGTGTACTGTTGGTGGGATTGTAAATTAGTATAACCACTATAGAAAATAGTTTGAAGGATCCTCAAAAAAATTAAAAATAGAACTATCATATCACCAAGCAATTCTACTTCTGGGACTATATTCAAAGGTAATGAACATATAAACTCAAAAAGATTTCTGTGCCCCCGTGTTCATAACAGCATTGTTTACAGTAAACAAGACATGGAGAAAACCTGCATCCTTTGATGAATACATGGATAAAGAAATATGAATATTATTCAGCTATTTAAAAAAGTAACAATGAAATCCTACCATTTGTGACAACACGGGTGGATCTGAAAGGCATTATGCAAAGTGAAATAAGTCAGACAGAAAAAGACAAATGCAGTATGATCTCACATGTGGAATCTAAAAAAAAAAGAAAAAGAAAAAAGCAACCCAAACTCATAGGAAAAGAGATCAGATTAGTGATTACCAAAAGCAGGGCATGGGGGAAGGTGATCAAAATATACAAACTTCCAGTTATAAGATAAATAAGCACTAGGGATGTAATGTACAACATGATGACTATGACTAACACTGATGTATGTTACATAGGCAAGTTGTTAAGAGAGTAAGTCTCAAAAGTTCTCATTATAGGTGAAGTGGGTTTTTTCCTTTTATCTTTTCTTCTTTCTTTTATTTTTACTATATCTATATGAGAAGATAGGTGTTAGCTGAACCTATAGTGCTAATCATTTCACAATATATATAAATATATATAAATCAAACCATTATGCTGTATGCCTTAAATTTACACAGTGAGCATGTTAATTATTTCTCAGTAAAGCTGGGGGAAAAACTAATAAAAAAATTAGTGATATGCAACATTCCAGAAGGTTGTCTGTGCATTTAGATTTTTTGTGTAAAGTATTACATGTATTCTATATAATGATCTTATTTATAAATACATATATTGTATTTACATATACATTATATTATATATATGACATTTTAATTTATAGTAAGAAATATGTATTTGGTCTTTGTCCCCATTTCTGGCCCAGAACTAAAGCCCTTGAAATTTCTTAAGTGATGAGAGTGATTAAGGTCTTTTGTTACATGAATGAGGTGACTTTTGGAGCACCTAGAGATCTTGCCTGGTTGTCAGGAGAACAACCATGTAGTTAGAGGGTCGGAACTTTCAGTCCCATCCTCCCCCACCTCTGCCAGAGGAAAGGGGCTTGAGACTGAGTTCAATACCATGGCCAATGATTAAATCAATCAGGCTTATATAATAGAACTTCAAGAAAAACACCAAAGGGCAGGGTTCAGAGAGTTTCCAGATTGGTGAACACATGGAGAATGATGCTCTTGAAGCAGGTATGGAAGCTCTGCACCCTTTCTTCATACCCTGCCCTGTGCATCTCTTTCCTTTGGCTAGTCCTGAGTTATATTCTTTTATAATAAACTGGTGATATAGTAAGTAAAATGTTTCTGAGTTCTGTGAGGCCCTCTAGCAAATGAATAGAACCTGAGAAGGAGGTCGTGGGAACTTCTGATTTACAGCTAGTCAGGCTGTAGTATACATAACAACCCAGGCTTGCAGTTGATTGGCATGTTCAGTTTGAGGGGGCTGTTGGAACCTCTATTCTGACCAGTTGGTCATAAGCACAGATAATAACTTGGGCTTATGGTTGGTGTCTCAAGGAAGCTGGAGGTGTAGTCTCATGCAACTAATCCCTTACCTTATGGGATCCAATGCTATCTCCATGTAGATAATGTTAGAACTGAGTTGAATTATAAGACACCCAACTGGTGTACAAGAATTGGTTGTTGGTGTGGGGGAACCTCCACATACACTGGAATTGGCACCAGACCATAAGAACATACTATATAACTATAAATATTATTCTTAACAATATTTCTTAGAGATTTACCATAGCCAAATTTATATATCTTACATATATATATATATATGTATGTATATATTTATTTATTTTACCAATTATGGTACATTCTATAGTTTAAGTAGATCAAAATTTATTTAATAATTCTCCTAAAAAACTTTTTGGTTGTTTTCAAGCTTCACTCCTACAAGCAATGCTATACTAAATTTCTATAAGCCTATATCCTCTCCCTTATGGAGAATTTCTCTAGGAAGGATACTTAATTTTGGATCCTCTTTACACAGACATTGCCAATTGCCTTCCAAAAATACTATCCCAATTTATACACACGTCAAAAATTTTAGGAAATGACTCATTTCCCCTCATCCTCACCAACAAAAGATATTGTCTCTACACTTATTATTTTACTAGTTTGCAGTTTTAAAAAATGGTCTCTGATTATTGCTTGTTAGAAATAATAGCAAAAAAGGGAAATTGTCATATTAAAAGATTAATTCAGAAAGTCTAAAACCCTTAATTTTTCCTTAGGAATTCCCAAAATAAAGAAAGAAAATTACCCCCCCCCAAAAAGGGAAAACTTTGAAAGAAGTAAATGAGGATATTTTCCCAAAACTGAATGGCATTCTCAATTGAGATGACCCACTGAACACACAACACAACATAATAAATTGAGAAAGACCCATAACATAGCCCAGGAAAATTTTATAATACTAAAGATAAAAAGAAGATCCTAAAGAGGCCATTATACAAAACCAACCAACCAACCACAACGACCAACAACAACAAAACCAGTTAATCAGAATGACATAGCCAGAGTGATCTTTATAAAAATTTAATCAGATGGTTTTATTTCCCAATTCAAGTTTTTATTAATTGCTCCCTACTGCTTACTGGTGAAAGTATAAAATATAAATTCCTTTGTATGCCCTTGCAGAATCCAGATTCTGACTACCAATCTAACCCTTGCTAATGTCCCTTCCTTGGATTTTAAATGCCATAATTTCCCCCAAAACCCTAAGCCTTTTATATTTTTCTATATATACATTCCCTTTTTTTGTCTTAGAAGTAAACTCATTTCTCTGCAAAAGAGAGGATGCTCCAGGCATTCCTGGGCACTCAATCCCAACAAATGGCTTACAGGTCCCTGTTTAGAGTTAGTAATATACTATGCTGGAAGTGTTTGTTTTCACATATGTTTACTTTACTAGATCCTAAGAGACTTGAGAGCAATGACTATGGAGTTTCTTCTTTGTATGTCCCGTATTTCTACACCAGCACATAAAGAATTTGCAGTCAAGATTGGTCAAATAAAAGAACCCAAACAAGGTCCTTCATAATGACGAGCATTATAAACCACCTAATACAACTACAAAGTAATGGGTGGAAAATGGAATTGAAATAAAAGAACTTGTATTCTCAGAGCCTAATGTGATAGTGCTAAGAGAAATAATAAAAATAGCAGTACCTTGCTGCACCTTGGTGGCTCAGTGGGTTAAGCCTCTGCCTTTGGCTCAAGTCATGGTCTCAGGGTTCTGGGGTCAAGCCCCACATTGGGGCAGAGTTCTGGGGTCAAGCCCCACATTGGGCTCCCCACAAGCAGGGAGCGTGCTTCCACCTCTCTCTGCTCTGCCTGCTTGTGATCTCTCTCTCTTTCTCTGTGTCAAATAAACAAATAAAATCTTTAAAAAAAAAACCAGCACTACCTTACTGGGGATTAATAATTTCCCAGACTGTTTTTATCTCATTGTCAGATGGGGAAACTGAGGCATAGATAGGATAGGTAAATTGCTCAAGGTAACACAGCTTGTAGTTGGCAATGCTCAATAAATGTGTTTGGTTGGTTACCAATGATCACTCATTTTATTTCAATGCTCATGGGAGGTGCCAGGAATCTTGCTTGATCATGTACATGAAAAAATGCACTGGATTCTTGAACTATGGAAAAAGTATTATCTTGCATTTAGTCAACTTCTGCCTTTATATACAAATAATCAGAACCATTCCCCAGCATACTCCTGAAAGAGTCTAAAGTTACCGTTCCACTGGAACCTGCTTCTTCCCTTTCTTTTTTAAAAACATACATCTTTAAACCAGGCAACTAATCTAATTCCTGAAGGGTTCCTAATACCAACACAAACTAGGTTAATTCTTCTCCAGAAACCCCAAATAAAAAAAGAACAGGGAGCAGGATATGTGCACAGAGTCTTACATACACCTACAGAAAATAAAATCTCTAAGTCAAGGATTCATCCTATTGAGCATGTCAAAATTTCTACTTCCACATGCCTACAGTTCCTAGAAACTCAGCGGAAGTTCAAGGTTCTTAGAATGATGCAAAACTGGGCACTACGTATCTATCTACTTGCTTATGTTTTATCTATCTGACCTAGTCTATTTTGAACAAACTTTGAACCTGCAAATAAATAAGTTTCATTTTAATTACTAAACAAATGTATTAATTGCCTTTAGTTAGATATGCCATTATTTATACCCTAATTAGTGTCAGAGCAATTTTATGTCTGTATATGTAATATGTCTACTGCCTCAAATGTTTCCTCTACATTGTATATCTTAAGAACATAAGTCATTATTTATAAACCCACAAAGAAAGTGTTAAGCAACAAAGCTAACCATTGTCAAAAACTCTCATGTTCATACCAACTCAAAGACATCTTATTCCCTTGGAAAAAAATCAATGGAAGTTATTCACATATGTTAAAGAATCATCTCAAAAAAATACTTTTTCTATAAATAAATACATTTTGTATAAGTAAGCCAAATGTACATAATGTAATTTAGATACACTTGGCATCCTAAAAACACTTGGGAGAGTATTCACGAAATCATTCACTAAATGCTATAATATTCTGTCACTGTATCATAATATTTTATATGCAAAATATGCCCTTCCTAAAGTGGGCCTAAAAACACTCATTTCTGAGACGTTTATCTGGAATATAAATGTGTTAATGCACTATGGGGTAAAACACTTGACTGTCCAAGGATTTTCACTAGGACCCAGAAATTTATCTAAAGATAAATCTTTCATTCCTTTTAATGACATATTCAAAGTAGTTAGCATCTAAATATATGGTGCTCGTAATTTTTTTTTTCAAATCTATATTCCATGACATGTTACCCTTTGTGCAGTTAGAAATAAACTAGGATATTGTCTTTGACATGCAAGAGAAGCAAGACAAGACCGGCCAAGAGAAAGAAAGATGGTGTTAGTCAAGTTTGTGAGACCACTTTAAGCTTTGTCATTTTACAATTCTATAAACAGACAACTGCTTCTCTTCCTAAGAAGATAACAAATGTTAACTGCCTCAAAAATCAATCTAATTCACAAAGTAGATATTATAAACACCACACAAGTTATGTCATGGCTAGTAACAATGTTCTTGTACCCAACAAAATTCACATGGTGTGCAATGATATAGTGAATTTGAAAGGATCTAAACAACTCATTTACATAGTCTCATTGCATAATTCTGAGCTTCACTGACACGGCCCCTCCACCCTCACTGGATTTGTCCTATGCTCTGAAAAGATAGAGAGGAACCACAAACAGGACAGAAAGAAAAACAAAATTGCATAATCACTTCAGAAGTTTTGTAGTCAAAAACCAGAGCTCAAAATAAGGTAAGGATTAAAGTGAATAAAATGGAAAAAAAAAAAAAAAAAACTAACCAAAATGTTTAACATACAAATTGAAGGGTAAGAACTAAGTTTTTACATTGAAGCCATGATGAGACTAAAAACAAAACCAAAAGAAGCGATTAATTAAAAAAAAAAAAAAAAGCCTTGTATCACAACAAATTTCTGGCCATTGAATAAAGTAGAATCATAAAAATGCCTTGTCATTAAACAGTTTTAGAACGAAGGTATAAGTACTGTAAACAAAATAATCTAAAATTCAGCAGTTCTTTAAGTGATCAGAAGAATTAAAATGTTTAAAATAAGTTAATCATAAAACTGGAAACAAAAACCAACTCCCTTGTTTTATCTACATTGGTATTTTTAAATGCACAAATAGTCACATCAGAGATGCTCTTATTAGAAAAGTTTATCATTAGGTTTAAAAGAAAAAGTCAATGATAGCAGCTTTGTTTACTCTAATTATTTCTTTTGTGCAAAAATAAGGTCATTTTCCCACTAAATCATTAACACAGTAGCAAAAATAAAGCAGTTTAGTGATTAGAAATGTTTGCTCACAGCATAGTCTGTCTACCTGTGTAATCCCTTCGCCTTGCTTTTTAAGGTAAAATGATTTAATTAAATCTCTGGGCTGAAGAATTTGCGAACATAAAAACAGAAATTATAATCATTTACAAAATGAAAAAAATCAACTTAAATCTTAGGGCACCCTCTTCACTTAATAAAACTGTCTAGTAAATATAGCTCATTGACTTTTATTAGGACAATGCATTTTTTAAAACATCACTTTTTCTCCTTTTTTTTTTCACTGAAATAGAGTTGACACGCAATGTTATATTAGTTTCATTACAATATTATTTACAACATTATTTTGAATAAATAATAATAATAAGGAAAAACGCTTGGACTCTCCTGTAGCGAAGTAAGAAGTTACCAAACAGATATCCTATATGTCCTCTTGAAACTAAAATTACGTTGCAAGTTTGGGTCGAAGACACACCTATTACAAATTTAAGGATATTTCCAATAGAATGAATTGGCTATAGCTGACACAAGCCATCATGTATTAGTTATAAACAACAGCATCCCTCCAAAAAGTAAAGCAAATGTTGGGTTGTTTTTTTTTTTTTTTTTTCTTTTCTCCCCATCTCTCTCTCTTCCAATTAGCACAGCAAATCCTCCAGAGTTCAGGTATCAACTGACTACATGGCTTAAGGGAAAATACCTGTGTGCCTCCCCCCCCCCCCATATGAGACCTCACTGTTAGAAGCTTAAATTATACATATAGTAAATACCAGTTCAAATAAAGACAGCCTATAAGTCAGAGTTATCATGGAGTCATGCATAGGATCCTATCTAGAAATAATTACACACAGCCTTCTGCAGCAGGAACGCCCTGGACGCCTGCATATGTTGGCTTCTCTGCAACCTGACAGCAGGCAGTTTCAGAGTGCATGGGGAGTGGAGAGCTCACGTTAATGAGATTCTCCTTCTGCATCTCTCCACCTCACACGCTGCATCCTCTAGCACAGGAAAAGCACTCTCTCACTAAGACAGAGAAAGCAGGAGATTCTTAGGAGCCTTGAGTTCACTCACTTTTTTTTTTCCTCTTTGCCATTAATGTTTTTAGATCCATTTATATGTCTCATTGACACTGGAAGAAATCTTTTTTTCCTTTGCTTGGCTTCTAGAGGAGCATGCTTTGTAAAATCCTTTCCTTCACTTCCATGCTTATTATAATTTCAAGTAGCCACTTCATTCCATTCATTCTCTTCCCTTCCGAGCTGAGCCAAATTTCAGAGGGGCATGCCAGAAAAACACTAATAAAATACAAATGAGAACACTTCTTAGTTCTTTTATCAATTAGATACTGGGCTGAGTTCCATCAACATCACTTCCATTGTGAGAACAATTCCATGAGAGGAATGTTTTATTAAAAGAAAACAGTAAGATCCTCTCATTATATTGACCAAGGTAAGACGACCCTACTATAGCATATGCAGTCAAGGGTAGCTCTAATGTTAAGAAGGACCTATGAAAGTAGGAGTGGTCCTACTTTTAGGATAACTTCATTTAAGGTTTGCCCTGACCTTTATTTGCAATTGTCATATTTAATTTAACTTCCATATAAAGTTCTTCACGTTCTAAATTGAAGTAAACTACTGATCTTTCTTCCTTTTCCTCCTCCTCTTCTAGAAGTCTTCCTGTAGTAAAAAAGCAACCTTTTTTTCTTTTGCATTAATAAGAGCAATACAGTTTAATTCCTCAAAATTGTCTCTATTATTTTACTAATAACATCACTGCAAATTATTTTCCTGATAATCTACCAAATTCCTCTTTACTTCTTTTCCTCCCCTTACCTTAAAGTTATTGCCATCTTGGACCAGTCTAAACAATTCATCTTCTACCTTGGTATTTACACTCTTCAAATAATCATACATGGTTTTCTTGTCTCTCCTCCCCTCTACTGCTTGTCTTGTATGGGTAAGCAATATATAATTGGTTCTTTTAATCTTTTCTCATAAGTCAATTGCTCCAGCCCCTTAATCATTTTTGTTGTGGTTCCCTGAAATCTGTCCAATTTGTCAACATCCCTCTGGTGCTGAGAAGTTCAGGACTGCATGCAGGATCCCAGCACTGCCTTGTCAATGCTTTCTGCAGAAAAGGATTAGCATCTCTCTCGTTCTGGTGGTGAGAAGTCCCTGGGCATGCAGCTTAAAAAGCATATCAGCTTTTCTGCTCTCATTTTACAGGGAATACTGCGACCTAATTTTTTATCTTGCTTTCACTCCAAACATTAGCATTTTACAAATATTTCTCTTGCACTCATATTCCGTATTCCAAATCTGCAATGCTGAGGCATGTATTGGATATATTTGCTTTCATCTTTTTCAGCTTAGAAGTGCTTTATTTTCTCCGTGTGTGCCTGACCTCTCTTTGTGCCACTGCACGTCTCCGGTCTCACCAAGTTCTCCGTTCACTACCCTCGGTGAGAGTGATTAATACAATGTTTGTCCATTATAAGGATTGTTAGTAACAAGGTTAAGTGAAAACATTGTAACGGCACCCCCTTCAAATCACGCCACATGAGTCAGCTTATTGTCAGATAACAGTTCCTTGTATTTACGGTCTTTCCATTTTCAGCACATGTGACAGTGTTTGGGTTAATATGAATAAGATTTCAAATAAGATTTTGTGAAACTGGATCACAGGTTTCATGTTCCTTTTAGTCACCAGTTTTGTGATTTGATCAAAGGGTTGTTAAGTTTGACTGCTGTGGTTCAGTCTTCAATTGGGGAAGTTACTGTTATTAGCTGGAGGAAAAAAAGAATGATTAGGCTATTCACAGTACTTGGAGATTGATTTCTCAAAGTGAAAGCCATAGGAACATAGACTTTTAAAATAATAAGCGTTCATTGCAAAATCATATACATTTAATAATATGCCTAGTTTTCATATTTATGGTCCTGTTTCACTAAGTTATCATCAAAATTTATGAATATGTCTACATAATGCAAGTATTTGTATTCTAGTTACAGAGAGGAAAAATGCTTATTTACAGCTTCTTGTTTATAGTACCTTGCCTTTTCTCTATCATACACTGCTACTTGCAACCTAATGAATGATGCATTTCTCTCCCACACCAACTTTTCTACAATCATCAAATTCCATAACTATTTTATATTATTCTACATAGGAATGCTTATTTTGAATACATGTTAAGGGAAATTAACTCAAGAAAAGACAAGCACTTGATTTTCTTTTTCCTGCTTTTCAGTTAAGTACATACAAGAAATGTAATGAATGAATCAACAGTACATATTTTGATGAAAGCAATGTTCAGCATACAAAACACTGCACATTCAAGAAAAGCCTTGCATTTTTCCTAACTCATAACCTAGGAAATGAGATTCACAATCTTGTTAGTGTCAGACTATCATCATTCACATTGCTCTACAAATTAAAATCATATATTTAAAAAAAAATAACAGCACTGCACCTTTGATGTTAACTTTTCTGTTGTTTTGTGTTTTATGAATGAAATTTTCCTCTGGAAGATCCTCAAAAGGATGTGGAAGTCTTCAGGCTTTGTTAATCAAGAAGAGAGACTGGGAAGCTACAAGTCAAGAGCATGTGCAAGTTAGTCTCATGACACCGTTTGAATTGCAAGATGCAACATTAAATACTTCTGCTATCTGAAAGTCAACTTAGGCTATTCTTACAAACCCCAGGCCACAAGTGCTGTGTGTGTCACGGAGGTGATGTGTCAGTCCCCAGGGAAAGGGTACAAAGGAAAGTGCACATAAAACTTCCACTCCAGAGGAAAAGCAGCTCTGACACCCCAGACAGAGGAAGTCACCCCCCTGTCCTTCCTCCTGGAGGTACAGTGCTGTCCTGGCATGTGACAACAGGTGGAGATTAAAAACAGGAGAAATATCTGGGACAAAAAAATGTCAAAGCCTTGGAGTCAGTTGCAGTCTTAAAGAAAATAACATTTAAAGAGAAGCCACGTGATAGGCAACATCAGTTTCAAAGGGGGAAAGGTAATGAGCAACGTATTCGTTCTGAATTACAAAACTTACAGCCAAATCTATCCTTATAAATCTGAACAGACCTTGGGACAGGCTTTGTGTGGCACTCATGTTTATCACACAAAGGAAAGGGGCAGCGAAGGTTGTTGTCTTTTCTGATACTCAAACAACAAGCAGTAGCTCTTTCAGGAACATGGTACTCACAAATTTGAAAAATGCCTCACCAAGATTAGCTGAATCTTTTGAACTCACTTACTGAGATTTACCTGGAGTACTGACATAGAGGAGGGTACAGAGGAAAGACAACCACACTAGCAAATCCGTATTTTAGTCAGAGAAAGCTAGTGAATCTCTGATTCTCTGTATATTTAAGAATGTGTTCTCTCAAGGCCACCTAGATTTCTCAGTTCTATTAGCAATTTCCTAAGAGGGACCCTTCCAAAAATAAATGAATTAGAGGACAATTCCAAATACCACTCAGAAGGATTTCAAAACCTCTGTTCATTACACCAGATTCTGATACACAAATTCCTTGGCTTCTGTGCACATAATCATTCCACAGAATTGCTTTTCCTTATTTGTTAATCTAGGACTATAGCAAATGTAGGATGTCTCACGTGTACTGAGCAAATTTTTTCTCTAAAAAGTAAAAATCAAAGTATTTCTTCTATACACAACCTTCTTTTTATGGCCATAGCATGGAAAGCAGTAATAGCCTCATTCGTTAAAACATTATTTACATAAATAACAACAAATCATTTATCCAATAAGCATATTTACAGACCCCAAATGGAAACACCAACAGCTGCATTTCAGTAACAAAACATGCACTATTGGGGAAAAAATGCAAGACAGAGCAGTACACCGTACATAAAATGTCAAACATGTCAAAACACTCATGAATACCAACATCTCCCACCACACCACGACCAATTTTAAAGGTTATTTAGGGCTAACACATCTGCAAGTGCAGATTTTACAATGGCAGACTTTTTTCTCAGATATATTAAAAATAAGTCACTAATGTGTCAAATGTTTTTGATGTTGTTTCCATCCATGTGGCCCGGGCACCTTCGGCCCAGCACAGCTGAGAGGAGGGCAATTACACACAACACAGATTCTCAGCATCAAATGGATTCATTATGGATTTCTGGAAGCTTGGTTTTAGCTGTATCAATTCAGTATGCAGGGAGGATAATTAAGCAAAAGATCAAGAAAACAAATGTAGCTATCTTTATTCCTCCAAAATAAAAACCCCTGTTAGGGTCTCCATAATTCAACTTTTCAGAACTTCATTTCAGAAAGGCGCTTTCAGAACATCTCACAAGGCCCCCTTGTCCCCAAGTCACTGATTGTGAATTATTTCCGGATAGCTGCAGACAAGTCAGTTTTATAAAACAAGAAGCATAACACATGCAGAACATACTTATCCTATCCCCGGCCCTCAGATAAGCGAGGCTTAAATTAAATGTCAAAGACTAACAAAATCTATCGTATAAGCAAACAGCTGACCTAAATCCACCATATTTTGTTTGTCAACTGTGTATATTCCAATAAATTTTGTAATATAATAAGATGATCTTTGCCACCCTTTGACCAGACCAAGCTAGATGCAGATCGTCTTCTGAAGAAATATTACTCTCTGCTTGACACTCTACGTAAAATCTACTGATATCATTTGGTAGACTATGAGGGTAGCTTTAAGAAAATGTTAATAACCCTTGAACACCCTGTAGACCACAAATAGAGAAGGAGAAGAAGGAGTAAATGGCTCGTGCACAGCCAGTCTTCACAAAGTGGTCTGCTCAGAGCTGTGACTAAGATGAACTCACTGATGTGCAATTTGGTTTTCCTGATAGGATATATGGAAGCTGGCTGAAGATCAAATGGTTAATGCAAGGAAATTCTAACAGCTTGGGGAGGAAAACTCTTTTTTTTTCTCTTTACTACCTTTAATATGAGTTCTAGGTGACAAACACATGCAGCAGTCTTCTCAATCTTTTCTTTTCTTGGGTAGCAAAGCAACCAACTCAGAACTCCTTCATGTACTAATGATGAAAAGCAATCAAAATAACTCCATCAAAAAGAAGGTGTCATTCTCTTAAGAGAGAAGAGCAATGTACTATCATCACCACCCCGTTATGATTTCATGTCAGTGCTCCCTTCTGGAAGTCTGAACACACCTGAAATAACCTGTTCAACTCTCAGCAGAAACCCATAGTCAGCTTCAGTAGCCATTGTGGAGAAAGTTCCAGTCCTTCTGGGCCAGCTGTCACAAAACCAAGTCCCTTGGAATTGCGTGTCTTGGTCCTGAGTTTAAATTGCAGCTATCCCATGTACTGACAGGCCAGGATATTTAACAATATTTTTGAGCCTCATCTTCTCATTTGTAAAAATGGAAGTAATAATGGGAACATCACAGGTTGGAGCTGAGAGGATTACGTGAGATGAGATCCAGCCTTGCCACATACAGTAGGTAGAAAATTTGTGATGGAGAACCTCGGAAACCATGGAAGGTGGCCTCATCTGACACCTGGTTCTACCTTTCCTATTGGCCTGAATCTTGGAAGGTAGTCCATATCCCCCTGCTTAAAGATTGTAGCACTCCTTAAGAAACAAGCCAGCTTTCAAACCTTTCAGCTAAAATGCAATGACAGGAGAGGGACCTTTCCATGCCATTGGTTTTGCTCCTTTTAATTCCTTGATGACAAAACGTGAAACTTCTGTGTGGTCCTCAACAGCCCAAGGCTTCCCACACCTAAAGCCACCCTCTCCTTTCATAACCCTTGTACTGTGCTCTTTACATCCAACTTTCATCTCAGACCTGCCCATCCCACCCCAACCCCACCCCCACATCCTTTATGCACTCTCTTTAATTGCTCTCCTTTATCTCTTCAGTTTTCTTTAAGCTTATCCACATTACTCTCGGTACCCAGAATCCTACATTTCTCTGGCACTTTAGTCCTTTCCTTCCCATCTCTGCTTGCCTTCAACTCTGGCACTCTGATTAAATACCTCCTCAAGTTTCTCCCTCCTCTTCCATCTCCTCAGTCCCCACTCAGACAAGCATTCACATGTTTCATTATCTTTATTCTCCCCTAACTCTCTCTCTCTCAAAAGCTTCTGCTCCTTTCCTTGTGTTGAGCAATAGCATGCAAATAGGACAGCCCAGCATGTAGTCAGTAGACAATGTGACTTGGACTCCCCTCCCTTCCATGGAGCTTCCCCAATAACTGTTCACTGTTCACTCTCTTCTCAGGCACTAGGTTGCTGAGAGAAAGGAAAAGGGGGTGGCTTTATGTGCTCCTTCCTTGGCCCTCACTCATGATCCCCAGCAGGGCTCCAAACACATAACAGGCCAGGGGATAAAGATACGTGGAAACCCACTGGAGTAGGAGAGAGGCAGTGAGGAGATGGGGGACAAAAAAAAGAGAGAGAGAGAGAGAGAGAACTGATCACAAAACATCACCGCATTGCTGAAATTCCCTTCTCAGTATCTCAGTATAGACATCCCCTCCCCTTTGCTTCCAGCCCAGTCTGGTCCATCAACAGTGGGCTCTCAAATTTTTTGAGGAAGACCCAAACTCACAAATATATTTTATGTTATAGCCCAAGGAAAGTTCCAGCAAAAAATACTTAAACTTTTCATAGTTTGGCTACTCTGTGCAAAGCACTCATGATTTCTATGCTGTTATTCCTTTATTTCTTGGAAAGAAAATTCTGATCACAACCCACTATATTGATTTCACAAACCATGCGTGGGTAGGGACCCTCGGTTTGAACAACACTGATCTACTAGCAGCCTACTGATCAAGAGTCTCTTTCTACCTCCACACCCTTTGTAAAAGTCCAATTCTATTTGAGGTAGTCAGCACAATCCTTTCCTGCAAGCTTCCAGAGGCAGAAAATCTTAGCAAGTTCAGGTCCTCTGAAATCCCTCTAAGTACCCGATGGAGTCCTCACTCGTGCAGCAGTCCTTCCACCACACTCTACTGCCCCTGGGAATTCTCTGACATGTACTTGGGCACTGTATCTGTTAAGACAGGTGGCACGTGCCCTGGAAATCCTAGTTTCTCTAAACACAAGTTTCTATAGAAATGCAAAGAAAAAGGAGTGAGAGAGATTAACTAGGGGAAGAAGAAACGTGGAGGAAAGCGTAGAAGCCAATCTCTCCAAAGATCCCGGTCCCTGTTCGGCGCTCTGTCCAGACCCGCTGAGCAAGCCAAACAGAACTCGGCTAAGCTAAGAAGAGGGCAGCCCGCCACCGGCAGTCGGTGTCTCCAAGGAAGCAAGGAGCGCTCCCCGCGGCAGGCGGAGAGGCGGACTGGCTGCCCCACGGCCCCTCCGAGAGCGCAGTACTCAGGCGGCCACCTGACGAGTCGCTTCCTGCGGCTCCCGGGCCTTGGGTTCAGAACTCGGTCGCGAGGAGATCGGAAAGCTGGACCAGGATGCGCGCCATCTCTCCCCCGATCTTGGGAGTTGAGAGCACGCGTGCGGGGCACGCGTGTGGCACAGATGTGTGGGTCCCTCTCTCGGCTCTTCCCGCGGTGCGGATGCGCCCTGGCTCCTCTGCCCAACTCTTTTGTTCTCCCCCACAACTGGAAAAAATGGTTCCCCCCGCGTGGTGTGGATAGATACCTCGTAGACCCAAGCCTGACCACTGACGGGTGGGCGCAGGAGAAGCCGGGGGCGCGCTGGGCCGCACGTGCTCGAGCCCCGACGCACCGAACCTGGCCCAGCGGCGTCGGGAACCTGTTGCGGCCTCCCGCTGTGGGGAACTGGGCAGGGAACAGCTGGGGGAGGGGGGGAACGCAAGGAGCAACTGGGAAGGGCAGGGCAGGAAAAGGAGGAAAACAGAGAGTTAACCTAGGTGAATTTGTCCTAATGGTTCCCAGGCTCCCCTGGTAAAGTCTTTGGCGTAACGTGCGGAGTCAAACTCTCAGTCTCCAAAACGCAATGGGCAGTGGGAGCGCTTGCGTCTCCACATTCACCCTCGGCCGAACCACAATAAGGCAAGTTCTCTTCAGTAATCCTGGGGCCTCGAAATCAGACCACGCTACAAGGGGGCCAAGTGAGAAAGCGGGGGTGGGGGGGGCGCGGAGGGGGGTGCGAGTAAGCGGCTAAAGCCTCGCTCTCCGGAGTCCTCCCGCCGCTGTCAGTTGGGCCGGGAGCGCACTTCTCGCCTGGGAACTAGGGGTGCGGCTCTCCTCCTTACGCCCCCGGAGTGGGGTGGGCCCTGCGCTCCAGCGCTGTTGCTCACCCACCGCTCAAGGAGGCGCCCTCCGACCCTGCCAAAGCTGTACTTGCCCTAAGGAAACGCCAAGATTAAAGTGGGAGAAAAGTCCTTGCGGGACCCAGCGGTCGTTTCCAGTCGTGCCCAGGAGATATACTGAGGGAAAATGGCTTTAAATAACAGCCTCACTGTCCTAAATGGTTACGTGTGATGTCCAAGTAGGGATTTCTAGTAAAATTTAAAAGTAAAAATGAAAAATTGGATTTCTGCGTTTATTTGATTATTAAAATCGAATTGCTAAAAAATGATGACCTTGTTTGGAATTCATATCTTTCTTTCTCAGTAAAGTCAGCCAATACCGACTGAATGCCCCCCACCCCAGTATGGCTATACGAATCGTGATCGCTCTGGTTCCAGTGCTGTCACATGCACGGATCTAAGCAGAACCTGTGCCAAAGATTATTGCACCAGGCGCGCCCTTTTTAGGAGTTGCTGAGACCTCTGGGAAGGAACGATTGGCTGGAGTTGGCTGGGACCCCCCTCAACCCCACCTCTCCTCTGTGGGACTCTAAAATTGAGTCAGGTCCTGGCTCACCGGGTGCACAGGAATTGGATTGTGAGAAACTCCCGGGCGCGCCCACGGAGCGACAGTTTCTGTTCCCGAATAGCGGTGACAGGTGGAGGGTGGTGGGGGGAGCCTTAGGAAGATGTCTTAGAGATAGATACTCCGTCCCAGACTTCTATTCAAACAGCAAAATAATACTGAAGAAAGTTGTTGAATCCGCGGTACCAAACAGCCGCTTTCCCCCTTCGCGCGTTAATAGAACCTGTCTCCATTTTTAAGGTGGTTGTAGGCACACACGGCCTCCAGACCCGCGCCTGTCTCACCGACAGAGGCGAGGCCGGCCCGGAAGACCCCCAGCCCTCACTCTCCGAGGCCACCTCCGCGCTGCCGCGCCGCGGATAAAAAGGGAAACGGACGTGTGTGCGGAGTTGGCGGGGGCTTGCGCCGCAAAGATGCGCAACACGCGACGTGCCTAGAAGTGCTCTGGTGTTGGTACCCTGTGTGGGGCCTGTCGGGATGGAAATGTATCCTGTCCTGGAAAACTCTGTGATCAAAATATTACCATAAAATACAACTTTTCCATTACAGACCTGTTCATATCTTGGAAATGTTCACTGCCGACGCCTAGGTTTAAAATATAATTAGATAATTGGATATTCGTGTAGACACACTGACACCAACAAAGTCAAGAGAGTCTCGAGGCAAAGTGAAATTGAACCTTCAAGAGACATTCTTAAGTTGGCAAGAATATGTGTTTCTCCCCGTCGGGTCCCTTGTACGCTGAGAAATTGTGTCCCGTAAGACTTGTGATTAATATTTTTAGTGGAGGGGCCACCCAAACTCTCTAGGAATGGAGTCGTGCACCAAAAGGAAACACACATGGTAAGGTCATGGGATGCTGCTGTCACTGCAGGGTGCTATCACCTTCCTGAGTCAGGCGCCTTTCTTGTTAGAACCAGAAATGCAAACTTCTCTAGCTCCGTCTTTCTGTCTCCCATCCCCACCCCACCCCCCAGCGAAAGATCTGAGCAAGGGTCGCCTGAGCGCCTAGACTGCGGAGGTCGCCTGGACGGGCGGAGAAGCATAACCCAAGTAGCAGGCAGTAGCTCTGCTCACCCGTGCTTTGAATTAAAGGCATCTCTCCGTAAAGCCAGGGCGTTCTAAGCAACCACTCGAAGTGAGTCTAGACACCGTGAAGACTTAAAATTAGACCTTTCAGAGCAGAGAAGTGTATGGTCATATCCTCAGAACAATGATTATGTATTTTCCATAGCTGAAACGATACATGATAACGTAAGAGGACGTGGGAAGATGAGAGTGATATGAAGCCTTCATTATAAAGTTTTGATCTCTTTCTAAAGAAGTCCCATGCAACGTCTGGATTTTGCAGTGCAGCGTTGTCTGTTGCTTTTCCTGGGCTTTACTCATAGAAAGACTAGGGCAGTGTAAGTCCTCAACTGCGTAGATCTCGGAAGATGCAGGAGAGATGCTTGCAAGGTTCTTTCCTCCTACAACCCCGTGCGCAGCTGGCAGTTGGAAATTGACTCGATAACTGTGAAGCAGAAAAAGCACTGGCCACTTTGCAATTTAGAAATTACAACTGAATGTACGAGCCGCCAGTGCAATCTGCACGCGGGCTTGGGAGAGCTCTTCCTCCCTCCTTTCACCCCAAATTCTCCGGAGGCGCCCTACCTAACACCTCATTGGCCTCGGGTGATGCGCAGCCACTTCCTTCAGGGAGAACCTTCGAAAGAGTTCGTTTCTGGGTTCAACTCTCGGGGATTCTGACTCAGAATGTAATTGTCTCGGGGCTAGAGGCACCTGAGAGAGGAGCCCTGACGGCTCTGCAGACTCCCAGCGTTTCTAAAGAGCTTTCTCTTTCTCTGCTTATTAGTGTGATGCTTTGGCTGGACAGAAGTTGTGAAAACAAAAGGAAATGGCAAGCCCCATCTTTTCAAAAAAGCCAGGAAATTGGATATTTCGCTTCTTATTTAATCCCTTTTGTGACCACCTACTTTTGTCCCCCCAGAGTTACCTGCAGAGAAACATATCTGGTTAAAATAAGCTTAAATTATAACTGAACATGCCTTCTTTTTCTCCCATGCACAAAGCCTGTCTTTTAAAAAAGGAGGGGGAAGGGAAGCAAAGTAAAAACTACCACGGAAGAACGGTCTCGTGGCGATTTACTGGCAATTTCTAACTTTGCGTTTTATAAACAATAGTATGCTCTAAATTTCAGTGCCCCAAGAAGCCATCTGTAATTCACTGGGGTCAGCGAAGAAGATGGTCTCCATCTTATACTAGGAATTCACCGCGGGCCTGAAGCAAATTAGGCAGTACCTTGACTGCCCAAAAACCAGCACCTTGAGTAGAAGGAAGCTCAGACCTTCAGCCGCTGTCTATAGCATTATTGCTTTCTTTGCTAAAAGTTGGTGATGGGTGGAATCGTGGAAGCTGTGGTATAACTTACTTGCACCAGACCCAGGAGCTGACAAATAGCTATTTTATAATTTATCTGAAAAACTTTAAAGAAGGAGGCATTATGCTAAAAGTTCAAAGTGTACCTTATCACTATCTACTGAAGGAGGACAACAAAAAGTTGTAAGAAACAGCTCTACTGAGTTGTGCTCTATGCCAAGACCACTGATCCAAGGTCCAAAGGGCCCAAAATGCTTGGCCCCTCTTCCTTATTGCAACAGTAATAAGTAGAGGAATTGGAAAAAATAGAGATAATGTACAACACACTTCAAATCCACGTTAACTCCCTGAGTCTTAGAAAGATACTCCCTAAACATTCTGCAAGACAAAAACCTAACAAGACTTCAGACCTTGCAAAAGTTCAAAAATTATCTGGTTTCCTAAACTTCTCTTCTGGAAGCTGCACTTCCTAGCAAAATTAACACAAGTGTTAAGATATTCTCAATTGATTCTGATAAATGCAGGTTGCCACACTCAACAATTCTGGTTGAGGAAAAATATTGTACTGAATTTTCTGGACAATTAGTTCAATTTCCCAGGTTCTTTTGCTAAAATAGATGTAGGCTATCAGTTTGAAGCTCAAATGTTGAATAAGTGACCTATCCTTAATCGATCTCCAATTCTATTTTATATTGCTGTTTTGTCATCATTTTTTCCTGACCCAGAAAGAAGACAAAATTCTGTTCATTTACATAGTTTATTGTTGTAAACATTAAAATTGTCTTTCTCAAAGAAAGAATTTATCAGAAAAAAAAATCAGCGTCTCTAACTGTCATACACCATAGAAAAAAAGGCAGTGACTCATATCATGTGCCATACTGGAAATATACAAAGAAAAATACTACAGAATATGGCAATATTAAAATTCTTACTCAAACATAAAATAATATATTAACTGACAATTTTAGACATTAAAAAAAAACAAAAAAAATTCAAAGTGCTCAGTAATTTCCAGGGAGTTATGTATATTATAAGCACTCTGGAAACAGTCAAAAGCTGCTGCATGCAAGTTTTGTTTAGCTTTAGACAACAAAATAATCAAGATATAAACTTTCTTTTATCAACATCAACGGTACATACAACACTTACAAACAAGGAATGTTGGACTGTGTTACAAACACTATGTGTCCCTTTTGTCAGGATTTTCTGATGTGTAATACTTGTGCCCACCTATTTTACAATTGAGAAAATGTTTAAGCTCAGATAACTACCAATCTTTATAAAATCTAACAGACTACATAGTGTCTGAAATACTATTTATATAATATAGACATTACTGAAATAGCAAGTGCCTATAACATTTTCAACCTAGACTCAACATGCTTGTCCCTTTTTTGTGTAGTTCTTTTTTTCTTTTTTCTTTTTTTTTTTTTGCAAACACACTTATCTTTTAGAATTTGTAATATGTATTCATAAATAGGCACAAAATAATTTAAAAAGCCAAACTGCATTGGATAAATTTACAAGCCTTTCCCTTCTTCAACTCATGCCACCCACGCAACATTTAGTTTTACTATATATTACAGCTTTCTTTACAGCAGAAAACTTTGAAGTCTTTTAAAGGGCAATACTTGTGGGTCCCCTTACAATGTGTGAGTGAGTGTGTGCGTGTGTATGTGTGAGTGTGTGTGTGTGTGTGGGTGGGTGTGTGTATTACATTTGTCTTAACTGCAACAACCAAACATGGCCAAACATTTCCCATCATACATTAGGAATCTTTCTTCTGAACAATAAACTGATTTTTAAACTGATAATAAAAAGTTTATACCACTGTATTGTGTGTAGTCCATGTTCTAAATCCAGGATGCCCCGGAGCCAAAATGCCCTTTTAGGTTCTGCCTGCAGGTTAGGAAATAGCAACAGTTTTTGTTGTTTTGTTTTGTTTTGTTTTGTTTTGTTTCTTTAGGGATCAAGGGACTGGGATTTTGTGGAGGGAGTGGGGGCCCGACTAGAGCTAAGGCAGCTCATGGGGATATCTCTGCCTTGTGACTTGCCCCCTCTGGATAGTTTTAGGTTTCTTTCCAGTTCCTTTGAAGTGCATGGGAGAAGGTCTTAGAAAGGTAAAGTGTCCAGGAAAAGTTTGTCAATTATTGCTGGCGGTGGTACCAAGTCTTCTAGTTTCAGGTAGAAAATGCGCTGTAGCCCCTGTGTGCAAAGAGTACGGAGTTCTGGGAGCTTCCCCAATAGTTTGGACAAATAGTTGGGGCGGTTCAACCCCCCATTATTGAAAGTCACATGGTCTTTGAGACAATTTACAATCTTGTTTTGCAGTTCTTCCACTCTCTTGGGTTCCTTGAGCCCGTGTCTCTCTGCAGAAAACACAATCAGAAACAAAAGAGGAACACACAAGGCAGTTAGCTAGCTGGCAGGAGCAGGGAGAATCAGTGGCAAGGGAAAACCGGGACAAATCCTGCGGGGCAGTTTTGGAGACCTGCCCTGAAAGTGAGGTACTGACCTGTGACCATAGCCAGGGCAGCAATGCAGGAGAAGGCAGAAATGTCGATGTTCATATTCTGCAAGTTGGAGGAGAATTCAACAATGGAATCAATCCATTCCCCAAAGCCACGAACGCATTGCAACCTGTGCAAGACCACCCCATTGCAAAAGATGAGTTTACCCTCCACTGGGTTGGACCTGCAATTAATACCAAAGAGAGAGAGGGGAGAAAAAGAGAGAGAGAAAAGCTAAACAACTAATTACTTGAAGAGCAATAAATGAGGGATTTAAGAGGTAACTAATTACGGAAGAGTTAATAAAATGTAGACCAGTAGACCTTGAACGGGTTTAATTTCATAACAATCAAGAACGCCCCCTATCCCACTTCCACTTCATTCATCCAAGGCTTCTGGGCTCATTCCTTCCCTTCTCTTCCTTTTGTCTACTCTCTTTTCCTTCTTTCCCTCTTTCATTTTCCTCTTCTGCCCCTCTCTCTTCTCCCCTTTTATTTCTCTTTTCCTCTTTCTTTCCCTTCTTGATTCCTCTCTTCCTCCTTTCCCAGCCTCCCTGGATTGCCTCCTTCATTACCTGTACGCTAATCGAAGCACAAACAGTTCTAAGAAAGCTGATTCAAAAAGCAGGTCTTGGTCGGCTTTGGGCAGGTCAGCGAAGCCTGGGATCTTCTCAGCCCAGCCCCTGATGATCTCCATGGAGCCAGTCAGGAGATCATAGAACTGCTGGATATGCTGGGTGTCATCTCCACTCATCTGATAGTCAGGGTTCGCCTGGAACTGGAATTTCATTTTAAAAAGCACTTAATGAGGTTCTCTAAAATATATAACCCGTGAAATTGCTAACCCCGCTTCTAGTAGGGGAGCCGGGTTTTTATAACAATTAAACCTCTCTCTGACCAGTAAGGAAATTAGATGTTCCGGGGCAATTAATTCAATTAGGGATGGTGCTATGAGGTCGCTGCTTTAAATATGTAAATTACCATTTCCATACAGACTAAATACAGTGCCATCCAGCCCTGGGAAACGTTCACTCTTATCTCCACAAAACAATTGACACGTTAGTATTCATGCCAGTCCCAGAGTGGGTCTCGAGCAGAGACGCCCTTTGCAAATCTTAATAAAATGGCAGTGGCTTCTAGGTTTGCCCGACATACTTCTTCCAATTAAAGCCCACACATTTCTCACAGCTGGGGGTAAAAAAGGAATCTGACCACCTGATTCCCAACACCATTGCCATTCCTTATACCTTTCTCTTTCCCTTCCCGACCCCCAAGCAGGCATTCCCCACCCCGACAGTGCCACAGAGGATGAGGATTAAAGCATCTCTATGGAAGATTGGGGATAAAATCCAAGTAGGGGGCATTTTTGCACAGCCTCTGCTTTAGGCATTAGAGGCATTAGTGTGTGAGTATATGCGTGTACCATGGCAGTGAGAGAGAGGTCTCCCAGAGATGGGATTGCTGTGGCCTGTCTTCTCTTCTTTTCTCTGTCTGTCCTCATGTCTACACTCCCAGTAACGTGGATTGTTTGTCGCTCTGTCTCCTGTGGCTCTGCTCAAAGCTGTAAAGCCACAGCCTTGCTTGAGTCTGGGGCTTAGTGATGGGTGAGGGAAGGGGTCCTGCCCATCTGTTGGTTTGTCCACATGCTATCCCCGCCAGCTTCTTACCCTGGAATAGTCCAGGCTGGTCATAGCCGGGTTGGAGTCGACATGGGCCCTGACGAGGGCACTGATCAGACTCACCGGGGGCGAGGGGGGAGAGGGCTCCTGTGGGCTCTTCGGTTTCGAGGGCAAACGACCTCTCCGGCCTTTTAAACTGTCCGTGCGAACCACTGCGAAGGAATAAACGGGTTAGCGTCGCTCCCCCTAGCGGGACCCAGCTGTCGCCTGGGCCCCTCCCGGGGAAGGCCGCAGCCACCGGCGCCAGGGCAGGCTGCACAAGGTCCCATTGCTTGTAAAGCCTTCACTGACGAGAAGCATTAAAAAAAAAAAAAAAATGTGGGGTTGTTTTATGTCGTCTTCCAAATGGGTCGTAGAGTTGAAGGCGAGAAGGGCCCGGCTGCTTTCTCCAGGGCAGGATGAGCAAGCAGGCAGCTGCGGGGTCAGCAAGGCCGGAGGCGGATGAGGGGGAACCGGGAGACATCCCCCCCCCCACCCCACACACACACATCTTCCCGGCGCTGGGAAGTGGAAAATGCGACTGGGATAGAAGCCGCAGTTACCCTCGGGCGCAGAGGAGGGAATGTACTGCTTGTCCCGACCTACCTTCTTTGACCATCCCAACAGCCAGGCACTTCTGAAATCGGCAATACTGACAGCGATTCCGGCGCCGCTTGTCCACTGGGCAGTTTTTATTTGCTAAACACACGTATTTCGCGTTTTTTTGTACCGTGCGCTGCAAAAGGAGACAATATAGACCGATTTTTTTTTTTTCTTTTGAAAATCCAGCAACCCAGGGAATCCAGGAACAATTTCTGAACGGCTGGGATCTACACTCCTCCCCATAAACAAACACATACACACAACTCGTCTTTTATTTTTTCCCTTTTCCTTTTCTTTCTCTTTCTTTTCGTTTTCCTCCCCCAGGGCATTTAACAGGAGAAAATTGATAGCGTTAACATTTGAGCTAACCTTGCCGCTCCTTGCTGTGTTTTATATGCCAAGAGAAGGAGAAGGAGACGCTCAGTAAATACAAATCCGTGGGCATTCATATTATTTACATTCCTTGGAGACCTTCTCTATTTAAAATGATAAGATTATTCAATCAGGATGGCGAAATAAAGAGATCACTTAATTTGACCATAGGGAATTCTGTTCCACTTGGTTAGCTCAGACACGGTTCTCTGTCCTAACCAATTTCAATCTGAACAGAGAAGACAGCTCCTAGCACATGCAAATGACCCTCTTCCAACTCAGGCTCCTGCAACTTCGGGCTGGGGCCTGCCGGGGTGTAGGCTGCGTGCGAGGGGGATGCGACCCCTGCTCTCCGGGTCTAGCTATTTCTCTTTCTCAAGCACCCAGAGGCCTCCGCCACAGGCCATGAGCCGCTGCAGGAAAGCCTCCGCAGACCTCGGGAGTTGGACGAACTAGGACTGGGCAGCCTGCACCCGGGAGGAGCGCGCACTCCGAGGCTCCTGGCACTAGGGGGCCCTTACCTGCCTCCTCCGGCCCCGTCCTCGCTCACCTTAAAGAAACCTTTGCAGCCCTCACAGGTGCGCACGCCATAGTGTTGGCAGGCCGCGTTGTCGCCACACACGGCGCACAATCCCTCGTTGGAGGGCGAGCCCCGCGACGGCGGCGAGGGCACCTGCGTGTCCAGCAGCTGAGACGCGTGGCCGATCTGCAGGCCTGGGAAGCCCATGGACGCAGGCTTTCGGATGGGGTTGGGCACAGCGAAGGTCTGCCCGTCCACCACGTGGTGGCTGCCTGCCTGCTCCGGGTTCATGGGGACGTGCAGGGGCCCGTCGAAGCGCATCTGGCAGCTAGACACGGGGGTGCCGGGAGGCGATTGCTTAAATGAGAAGAGGGAGAGGCGGGAGACGGGCGTTTTCCTCTGCTCGATCATGTGCGTGGTGGCCACGTAGTTCTGATGGAAGTTGTGGAGAGAGCCTGGGTCATCCCACATGGGGCTGTGCTGCACTTGGAAGCCCGGGGTGGTGGGCGTCGGGGGCGAGGAGGGCTTGTAGTAAACCGACCCGGAATGCGGCATCATCTCCTCGGACTGGGGGGGCAGGTGGCTGTGCTGCTGGTAGTTGTGCATCTGAATGTCTTCTACCTTAATGGAGGACTGCTGTCCGGACAGGGGCATTTGGTACAAGCAAGGTGGCTTGACGTCGTAGCCTGTGCTGTAGTTGTCCATAAAGGTACTGAAGCTGGGGAGAGAAGTGGTGGCAGTGATTTCAGTGTTGGTGAGGTCCATGCTAAACTTGACAAACTCTGGAGTTAAGAAATCGGAGCTGTATTCTCCCGAAGAGTGGTAACTGTAGCTCTGAGAAGCGGGGCTGGCTCCTTGAGGCGAGGACCCATACTGCGCCTGAACACAAGGCATGGCTGGAAATGAAACAGGGTAATATACACTCAGCCTGGTCAACTGAACACTTTCTCCCGGGCTCGGGTACACCTGGAGCTACACCGGCAGCCCGCGGCGGTCAGAGAGCACGTAGGGACGCGAGAGGAAGAGCGGAGAGTGAATGCTGCGGGGCAAAACCGTGCAGGGCATGGAAAGACCGGTCCAAGGAAGACCCAGAGCTGGAAAGCTTTTGAGGGTCTTTATTCCCAGATATTTCAAACGCCTCCCCCTTCACCCCATCACACCGACGGTCCTGCTCATATGAGCCGTTCCTCTGAAGCTCGGGTTCAGCAAGCTCGTTCTAGAAATAAGGTTGAATTGCACATTGAGGATGTTCCCGGTGATGATGGGCCAGGAAAACCTTAACTTACAGAGTTTGCTGAGGAAGATGGGATTGCCCTGTTTCTTGATGTTCGGGGAACTTGGAGGATGGAAAAAAGAAATGAAGTTGCACTAACCTTCAGCCGAATTATAGGCGTTTTCAAGGAAATTAAAGGTGGACAGTGTCGTAATTCAACGAAGGACAAAGTTCCAAGATTTTTAGAAAAGCAATGGGGAGTCCAGCCTGTCGGATCTCCTCCCTGAAATACAGACACAGGAAGCTTCAGGGTGACTTTCCCGACAGATTCAGTTGAGCATCTGTAGGGTCACCAGGCAAGCCCTTCTACGCCCTCCTTGATTGTTTCATTGGCAATTCTTGTGTAGCCCTTACCAAACTCAGCAGTTAAAATGAATGTGTAAAACAGATGACTATAAACAACACAAAATGCCACCCGTTGCACTGTGTAAGTCCTTGCAGACAGAGAGTTCTGGAGGAGGGAAGGTACTTCATGTACTTACTTAATACTTATGATGTAATAAATTGGACCCTAAGATGTAGGGGTGGGGGTGGGGATGGAAGTAGAGGTGGGGGTGGGAAGGTAGTGTCATTTCCATTTTAGTTTCATTCAGACCCAAATAAGAAGAAACTAGAGTTTAATAAAATATAGCATTGGAAACTTCGCCTAAATTTTTCTGTGGCGGAAGTAGTTTTTCTTTCAGGAGGGGGTAAAGAAAGTAGAAGTCAAAAATACAATATGAGAAAAATAATCTCTTCCTCCACCCCTATGTGTTACAGAATGCTAGCAAGGCCTGGGCAGCCCTGAAGACAATCTGAATGGAAGCATCTGGATTTCCTAAGTGTCAAAAGACAGAACACTGGGATTGAGGATACAGGTGAATTGCCATTCACTTCTCCAGGAAACTTGTCTTTCAACATCTTTAACGGTCAAGGGGTGGGAAAAGAAGACCCTACTTTTCCAGGACCATCTTAGGTCAATTGCAGAGGGAGGGAAACACAGCTTATCTGGTACTGGCACCAAGGTTAAAAGCACTTCCCAACACAGGAAGCCGAACACCTCGCCTATACAGCCTTCCACAATCTGCCTATTTTCCGGGGTAACGAGTAATTTTCAAATGTTGCCACTTGGAAGGCATTCTAGAGTATCGACAATCTTATTACTAATGAAAAAGAAAGCCAAACATCCACTCCTTCTGTTCTCCTCCCCACTCTCTCATTATCTTGCTTCCTGGGGAGGAAGGTTAATCAGAAAAAGTAGAAAGAAAGGAGACCCACGACACCCACAGCCTTTGAGAGCTATATGCCTGTGCTGGATATTAACCTCCTGGTAACTTAACAGCTTCATAACTGTACTCTTTACTCCCTTCTCTGTTTCTCCTCTCTCTCTCTCTCTCTCTCTCTCTCTCTGACGTATTCACATACACAAGCACGGCATGTGTCAAAACCAGACATTTCAGGCAACTTAGTAATAGGACACTCTACCAACACCAGCACCACCCCTTATTCAATAATACCCAGGAAACACTGGCACACCGGCCAGCCGCGGTGACACAGTTCCCAAGCAACACATAAACTGAAGAACTTTCTCCCTGTCAGTTTGTGGGTAGCGTCCAGGCCCCTCGTATATACGGGACTTTGGAGTCTCCTTGTCCAATGGTCACAATCAGTTCCACTCTAAGAGCAAACTTTGGCCACATATCCCCCGGGCAAGTCCACAGCTCCCCAAACTATGCAAGTCTCCCATCCACGTCCACCAATGAGGAGCCTGGAAGCCTGCTGGGAGCCAACTCCCCCCGAGTGCCAAAGCTGGAGTTCGGACAAATGACCGCCGTAGCCGCGCGCACTTATTCCCCGTCCTCCGGCCCCATCACGCTCCGACCCTCTGGCGCCCACTTCGAGAAAACCTGTACTAACACATGCAGAAAGAAGAGACGTGCAAAAGACGAAAGAAGGATAAAGGAACTCGAGCTGCACGGGCTCTACCTACTCACTTAGGAGTTCTCCGCGTTTCTCTTCATTCATTCAACTCAGCCGAAGTGTAGTTTCCTCTGGGAGTCCTGGTAGCAGGGTCTGAGAGGGGTGGGCGAGAGGGGCGAAGGTAACCGAGTCGCCAGGAGCGGGGAGGGAGCAGGAGAAGGCGGCCGGCTGGGCAGGCGAGCAGGACCGCGGAGCCGAGCGCGAGCCGCCGGGCGGACTGGCCCTGGCCGCCAATGTGCCTTTGTTTATGTGGCTCGCGCTGCCGCTGCCAACATGCACCTAAAGTCTCCGCGCGTCAGCGCGCGTCAGCGGCCCGCCGCCCAATCGCCGCGCCGCCGCGCTCCCCGGACTCCTGGCCGGCTCTCGCTTTGGTATATTTCCGACCTGACGTCACGAGCAGGGCCGATTTTAAGGTGGGAACCGTTCTGGGTTCACCTTGGTCGCCAGCTTGGGTTTTTGTTTTTTGTGTGTGTGTGTGTGTGTGTGTTTTTTTTCTTTCTTTCTTTTCTCTCCCTCTTCTCTCTCTCTCTCTTTTTTTCCGAAAGAGGTGTGACCTCTCCACACAGGTCCGCGCAGCCCGCAGCACCGCGACATCTCACCTCGCCTTCCCCTAAACCAAGGGCCACCGCTGCCGCCCGGCGGCTCACATGTGGGGGAGGGTGCAACAAAAGCCCGGGCGGAAGGGAACGCTGGCATGGGCCAGGTAGACGGCACCTGGACTAGTGAGGGACGGGGTGTGCCTGACAGTGTTCTAACCTCATCCACTCACAATTGTCTCCCCCATCAGCGGAAGCGCGGACAGATGTCCCATGACCCGAGAAGCTCAAAGGCCTCAGGCAATTAGGGTGGGATTTCCCTAGCCCGAAGCATATCCCCTTTCTCCCTTTTCCTGTCCAGGGCCTCCTCCTTTGGCGTTAGCATTCTCTCTCTGTCTCCCCTTCCCCCTTCACACACACACACACACACACACACAGTCCAAGGTGGAAGGGACTGGGTAGGGCCTATTCTCCATGTTCCTTCTTCCCTTGCAGTGCCCACGTGCAAGGGAAGACGTGGTGCGCGGAAAGGGGAAGAGAGGGGGGACAGGTAGACAGTGACCCAACCCTTTAGGGATCCCGAAAGTCAGAATGAGGCGTCGCCCACTTTCCTATCTCAGACAATACAGCCAAGCAGCGGGCAACAGGTGCGCCTTCAGCAGAAAGGTGCTCTAACCTCACCTTTGGCCAACTCTAATACTTTCGACACTCCTCAGTGCCCACCAACTCGTACCCTAACACGAGTTGTAGAGAAATAACTCAACCCTCCTCTGAAGCACAAGAGCTCTCAAACCGCAGTCTCAGAGCCAAGAGGGAAAGACAAAACAAGGGGAGAGGGCGGGGTGGGGTATCTCCGCGAGCGTAAAGTTGTGTGCCCAGCCCTTCCAGGAGAGGGACCCGGAGCACTGTGGTAGCTCGCCGCACCCCCCGAGGCCGCCCCAGTCGCCGCTGACTCCACTTTGCACGCCTGTCCACCCGCCCGGCTGAGGGCGTGAGGCGCTTTCTAGCAAAGGAGACGCCGCTTCTACAGAAAGCGAGCTCCCTTCGCTTTCCTCTGGCCGGAACAGGACGGGCCTCTCAGGGCTTCTCCCAGGGGGCTGGAAGAGGCTGGGACGAGGGGAGGGAGGGTTCCGAGGCGTCCCCCCTCTCTGGCCGCGAAGAGTTCCAACCGCCCCACCTCCCTCGGAGTGGCTCGCTTCCAGACTGCAGGAGCCCCTCGGCGACTCCCCCCTCCCCGCCCCCAATCCTGGTGTTCCCTGAATGGGCCAAAAGCGCCACGGAACTATCCGCGTTCTGAAGCCTCTCAGCTCAATCTGCACCCCAGCCTTTGCTCGCTCCCCAGCGGCTGGAGAGGCGTAGCCATCAGGTGTCCTACGGCTGCCCCGGGAAGCCGCGGGCTCCTCTGCGCCGCAGCCTCTGGAAAACCTGCGTGACCACCTTAAGTTTCCCCCAGATGTTGCGGCTGCCGCTGCCGCTGCCGCCGCCGCCGCCTCGGCGGCTCAGCGGTGCCCCAGCGGGCCGGAGTACAAATAAAACCAGGAAGTGTGTGTGAGTGTGTGTGTGTGTGTGTGTGTGTGTGTGTGTGTGTGTGTGTGTTGTGTGTAGGGGGGTGCTGTTGTGGCGAGTCAGGGTGTGTGAGTAGGGGAAGAGGGGAGGAGGGCGAAGAATAGCCTATTAGCATGAGCTCAGTAGCGTCAGCGCCCCGTGGGCAGGAACGATTCCACGCGAACGAAAGGGAAAAAGTGAGAGTTTGGAGAGCAGGGGAGAAGGAAAGGGGTGGGGGTGGCGGTGACGCAGGGGCGCAGGCATTGACGCACCCGCGGGGCTGGGCCCAAAATAGCAGCGGCTCTAGCTCTGTGGCGCCCTCCCGGGTTGCCTTCCCCTTCCGCGAGGGAGCAGGGCGCTGCCAGGAGGAGCCTTCCTTGATCCCAGCGGTGGGCCAGGCTCCCGGCAGCTATTTTCAGGCAGTCGGAAACTCAGGCGCAGCCACGCTGGGGTGGCGGTTATTATTTTTTAATACACTCCTAGGAAAGCGGGGGCCAGGAGAACTTCAAGGTTGTAACTATCACCCTCCCTCCACAAATACGCACATGTGAGTGGATACATTCCCTGCACAAGTTCCTCCTCCCTTATGGCCCTTAAAAACACTTGGCTTTAGCCTGGGTTGAGTCTGCGGACAACTGGAGAATTCTCTCTTAGAGAGTGGAGAGTGTTCTGGAGTTCTTAAAGTGAGCTCTGAAGGAGTCAAACGCTGTAGTGCGGTGCGTTATTCTACAACAGCAACCTGTGGAGTTGGGCTTAACAGAGCCCTTGCCCAAGCCTTACTGCACCCAAGACTGAGAGGCAGTTTTCACAGCAGCTATTATAATTATTAGTAAGTGGAAATGGAGGCATTAAATATAACAACAACAGAGAAAAGGTGAACTTTTCCCCTTGCATCCTATAACCTGTAGGAGTTCTCTCTCTTCTTCAAATTCCTATTCTAGTTCCTGGGGAGTGTTACTTCTTCGGAAGACACACTGGATGAAAGACTGATAAACTCATTTAAACCAATTACTGGATAAGCTGCTTCCTGTGTTAGCATTTTTGGTAGGGCTCAGACGTGCTCGGGGTAGGAAGGACGCAACCTAGGCACCAGAAAGTGTAAGAAAGGACCCTGCTCAGAACTCCAGACGCCTGTGTCCCCACCAGATTGCGATGGAACGAATCTCAGTGGAACCGCCAATGTCTGTAATTGACTGATGCTGTCAGTAGGGGGCCTGACTCCACAACGTTCAGGAAGATCACACACACACACACACACACACACACACACACACACACACACACACACGCACCAGCTAGCTATTTACTACTTAGGCCAAACCCTAGGAGAGCAAGCTGGAGGCCCAAATATTCATACTGTGCTGGAATTCATAAATAACTACAAGTCGTCTATACTTTTTCTATTTTTCTTAAAAGGGGAAACAGTTTAACACATGGAATTAGGTTCACAACAGTTTTCCTCCTGCCCATGTTTAACTCACTGTTAGGTCATAGGGGGAAAAAACCAAAATAGTAATGAAATCTCTCATTTTATCACCAAGTAGTTCAAATTGGCATATAGTTTGGAAAAATGAAAGCATGTTTTAAAATCCTATGATTACATGTTTAAATAAATTATAGTTTAGAAGAGGATTCCTGTGGGTGTATTTGCTAGTACACAAGAGAATGCTTTTGTGCACAGAGGTTTAATTACACATATAATGGGATCAAAATGTAGAATTGAACAACCTTTTAGAAAATGTTAAAATGATGCTTTAGGCTACAAGAAACTGAAATTTTGCATTTATATGACTAGAACCTTTCAAGATTTTTTGAAACATAGATTCTTAAATATAAACTACTTTATAACTCAATGAAAATGACACTAGTTTTTTTCAAGGCCCAGATCCAGATACAACTTTAAATTACTGCCATGTATAAATGTGTAAAGTTATCCCCAATGAAGTTCTATTTTCTTAAGAAGTTAAAATAAATAGGAGTAAAAACTGGTCTTATACATAAAGAGCTCCTTCTTTTGAAAACTAAATTAAGTGACAAAAAAAATTAATTCTCTCAATATATACTATTAGATGACCTCAGGATAGCCTTTAGAAAAGTCTTCTTACTACATTATCTTTTATATTAACCAATATTAAGCAGAATGTGACACATATGTAAAAAACATTTTTATAAAAAATCAATATAAATAATACACTCACATCTAAACCAAAGTATTTTATTTTATGCATGGCTAGACAGATTATACTTAATAAAATTGAGCTTTTGGTATAATTTAGAAAGCAAACATGGATGTAATCCCATAGGATTTTCTACCTTAATGCATGGGAAAGGGGTCTTTGGGGATTTCTTTCAGGATTCTCCCAAAATGAACTCAGAGTAGCCCTTCCAGTTCAGATATAGTGAACAGACATAACTGTTTTATTGCAAGAGTTAAGGTAACTTTAAGATATTTCCTAACAAAATTACTTAATGGAAACTATCTTAAACGTTAAAATGAGATATGTATTTTAAGTTATATTTGGACAAATTTACATTCATGGCATTTGTTGCTATTCAGCAGGAAATTTCACATTAGTGATAGAAGAGAGAAATTTTCACTTTGAAATAAAAACTCAGTTATGGAACTACAAAATCAGCTTTTAATACTGAAGGTTTTTTGTTTTTTTCCTTTCTGCGATTTCATTTGCATTAATAGGATATTAATTGATGAATCATTTGTTCCTTTCCTATAGGATGTTTACAAAACAAGTCAATTGCTTACATGATATTCACATTTTGGGTAGTTGTGACTTTTTACTCAGTTTTATTCAGCCCATTATTTTTTTTTTTTAACCAAAAAACACTAAACGCAAAATTATTTCTGACTTCAATTCAGAACTCAGTTCTAGAAATGTGTAAAGATGTGCAGAAGAAAACAGCACTCTTTTTTTCTAGAAGCATCTACTTGCAAATTAAAATTATAAAACTGAACATATGGTAAAGCCTCATGCCACTCAAAAAGTATTTTGCATAATAAAAATCCTTCATCTTTTAAGCTCTAATGCTTGACTCTCAGTAACCATCTCCTAAACATTAGCTTTTAAAGTAACCTACTATTTTCTTCCTCTGTGTGTGGTAAAATACACATAACATAAAATTCATCATCTTAACCATTTTTAAGTGTACTGTTCAGTGATGGTAGATACATTCACATCGTTGTGTACCTATCACCACTATCCATCTCCATCTCCTCATCTTATAAAATTGAAACCCTAGACCCATTAAACAATAACTGTCCATTCTCCCCTTCTCCCAGTCTCTAACAACCACTAATATTTTCTATGTAAGAATTCTTTTTGATCAAGCAAGTAAGGGTAGCTTTGGTTTTAGATTTCATTGCTAATTTCAGTAAACATGTGGGTGATTAAATTGTACAAAGTCCTAGAAGACTTTTTAAAGATTCTGAAAATAAGTTGCTATATGTGAAAGACAAGGGCACTTGAAATCCTAAAAGTAGATAATAACATTAGTAACTATCACAGTATTATGTAGCATTTTAAGTAGATAAAATACATACACTTGGCAATAGTTCTTGTATTCATATCATAGCTGTGAGTTTTTGTTCTACCTTTAATGATAAAATAACCACTTTTGATTTTTTCCTCAGCCTAACTGGGGGATAGGAACCTCTCGATTTAATAAAAAATGAAGATCCTGTACGGATATATTACGACAAAGATATATATGCCCTTTTCCTCATCATAATTCTGCAATTATCAAGCCTACAATTTTAACACTACAAAAGTAACTTATAGCAAGGACCCTTATAGTGATAAGTAATAAATCTAATTACCATATCCTTTGAATAGATGTAATATAAATTTCATTGCTCACTTAAAAGTTCTAAAGTTAACAGCATAAACTTGAAGTTGAGTAATTAAGTAATCCTTATATAGACACTTATTAAAGTATTTATACATATTATCTTAAATCTACATCTATCATTTTGCCAATTAAAATTAGGACTTTAATTGCAATTAAGTAATTTAATTGCCAATTGAACAGCAAAATTGCTAAGTGACTAATTTTAATGCCTATTTTAATTACCAATCATGACTGGGGAGGGAGCTAATCAAGTTACATCAAGCAGTACCAGAGTAATGATGTGAAGAAAAAAAAAAATAGTAGAACAAACATTCAAGGCTACATGCTTTAAAAAAAGAAACATAAATTAAATAAATGCAAACACAATCTTATAAATGTATAAAAATACTGTATTTCAATATCTGAATACAGAACATGAAAGAGAACAAGATTAATTAAAGAAGCCCCTGTCAATCTTCAGTCAAAGTAAGGAAAACCAAGTCAAATTTTTATGTGGTATTTACATGGCACTCACACTAACCCAGATAAAAACAAAGCTGCATATAGCCGAGAATAAAAGACTGTTTCCTGCTTGGCTGGTTAAATATTTACAGATTGACAGTTTTTAAAGAATTCTTTAAAAATGAAACGCTATAAAAGAGAGAAACAAGTTTCCAATGCAGCGATGTAGATTTTAAATTTGAAAAGCAAACAGGGCCAGTGCAGTGGGACTATATACTCTTTCTGGATGGCTCTCCTCCCCACCCCCACTCACTTGAATGCAGAGTTCTATTAGAGGCCTAATGTCTATCCATAACTTGTCCCATGTTACCATGAGAAACACATAAATCCTCCCTATCTTACATATTCTAAAATACATTCATGAGTAAAAAAATAAGAAAGCAGCTAGGATTACATGAAATTAAAATTACATAGAGCATGGAGAATATACCCTGTCCTAAGAGTATTTCTTCATTTTCAGTCAAAATAAACATGCCAGCTCAAGATAAAGGCTGTAAACCAGCAGGCAACCAGAAACAGTAGTGAAGATCTCAGCAATACAAACACATTTTCCAAAGTTTTCATTTCCAGACTAATTCTCAGATTAGCAATATGGAAGGGCAATATTTAAAGAGGGAGGTGAAGTTGAGAGTTCAAAAAATAGAAAGTGATTCCCTGGTAGACAATAACAATGCTAGTACTTTCCAGCTATAGGGATCCCCTTGGCAGCCAGCCACCTCATTTAGAGTAACAATGGACATCCATCAAATCTTCGTTTAAAATAAAAGTCATGATGCAAGATACACATCTTGTTTTTATTACTGTGTACGTATACCAAAAATATACATAGTTCATGTCTACAAAAGGGCCTAAAATCATTCGTGAACTACATGTAATGTTGTAACTTGAGAAAAAGCAAATAGTGCTGCTTAGGGTTTTATTTACTAATGGACTTGAATTCTGAAATGAAACACAGCAGGACTTTCAGCCTGGCTTTTGAAGGAGGAACACGTTAATAATCATGGGGGCTAACAAAAGGCCGCAATATCTGCTCATGACAATAACAGCTTTATAAGGCGAGTTCTGTGTAGCTGATTAAAGGACACACTCACTGCCTATTCAGAAGTCATGGAGATGGAATCATTATTGACAAGCTTACTTCTGATCAGGGTTAAAACACACTGAGTATTGGTGAGAGAAAATCTTAGCCATTAAAAGATTACCAAAAACAGCCCCCAGCAACGGTTGCCATAACTCAGATATATATCTTACTGTGTTCTGTATAAGATTTTCTGCTATAAAAATACACAAAAGGTCTTATATTATTTGATAATAATTACCAACATGATTGCACTAACTCAAATACTAGGTAACACATCATCATCCATTTCAAAAAGTAAGAAGAAAAGGAGAAATATCATCTTGTAATTTCAAAATGATTCAGAAAGGACATGATGTATAGATAAACTTCCAGAATGTTAACTTTCTGAAACGTGACATGACTGAAAATATGTACTTGTTTAGATCACTTAGGTCTATTTTGTGTATTTTGTTAGGCTATCAATTCACATGAATTAATGTGGTTTACACACTTTCAGAAGCAAAATCTTTTAAAAGTACATTCGTAGCTTTCAGATATCACTTCATAGGTAAAAGTAAAAAAAAATGTTTTCATAAGTTATTTACTTTTTTTTACCCTTATTTCTTGTTTTCTAGTGTTGCCTCTCTGCTTTAGTTGAAGAAAAAGGAGGGTTACACTAAGAGACAACCATGTTTATAACCTGAAATTAGACGCAATCAACAATTTTATTAGTCACTGGGATATTTAAAATAAGACCTGTGAAATATTACAGAAACATTCCACTAGGATCTAAACAGTGACTTCAGTATGCTGTCACTGGCATGTTGGTGGGAGAAAAACAAACGACCAGTACTACCCATGGATGATCCAAGTACACACAGAGTAGATGCGTATGGGGAGGGGGGTTGTGTATAGAATTGTTTGGCTTCTTATATTTCTTATATTTCATGTTTCTGAGGACTGTTTCCTGTAAGATATTTTCTTACGTTTAAGAATAAAGTTCATTTTCTAAAAATTTTAAGTAGTTAATTAATGGGTTGAGGAGTTACATAAAAACAACTCACAGAACACACATTTCTTGTAGTTCTTTAATTTTCTGGATTCCAAAAGTATGGTGTTCCTAAACATTACTAATTAAGTAACTAGCATTGGAAATCCTCTTTTCCATTTCTCCATACTCTCATCAATTAGTATTTGGTTGGCTGACTGGCAATTTCTAATACAACAGCTTTGCTAAACTTTGTAAACTTTGTATCGTTCAGAAGAGGGAGGGTGGAGGAGGAAGGCAATACAGAAACCCTATTTTACAGCCAAGATGATTTGACAGGGCCCCTCAAACCACAGATAGATGTTATAGAATTTGAAATGTAGCTCTGTAGCTCAGTTTATACCACAGAAACTGTGAGATGCTATCTCCCTGTTGTTATAACGTATCAGGTCAAGGGATATAAATTGTACCAGGTAATTCATTTTGCCGTTCGGAGAGTCATTAAGTTCCTCCCAGAATATATGTGATTGATATCCCTGGAGGTGAAAGGCTAAAGGAACCATATGGCAACATGTTGCATTCCGTATGCTATCTGCCCATCCGTGCTTAAGCTGCCATTAGCAACATCTGTACCTTACGGAAATCCAGCTGTGCCGACGACGGCTGACGGAATTGTACTTGGGGGGGAAATCTAGCTTAGCGCCATTAACTTGAGACTTAGAGTCTATCTACCAGGACGGATGGAAGCTTTCACAATTACACGAGACAACACAAATGCTTTATTAAAGTTTAATTTTGAACTCCCAATTAGCGAAACTGCATTACAAATCGATTGCAATTTCCTAGAAGGCACAGCAAGTTCTCTGCCTGCCTGCCACGTGCGAGAGGCTCCAGGGCAAGATTTCCAGCTCCCGGCGGCTGAGAGGGGCCGGTTCAGAGCCGGTCTCCGCAGCCCAGGAAGTCCCTAAAATCCCCGCCAGCCCCTCCTTCCGCAGGGTGGGGGCGTACCGGGCTAGAACGCGCAGGGAGGGGCGGGGGGGGGAGTCCTCTATTATCTTGGTCTCTCGGGAGGAGCCTCATCTAGTCAGTCACGCAGAAGTTTCTCTTTCGCTCTTGGCGTTACACCCCAGCTCGGCTTCGTGCGCGCGGGCCAGCGGGGCGGAGAAGCCGGGAGACCAGAGCCCCGGCAGGGCTGCCCGGCGCTCGCACCCACCCCTGTTCCCCTCCCCCCACCCAAACAAAGCCCCGCTCCAGGTCCAGGATACATTACCTGCCCGGCGCTCCCGGCCCCTCGGTCACCGCATCCCCTGCTGGCGCGCCTTGTGCGGGTCCCGCTCCCCGGGACGCACAAAGTGGCCGCCCCCGGCCGGCTAAATCCCCCTCTCCCGTCATGTTGGGGGGAGAGGGGGAGACGGGGGAAGTGGAAGCGGGGAGGCTGGGCCCAGGGAAACTTACTGGTAAAATTAAAAAAAAAAAAAAAAAAGGTAGAAGCCCCTGGTTTCGGGGGTTGGAGGGGGGCTGTCCGGCCAGGGGCAAGAGAGGCCGGTTACCTTTCGGAGGGTCGAGGGCAGGAGGGAGGGGGTCAGGGAGCGGCCGCCCGCCCCCCTCCCCCGACCCCCAGCGGCGGCGGCAGCTGCACACACAGAAGCCCATTGTCACCGGCGCCCGGCGCGCAGCCCCGCGGACTCGGCCCCGCGGCCAAGCGCGTCAGCGGCCCCGTCAGCCGGGCCGGGCTCCGTGACGCGCGCGCAGCCGGCTCTATAAATAACCCGCCGCCGGGCGACTCGGGCGGCTTTCCAGTGACGCCGGGGCAAGGCGCGGGAGGAGGAGGGCGAGAGGAAACAATAAAGCCGCCCGCCCGCCTCCCCGGCCTCCCTCCGCCCTCCCCCGGCCGCCCGGGGCCCTTCCCGCCGCGCTCGGCTTTCCCCGCCCCGGCCCGCCCTGTTCTGAGCGCGGCTCGCGGGTGGGAAGGGCCGAGGCGAGCCCAGCCCACGAGTGTAGTGAAGGGCTCGCTGTGTTACTTACTCCCGGCTCGATTTCTACCTCTGGAGGCTTTCTCGGCTCTCCCACACCCGCTCTAGTACAGGTAGGATGTGTTTGCGGTGGCAAATCCTCAGTTCAAAACCAAACAAAAACCTTCCATCTTAACTGTTCGGATGTAGCATATTTTAAAGTATATGCGTGTGTTCCCATCTCCTAGAGTTCCGCCTACATCCCTCTCTATATATGGATCATATCCTTCCTTTCTTCAGGCTCCACCACGATTATTTATTTAGGTTTTTGTGGAGCCAGGGCCATATCACTGTTTGAATTTGGGAAGTTGTATATAGGGTGCCCGGTAAGAAACAGCGTGGGCCTGGCTTTCCGTACCCCTGTTCTCAGTCTCAGAGCATTTTGCATACCTTTTTGGCCTTTGGCCTTGAACGTAGCACCAGGCCTTGCACAGAGCACATTTGAATTTTCCAAAACTCTGCCATCGTTCGACGTTTTGGAGTTTCATCAGGGCTTACACTTAGAAGAGGGCTTTCTCCATAAGTAACTTTTTTGTGGGGACTTCCTGTTCACGCTTTCCTACCTAGGCCGGTCTTCCTACACCCCAACACTCCTCCTACCCATTAAGACGTTCATATACACCTGGAGGTAGTCTGTTTTCTTGTAACCATCGATTAATGGACCAGTGAGACAATTTCTCCTCCTGAGCAAAATATCTCAGATACATGAACTCCCAAATTTCCTGGGATGCCGATATATAATTTACAGATGGAAACGGTTTTTAAGGGATCCGGGCCTAGAGAGAACGTTAAAAGGGTAAGGAAATGGTTGTTGATTCACAATCAAGACAAACTGAGGTAGTGAAGGGTTCACTCTGCGGGAAGTTGGAAGACTGGGAAATACGGGTTTTAATTAGGTCCTGTTTGTGCCACCTTGCAGAAATTACAGCCTCACACTCTGCCTCAGTTTCCTTGTCTTCAAATGGAGAAAGCTTGGCTTCTAAGCTTCTTTCAACACTAAATTCTGGGATAATAAAGGACATAATTGTTTTCAGGTACATAAAGTTATGAATATGAGTACCTGTGTCTCATGGGAAAAGGATAACCAAATATATAATAATTTAGGCTGACAATTTTTTACTTTGTGCATTTCAAAAAGAAAATATGTTAGGGCCCCTTCAGGAAAAAAAATGAATTCAACTATATCATTAAAACTATCTTAGGAAGAAATAATAGTTGTCACTCTATGCTTCACTTACATGACAGCAGACATAATTTCAGTCTGATGTCTTAGGATTTTTCCAACACCATGTTCTCTCACACAAGTGAATGAATCATGAGTAGCAAAATGTACTAGGATCACTTTTCTCCAATTTTGCCCCCAAATCTAGCTTATATAGTTTTTAGGAGGAGGTTTCCAGTTGAAAGACAGGAAATTGTTTATCAGTGGGTGGTGTCTATGAGACAGGCAAAGTCTTCTGATTGACCCTCATCATTGTCAGAATCTGCTTTAATCTTCTGTCTCCAGGTTGGTGAAGACAGAAAACATAAAAAAGGCAGAAACAAGTTTAGAGCCAAAACATTTGCTTCACGTAGATACCACCGAAGTGTGATCACAACTAAAAGTTAACCAGTATTTTCCCGGTTCCAAAAGCACATCTGTCTCTCTTTCCCATAAAATGTTTCAAATCTCTACTTTAATTTCATCTTAAAGTTCTTTCTCCTGCAGCTTACAAAGAGGTATTTTTCTTTCACTACTACTTTCCAGAAACATCCAGCTTCTCACATAGTTTTAAATTGAAACTCTTTTGCTTCCTTCTTATCCTTTTTTAATGTGATAAATTCCATCCTCCATGATCCTTATCCTTAAAAATTTAACAGGATGAGAATTAGGTTACAACTGAAACATGTCCAAATTTTATGAGGTGGAGAGGTATGGGAGCTTCGCCCTGGAACCCAGGAGAAATACAGTGAAACAACCAGTTTCCTTAAAACAAAAGGAAAAACAAAAGGAAAAAACCCAAAACAGCCACGTTGAAATTTGTGTAATAGGAGGCTGAAAATATGAAAAATCTTTCATTGGATCTCCTTGATAGCATAAAGCTTGTTACAATTTTTTAAACATAGCAGATGTCTTAGAATATGGACATTTCTCAATATTTCTGACGTTTCTGTCTACCTAAGGTTAAATCCTTTTAAAAGACTCCTCACAGTAACAGTATTGAAGAACTTATTAAAGAAACTACTGTGCACTCTTGCCTTATTACTCAGTTAATCCTGCTCTCTATTTAGAGAGCAGTGCCAGCCAGGTTGAGGCTTCAAAGGAATGAGCACAAATATTTGCCATATCCTATGCAGTATGGTTTTGGTGATAGAATTCATTTCAGAAAATATCATTGAAGTTATAGTATAAGCAAATCTCAGCAACTTTCAGATGGATAAATAGAAGGTTAGCAAGAAAAGTGATGAGGGATTCTCAGTATCAGGAAAGAAACAACCAAGGTTATAGACTTGGGAGTTTTCTGCATTTAAAAGACCAAGAAATCAAGGCAGGCAGTGTTCTTATAAAATTTAAAAAAAAAAAAAAAACAACACCCAAAACTTGAGCAAAATTAACAGGAATCCCAACATAGCTCAAAATATGCACATACATACATAACCAGCCCTTCCGATAAGGTTGTCCTGATTTTATTTTTCATTTTTCTATACAGAGGAAGGGGGGAGGGGCTGAGAGAGAGGGAGAGAGAATCTTTTTTTTTTTAAATTTTTTTATTTTAATAAACATATAATGTATTTTTATCCCCAGGGGTACAGGTCTGTGAATCGTCAGGTTTACACATTTCACAGCACTCATCATAGCCCTTACCCTCCCCAATGTCCATTTCCCCACCACCCTCTCCCGTCCCCCGTCCCCCCCGCAACCCTCAGTCTGTTTCTTGACATTGAGTCTTTTATGGTTTGTCGAGGGAGAGAGAATCTTAAGCAGGCTCCACACTGAGCATGGAGCAGGGCTCTATGGCACAACCGTGAGATAATGACCTGAGATGAAATAGAGAGTCAGACGCTTAACCAACTGAGCCACCTAGATGCTCAGGTTGTCCTGATTTTAATGGTTCTCTCCAGAGTGCACAGACTTTGGTAACTCATTGATGGGGATCCCTCGCAAACAACATTTTTCTTCCAATATAAATTACAACAACAAACCAGGATTTGTGGACAGTGAATTTTAACAAATTCCATGTGAGGGTTCAGGGTCCTCGACCTTATTGCCCTTTGATTCCTTCCTGTTTTTTTCCCTTTCTCTGGACTTTCACACAGAGGGGCCGATATAGCCAGCTGTGGTTTCCTTTCCTTTTTTAGGAGCTGCCTGATAGCTGGGTGTAACCAATGGAAAGCAAGAGCAGGAGAAGGTCCCACCCTGCTCCCCAAGCTCTAATTCCTGCCACATGCCTCAGGACCTCTAACCCTGAACTCCAGTAACATCGCCTTTTCCTTCTATTCCCCCAACATTGGGGTTGGAGTAACTTCATCCTGTAGAAAAATCACTGTCTTGTTTTGTTTGTTTGTTTTGTTTCTCAGCCCTTCTGTCACCTGTTTTACTAATTCCTTGAATTAAATTCTCCCTGTGTTGAATACTTAAAGAAGTTTCCGTTTTCCAGGTTGGAGCCTGGCTCCATACATTCTGCTGAAGGGCACTATTAGCTGATATACATGGAAAATTGATTGCTCCTTGATTTTCTTTTGCTAGAAATGTTTTTATTTCTTTGTTTGTTTATTTTTATTTATTTATTTATTTATTTGAGAAGAGAGAACATGAATGGGGATATGGAAAGGCAGAGGGAGAGGGAGAAGCAGACTCCCCACTGAGCAGGGAGTCTGATGTGGGGCTGGGTTCCAGGAGCCTGGATCATGACCTAAGCGGAAAGCAGACGCTTAACCGACTGAGCCACCCAGGCGCCCCTAGGAATTATTTTTTTATTGTGCTATATAGAAGGACTCATAAAGCATTCAGTCCTCAGGAAAAAATCTTAAAAATTTCTTATAATTTTGTTTTTACTGTTCATTACCCAGAACCTGTTCATTAGCTGATCCTGATACATAAATTATATGCTAAAAAGAAGAGTAGCATATAATACCTGTCAAGGTTTAATTTACATCACACAACTTCTATAAAACCCACTAATTCACCAGCTTATTTCTCAGTGGTTTCTCTGTCCCCTTGTATCTTAGAGAGAGAGAGAGAGAGTAAAGAAAAAGAGAAAGAAAAAAAACTTTCTGTATTATTGATTTGAAATATCATGTATGTGGATCCTTGGGATGATATTTCAAGATCTAAATTACCTCTATATTTTTTTCCTCCCTCTATTTTCTGCTACTGCTTCTCCCCTCCCTTACCACCCCTGTAAGCAGATCTCCTTCTGGGTGTTCATTGTTCATAGCCAGGATGAGGCAAAATGAAGGGCAAACAAAAATGATCTATAAGTATTTTTGGCTTTCTTTTATAAAATCTTGATATTTCAAGGGAAAAAAAAATCCAGGACACCACCTAAGTCTCTTGAAAAAGCTTCAAAAAGAAAAGGATTTCCTTGAAACTGGAAGAAGGATTTTCCTGGGCACATACAAGAGGAGAGAGAAACAGAGAATGATCAGCATTTCCTGAGAAGAAACACGGAGCTGGGAGCTGATACTGCAGGATTTGCCCAAAAAGAGAGCGAGGAGTTGGCAGAGGAGTCTATGAGGTCATGCCTCTAGCATTCAGGTGTATCATGGGAGATGAATCATTGCACAAATGCCACCTGGACCTCACTCATCTGTCCCAGGAATTATACTGGTTCTTCTTTCCATTGATCATTAACACCTAGGTGGCCACAGTGAGTATGGGAGCCACCAGGAAACATCTCTCTTTTTTTCTGTTCTCTGCACTTCAACATGGAGAGATGTAAACTGCCACCACACATCAAGATTCTGCTGGGAGATAGAGCCAACACAGACAAAGTGGATCCAAGAGATGGAGAAGGAGAAATTGGGTGCTGAAGACATTTGAGCCTGGATCAAGCTATTCTTGGAGCTAAACCTATCATCAGATTCTCAAGTTATGTGAGTAAATCAGTTCTCTTCTAGCCAAAGTCAGTTAGGATTGAATTTTCTGTCAATTGCGTTGGAAAGAGTCGTAACTGATACACTTGTCCCTAATATCCTTTCAAGGCCTTGGCGCTGGGACATAGTACAGAACTTACCTGATGACTAATAGTGGCTGCATGCCATATGATACCAATTTATTCCACTACTTCTGTTGGGCAGGGCAAGGGGGGACTTATCATTATTAATACAAAGTGGCATGTCAGAATCAAGTGGGAGTGCCCATTGTTGGCTAAATTTCCAGGGAGGATGAAACTCTTCTTGCCCTAGATATAGTAAACCTTTTGATCAGCACAACATAGAATTCAATGGTCAAAGCAGAAGACATGAAACATAGCAGCCGTTGGTCCCTGTGTATCTCCCATCTCTTTATTGCTACATGATACCTCTAGCATCTAGTCCTAGCCAACTAAAATAGTTTCCCAAATTGTCCATGTTACTTCATTTCTTAGTAACTTTGTACAAGTTTTTTCCCCAGGCTGAAAGGGACCTCGCATACTATCTACCCTTCAAGACTTAGCTTGTGGGGCGCCTGGGTGGCTCAGTGGGTTAAAACCTCTGCCTTCGACTCAGGTCATGATCTCAGGGTCCTGGGATCGAGCCCCATATCGGGCTCTCTGCTCGGCAGGAAGCCTGCTTCTCCCTCTCTCTCTCTGCCTACTTGTGATCTCTGTCTGTCAAATAATTAAATAAGATCTTTAAAAAAAAAAAAAAAGACTTAGCTTGTATACCCTAGCTTCTGTGAAATTTCACCTGATACCCACATGCCCTACTCCTCACACTTTCCACCCCCACACTCTAAAATTGATCACTTACTGTGTCACACTCTGTACCTTCTGTTGTGACCTATATGCAGTTGCTTATTTCTCTCCTTCCCCTACTGGACTGAGCTCCATGAAGGCAGGTGTTCTCTCCAATTCTTGGAATTTTAGGGATCTGACCATTAGCTATCGACAATTCTTTGTGATTAGTAGAAATAATTGAATAAACGAATGTAGAAATAAAAAGTGGTGTACATTTTCATAGCTGGGACCTTAAAGTTTACTTAATCTTTTTTTTTTAACATTTTATTTGTTTATTTGAGAGACTGAGATCACAAGTAGCTAGAGAAGCAGGCAGAGAGAGAGGAAGAAGCAGGCTTCTCGCTGAGCAGAGAGCCCGATGCGGGGCTCGGTCACGACCTGAGCTGAAGGCAGAGGCTTTAACCCACTGAGCCACCCAGATGCCCAAAGTTTACTTAATCTTTGTGATCAAAATATTTGTCACAATAATAGGAATTGCAAAGTTATAAATTCTAAGAAAGTGGAATGTTAAATTTCATTAGAACTCATTATATGATAGCACTCTTTATTTTATTTTTGCATGAATATAACAATATTTTGCAAAGTTTAAGAATTCTTGTTCTTTGAATTTAGCTACCTTTCTTTTCTCTTTTAAGATTTTTCTATTCTCTTGAAGTATTTTACTTCCTATGCATTGTCTGTTTGCTCCTCAGACTTACATAATATTTGTGATTAGATAATATTTTATTATAGCCAAGAATGAAAACATCAGTTCAAATAGCACATGAAATCAGATACCTAACAGAACCAAGTGAATTATCATTGGAAAAAGACCCTCCACCCACTTTATACAAATACACACACACACACACACACACACATATTCATATCCATACTCTTTAATAATTCCATGATTTCAACATCTTTGTGTAGGAAGGGAGTTGCTGTCACTTGAAAAGGTTACAGTAATGCATCCTGTTTCTTATAGACCTATAGAAATCTGGGCATGGTTAGAAGCAGGAGGATGAACAAAGTGGGAATCGACATAACTCTGCATAAAAATGTAGCCAGTTATCTCCATTTAGGGTAGACTCAGTATAGATTATATTTAGAGAAATGTTTCTTTTTTTTTAATGTGAATTGTCTTTGATAATTATTACTTGCCCTTGGGGGATGTGTTTGTATAGAATCCAACAGATGATCAAGAAGAATGAGGTGGTGAGCAAATCTTCACTGCTACCAACAGGCAAAAATTGAAATGCAAATGCTCCAGGAACTGTGCTGTTAGAGACCTGTGTTGCTTGACTCGGCCTTTGGGGAAAGTATTGCTGCAAATAATATCCTGTGGGTTGCACTGGTTGGGAAAGAGGGATGAACCGTCCATGAGATTAAAATACCATGAATGGTGTATAAGGCAGTGAAGATATATAACTGTAGAGCAATGAAGGAAGGTGCTGTTCAAGATGAAAGTAAACAATGGTGGACCTTGAGACAAGGAGCCAGGCTAGGAATCAGGTTATGCTCTTAGGGATCTCTATGTAAATATTCTACCTTAAGGTTGTTGTTGCTCTTATCCTTTGAAGTATTGGGAAGTTTTATTTTGTGAACAGTTTTTAATCTTTATGTTGTAATTCTCTTCATTTGCTTCTAACTTTTAGCTGTTATTAACACCTGTACAGACTAGGGTGGTGGGGTGTGGATCAATCAATGAGAAGACCAACATCAGCAAGTAATCACCTTTTGTACATTGCATCTCCCAAATGCCATTGTGTTGTGGTCCCAACTTTTGGGGAAATGAGTAATGGTCTGAGAAAGAGCATGGAGAACAAGACTTCTGGAAGAGCTATGGAAGAGCAAATGACTCAGGAGCAGATATGGGGGTGGAGAAAGGGGGGCAGGGTATTGAAGGCTGGGGTCAAAAACTTCTCTCCGAACTTCTTTGTCAAAGGAATCAGAACTTCCTGTCCATTTGACCTTTAAATACTGCATTGCCAAGCCTCCTGTGCTCCCCTCAAATCTTGCTCTTTCTTCCCTCTTGCTTCAGCTTTCATAATTTTTAACCTGAATTTTGGCGACAGGCACCTGCATTGGCTCCTGTTACCAGTTGCTTCCTTGCTCTGGTCTGGTTCTCATCCCTAGTGCCACCATGGGCATCTTTCTAAAGGGTGCTGGCCCATGACCAGCTCTGCCAGGACCTCCTGTAAAAAATCCTTCTTTCCTTCTTTCCACCTGTTTATTGTCCTCAGGATTTCTTTGGAAAAGTTTCACCTTTCCTTTGGCAACCTAGGTATTCAAAGTTAATAGATCCTTGTTTGGTTAAGAGGTGCCATTAGAGTCATGCTAATGGAATCATGCTAAACGGATTCCATTTAAAGATTTTACCCATTTAAAGATTACGCAAATTTTCAGTATTGAGACAGATGGCACCACAGTAGGAGCAGTGATGTCCTTGAAAGTCTATTTTGTTGAGGAAAGTAAATGTTCACATCATGATCAAAAGGCTTGTGAGATACACTTCTTTAATAATTCTGTAATTCCATCATCAAATATTTCTGGTCATAGAGGAATCTGGGTAGAGAGAGATGGTAATAAGATGAAGACAGTGGTGGGGTCAGTAAACACAGATTTTGTATACAAATGGATTGATTTTGGGGCACAGCTCTTCAACTTTCCACTCCATCTTTACCATGTTACATCAGGGGCTTAATAGCACACACGACCCATTTAATTTCCTGAAAATTAGTTATTTATAGCATTTTAAAAAGTCTTCTGTGAAGTTAAGTTCATGCCTGAATTTTTTAATGTGCATAATGATTTTGTAAACACATGGAAGAGAGAGGAAGAGCCAGAAAATATGCCCCTTTATGCATCCCAGTAAGTCATGCCATTGAAAAGGGGCCCAGACTCAGCTTTGAAATCCAGTCTGGAGTTCCAATTATCCCTCTCTTTTCATATGCCTTGTCTGTCATGATTGAGTGGATAGCATAAAGCTGATATATAGTCTTGTCTTCATCGGTATTGCAGAAAAGTACACCACTGACGTCTTTATACATGTCATTAATATAAAATTTTTCCTATATCAACAATGATGTTATAATACATTCAACTTTGGTATTTAGTTTACATGCCTTAAATTCAAAAGCTCTTCACCCACTGCTGCCCACATACGCTGACAACTGTTCTGATCCCAGCAGGAGTAACAGATTTTATTTCTTAAGCATTGCAGAACTACAACCAGAGTGTTATTATTAGATGTAAGATCTCATACTGGCTTTGCGATATAGAAAAAAGAAAGAATTGAGATGAGAATAATCTAGACTATTTAAAAATGCCCCACATTTTCAAAATTGTAATTCAATTTGGTTTTCAAAGGTAGCATATTCACATGGATCAAAATCCAAAAGGTACAAAATTGTATACAGACAATAATTTCTGTTGTGTCCCTGTTCTGCCATCCAGTTCCTCCAGGCTAAACTGATATTATAAAATGTTTCTATTTTCTTCCAGAGATAGTCTACGTGTATACAAACAAGTAGGAACACACATACGTGTTTAAGTATATATCTTGTTTATTTTCCCTTAACAACTTCCTTTGGAGATGGTTTTGTATCAGTACAAGTAAGGTATTTAAATATTTTTTCTGGTTGCATACTATTCCATTGGAGGAATATACATATATTATTTTACCAGTGCCACATGAATGGATATTTAAGTGGTTTCCAGTCTTTTGCTAGATATTCCTATAAGATATCCTTATACCTACATCATTTTGCCTATGGACAGGTACTACTTTAGCATAAACTCCTAGAAGTTGAATTTCTTGGTTAAAAGCATATGTGATAATAGTTTAAGGAATGTAATTTATTCATATTTCTATTGTGATAAAAAAGTCAAAAGGAACAAATGAATGCATTTTGAAAAATTAGTCTTACTCATACTCCTTTACCTAACCACACATTTCCTTTCCCCAAAAGCGGGTATGTCTCCAGTGTCCTGTAGAAAAACCTTTCCTTGATTTTATACACACAAGCACAGGCACATACGTACCCCTATGGGCAAGAATGTGTCTATAGGAGAATTTAATTTGTTGAGTTAGATTTGTATTTTATTATGTACCGTAGTCTACAAGGAACAGAAGGCTCTTACAAAAATGGCTGAAAGGATTCAGTGTAACCATTTAAGTTAGGAACATACTCTTATTGCCTCGTATACCATCATCATTTAAAGTGATAATTCCACTAATTTTCTCATGCACATCTGTTCTGTGTAAAGGGAAAGGAGGCTCAAAAGAACCCTGCACTGTCCTCAGCCAAAAATTGTCTGATGAGATCCAGTCTTGAGTTTCCTCTGTATGCCTGGTAAAGAGCAGTCACTCTGTAATCCTATCCTCCTTGTCTCTTCCTCTTTCTCTTAGGCTGGATCCCCTGTTTCCTCTAGCCCACATAATCCTCTTTTTCTTAGTGTTCTCCCTCTCTTTCTTCTCCCTCTCTGAAACACACACACAGACAGACACACACACACAGAACCACACATTCTCTCTCCCTCAAAATATATCTTCCAATAGCTAGAGAGCATGAGTGTGTAGGAGGTAAATTTTTTGAGATCTTGCATTAAAAAAAAAAAAATTCTTTATTCTTCCCTCCCATTGGTTGACAATGGAGTTTTAGATGGGAAATACTCTACCCGCCCCCCCCCCCCGAAATTTGTAGGCATTCCTCCAGTCTTACTGCTAAGAAATATAATGCCAGGTGCTTGGATGGCTCATTCTGTTAACCGTCTGCTTTCTGCTCGGGTCATGATCCCAGGGTCCTAGGATTGAGTCCCACATCAGGCTCTTTGCTCAGTAGGGAGCCTGCTTCTCCCTCTGCCTGCTGCTCTCCCTAATTATTTTCTTCCTGACAAATAAAAAAAATAAAATCTTAAAAAAAAATACATTGCCATTGTGGTTTCTAACGCAATTTTTCCTCTTTGGAAACCGTTGTGATCTCTTTATCTCCAGTATTTAAAAATTTTCTAATGATATGCCTTGATGTGATTTTATTTTCATCTATTATATTGAGCAATGGCTAGGTAGGCCTTATCATTGTGGAGAATTTTCCTGAATTATTTCACTAATTATTATTATTTCATCAACGATTGCCTCTTGAACGTTCTTTTTTCTCCTTTGTTCCTTTTCGAGTACATTATATATGTGTGTGTGTATACAAGTATATACATATTTGAATTTGCTTTTTTTTTGAGAAAATTTCTCAACTTTATTTCGCAACTGAAGTTCTTTTCTTTTTTTTTTTTTTTAAGTAACATCTGCATCCAAGGTGGGGTGTCAATTCGCGATACCAAGATCAAGAGTTGAATGCTCCAATAAGCAAGCTAGGTACTCCCTAACTGACATTCTTATGTACTATAAAGTTTTTGTTTATTTTTATGTTGTCAGTATTTTTATAACATAAACTTTACCATCTTAACCAATTTTTAGTGTTATTTACATTCACATTGTTGTACAACCATTAGCATCATCCATCTCCACAACTCCTTCATCTTCCAAAACTATAATTCTATACCCATTAAATAATCCCCCATTCCTCCCTTCCCCAAGCCTCCTGGTAACCACCATTCTATTTTCTGTCTTTATGACTTTGATAACTATAAGTACCTCACTTAAGTAGAATCATACAATATTTGTCCATTTGTGTCTGGCTTGTTTCACTTAATGTCTTCAATTTTCATCCTTGTTATAGTCTATATCAGAATTTTGTTCCTTTTTGAGGCTGAATCATTTTCCATGGTATGTATATATCACATTGTTTATCCATTCATCTGTCAGTGAATGCTTAAGGTGTTTCCATATTGCTATTGTAAATAATTCTTCTATAGACATTGGTGTATCGTATTTTTTATTTATACTATTGCATATTTTTCAGGAGTTTTCTGAATGTTCCACTTGTATTATATTTTTAAGGCTGTGAAATCTTAATTCTCTGAAGACATGAATGTTAGTGTGTGCGTGTTTGTATGTATATAGATAGATAAATAGATAGATATAGATATGGATGTATTGTGTATATATAAATTTTTATCTCCCTGCATGATATTCAAGTTGAATTTGTCTGCTTGTTTATTTTGGTATGTTTTCCATGTTAATCTTTTTTTTTTCCAGATTTCTTATAATCTTTGATTTTCAACTCTTGATTAAGAATGAAAGTCTAAAAGCCATTAGGGAGCTCTGAATGCATATATGTATATGGGGCTTACTGACCTTGAACTTTACAGCAAGGTGGCCTGGGAAGGCTGTGTATTGGACATCCTTGTTAGCCATATTTTTAGGTCTTTCCAGTTGGGATAGACAGGTTTCCAGAGAAAAGTCCATCTATCTCTTTCCTGGAGAGTTGAAATCTGGTTGCCAGTGCCTGGGGAAACTGTGGAAAGGGTTTGAGGGGACAATTTCGATAGAATATTCAAGTATTGAATATCTGCCCTTGGCCTCTCTCAGTCCAACATAGAACCATGGACTTATCCAAGGTTGGGAGAGTCAGTCCCCCACTGGTGTGGAGTTGGGAATCTAAAGAGACAATTGCTTCTCCATCAGCTTTTATCCACTCCTTCAGCACTGACCTTGCCTCTTTCATTTTCAGTTCCACAATTACCTAGTGCTACCATTTCTTGAAACTTCTGAGGATTCTGCAGTGTTAATGGGAATTCTCAGCTTTCCCTTTTACAGCTTAGTTTCCATTCTATGAGGTCTGCTAAATCAGTCAAACTTCATCCACCTCTTTTCTAATTTTCAAAAGTATGTCGCTGTTACCTCATCTCTTCCTCCCCATCTTTTTGTGTGTTTAAAAAAATGCCTCAGATTGCTTTCACAGGATTTCCTGAAGTAGTAACTGCTAATATGTGTGTGTTCAGTTCTTAATTTAACCAGGAACTAGCCCCGCATATTTAATGCTTGTCTGGAAAAGACAGTAAGGATCTCCTTGATTCACCAAACTTCCAAATGATTTAGGGTTTTAAAATTTAGTTTTATGCCAGGGGTGCCTGGCTGGTTCAGTCGGTTAAGCATATGACTCTTCGTTTCGGTGTAGGTCATGAACTCAGGGTCCTGTGATCGAGCCTGCCTGGGGCTATGTGCTGTGTATGGAGCCTGCTTGGGATTCTCCCTCTGCCCCTATGTGTCCCCTCTAAAAAAATTTAACTTTGGGATGCCTGGGTGGCTCAGTTGGTTAAGCGGCTGCCTTCGCCTCAGGTCAGGAGCCCAGCATCCTGGGATCGAGTCCCACATCTGGCTCCTTGCTCAGCAGGGAGCCTGCTTCTCCCTCTGCCTCTGCCTGCCACTCTGTCTGCTTGTGCTCATTCTCCCTGCTCTCACTCTCTCTGACAAATAAATAAATAAAATCTTTAAAAAAATATTTAACTTTATGCCATTAACTTAATGCTACCTTATTGAAAATTCTCACATTTCCTTATTTCAAGATAATAGAAATTGGTTTATTTTTCCACAATTAAGGCATTAAAGTTTGGATCTAAGTCACATGAAGTTTCCATTCTGAAAAAGCAGTAGATACATCAGCAAATAAATCTATTTATTTTAAGGTGCAACTTGCCTACAGACACTCTATTAGAAGGAATAATCATTGAGAAAATTGTATTTAAATTACAGTGGGTTTAAAATTATAAATGAGTTGTGTTATTTGGTCCTCATTTATCAAGAAAATGGGCTCCTCTTGGTGGTCTTTTAGAAGAAGTTTCATAATATTTTCTTTGAGGTCGTGGCAATTGGTCAAATTAAAGTAGTGTTGCAATAATTCAAATGAATCTACAAGAAAAAAAAGCCCTTAAAAATAAAAATGGCACCTGTTTATTACCCAGATATATCTGTTCCCTCTGCTTCATTTTAGTCATAGCTATTTAATTTCCTGAAGCAAAAAACAAACAGATTTTTCACTAATGTCAGTACTGCAGAGCTAGCATAGGACAGAAGAGCCAGCTGTACTCGATTTCGTCTTATGCATCATCAACAAAATTGGCAGCTAAGTTCTGATTTCAGAGCCTTTATGGTTAATGATGATGTACAAGCTGTGCTTGATTTTCAGATACAGGACTGATCTTTGCTGACAGAAAAATCTATTTTTGATTTGTAAATTGAGCAAATTTGATGCAAAATTATTGATGTAGGATAAACGCAGATCATGAAGATATCATTTTTAGACTCACATTTCTACCCCTAAAACCACTTCAGTTTATTATTATTATAATCATCATCATCCTTATAATTATTAGCATTATGATGATGGTAACTAAGTATTTAACTAAAATTGCAGGGAAGTTTTGTGAATGAGTCATATATCGACAAGTCTTATACTAACTTAAGGATGTGACTGCAATGAAAGGAGCAACAGAACTAATTAGCAATCAATTCTATTAGCATCCCTGTTTGGGGATAAGGCTATTTCACAACCATATGTTGCAACTGATCATGAGTAAAAGCTACTGACATTATATAAAGAATGCTGGAGCAAACAGGTACGAAAGAGGGGGGAAAATGCTTCCTTGATTATAAGCACTTTGACAACAGAAATTGTATTTCCGTCCTTGCTTAAAGAAGCTACTATATTTTTTTGAGTTCATACAAATCATTTTATCATACTTGCCAGTGGTGTACCATTGAATTTTTTTTTTTTTGAGAGGCAGCAGTAATTAGGTGTAACATCTTATCTTGGACATTCTTTTGTCTTGGTGCTATTTAGGAGCCCTGACCATACATACCTGGTTCTTTCATGCTACCTGTTTCCTGGAGATGGTGCTTCCTACCCCTTCCTCTCTTTTGCCCCTTTCTTATTCCATACCTATCACTCCTTAACCTTATCATAACTTACCTGTCTTTTGTCCCATCCACTTGAGATTTTGCAAGGATACATGTGTTAAGAGTTTGAAAATGTTTATTTTTTTAGATGTGTTATCCTTCTAGGAGTACAGATTTGCATTTTAAGAGGAACTCTTGAAGACCTATTGCCAGAAGTTGAAATGTCACATTTTTCTGTCTGTCAAGTGTGGCAAAAATCCATATCCTATAATAACTGGCTTTTACTTATTGATTTTACCCAGCTTAAAATGTGTGTTTCCGAAGCATAATGAGATCGAGATTAAGATCAAGGGCTTTGAAGTCAAATGGATCTAGTTCTGAAACTCAACTCTGCACTAACTAGCTGTTAGTCACATTTTACTTATCTTTAAGATGTGATACCAGTACTCACCTTCTAGGGCTATTGTGAGAAGTAAATGAATTAATGCATGAAAATGTTACTATAACGTTGAGTAATAGTAAGGGTTCAATAATCGTGAACTGCTATTATTTTTTATGTAACTGATGTTGTATAATTCAAATAGTCTAATTACTGATTTTTCTTAGTCTCAATATAGGGTATGTATCTATATGTAGATATCTCTACATATAATCCTATACAAAGGATATGTATATGTCAAATATATAAGGTATCAGGCCTTGTTCAACTTTATTTCCCCAGGACTCTGCATATAATAAATAATTGGTACATAAATACTAAATTTTATTCAATCCACCATCAGATGTCTTTGATTACAATATAAATATACTATAAGGCAGAAATGGCTTACATAAAGAAGACTGTTTTTCACACTTCTGTATTTGAATTGAATCAAATTTTTTTTGTGTTTGTCTTCAGTAGGATCAAATGAAGCATTCTCTTAAAAGACAGACCCATCCCTTTTGTCATTAGCATAACGGAAACCTCACAAGTATAAGCAATAAACCAGTATCCTAGGGCCGCACTTATGATCAAGAGGCACATTAGATACTTCCAGATTACTAGCAAAATACACCAAATTATACTCCAGAGATCTTAAAGAGTTATTCTCTCCCTATAAAGTGCCCTGGTTATCAAGGAATAATATAAACATTTGGGGAATCTGTTTAAATAGTATCAACAAGACAACAGCAGCATCAATGATGTTTGGTTCAGTTCTGTAGGGTCTAATAAGGGCTGGGAGCTTAAAAAAAAACAACTTTTAGAAATGGGGGTGAACACCTGTTGTTCAAGAATCATTAAAATGAGCATCCGAGAGGCCATCTCCAGGTATAGAGTTTACTTAGTATCTGCAGTGAACTCAACCCAGGGGTCTTTTTAAATTGTTTCTATAGACTGAGTTCAAAATACTGTCACAATGAGTGACTGATGAGTGACTCTAAAAGAGTCTAATGCAAAATACCAGGTCCTCAACTAGATAATTTGAAGTTTAACAAAATCTAGAGATGGATTGTTTGGAAGCTATTGGATCATTTTTAGATATTAAAGTAACTAAAGCTATGCAGGGACTGAGTTCTGGGATATAGATGTGAGTGGAGTAATTCAACTTTGCCCCTCCCCATATTTGGCCATACTTGCATCTTCGTTCTTTAGAAACACAGTCAATGTGTTTCCACCTCTGCGAAGTCTTGTCTTGCCCTTTCCCCTTGAACCGGAATCAAGTCACTTGAGTGAACAACACTGAGCTTCCTGGTGAAGTGGTCCTCCCAGGCCTCCCACTCCAGGCGAGAGCCATTTACCATCCAAAAGCAGATGCACTCACCAAAACTAATGCTCCTTTCCCCATCACAGCAGTACCATGTCAGGGTCTTCCCATGTTCCTCACTGTCACATCTGGGAGCTAAGGAGCAAGCAGATACCTGATAGCCTCACATCTTTCATCTTAAACTGGCTGTCTGCCTCTTCTTTAAAGATATCAAACATCCATTTTGACCCACATTTCTGTTTCCTACCTAGCTCACAATCAGAAGCTCAGGCTCACTTTGTTACCTGCTCTTTTTATTACCCATGGGCCAATTCCAGCCCACTGCCTGTTTTTGTAAATACAGTCTTATAGGAACAAAACCACGCCCATTTCTTTACATATTCTCTACATATTCTCTATGGCTGCTCTCACATTAAGAAGGCCAAGTTGACTAGTTATGGTAAAGGCCATCTGGCGGGCAAAGCTTAAAATTTTTGCTATTTGGCCTTTTTTGTTGTCGTTTTTTTCTTATTTATTTATTTATTTATTTATTGTTCTTACATAGTTGTTTTCTTTTTTAAAATAGTTTTATTTTATTTCATCATGGTGAGTGTACTCTTTAATCCCTATCCCTACTTCACGGATTCCTCTTGGCCTCCAACACAACTCTCCTCTGGTAACCATCAGTTTGTTCTCTGTAGTTAAGAGTCTGTTTCTTGGTTTGACTCTCTCCTTTTCTTTTCCTTTGCTCATTTGTTTTGTTTCCTAAATTCCACATATGAGTGAGATCACATGGTTTTGTCTTTCTCTGAGGGACCTACTTCACTTAGCATTATACCTCTAGCTCCATCCATGTTGTTGCAAATGGCAACATTTCATTGTTTTCTTATGGATGAATAATAGCCCATTGTATATATCTATACCACATCTTCTTTATCCATTCATCTATCGATGGACACTTGGGCTGTTCTCATAGTTTGGCTATTATAAACAATGCTGCAATAAACATAAAGGTACATTGCATGTATCCCTTTGAATTACTGTTTTTGTATTTTTTGGATAAACACCCAGTAATGCAATTACTGGATCATGGGGTAGTTCTATTTTTAACTTTTTGTGGGACTTCCATATTGTCTTCCACAGTGGCTGTACCAGTTTGCATTCCCACCAACAGTGCATGAGTGTTCCTCTTCTTCTACATCCTTACCACCATCTGTTATTTGTTGTGTTGTTGATTTTAGCCATTCTGACAGGTGTGAGGTGATATCTCATTATAGGTTAGATTTGTATTTTCCCTGATGATGAAGGATGATGAGCATATTTTCATGTGTCTGTTGGCCATCTGTATGTCTTCTTTGGAGAAATATCTGTTCATATTTTCTGCTCACTTTTAATTGGATTATTTGTTTTTTACGTGTTGAGTTGTATGAGTTCTTTATGTATTTTGGATACTAGCCCTTTATCAGATATGTCATTTGCAATTATCTTCTTCTATTCAGTAGTTTGCCTTTTAGTTTTATCAATTATTTCCTTTGCTGTGCAGAAACCTCTTATTTGGGGGCCTTTTGTAGAAAAAGTTTGCTAATCTCTACCCTATACACTTGTATGTCCACTTATCTATTACTTCTACTGCCACCTCAAACCCTCCCACTCTGACACCTGGAGCTAACAGTGCATCACCAGTGAACTTGTCTGCATCTTCAACTTCATTTCTGAGTGTTGCCTTTGCTATCATACTGTAGGTAAAACCTGGATGTGCCTTGTAAAAATCATTCCAAACACCCAGCTCTTTGAAGTTTGTATCATCAGATTTTGTTCCTACTACCTCTCCTCATTGTTGTCATCTAGAGAATTTTGTTGCCTTCTTATATGATAACTTTAGCATACGGCATATTGTCTTTTTATTATTCTCACAGACTTCCCTCTTACTGACTTCAAAACCACATGGATGATACATCTAATACCTTCAATTCTCAGTTTCTGGATCTCCTGACCCTTCATTATCATTCCCTTCTCTCTGCTGCCCTCTCTCACCCGGCTGAGCTTCAGTCCTAGTCACATCTGATAGACCCTGTGCACCGAAACAACTGAATTGTGATGGAGACACAGAAACTGCTGGCCAGGATCACTTTAAATTCTGTCTGTATATCTCAAATGGGTAGTTGTATTTAGTCACGATTTTCCAGAGAAACAGACCAACAGAACATAATCAATCAGTTGATCAATAGATTTATTATAAGGAGTTGGCTTATGTAACTGTAAGAGTTTGAACTCTGATCAGCAAGTGGGAGACCCAGAGAGTGAATGGTGAGTTCCAGCCCATGCTTGGAGGCCTGAGAACCAGAAAAGCCAATGATATAAGTTCCATTCTGAGTCTGAAGGAAGAAGATTGATGTCTCAACTCCAAAATAGGCAGATTGAGCAAATTCTCCCTGCCTTATCTTTTTTGTTCTATTCAGGCCCTTGGTGGATTGGATGAGGCCCACCCAGATTCTCAAGGGCAAGGACTTTGTCTTTGTATCTTACATGTCTTTGTAGTTGGTTTCATAAACACTTGTTGAATGGATGAATGAATCAGTGATATAAATGAGCAATAACCTAAAGATAAAAGTTATTAATATGATGTTCTACTTTTGAGATTTGCATTGGCATTTTTACTTTAAAAAAATCAGAGCGATTTCTTTTAGGGTTCTACTAATTCCTTTTAAACTACTGCTAATTTGTGTGACTTATCCATATGCATCTAAATTAATTTTTCTAACTTTAAGTAAGGCTTATAAATAAATAAGTATACATATATGTATGTAGATGGATGGCTATATATACACCTACCCACACATATATAAAACATATGTTAGTCCTGTTCTAAGAATCTGCCAAACTTTCTTGGTAAGACTTGCCAATTGCAATCATGTGACAGGATGACAGTTCTCTTCTCTGGGAGAAGTCCAGAATTCCAGTGTCTGGGACAGAAATAATATAGACCAAGAAACATATATAGCTGATGATGGATGATTTTGGCTCCCATAATGTGAGGTTTGGTCTTATTGGGAGACTTTGAAAATCATTAGACCAGAAATCATTTTTCATTTCTACACAGCTAAAATTTTTCTTTCTTGTATTTCTGTATGCAGGCATACTGCAAAGACAATTTCTGGTCAATATGGGTTTATACTAAATTCTACCACTCAATGATCACATGAGATCTTTTTGCCAGTGTAGCTGCCTTATTTTTATCAGCATAGTAAATATGTATCCAAATATACCCAATTACGGGTTCTTTCCTGTTGTCAATAACGTAGGACAGCTTAAGAGTAAAGATGTTTTCACTCTTAGGCAGAATTGATTCAGAGGAGATGACTGGGACACTCCAGTGATTGCGTTTATGCACACAGAGGAGGTAACAGTAAGGGATGCTTTCAGCGGCAGGCAACAAAAGAATCAACTAGCTGTGGTTTCAACAAATTTGAGTTCAGTGTCTTAATGACATTAAGGCTGCCAGCTCCACAATTCTACTGGCCTTGCCTTCAAAGTCAAATGATGGCTATAACACAAGTGTGTCTGGCACACTTGTCCCCGCTAAAAAGTGTTTAAATGCAGGAAGCAGGATGTGTTGTGTGCATGTGAAGTGTCTCCTTTTATACCAGTCAAGGAGAGAAAACCATTCAATACACTTCTCTTTACATCTTATTGGTTATAAACTGGTCCCCTGACAGCACTTAGACCAACTGCTAGAGCCACCTTTCCCAAGAACTAGGGATTGTTGCCTGATTTCTGAACAAATTTGGGGTTTGATTTGAAAGAATAAAAACGGGAATGGCTTTTGTCTGGGTAAGGAATAGTGTCTCCCATAGAGGGCCACCAAGACCACTTATGCTTAGGAAAGAAATCATGCTTAGGTTGAATCTTGAATCCAGGTAGAATTTGGCCAGGTAAATAAAGTTTGAAAGGGTTGAAAAGAATGAGAAAGCAGCTTCTGCAAATGTGTGGAAAAAGAACTGAAAATAATTAGTTATAGCATGTAGAATCAGAGAGGAGAGACTATAGAGCTTGGCAGGATTCATGTCATGAAGGCAGTGTGGAAGCAAGGAGGCAAGTTCTCACACCTTCAGGCATTCGTTCTGAGGTTGCTAAAGTAGCAAATAAATCTGTGCCTGGGCTTTCCCTCCATCCGTGGCTAAGGAAATCCAGACTTCATGGATAACACTGTTATCTCCCTATTTTGAAGAAGAAAAGTGAGAGCAGTCATTACTCAGGGTATCATGTTCCTCTCAATCTCTCTCTCTTTCTCTGCCTAGCTAAGTCTTGCTTGGAGATATTTTAAATATTTGCCAAACCCAATTGTATTCAATGGTTATTGAGCCTCAGAAGCTTTTCCAGCTGTGTTACCTTTACTAAAATCTTTAGGGAAAAAATAGTTGAATGCTTAGCATGAAACCCATCCCATTACTTTGATCACTGTGGATTAGACCAAGGGATCAGAAGCTGGTGGGTAATTACAAACCAATATAATCAGATCTTCTCACAGTGGGAAGTTTAATGGAGTGAGGGATGGATGCCAGAAATGGCTAGAGCAGAGAAAAGGTTCAGAGCAAGGAGGAGTAGTGAGAAAGAGCTGGAGAGAGAATAAGAGAAAGGGAAAGTGAGCAATAGCTGAGTTCTAGCAAGTAACATAGTAAGTCTTTGGGGTTTTTTGGTTGTGGGTTGTTTTTTTTTTTTTTTTAAAGTTTTAATTTTAATTCCAGGATAGTTAATACAGAGTATTATATTTGTTTCAGGTGCACAATAGAGTGATTCAATAATTTTATACATTGCTGGGTGCTTAACACACCATGTGTACTCTTTAATTCCCATCACCTATTCCACCCACCCTCTCTGGTAACTATCAGTTTGTTCTCTGTAGTTAAGAGTCTATTTAACACAGTAAGTCTTTGATCTTGGAAACTGGGTGGAAAAAAAGAACATAGAAAGTGTCAACTATTGAATAGTACTTTGGTGACCTGGATCATATTATCATCATTATTATTAGACCACAGAAATATTGAGTCTATTTTCAAAGTGCCATGGAATTCTGTTGCCCCAAGTAATAAAATATATTCAGATAAAATTATTGATGAAGGATGCAATCATACATTATTTTGAATTGAATTGAATTACTCTGTGCCTTCCAAGGTAAGCATCTAAGGTGTGCAGTCCTTAGGAATATTCATGCCAGCGTTTCCTTTCTGTAAGCTTGTGCGTAATGGCTCCTAAAAGAAGCCTTTTATTCTTTCCTGGGTAGTTCTGAATAAGAAAATGAGTCAAAATGGAACCAGGTAATCACAGAGGCAGCAAGAAAAAGAGAAAACATGCTTAACTATTAGAAATTGAGGGCCAGAAAAGACATGATTCATGGGTCTGCCAGGCTGGGGAGTATGGCCTTGAAGTGCAGTAGAACCAGACTGGAGAACAGGAGAGAAATGCGTGGGGAAAGTAGGTAACAGGGACCTGTTCCAGTTAAAGCATATCTTATGTCTCCTAGAATGGTAATTCTACGCTTCAGAATTACCTGAGGGAATCTTGAAAACACATTTCCAGACCTTACTCAAGTCCTGCTGAATCAGAGTATGACTTATGCTTCTGGCCCAGTGCCCATCCACGGAGCTTTCACTGGTCCATGGTGGAAATATCCATATAATGATGCAACAGTGCTTTCTTGAAAGGGACTATCTTTAGTTCTCGGACCATGGCCATCTTAATTTTTCACTGGAATATTCTTCCTTTTATGGAATAGTTGTGTACAAACATGCTACTTCTTAAAAATGTTCTTAGCAAAGTAAAAATTAGCAAAATTGTTGCCCAGTTTTATCCTTGGGTAATTTACCAACATCACTAGTTTCCTGACTTGAAAATCAGAGTGATAAAATGTGACAGCATGGTTTTGGGCAGATTAAATAAGAGAACGTATAGAATATGCTTGGCACACAAACACTGAAAATTTTCCTATGGCATCAGGTGACATACTTAGGTTTACAAAGTTTGACTCCCCCTGCTTAAACAATAAAGCTGATTTATCATTCCAGGTAAATGAAAAATCAGAGATCTTTTAGATCTTGTGGTGGGCATCAGGACTTTGATTTTACTTTTCTGTGGTCATTCCTGTTCTGCCTTCTTCTGTGTTTTGGTTTTGCCTCTGGGCAAGCATCTCAGGGTGGTTGCCAGGATCCACACAGTGAGAGAGAATGCTTTTCCTGAAACTGGGAACAGAATTCCAGGCCTAAGGAGATTGGACCACCCCTGAGCCATGACTGGGGCCGGGGAATGCCACACATTGTTAGCTCAGCCCTGAGTTAGTCTGTTCCTGAACCAGTGCTGGTGCTAATGAAATGGGATCATCCTAATCAACTTGACACCCCAGGACCAATTCCTGATGCTGGAGATGCCGTAAGTCCCATCAAAACCAGTTTCCACACAGTGCTCAGCAGAAGAATTAAAGTTAAAAGGATTCCCACAATCCCCCTCATAGCCTTAGTCTCAATATACTTGCTGTTGTTGGCCAATTGCATATGGCAGCCCCCTTCACATGTGGTTCTTGCCTGCTGTAAAGTGCTTGGGTTCAAAGGAAAGAAGCTGCCAGTGCTGTCTTTAAGGAAAATGTTCTTTACTTTACTTAATACTTAGATGTACTGAAATGTTGCTATTGACGTTTAAAAAATAGGGAAAATTAGAAAGGAAAAAACAGGTTCTTCTCCTTCAAAAGAAGATAAGCATCATTAAAATTGAGTGTCCTTGTGTTGTCTTTCTCTTACGTGTGTGCATATTATATGGTATGTATAGATTTTTATGTTAATATTTTATTTTAAATTGAGTTTTAAACTAATATTTGTATGTTTCTTGATTGTAAGATAAATATCTAATCAAGTTTTTAAAATGGGAAAATAGAGACGTCTAAAAAGCAAAGCAAGAAAGGAATGAAGAAAAAGGAAAAAGAAAAAGGAATGAAGGAATCTCATGAGATACCATCTCTGTTTTTCAGTGTGCATCAAATATTTGTTTTATGTAGTTGAGGTAGAGCCATTTATACTTGTGTTTTAAGCATAATTAACAAAGAAATGATCATTTGTCTTAGATGACAGATAATATTTACCACTGGATGGTTTATTAGTATTTCCCAATTTAAAAAAAATGACTCAGGTAATCAATATGAGTTTTAAAGATGTGGAAACTCATAACTCAAGCCTTCTAGCAATAAAAATGACCACTATTGTTATATGTAGTTCTATTTTATGGAGAGGAGGAAAGGGGCTTATGTATGATAATTCTCTCAGTGTGGCTCACAACTTACTAAATAGTTCAGCCATTTTTTTAATTTTAATTTTTTAAATCAAAGTAGTATATGCAAATACAATACAAATACAAACACAGAAGCTTTCTGCTCCACCTCTCCTACGCGACCCACCCCTGTCCATCTTCCCAGCAGTAATGACTTCTGGTTCTTTTAACTGTGTCTCATAGACTCTACCATCTTATTTCTTGATGCTTTAAGTGCCACTTATAGTTACTGGTTTTAGATATCACTTACTACCTCCCAGAGCTAACAGGTGAGGACTTAGTGCTCTCCCATGGCCCCCATCCTCCAAATATTATTATATCATTTTTTTGGTTAAGTCAACATAAATTGTTTATATTGCCTTGTCTCTATAAATATTGTTTATAGATGAATATGTAACTTATTATGTTACATTTCCTTTGTGTCTATAACTTCAGTTTCCTGGGTAATTTATAATCTGGTTTTGTTGTTGTTATGTTTGTTTCACTTGCTGTACATCTAGCATTATTTACCTCCCAGAAATCTTCATATTAATTTTTAAAAGTTAGACTATCCTACTGAAGTGAAAAACAGATCAGTAGAGCCAAACATATCAAATTCTCCTTGCTTGCTTGTTTTTTTGGTGCTATCCCCTCACCCCTCTGCCCTCCTGCTCCAATAACAGATGGACTGTTTTCTCAGTACTCTGCATACCAGTTACTTCCCTGGGCCATTCCTTTGTGTTGACTATTTTCTGAATCTAAGATTTCCCCTCTTTCCCTGCCTCCATTTTTGTTTAGCAAATCACACATGGAGGGCTCTTTTCTGAGAACTTTCTTGCCTGATACATTTTTATTTACTCCCATTTAATTGATAGTTCAAATGGGTAAATAATTCAAGGCTAAATATTTTCTCCTGGTGCATCTCCCTACTCTCCTGGCATCTTGGGTTTGCCCTTACCCTTCCTTGAGTGTGATCTCTGCTTTCTCTCTGGAAGTACTCACCCCTAAGGCAGGTGTTCTGAAATCTTCCCATTCCATCCTTTGATTCCAGTCTCTTTTCATTCAATGTACCAATAATTCACTGGGAACATGTTCACCAGTAATGGTATTTTTAAAATATCATTTCTTTAATGTTTCCTCTTACCAATTTGTGTGCATGCTCTCTCTGTCTCATTCTCTATCTGGAATTCTTACTAAAAGAAGAATTAAAAGAAGAATTGTGAACCTCCTGTGTTGCATGCTCGATTTTCTTATTTTCCCTTTCCTGTGACTAGTCTTTTTGTCCTTTATACTACTTTTAAAAAATTCCTGTGTAACTAACATACAGCATTATATTAATTTCAGGTGTACAACATAGTGATTCAAGAACTCTACCCATTACTCGGTGCTGATCAGGATCAGTGTACGCTTAATCCCCAAAACCTGTTTCACCTGTCCTCCCATCCACCAACCTCCCTTCTTGCAACCGTCATATTGTTCTCTATAGTTAAGAGTCTGGTTTTTTGGTCTCCTTTTTTCTTCATTTTGTTTTTTAAATTCCACACATGAATGAAATCATACAGTATTTGTCTTTCTCTGACTGACTTATTTAGCTTAGCATGATATCCTCTAGATCCATCCATGTTATTGAAAATGGCAAGATATCATTCTTTTCTATGGCTGAGTAATATTCCATTGTCCTTTGATACTGTTTTTTTCTGGGTGATTTCTTCAGCTTCAGATTCTAAAAATTCTATTAACTTTACAATTGTCTGCTGACATGTTTTTAAATTTCTATGAGCTTTAATTCTTTTCCTTTTCTACTTCTTTTTCTTCATTAATTTACTTTTCTTGGTTTATGGATACATTCTCTCTCTTAGCTTCCTGATTATATAAATTATAGGTTTTCTTGGGGCGCCTGGGTGGCTCAGTGGGTTGAGCCTCTGCCTTCAGCTCCGGTCATGATCTCGGGATCCTGGGATCGGGCCCCACATCGGGCTCTCTGATCCGCGGGGAGCCAGCTTCCCCCTCTCTCTCTGTCTGCCTCTCTGCCTACTTGTGACCTCTCTCTCTGTCAAATAAATAAATAAAATCTTAAAAAAAATAAAAATAAAAAAATGAGGTTTTTCTAACACAATTTTTTCAGTCCTCCACATTTCTGCTTCTTCTATTTTAAATTTTATATTTTTTGAAAATATTTATTTCTATTTTACATTTCGGAGATTGCACTCACATTCTAGGGATAGCTGGTCGTTTGTCTTTGGAAGCTCTACTTGCTAATTGGAGGCCCTGTGCATGTGTATATGAGGGGATGGTTGTTGACTTGAGGTTTTACTACTGTAGGATGAAAGGAGAAGGACCTAGTTATACAAATCTCAGTATTTGTTGGCCTTTTATTTTGGCCAGTTTTTTTGGCCAGTTTTGTATCAGTTTTCTAAAAGTGCTATAAAAAATGAGGGAGACTGGGTGGCCCAGTCAGTTTAATGTCTGTCTTTGGCTCAAGTCGTGATCCTGGGGCCTGGGATCAAGCCCCATGGTTGAGGCCCACTTTGAGCCCCAGTCAGACTCCCAGCTCAGTGGGGAGCCTGCCTCCCCCTCCCCCCACTTGTATTCTTTCTCTCTCTCTCGAATGAATAAATAAAATCTTTAAAAATAAAAAAATAAAAATGACCACAAGCTCACCTACTGCAGATTGAGCCAACACTGGTTTATCTCATAGTTGTGTAGTTAAGAAGCCCAAATTGGGGGGCTTCTTAACTTAACTTAACTTAACATTCTCTCTCTTAGCTTCCTGATTATATAAATTATAGGTTTTCTTGGGGCGCCTGGGTGGCTCAGTGGGTTAAGCCTCTGCCTTTGGCTCAGGTCATGATCTCAGGGTCCTGGGATCGAGCCCTGCATCGGGCTTTCTGCTCAGCGGGGAGCCTGCTCTCTCTCTCTCTCTGCCTTCTTGTGATCTCTGTCTGTCAAATAAATAAATAAAAAATCTTAAAAAAAAAAAAAAAAAAAAGCCCAAATTGGGTCTTGCTGGGCTAAAATCAAGGTGTGAGCAGGTCCAGGTTTCTTTCCAGAGGGTCTACAGGAGAATCAATTCTCCTGCCTTTTCTCCTTTCTAGCAGCTGACCATATTACTTTGCTCATGGCTTTCTTTCATTTTCAAAACCAGTAGTGGCTGGTCAAGTCTTTCTTATATCTCATCACTCTGACTCTGACTCTGATGCTTCTGCCTCTCCCACTTTTAGAACACCCTATGGTGACTACTTGGGGCCACTCAGATAATCTAGGATAATCTTATGTTAAGGTCAACTGATTAGTAACCTTAATTCCATCTGCAACCTTAATTCCCCCTAGGCCTGTATGTGTTCAGATGTTTGGAGGATTAGGACATGGGCATCTTTAGGAGGTCGCTATTCTGCCTACTACACATTCCATTTTCCTGTTTGATGATCTCTTCTGGGAGCAGAGCAAGGAACAGGGCTGAGATGTTTTGATATTTTATAGGAATTTCACACATTCTCCCTGTTTTCTGTAAGGGCTCACTTCCCCTTCTCTGATGTACATTGTTTCATGGAGTGTGGGTTCTCTGTGATTTAATTAATCTGGAAAATGAGTCTCTGACTCTTGCCAAAGATAGAAATCCACCCAGAAGTATAAAACCTGCCTGGGAGGGTGATAGCTCCCTAGATGGGAGGAGTGGTGGTGGTAGGGCCGTGTGGGTAGCTGAGTGGCTTTGTACTAAAGGATAAGAGGATGTAGGAGGCTCACAGCTGGGGTTTGGATTTCTTTCTTCCTTTTTATTTATTTATTTTTTTCATTCCCTCTGGCATTCAGATAATGTTTCCATTTTCTTTCTTTTTTTTTTTTTCTTTTTTCCTCAAAGATTTTATTTATTTGTCAGAGAGAGAGAGAACACCAGCAAGGTGGAGCAGCAGGCGGAGCAGGCAGAGCAGGCAGAGGGAGAAGCAGGCTCCCCGCTGAGCATGGAGCCCCACGCAGGACTCGATCCCTGGACCCTGGGATCATGACCTGAGCCAAAGGCAGCAGCTTAACCGACTGAGCCATCCAGGCGCCCCAGTCTTTCCATTTTCAATCCTAGCCACCACTCCCACCTTTTTAGCTACCTAGTATATTCCCAAGCCTTCTTAGGATTCATCTGTCTGTTCTCCTTCTTCCAAATTTACTGACCTCTCTTCAATAATTTCTTCTCCCATTATTTTTCCTCCCATGGGCTTATATCTTATTTCATTCCTTTATTTTTGTTTTAGTGAGGTTTTTGGATGACCAGAGATAAACAAATGGAATCATTACTGAGAAGCTGTTTATCATTTTGAACAAGTGTTAAAACTAGAGAAGAATAGATATTATTTAAGTTGTCACTAAACATGGAGAGGGGTTCTGTATAAATTGAGAGGTACAGATTTGCACATAAACATTTGTATTTGGCTAATTGGAAAAGAGAAGTAAAAACAAGAAAACAGGAAAGAACAGACTAGGGAAATACTGCAGATTAAGATTATTCCAAAACTGCAGAATTCATCTGATATTACATTTTCAACTGGATTAATGAGCCCAGGTGAGGTAAGAAAAACTGTGCAATTTCTTTCATGTCACTACTTCTACATCTTTGAAATCTTAATTCTGAATCATCTCTGAATTCTTGAGATTATAACTACAGGGCATGATATTTTTTGAGATGAGGCATACTTAAGAAACCCCTCATGCCTGAAAGATAGCTTGTACAAGTAAAAAAATACTTTTAGCTATTTTTTTCTTTAAATCTCTTTAGATGTTTCCCCATTGTGTGGGGAAGGTGGTGTTATGGGGGCATTTCATGAAGCTGATATTTTGTTCCTTTCTATAGAGCCTGCCTATATGCTTCTGAGAATTTTTTTTATCTTGAAATCATAAATGTAAACAAATTTGGGCTATATGCTATTAATAGTCTAAAAATAAAAAACAGTGCAAGTTACTTTAACATACATATTGACACATTTCTGAGATTAGACTAAAATATGGAACAATGTTATAATCAAGGGTTCTTCGTATCAAATACAAATTGTCCTGTTTAATGATCTGTCCTAATTAAAAGCTGTCTTAATTTTTAAATGAGATTCTCTATGGATTCACAAGTGGGATTATAAATTAAAGGCTGGTTAAAAGCTGAATCACTTAATTATGTGAAAATTTCTTAGTTTAAAATTGTTTAAGTCTATGTAACTAATTTACCCTCCTTATTTCAGAATGTCAAAGCTGTAAAGGCTAGTGTTTACCCTTTTTGTAGGAGCTGACGTGTGGAGTTTTAGTTTTTATTACAGAGAGTGGATATTGTTAAAATCCTACTTGGCCATTTTATAGGCAAAAAAAAAAAAATTCATCGATGTAATTATCGTGTCCACTTTTCACCTTTTTTTCACTTTGGAGAAGTCCTCTATTCAAATCACAAGCACTCTTTTTTTTCTTCCTAATCCTGTTGTTTCAGGGTGTTATTTTTACGAGCTATACGGTCCTTAAAGGTAGGGCTAAATGTCATTCATTTTTATATTCGCAGGGCCAAGCCCCAAAATTAGCTTGAAAGACTGAGTGTGGATGAACTGTGGGTTGTGTGCATTGATAGCAGTGCATGCATTTAAGCTAGGAGTCACAATGGCCTTCTTCCTATCACTACATATTCCTCTGGCCTCCCATAGCAGATAGTCTGACCTCTGGCCTTAGTTGGGAACTTCTTATCTAAAGGCATGGATTGTAATTGAGTGTACACACAGTATTTACCTTGAGAGGCCCATTGCCCATGTCACCATGGTACTGCCAACAGCGTATTTGACAACATCTTGAGAGTTTGAGGTCAGGGCTAGGATACCTGCTGTGAAGCTATAGTACAGTTGAATCACAGCTCAATATAATGCAGGTCCTGAAACCTGCTCAGGAAGTGAGATTTACCTGGATGGCAGGACTGGAGAATAACACAAGAAAGCAAACAATGAATTGCTAAATTTTCTGCACAGAACATCACAGATTTGGATTCATATACTCTAGGAAAGTCTTCACCGTTATTGAGGCATTGAAGTTTTAGGGACATCACTATTCTCTCTATATTCTCAGAATGAATGAATGAAGATAGATAGATACATAGACAGATAGATAGATAGATAGATAGATAGATAGATAGTAAATTGCACTGTATGTTTTCCCCGTTGAAGGTTTAAATCTGCTTGATCTCCATTCACCAATGGGAAATTGTTTGATCTCGGTCTCTGACAATTCCTTTAATGAACAAGTGAAGTCCTATAAGTAGCTTGAGTATTTCAACAACCATCAACCAAACTTGTAAGCAGAAACATCTTTGCAATGCCTGGGTCATTGACTTTACCTAACCAAAACAAAGTAAATAAAGAATCAATCATCTTAAATTACACTCTAAATATTTGTTTCAGCTTCTGGCCTTGCCCCAAGCCTGTGAGAGATCTGGTTAGTGTTTATGAACTGCCTTCCTGATGGGTGGGAGCAAGCAACCCTCCTGCCCTCTCTCAAACTGCTCCTCAGTAGACCTCTCTGTTCTTTTCTGTACCTTTGTCATGGAGAAATTCCAGGATTGTGATGACTCAGATTAAACTAAATCATTTGGAAAGTTTTCAATCAAATCCTAGCCTCATGATGAAATGTGTATCAGAACTGAATCCAATCACAAATAACAGCCACAGAAGGATCTTTGAACACCTCCTGCTACAGGATTACTTCTTTATGATGCAAGATGAAATGAAAGGCAATATGTAAAAGTCTTCAGGGCAATAAATAAATAAAGCAATAAAATAGGGGCACCTGGATGTCTCAGTTGGTTGAGTGTCTGCCTTCAGCTCAGGTCATAATCCCGGGGTCCTGGGATCAAGCCCCACTTCAGGCTCCCTCTACCTCTGCCACTTCCCCTGCTTATGTTCTCTCTCTAAATAAATAAAAATCTTAAAACACATACACATACAATAAAATAAAGTAAAAGTTCAAAATAGTAAGTAAAAAATAAGGAATCTCTCTCAAATTCCTCTCTGAATTATCCTATTTACGTATGCTGGGGATCTCATGTGTATAGCCTCCAAACTCTACGGCATCTATATTTCTGGTAACTGATCTATAAATTTTATTCAGTCAAATGCATTTATATATAAATAGCTAACATATATTACTTCTATGTGACAGGCATGGTTCTAAGTGCTTTGCATATATTTACTACTCAGTCTCCATTTAGCTTTTGTTATTCTTATTTAAAACTTGAGGTGCAGGGTTGCTCAGTCAGTTAAGTGCCTGTCTGTGTGGCTCAGGTCATGATCCCAGTGTCCTGGAATCAAGCCCGGCATCGGGCTCCCTGCTCAGCTGGGAACCTGTTTCTCCCTCTCCCTCTGCTTCTTCCCCTGCTTGTGCTCTCTCTCTCAAATAAATAAGTAAAATCTTAAAAAAAAAAAATTGAGGTGCAGAAAGGATAATAATGTTCTCAAGGTTGTACAGGTAGGATGCAGACTAAGATCCGGTCCCAGGCAATCCGATTCTAGCATCAAAGTGCTTAATCACACACAACTATACCTCTCTAAAATTCTTAATTTGATACACATATTTATCCAATCCTATAATTTTAAACAGAGTTTCCTGAGTGGAAGGGGGAAAGCAAAGAGAGAGCTGTTCAAAAATGTTAGGATCAAATGTTATATACTGCTATGTTCATTAAAAACCTTTTTCTTTTCACTTCCCTCACGTATAAAGAAATGTGTCCTCATCCAGATATATTAAGTTGGGTGTTCCAGAAATGGATTTGAACTCAGAATCTTTGATGATTATAAAGTGACTTGAGAGAACCTAATCTAAACAAATTGATTTGAGCGAAACACAAAGCTCAAATTAATGGTACAACCTAGAAATGCTCTCTGAAAGGCTAAATCTTTGGATTTTTATGCTATGTGGAAGAGGAGTGGGTTCTGTTAATAGGACAGACTTCGTGCAACATATGTTAAGAAAAAATTTGGAAGCACTTAAAAAAACACAAGTTGGAAGCTCAATCTTGCAAAAAAAGAAAAAAAAAAACCTTAAAATATTTTGGAGCTTTTAGGAGAAAGTCAATATTAAAATTAGTACGAACATGAGAAAGGGCTTTATGAGTCGAGTGACTGTTGTTTTTCTAAATGTCAGCATGGAAACCCAAACAGAGAGGTGAGTTGGGTCCCTGGAAAGATTGACTGGGAAAACTGAGTGTTAAGTTTGTGACGCGGTTGATGGCAACCAAAAATTGTCAAGTGCATGATGACAAAGTATTTCCTGGAACTAGGGGCGGCTTTAAGACTTATAAACAAGGTTGATGTTGTGGGGGCCTAGGCTTTAAACCTGGATGGGATCTATATGTGGCAATACTACCGGCGGTTTGAAAAATGTTCCCAGACAGAGGTCTCTGGAATCTGGAAACCATTCATAGTTGGTTTGAGCTGAGCTTTCTCCCGAATTGACAATCTTTGTGTACAGCAGAGGGAAACAACCAACTTTAAAGCGTAACTTGCCTCTGGTTGTATCTCGACATCATGGAAAATAACCAAGTCTAAAACATAACTCTGCTTTCATTTTAATGTCGTAATCTTGAAAATATAATACTCAACTATTAACAGAGACTAGAACTTACTTCATTACAGCTTTTAGGGCTTCACCCTGAAAATCATATTTAATTGAGTTCTTACCTTTTTAATTCAAGATAACGTGCCCTAAAGGTGTGACCACCTACTCTAAGGAAAGCAGAGAAGTGTGTTCTCACTGAAAGTTACAAACCTCTGAACCTTAGTTTTTCATCTGTAAAAAGGAGCTATTGGTCTAAACCCTCTGTAAGAGTTGATGAGTTTTTTTGTTGTTGTTTTTGTCCTCATGATCAAACTCAGTTGTTGATATGACCTCCTTAGAGTGACTAGTAATTCTATTAGAAGGGAAGAGATTATATAATGCATATAATAATACATATAAACATTACAAATAAAATATTAGATAATAATAGACAAAATAGATTATACATACATATTTAATCCTCTTAAGTATGATTCTCAAGAAATTTACCACACTGTACACTAAATAAGAAACCGTCTCTGTGAAAACTAGAAAAGCAGCTTACCTAGCTTTCCCAATATGCTTCTCCAAAACATTTTATTCCCCACGGAGTAAGAAAAGCACTTTGCAAAATATCTAAAACATCAGCCTGAATAGGGCTGTGACTCCTTCTAAAGCCCTGGGTGTTTCTGGCTCATACCTTACCATTTATGTTACCATTTACAGAAACAATGAAGTGTTTTTGTTTAAAAGTCTTTCCCCTCTAATTAAACAGAGGTGGAACTGAGTCAACAATGGAGTTCTGGAAGCTGACAAACTGAAAATGTCAATAAGCTTTTAGAGACATGCTCTGTCTAAAGATATTAGGAAGTTGCATTGATCCTGAATTCTTAAGAAGAGAAAAAGACTTATAGATCAGAAAGTAGGCCTTAAGAGGAGCTGGGGAACCTTAGCCTGATTATGATTCTTTTCCCTGACAAACTCTTTCTGATACATGGGCTGGAAAGAGAAGGCCAGGGCTTGCCAGATTTTCAGGGAGGTGGAAAATTCCACTCTCCTTTAGTTAGGCAGCATTTGCATTTTCTCTATAGTGTCCCCTAACTCTTTTGTAAAATAGGAGAAATATGTTTAGCAGAAATCCTTCAGCTCTCAGAAAGCTGAGCAGTCTGGTGGAGTGTAATGACTTGTCTTTCACCTATCTTTATACTTGGGGTTGGGGGAGAGATTCTTTATACATTAACCACAGGGCTGTCTCCACATCCATGAAACTTTTACCTAACCCAACAGATCTCATTTTATGGTGATGATTGCACAACTTTGCAAATATATAAAACCAGTGAGTGGTGCCCTTGCAATGGGTGAATTATATGATATGGGAATTATAGCTCAACAAATAAAACAAATAAAAAAAAATGTAGTGTGTGTAGCATCAGTTCGGATATAGGTTCTTGAGGTTTAGCCCAAAGGGCAGAATCTTTAGATGCTGAGTCCAGGCAACTGTCGTTTAAACAAACATTTCAGGTGACTCCAGTGAGATGACACAAGGTCGACCCTTTTTTAAGGAAATCTAAGAGATGATGTACTTTGGTACCTAATCTAAACAAGAAAAGAAATCCTACCAAAGTTCAGAATAACCAATTATCAATAAACAAGTAACCTTCCTTCAGAAATCATAAATTTGACCCAAATCTTAATTTCCTCCTTTTAATGAGAATATTATTAGTATTGTTGGAACCATGATAAATTTTTACCGGAGCTAGGTCCCATGTCCCCTCAGATAACTTATATGAACATTTAACAGGCCACAAAGGAATTTCCTGTATGCTTTCTTACTTAATCCTCACAAAGATCCCACTGAGTTGTAGGAGCTGTAAATGTCACCCATCTCTACAGATGGGAAAGTGGAGATTCAGTGAGGTTAAATGTCTTGCCCCAAACACCTGATAACTGATCAAGCTTCTTGGATATCGTGTTTTCTGACTCCTACTTACGCTCTCTTTTCACTATAAAAATCTGTCTTAAAAAATGCTTCTTCAGCATGTATGAGCATGGCTTGCCCCTAACCTTTAGAAGCTAATATTTGAGCACATTTATGAAGTTGCTATTGTTAATGATGCTTTAAAAAAAATGTACACCTTTTTTTCTATCTGAAGCACAAAATGAAAACACACAATTTATCACATTTTCCCCAAATTCTTTGTGTCAATTTTGTCTAAAAACTGGATTAATGTATATCAGGTGTGAGGAGCATATGTGAGTGTGTGTGTCTGTGTGTGTGGAGAGAGAGGGGAGACATATATCGTATCTCCATGTGTTTGTGGAGAGAAGGATGGAACATTATTTTAATGTGAAAGTACAAAATAGGATCATTTATTAATTTGTATGTAAACTGTTAGGAGAAACTAACATGTATTGGATAATTACTATGCTATAAATCTACTTCCCTCCTGTCACCAACCCACCCACCCCCTCGTTCCTTAAAGACATGCTTCTGGCTCACTGCCTGCTTCACCCAGACCCCACTGTTTTCCTGAGGCGAATTAATGTCCCTGTGAATATCTAAAGCCTCTCAATTCCTTGATCATATCTGTATTAACCTTCGCCTCCACTCCATTTTAGATATCCACTCCCAGGGCAATGTCATCACCCTTTGAAATATTTGAAATATTTATTTCACAGATACCACTGACCACAGCTCTCTCACTTTGACATCAAGGAATTCTGCAAGCATCTGGTCAACCCATTCTTCTCTTTACTTCCTTTCAGGAAAACCTGAGATTTTATGTTTATTTCTTCAGTCCTACCCTTATCAATTCCCATACTTCCTGGCTCCACTGTCCTTTTGTCGAAAATACCTAATGGAACCTCTCCTCAGGCAATCTGGCATTCCCCTTTCTCTGTGCCTGCTGAAGACCAGCAGCTCTCCGCAGTCCTCTCTCCAACTTCATTTTGGTCTCAGTGCTGCCTGGAATCCTTCCAGCTCCTCTAGAGTTTTCCCATTTTCATCAAAACTTTAAAGACAGCATCTTAGTCCTGAGACCAAGTAGATGAACCTTCTTCTTCACAGAGGAAATTGAAGCATTTTTCATGGGAATGTCAATTTACTATCTCTAAATCTATCAAATTAACTATATCCCAGACCCCATCCTTCCCCGTTTTTCTTTTGCTACAATAAGATAGGTGTGTCTCTCTTTTACTTAAGGGAGACACTTCAAGTACTTTTCACATATCTTTGTTGTCTTCCTCTCTTCCTTCATATTTTCAACCAAACACACTGAATCTTCTTCTATCTTAAAAACAAAACAAAAAGTGCTTTCATATCCCTAGGTGTTCTTCAATATACCATTTTTTCATTTCATTTCATTGCTCAAATTAGAAGTTTTGGAATCATTTATTCCTCCCTTTTCCTTATTCTCTATATCCAACTGATATGCAAGTCCTACCTCAATATCTCTTTGTTTATTCAATTTCATCCATTTCCCATGCAAGTGCTCTAAATCAGTTTTGTCCAATAGAAATATAATGAGTCCAATGTGTAAAATTTTCAATTTTCTAGTACCCACAAGAGTAAAAAGAAACAAAGAAATTAACTTTAATAATGTATTTTATTTAAATCCAATATATTAAAAATATTATCATTTCAACATATAGTCGTGATAAAAATGATTACTGAGATATTTTACCTTCTCACTTTAGATTGGCCACATTTCAGTAGACATATGTTGCTAATGGCCACCATATTAGACGTTGAAGCTCTTGCTCGTCATGTCTTGCTTGAGTTTATCATTTCTTTGCTGATGCCAGGAGGAAGCTTCCAGTGGTTTTCTTGCTTCTTATTGGGGCCCCTGCCCCTATGTTCTATATACCACAGCCAGAATAATTTTTCTAAAAATAAAATCTCATGTTGTTTTCCTGTGTAGAACTCTGCATGGTTTCCACAGATCTCTGAGGGTTTATGAAATTTACAAGGCCCTTGCCTACTTTCCGTCTTCAACTCTTCCTTTTCATGCTCTACAGTACAGCATGTACCCTCCCCACGAAATTTAAATTTTGTTCCTTAAAGTCATTATGATCTTCTTGACTGCTAGGCTATTGCATCTTCTGTTTCTTTTGATTAGAATACTCTTCATCCTCCTATCCCTACTCATCTCCAATAGGCTAACTGCTGCTAATACTTCACACCTCCCCCCAAACCTTCCTTCATCTCCTTGAACTGGGTGAACGGCTCTTCCTGTGTGTTTGTATGAAACTCTTAGTTTCTTCCACCATATCCTTTATTACACTATTGATACTTTATATTTGGTGGCCTCCTCCCTTGACCCAAAGTACAGTCAGAACAGTAACTTTGTCACTTTTTTATCCTTAACTTTGAACACAGTTGTAGTATATGGTTGGCGATCAGTATCATTGCATTGAATAAAAGATTGAGTAAGTGAACAGGTGTACTATTCTTTAGTATCAGAAAAGAAAAAGGAAAACCTTTCCTATTTGTAAATTCTCCTATGATTTAAAAGTACTTGTGTCTCTTGTCCTTTCTTTTTTAAAAGATTTTATTTATTTGTCAGAAAGAGAGAGAGCGCACAAGCAGGGGGAGCAGCAGGCAGAGGGAGAAGCAGGCTTCCCACTGGACAAAGAGCCCGATGTGGGACTCTACCCCAAGACCCTGGGATCACGACATGAGCCAAAGGCAGCCGCTTAACTGACTGAGCCGCCCAGGTGTCCCTCTCTTGTCCTTTCTTGATTCGTTGGACCTCACTAATTTCCAGATGAATTTGCTTCAGAAAAAATAGTTTATTTAAGGTTGGTATTAAAGGGTAAAGAGCATGAAACAGCTCTTTTGCTAGAAGACAGGAAAACTGTCCACAGAGAGTAACTGTCAGTTGCACAGCATTTATTAAAAGAATTAACATTCAGTTTTGTAGTGAAGCAACTGTTATTAATGTCAACCAATGACTTCCATGTCACTAAATCTAATGGACACTTTTTAAAAAGATTTTATTTATTTATATGTCAGAGAGAGAGAGTACACAAGCAGGGGGAGTGGTAGGCAGAGGAAGAAGCAGGGTCCCTGCTGAGTAAAGAGCCTAATGCTGGACTCAGTTCCAGGACCCTGGGATTATGACTTGAGCTGAAGGCAGACACCTAACCAACTAAGCCACCCAGGCATCCCTCTAATGGACATTTTAATCTTAGAATACCTGATTTCACAGGGGATGGTATTTTAAATATTTAAGTATTTGAAACTCCCTTTCAAAACATTCTTTTCCCAGTGGGATCCCTGAGACCTTACTCTTATGCTTTTCCTCCCATCTCCCTGGTTATTCCTTTTCATTCTCCTTTCTCAGTCTTTACATATTAGAGTACCTGAAAGTAGATCTTCAGTCCCCTTTGTCTCACTCTGTGCTCTAATTAGTCCCATCTGGTCTCTGACTTTATTTTCTCTATACCGGTGTTTCTTAAGTATATATTTCAATGCCAAACCTGTCATCTCCAAATCCAGCATCTAAATATCTGCTCAGGGTCTCTCTTTGGAGAGATGACTGTACCTCAAATTGAACAAAATAAAGATAAAATTAATGACCACCTATAAAGCTTGTTCTCCCTCCAATGTATTCTCTTTTATTGAATGACACTATCAGGCACATAATTGTTTAAATCAGAGCACTGGGAATCACCTCCTTCTCTCATAATCCTTACTTCCAATATCTCCCTAAGTCAGTCAACACTTAGTGGGTTAATATCAGAAATATTTTACATTTATAAACACACAGAGAATTCTTAAAGTATATATGTATTATATATTACATATTATCATTTTATATACATAAATGCATATACACATATATGTGTATATATATAATTTTTCTTGCAGAGCTATGGAGTTTTTCCTGGGGTCCACATAACATTTCGCTAAATGCTGTTAAGGGTAGAAGCATTCTTATTATCCTTTCTGCCTTTTTTGTACATCAGGCAAGAACGTTCAGTTTCCCAAGTGAGGATAAGGGCAATGCCGTAGTTGGCATCTGCACTGTTAGTCAAGAGGGGCAAGAAATATGAGTATTTTTGATACCAGTTAACATTTTAACCTGTTCCTCCCTTCTTAAGGAGTTGGTAACATAATAACAAAAGTTTGGAATTGGAGGGGAGCAGCATGAATTATGATCTTTGGGAGCTAAATGTCTCAATCCAGGGGGAAAGCTATGGCTTTTCTTGATTTGGCTCTAATCCTTTAAGGATAGTTAAGATACAGAGGACCTACTGAGAAAGAGTATCTCATTTTGGTGTGATTGCCTTTATCTCCCTTTCCCTTTTGATCACAAATAAGTAGGAAAGTTCTATGTCCTTTCTATACCTAGAATTAATGAAAAAGATACTTGCTGGCCACCATTCCACTTGTCTAATCCTGAGTTTATTGGCAGGGCCAAGAAACCCCAGCCTAGTGTTAGAGGTTGGCAATACTGCTTCTCATCAAAGACTTAGGGGCCACATAAGTCTATATCCTTACCTATGTTCTAGAAAGAATCATTGTTTCTATTAATTAGAATTGAAGTTCTATTCTGAGAAAGAGAGACTCTAAATAAAGTGGCTTAAACATGAAGAAAACTTATGCCTCTCTTACAGAAGTCTAGATGTGGAGAGCACAAAGGGACTAGACAGCTGTTTGGGACCCAAGCTGCTCTACCCAGGTGTGGACATGAAGTTTCACCTTTCCCTTTTCTCCAACCCTCACTTAGCCAGATTTAGGATTGAGCCATGAGAGTATGTTCTACTAGTAGGATTGGAGGGGAAATTATGTTTGTTTATACCTTCTGACATGTGTCCTAAGAGGAGGAAGATGTGCCCGTTCCTTCACCTACTGCCCAGGAGGGTAGGGAATGTCATTGTTTCTGGTGTTCATATGTCCAGCTAAAAGCCAGAAGATTTATTATAGGAAGGACAACAGCAGTCTGTGGCACATGCATAGAAGACATTTATTCAGCCTAGGGATACAGACTGAAGGGTGAGATAAGCTTGGTTTGACTTCTGCTTTCAACATCTGTACCTATGTGAACGTGGGCAAGTTAAAAATGTTCCTGTCTTCCTTCAATACTCAATGCAAAACTCCTTTATAGAATTCATCAGTTGTATGGCAATGTTTATTTGTGTTTGCCTGTGCTTAGTTTAGTTCCCAGCACGTAGCTTGTGCTCCCTATTCTTGTAACAGTTACTAGAGACAGTAGACGCCCTATGGGTGTGACAACTATTTGCTCCTTTTCTTCTATATACACCATTTTCCCTCTTTTGGGTACCACCTTTTTCCTTTCCAGATGAGTTATGCAGTCTGCATCTGTAATATCCCTCTGGCACATTAATCCCACTCCACTGTTAACACATTCCATTCCCTTATGGACATCCCCTTTTTAAAACTGTATTGAGGCATAATTTACATATCATAAAATTCACACATTTTAACTGTACAATTAACTAATTTTGATAATTTTACTCAGTTGTGTAACCATGATCATAATCCAATTTTAGAATCTTTTAGAATATCTCCATTACCCTAGTAGAGTCCTTTACACCCATTTACCCTTAAACATCATTTTTTTAAGTTACCCACTTGAATTTATAAGCCAGCATGTGTTATATGCCCATTGAGAATGTAGTGACTGCTACTGCTTTGGAGAATTCATATAGAATAATATACAATACCTATCTCTTTTGCTAGTTGTCAAAGTAAGACCTCTGAGAACACCGTAAGAAAATATGTATCCTATTTCCAGCTTTTGTGAATAGGCCAGTACTATAAGACTACAAAACAGATTATGAATAGATCATCTGAATTTGGAAAAGTCTCTCAGACCCCATATAGATATTTTTTTCTCCTTCCAGGCTTAAAACACCCTTTCTTAAACTGACTGACCATTGATAGTTTCCAGAAGTATGGGCTTTTTCTAACATCTCTTCTCTAAATGTCATCTTAAATATGTACCTCCTTCTGTTTCTATCTATTTGTAACCAGAATCTAAATTATAGAATTTGCATCTTTCTAAGTAGGCTCTAACTTACTGTTCAATAAATACTTCTAATTCCAAATGCAAATTATGATCACTAAAATTTTTCACTTTGGGATACTTATTGAAAAGAGTAATGTTTATTAACTTTCTCTGAATTAAATGTAACCAGTAGCTTTTTTGGCCCTCAGGTTGTTATTAATGATAATTAACTCTGGTAATGAAGAATTACTAATAGTTATGATCCTGAGGAGTAACATAATATATTTCAAAGCGCTGCCTGTTCCTTTAGGTTTTGAGTAAAGCAATCCGATCTTTTTTTCATCCAGGAAGACACAAGCACTGGGTATTCCCAGGTGCCAAGTGCAGTTTATTCTCCATCCCTTTCCTATTCCCCTCTCGAGCTTTTCTAATGGCTAGCAAAGCGGCAGAGACACCTCACGAAGAGGAGATTGGATATATGAGGTTAAGAAATGCTTGTTTTTAGCACTTGAACACCTGCCTTCACCAGTTTTATTTTAGATGAAGGAAAATAGGGAAGAAAAGTTGGAATGAGTCAGCTTCTTTTCATCCTCTGGCAATGCCAATTTCCAAGTGTGGGGGGCTCTGGAGTCCTCTGCTTCAGAGTTACGATGGGCTTGGCTGCTCATACAGCAGGGTGGAGAACCTGAGAAAGGGTGCCCCCTGATGCTGTGGTCCTCTGCTTTGGCTGCATATAGGGCCACCTGGGAAGCCTTGTAAAAATCTCACACCAAGAAAGGGTCAGAATTGTTAAATCAGTATATTTGAAAATGGGATTCAAGCATCAGAATTTTTTTTCCTAAAGCTTGCCAAGTACTTCCAATATGCAGCCAAGGTCAAGAATCACTGGGCTAGTAATAGACCTCCCTTGTTTTTTTCCTCCAGTTTTATTGAGATATAATCGATATATAACATTATATTCATTTAAGGCATACAACATGGTGATTTGGTATACGTATATATGGCAAAATGATTAAAGGAGTAGGTTTAGTTAAATACTATCACTGGACACCTCTTGTTGACATGCAAACAGTTCTCAAGCAGCAGCCCCCAGGTTTGGCTGCACATCGGAATCATCTAAGATTTTAAAAAGACACTAATGCTTGGACCCACTACTGGAGAGTCTAATTTAATTGGCTTGGGGTTGGGCTTTAGCAAGCATTAGCATTTTTCAAAGGCTCTGCCAGTAATTCTAATGTGCAGTCAGGAGTAAGAACTGCTGCTTGGACTGGAAATAAACATCTTAGCTCATAGTCAGCTCTGAGGGAAACATGCTCTGTACCCGCTGGCCAGAGTGCCAAGAGCTGAAGCAAGAATGTGGAAGGGAAGGTGTAAGCACAGCCACAGATAAATATCACCTGCTTCAAAGTGGGGGCTTGTGGTCAATCCTTGCGTTTGATGTGTGTGTGTGTGTGTGTGTGTGTGTGTGTGTGTGTGTGTGTCAAAGAAAGAGGGAGACTGAGAAGGAGAAATTTGTCCCCAATCAAGAGAAATGGGAGGGTAGGAGGTAGAACTGTGTTTTTTAATACTCTATAATTTTGGACATTTTGGCTAGCCTCCCTTCATCTGTGAACAAAGTTGGCGCAGTTTTATTTGCATAAAGAATAGATGTGATTCAAGTTTTCCTGAAAAGTCCCCCTAATCCAAAAGTGTGCCTCCTATTCACCTTTTCCACCAACCACAGTGGCTGGAAAAAGCCCAATGAGTTGGAGCCTTTCTTTTGGGTTAAGCCAGGCCAGTAAATCAACTTGATATCCTCTGTTGGCTTTAGAGCTTCATTTTCTTTATCAAATGCACTTAGTTAGGCCTTGGAATGAAGGAATAGGAGTGGGCATTCATGAAGAGACTTCTCTGGGCTTAGCTCTGAGATTTCACAATTGCCTGAGAAAGAAGGGAGTTATCCCAGAAAGGGAGTTTCCTGAGGTGATGGAGAAATAAGCCCTAACTTGAGGGAAGGGTACCAAAGAGGATGGCAACGTGAGGTCACTAGAGGCCAATGTACTTCCTTTACAATTAACTAAATGCTACCGTTGTAATTTGCCCTGGTGAAAACCTTGGGGGTGGAGAAATGGTTTTATCCCTGTTTCCCAATTCAGAGTCAACTGAACATGTTCATCTTCTAGTGCCTCAGGATGGAATCTAGGGGTTGGTTTGGAAATGTTCTGGCTTGGAGCAGAACTCCTAATGGCTGTCCACTGACGTGGTTTGTTTTTGTGTTTTTCGTGGGTTTTTTTTTTTTTTTTTTTGGACATTCTGTATTATTGTATTAGATCAGCATGTGGCTTGTTCTAGTTAAAAACAAAATCTGATTATGAGCCATTATTTGTTTAAATTACTGTAAGCAAACACAGGAACTTATTTATTTTTAATCCAAGAGTTGATTATGAAGCTTGTGGGTTCCTCAATTATTTTGCAACTTTTGCTCTCCGCTCTGCTTTTTGGGCCTGCTGGCCATTTCATTTATGAGAGGTCCTTTCCTGCAACTGAAGTGAGTAGAAATTCTAGGCCCTCCCTGTGCTACCTAACCTGTTGGGGTCTGCCGTACAGGTCAGGTCGGCTGGACATGACAGCGACCCAGCTCCCCAGACACTAGATCTCTCCCCTGCTTCCATCAGGGGCCTGAGGCTTCTACACAGAGGCTTCGCTTGCCTGGGGTGGTGTTAGTTTAAACCGCACCGGGAAGGGTCAAACACACACCATCCCCCTAGAATGCAAGTATTATGGAGCCCAAACAACTGCAGAGAAGCAATTTCCGAGGCAACAGGACTCAGGAGGCATTTCTTCATTTGGGGCTGGGGGTGCGATTAGTGGTTAGGGAGGGTTCAGAGGACGTTAAAGGAGGTGTTCAGTGACTTACTTTACTGTCTTAACATACCCATCAGTCAGAAGAGTCCAAGGTGTAAATATCAGAGAGAAAAATCCGTCCTGAGCAGGTTCCCCGCCCCAACTTTATCATCACTTATAGATAATTAAGCAACAGAGAGGGTGGCGGTGTCACGTTTTCGGTTTGGTCCCCACGGAAAAGAAGAGCGTGTTGCAGAGTCGTTCACCCTCCCGGAGGTGGCCGTACGAACTCCCGCAGAACCCGGCTCACGGGGAGCTGGCGCGAACTGGTCGTTTACCTGCGGGGCGGGGTTGGGGGGTCGGGGGGGGCAGGTAAAGCCAGGTTTCCGAGTGCGCACAGGAGGTCCCCAGCCTCTACTTCGGGAGCAGGTCTCGGCGAGCACCGGGGCGACGCTCCCCGCGCGGCGCCGCGGGCGTGGTGGGCGGGGGGTCGCGACCGCCGGTCCGGGGGGAGCGCCGGCGAGGCGGCGGCGCTCTGGCGGCCCCCGCGCTTGCGCCGTACAGCGGCGGCGGCGCCCAGCCCTGGGGCGCTCTCCGGGCGATCGTCCCGCCTCCTCGCGGGGCTGGGTGCCCCCCCCCCCCGCCTCCCGCTGCGAGCTCCCGGCCCCGGCGGGCGTGCTCGGGACCTCGGCCCGCCGGCGTCCCAGACCACGGGCTCGTGGGGTCCCGAAGCACCAAGGAAGCAGCCTGAGACGTGAGTGGGAAGGGTCGGAACTGCGCGGAGGCGCGCACCGGAACAAACTCCCGAAACCTCACTGATCTGACCAGCGCTAAAGGGACCGAATGAATCCCTTTACCAGAAAAGGGTTCCTTGGCTGGGGGATGTAGCTCAGTGGTAGAGCGCGCGCTTCGCATGTGTGAGGTCCCGGGTTCAATCCCCGGCATCTCCAAACAGCCGAGGTTACTTTTCTTTTCCTCTTCTAGAACGCTAGCATGCATACGTTTTCCTTGCAAACTCGAGGGCTCTCGGAAACAGTCTTAAAGCGAGGCTAAGCGCGGAGAAACAATCTTTCTTCTTGTTGTAAGTCAAAGTGAAACCGGAAATTACCCTCGGTACTTCATTCTTCATGTGCATAAAATCAACTTTCGGATATCGTTACTTAACTTGCTTGGGGAACCTAACATACATGGGTGGAAAGTAAAGAAAAAAAGAAAAGAAGAAAATTTTGCGTGTTGCATTGGCCGGGAATCGAACCCGGGCCTCCCGCGTGGCAGGCGAGAATTCTACCACTGAACCACCAATGCTCATGGGAGGGTTTTCTTTCCACATTTTAATAGAAGAGATATTTCCGTGTGTGTAATGATTCTTTTTGTAATTATATGTTTTTGTATTTGATATTAAAGAAAGCAATGATATTTGTAATCAAGTAATTATAATAAAATATTGGGAAAACATTAACATTTACAAAAATCCTATTATATTAACTTCTGTTGAACTTATGAAGTGATTGTTCTGAAGTTGACCTTGGTGAGGTAGGCAAATGAAAATCTTGTTACCTATGTACAGGATTACACAATTACCTGGCTGTATGTTCAGACATTTAGACAATTTACGTCAGCCCCTCCCTAATTATCTTTTAGCTATTGGGATAAATACATGATGATCTTTGTCAAGAACAGGAGATAGGGATGAGGGAGCTGTGACAGGAACTGGGACCCTGATCCAAATTATAAAAGTAAATTAGAACTATGTGATCTGAACAGGGAAAGTTGAAGCATTTGTGATTTTAGCCAAATGACCTAAATTCTCTAAACTGCCTCTTCCTTCGTTGTGAATGACTTGATCATGGGACCTCTTTCAACTCTACTAGTATGAATCTGAGCCTTTACTCTTCTATAGTGTCCACAGAAAGTAAAACTGCAAACCTTGCAGCAAAGATATATGAGAGAGAGAAACTAAAGTGAAGGAAATGCATTTATGGAAATGAAGGTAAATATAAGATAAAAGTTTCTGGATTTAGACATCATTGGCCCTTTATCTGTGAGGGGGAAAATTCCCAACAATTTGCAGGATCTTTGATAGCTAAGGAAGATTTGGGGATTGTGGGGGGAAGGGGATATGAGAAAATAATAGTAAACATGGTAGCAGTGACTATGTGCTTGGCTATGTAAGGACATTACACATGGATTTGAACCCAGCGAGGTAGGTATTGTAATTACCTCCCCTTAACAATTGAGGAAATTGAGTCTCTTAGAGGCAAACACTGGAACACATGTACTATCAAGCAATCTTTGGTGCTCAGTCACAGCCCTCTTGCACCAGAAATACTAAATCAGCTCAGGACATTATATATGAAAAATAATAGAGTGGAGTTAGAAAAAAATCATAAAAGGCTAAAAAATAATGTAAGAACTTCTACATTAAGATTTATTTTTAAGGGCCTTTTAGGGTGTGGATACAGGGCAAAATGTGAAGACAAATACATTATGAAATTATTAAAGCATAAAAGATACGAAGAGATTAGGGAATCAGTAAATGGAAGCTGCAATCCTAAGTAACCTGTGGAAGAACAAGGTCAAAGCATTTTACCTCTCAGAGCCTCAGTTCTCTAAATGAGAGAACTGGAGAGGGATGTGGTTTTCAAATTACATTCTGAAGGGCTTTAACTTTCCAGAAGAGCCTCAGGGCCATTGGCTGGTGGGGCCCCACCTTTTTTGCCCAGGCCCCTCACTCCCACCAGGCCATTTTTAAACTCTCCCATTTATTTGCATTTGAATTACAAGTCTGAAATCCAAAACAAAACAAAACAAACAAACAAAACCAACCAAACAACAATAAGAACAAAAAAACCTTTGAAAAGCCCTGAACTAAATGACCTAAGTTGCTTCAAACAACAAAATGTTGTGATTCAAAATTTAAGAACAGTCTAAATTCCCTCAGCACAAGAAACACTACTAAAAGTTTAAACAGATAGAAGGGATCAAATAAGAAGTAGGGCCTAATGGCAAACAATTTTAATGGCCTATCTACATTTTTTCTTACTGAAAAGTCCACATGAGCCTACCTAGCGCCAGGACCACATGTGGTGCACTAAGCCAGTTATCCCTTTATCATTTCCAAAGATTGGTCTAGGATGGGTTTGTGACACTTCCTGCCAAAGACAGGGAAGCATGGACAGCTCCGGGCTTCTGAGGAAGATGGTATGGAAGGTCTCTTTTGCCATTTTTTTTTCCTGCTCGTAACATTGCCATATGAGTTGTAATGCTTGGAGCTGCCCAGCCATTTTGTGACTTGGAGAAAGACTGAGGATGATTCAAAAGAAAGATAGAGACACTGTACCATCTTAGGATTTTCTCCGTCCAGACTTTTGGTTAGGTAAGACAATTAAAGAT